>NC_136067.1:216881784-217520055 GCF_964261635.1 Lissotriton helveticus | reverse complement strand
TGGAATGCTGCCGAGCTGCTGCCTGATTTTACTGCAGTGGGGGCTGATTTCGTCCATGGAGACCTGCGTGTGCTGCGAAATACTGAAAGCAAAACGAATTTCGTTTAGCTCACGCAGGTCCCCATTAACGAAATCAGCCCCCAGATCAGCAGCATTCCTAACTGCCCGGTAGCCAGTCCGGCCCTGTCAACACCCTGTTGGGGCATTTTGAATATGGTGTAATATCATTTGGAGCGTGCAACACTCCTGCCTATTCCTAGCATTTTATGAAATCAATGTTCTCAGATGTTTTGAATCACTTTTTGTTAACCTACTTGACGACACCCTGTTGTTTTCAAAGGCTCACAAGGAGCATCAAAAACATGTGACTTTGGTACTATCCAGCAATACCATTGGTCCTGTAAAGTTGAAAAAGAAGTAGTGTACTTATGCTTCATGCATTAACGAAATCAGCCCCCAGATCAGCAGCATTCCTAACTGCCCGGTAGCCAGTCCGGCCCTGTTCAGGCTGAATGCTTCAGGCCTTTCCATGGATCCTAAGAAAATCTCTGTTATTTAAGAGTGCCTTCACCTACTAACGTTAAGCATGAACAGTGATTTTGGGATTTACAAATGTATTTAATCAACTTAGCAAGAATTTTCGATTTTGCTGAATTTACCAGTGACTCATGTTTTGAAAAAGTAGAATATGAGGAGAATGTGTTTGCTGGGATGATAAAGCCGAAAAGGCTTTTTGTACTCTTAAGCAAATGTTTTACTCAGTCATCACTCTTGTGCCATCCTGATACTGGGAAATTATTTATTTGTTTCCTGATCATCACTAGTGCCACTTTTGCACTTTGTAACTTACTGTATGTATTTGTTTCTCTGCACACTCTTATATTTGGGTTATGCTGGTTGATCACTAGTACCACTTCTGTACTTTGTAACTTACTGTATGTATTTGTTTTTCTACACATGCGTACCACAATAGTGCATTCTCCCATACCCACCTAAACCACCATCCTAACATGGATCCTATCGGCAATCACACATATAAAATCAACTACCCACCGACACTCACCAAAAAAGCCGCTAAACGCTTTAAACAGAACTTCCTTAGGTCACACCCTGAAACCCCCTTTGCTGACACCTACTTCTCACCGGTCAATGGATCCCTGAACACCGATATCATCTTCCACACCACACGCAGAGCTCAATGGAGAAAAGCGTTCCTCACCTTACTCACCGTCTCCTCCACCAGGAAATCCGCTCACAGCCTAACTCTCTCCATCACACCATCCCAACTCTTTCCAGGCAGAGCCACCATCACTATTTACAATAACTGGATTGTCCTATCTCAATCCACAGACAGGAACCTGGAACTACTAGACAACTTGTTCCCCACTTTTAAAGAGCACCTCTCCAATTCGCGGACCAACACTCATATCTCCTCTAGTCCCACCAACCATGACCTCACAGCTCCCACCACCCACAACCCTTCCAACCTATTTCAGCGCCAGTTAGCTACTACATATTCCTCAATCAGGGACACACCTACCACCCCTGACCTCTCATCTCCCACCCACAACCCCTCTATCCCAGTTAAGCAACAGGCAGTTGCCATACATGCCTCAAACACAGACACAGATCGCTCCCCCTCATACACCACTCACACCCCCACCCCCTCTACCAACCCTCGGACCTCCACACATACCATCAACACTCCTCTCACACCTACAGCTGTCATTAACACTCCTCTCACCCCTGACAGCACAGCTCCCACCCACAACACACCTAACCCACTTCTGCACCAGAACGACGCGCACATCGACAAATCCCTCCCTTTATCCCCCCCCATTCTCAGTCCCCAATACCGTCTAACTAACTACGCAGAACATACCTCCTCTCTTAATTTAACTCCCCCTCCCCACAACAGGACCATCTCCAATCCCATTTCCCCTCCTACTCTCAGTCCCCATTACCCTTCCTGCACCCCCACCACTACTATCAGTCTCCCAGCCTACACCTTGATCCCCCCGCCTACCATCAATGCCCCCACTCATATCACCAACCTCCTCCCTACCTCATCCACACCCCTCCCGCCCAAAACCTCTCTCTTCCCTAACACCATCCCGTACACTAACACAACGCAGCCCTGCTCGAACACCAGCCCACCAGAACTCTCCCACCTGCACGCGAATTCCCTGGTCAGTCATTCACCTTTGACTGCCACCCCCACCTCCACCACCTACCCCACGATGGACAACATCATGGCCACCCTCACTCAGATCAAAGAAGACATACACATCATCAAAGAACTACTCTCCACACACCCCATACACCCCTCACCCACCTCCTCCTCCCCTCCCAACTTTTCCCCTACCCCTCCGGCTGACTCCCTCACGCAACACGCCCGACACCGGGCGTCAATCCCTGCTCATATTCGCAGCAACCGCCCTCGTCCCCCTCGTCGCCCCTGCAACCCCTCACACACCTACACCTCCCCGCCCAACTTGTCCCCCTCCCTTCCGATTAACTCTCTCACTCAACTCTCTCCACACCGGACCTCAATCCCAGCTCGCAATCGCAACAACCGCCCTCGTTGCACCCACAAACCTACTTCTGACATCTCGACACACTCACCCTTCTCCGCTCCTATGACCCAGCCCCCCAAAATCACACAACCACCTCACACCTCACCATTCCCGCGATACACTCAAATCCCCTTAGACCCCCCACACTAAACAGCAGATTCTCCATCCCCAATAACCTTAGAAAAGTCCCTCTCTCTCTAGAACCCTCTACCACCCTCAACACACCCCGTCTCAAATGCACTCTCCTCAACTGCAGATCGGCCTCGAAACATTCCGCCGCCATTGCTGATCTCCTCTCATCGCTGGACCTTGACCTAATCATCCTGACTGAAACCTGGCTAACTGAATCTTCGTCACCTATAATGGACATTCTGGTTCCTCCCAACTACCAAATTATCAGGCTCGACAGATCAGGCAAAATAGGTGGTGGAATCGCATGCATCTACAGGAACAACCTCTCTGTTCTGAAAGTCAATTCCACCTCCCTACCATCCCCAACATCCTGGGAATACATCTGCCTCGACATTATTAGTGAAGGCAAACCGATATGCTCTCTTCACAGCATTTACCACCCACCCAGGGACAGCCTCACCTTTTCCCAACAAATCATGGATATGATCTCAACCAATTCCGGACGGCAGCTCACCCAAATATACCTTGGTGACTTCAACCTCCACTGGAACGATCGCAATGACGCGGTGGTAAATAGTCTAAAAAATTTCCTCGATGCCCTTAACCTCACCCAAATATGCGACAGCCCGACCCACGAGAAAGGATCTATCCTCGACCTGATCATCTCCAAAGAGGACTCTATCCAACTCGAGTCCATCCAACCCTGTGACTGGTCAGATCATCATATTGTCACATTCTTCATCAATGAAAAAGTTAAAGTTAACCCGGCTCAACCCGCCAAGCCCAAAGTCTGGAAAAGAGACATGAAAAAACTCAACCCAGGCTTTTTGCCCCCTAACAGTCGCAATCTCCTACTCCCACCGACAGGCGCTACAGACGTTCAAACTCTGACTGACCACTATCTCAACGCTATGACCGCAATAATTAATGAGGCTGCACCTATGCAGCTAAAAAGAGTCTCTACTAAAATCTCCAATCCATGGTACGACGGGAGTCTCAATGAGGATAGACGAGACATGCGAATGGCAGAACGCACCTGGAGATCAGCTCCCTCTGCACTGCACCTAAAAGCTCTGAAGGAAAAGAGAAACGCCTACTTCAGGAATATAAAACGCTCAAAATCAGATTTCTTCAGCCTCCAGCTCGACCAAGCAAAAAACCGCCCGAGAAAACTGTTTGAGCTAATCAGATCACAATCCAAGGATCAACCCCAACCACTCAACACTGGGCGTGAAGCACCCTCCTGTGAAGACTTCGCTGCTTTCTTTATCCAAAAAACTGACAACATAAAGAGCGATCTCCTCATTGACGCAAGCCTCTACTCCAAACCCCAGTGCTTAGCACCCATTGAACCAAAAAACAATGCTACATGGTCAACTTTTGGCACATACACGGAAGAAGAAATTGGCAAACTGCTCAGCAACCTGAAACCATCCAATCACCTCACGGACCCCCTTCCTGCTACCGCAGTAAAAGACTTTACCCCTGTGCTTCTCCCTCTCTGGACTAAAATTATCAACAGCTCTCTCCAACAAGGAAGCATACCTGACTCTCTCAAAGTTGGACAAGTCACACCTCTTCTAAAGAAACCTACAGCCGACCCCTCTGATCTCAACAATTACCGTCCCATTACCAATATTCCCACTCTCGCCAAACTGCTGGAAAAATGCGCACAACTACAATTGACTAAACACATTAAACAATTTGATCTCCTCAATCCTCACCAGTCAGGCTTCCGAGCAGGACACAGTACAGAAACTGCTATGACTCACATAATTGACGACGCACTTCAAATGCTAGACCAAAACGACACCTGCCTCCTCATCCTTCTTGATCTCTCTTCAGCATTCGACACCGTTAAACATGAGAATTTACTAAAACTACTAAACACAAGAATGGGTTTATCTGGCACTGTTCTCAAGTGGTTCACTTCCTTTCTTCACAACAGGTCTCAGAAATTCAAGAGCAGCAACCTGATGTCCTCGTCAATACCTGTAACGCTAGGCGTCCCCCAAGGATCCTCTCCATCCCCAACTCTGTTCAACCTAGTTATGGAACCTCTGACCACCTTGCTACAAGCATCCAATGTACACTTTCACATGTACGCCGATGACACCCAACTTTATCTCAAATTACAATCCCCCAAAGACATCCTGCTCCTGAACTCAACGATCAGAGGCACCCAATCCTGGCTTGCCGATAATCATCTCAAACTC
The DNA here is from genome assembly GCF_964261635.1 of Lissotriton helveticus. Taxonomy (NCBI): domain Eukaryota; kingdom Metazoa; phylum Chordata; class Amphibia; order Caudata; family Salamandridae; genus Lissotriton; species Lissotriton helveticus. Next base: position 217,515,131 of record NC_136067.1, on the reverse strand, counting down.
AATGCCCTGAAAACAGAGTTCCTTCTGATCTCACCTCCAGCGAAGATCTCCACCACTCAAATTTGGCGTAAACACCTAACCGCACTCAATGTCCAACCCACCATCGTGGACTCAGCAAAATCTTTAGGCATAACACTCGACACCAATCTCAACATGCAGCAACATATCAGCAAGGCAACAAAGGGAGCGAACTTCCAAATCAATACGCTGAGGAAACTTAAACCCTTCCTCCCAGCCAAAGACTTCCAAACCGCAGTACAAGCACTAGTCCTCCCTCGAATAGAATACGGCAGCATCGCCCTCTGCGGACTCCCCCTAACTATAACCGCACCCCTAAGAGCTTCTCTAAACGCTGCAGCGAGACTCATCACTGGGTCAAAAAAGCACTCCCATATTACCCCTGATTTGAAATCCCTGAACTGGCTACCTTTTGAAGCCAGAATACATCTGAAAATCGCCTGCATGACACACAAGGCGGTACTCCTAAACTCACCCGGCTACCTCGCTCAGAAGCTGACAATCTCTGGCGGAGCTAGAAACACTAGAGGCAAAAATAATCTTCTACTGAAACCTCGAACATTCCGGAAGGAAAAAACATATAAGCGCTCCTTCTCAGGAATGGCGCCTAGGATCTGGAACTCACTCCCCCCCGAAACCAGGCTTATCTCTTCCACTACACTCTTTAAAAATGAAGTAAAAGCTATCCTCATGGCTAAATACACTTGAACTATTATCTCGAACTCTGTTAATACTCTGTACCGATCTGTACCACGTTTGACCCCTTTGCTTAGTTGTATTAGCTGTCTTATTACTCACATGATTGGCTTTGCAGCCACCTATTTGTACTGTTTGTTCTATTGATTTATCTGTCTGACTATGCTCCTTCATGTACCCCTTCTATGTAAAGCGCTCTGATATCTGCAAGGATCTTGTCCGCGCTATATAAAACTTTCAAAATAAATAAATAAATAAATTGTGGAAGCAGATACCTCTGAAAGAGTATATGGGGCAGTCCTGATATAGGAACAAGAAGGTGGAAAAAAACATCCTGTCCTTTATCTAATTCATGCTTCGTCAGAATCTGAATGGTACTATTAAGTACTTAAGAGAGAATATTTAGTCATAAAGATGTCTTGTACTGAGGGGAGGCATCAGTTGATGGGAAGTAGATAACCATTTGAAATTAGAACTGGTCAACAGCATTTTCTGTGTTTACAAAGAGGAGTCAAGACAGGGGTATCTTTCTTTTCCCAGTATGACTTTAGAATCTTATGCACCTGGCTCAAAGAATATGTTAGGGGATGCTTTATCCCATGCCATCTTGAATCAAAACATACTTATAAACAACCTGTGATTCCTGTTAGTGAGCAGCTGCAATTGTAGTCTTCACTAGACAAGATTAAGATGGCTCTAAAACAAAGCAACTGAAAGATCTTATTTTAAACACTTCTTTAGTTCCAAAAAATGAGCTGTATTTCAGTTAACAATTCATTTTCACTTCTACTAAGGAAGTTCCACTGGATGTTATGAAGATGTTTCATGACACTGCCATTTCAGGCTATTGAGAAGTAACTACAACTTTGGATTTAGGATTGTAATCTTTTTGGTGATCAACTATGCAGTGTAATGTTAAAAAAAATGTCCATGTCTATCCTATTTGTGCCTAGTAAGTCCTTCCAATTTAAACCTCATGGAACGCTGCAGCCATTACCAGTATCTCCTGAGCCCGGGCCAACGACTTCTACAGATTCTGTAAGGGTCATTCTGTCTTCAGAAGGATATTGTGTGGCAATGGTCACAGTGGATACCTTTTTAAAGATGTCTAATTTTTCTCTTTGACCAAACAATCAACAGCAGAAGAAATGACCAAGTGTTTCTTGACTAATGTTTTTCATCTTCATCAGTTGTCTCATACTATCATTTCTGATACAGGAATTCAATATCTCATGTTTTTGGAGAAGCCTGTCTAATGAGTAGATGAGTGAACAAATCAAAGTTTGGAGCAGTATCTACAATGCTTCTTTAATGCAACTCAGGATAATTGTTTTTCGTATTTGTCAATTGTAGAATTTTCCTATAATGACACCCATGATGCCTTTTTTTGTATTCAGAGATTGTATCCAAGAGTGTTTCCACCATTTCCTCAAATTGACCATTTAGTTACAACAACTGTTTACTATGGCTTTTTAGTCCTTTTTAGATTACTCATTAGAGCTTTGTTGTGGCATTCTGATTAAAGTTAACTCATACTGGAAGATTCATTCTGTATCCATTCATCTCAGTTGAGGCTATGTGTTCTTGATCAGCTCCTATCTGAATCTCTGCCTGTTATAATTCAAGGGCTACCTGAATATGAAATACAAGAAATCTGTGATTCTAGGATGTCCTAAAGTTGTCTTCAATTTTTGGTATGAAAGATTTTCTTTCAAGTGAGCATTCTTGCATATATGCATTTTCAGTCAATGCTCCTTTGCTTGTTTTCCTTTTCCACGACCCCCTGATAAGCCCTGAACTTAAGGAGAGAGGAATAGTGTTGTAATTGTACAAAGACTAGGGGTGGGAACTTTACAGATGCCTCGTGCTAACAGTGAAGAGGAAACAGTAGAAGGTAATGATGGGTTGTGTGCTATTGGACACTGTGATTAGCGTGATGCAGCTTCTTTGTACTGCCTGACCTACCCTAGCTTCTTCATGCGTATTGCCTGGATGGCTATTCCCTGACTTAAATTTAAGCTCTGGTCAAGAAGGGCAGTGACAGTATCGTGAAACATCATAGGATGGCATACTCAGCCTTCTCATTCATCTACCTGGCAAACACCATGGCATTCAATAAGGAGGCTTGGGCAATGTCAGTATATTAGCCCAATCGAAGATGGTGGTTAAACCATGATCTAGTCTAAGCTTAGGGCAAGAAGGGCAGAGATGATTTTGTGGAACCAACCCTGGCCAAAGAATGCCAACCTTGGGCTTCGCGTTTATTTATCCAGTGAACACTATGGATTCCAGAAAGGAGGCATAGTCAAGCTCAGCATACCTGCCTAATTGAAGATAGTAGTTAAACCATGAAATGTTAACAGAGGTTCCCAATCCAAGATGAGGATGAATCTTTCCTGTGTGTGATCAATACCTGTCTGCATTATATATAATGAGTTGTTTTCTAGCCAAGTGCTGGCTGCATTAAAACACCATCATGACCTGTTTTTCATCACCTTCTTTACCAATTGCTTTAATTTTTGTTCCAGAATTTTGCTCCCAACTTGTAGATGATTCGAAATTCTTCACCTTGATTTGTTACTTGACAGTTTCCTCCTTCCAGATGTCAAGAGGAATTTCTGCCTATTGCTATTCTTCAACCCAATACCAATCTATAATAAAGAGCTTTGAAATTAATAAGAAGGTTGTCCCCTTTTGTAGGTTTTTCCTTCTTACTTTGAACCTCTTAAGGTCACACTTTACACCTTTCTCCCAAACGATTCTTTGTAGGGTGCCATTGTGGACACTAGAAAAGAGAGATCCTTTCCTTAGGTAATCAAAAGTGGTGACTTAACAGACCTCTTAAGTATCCAGGACTTGACACTTAGCAACACTGTGAAGTTGTGAGTGTCCCATCACTGTTGTATAGTTCTCACCTGGTCTACCTGTGTTGTGCATAATTGTTGTTTAACTGCACTTGCAAGTTCCTTTGAGGTTGTATTGTTTACTCTTCTGTAGTCCTTGCTGGCCTTGGGTATTTTCCTAATTCTAGAAATGTTCTTGGATATATGTTTGTTACCCAAGCACCAATGCAGATTTTAGCTTCCCTCTTGATCTGCAAAGGGTGAATTACAGCGTTTTGTAGAACAAAGTCTGTGAACTCCAACTTGTTTTCACTTTGTCTTATTCCACGAGTCAGAAACTCTAGAAATCTGAACTCAACCTTTACTGGAACCAGACTTATTCCTTCTCTTGTATCCTTCACCATTAATCCCAGTGCGTATTCACTGTTCCCTCAGTGTTGGACACTGAGGGTCTGGGAAGGCTGTGGGACCTGTGATGATTACTGTCCATATACATTCCTTGTCAAGTTCTGTCAGAAATCTCTGGTTCCCACATATGAAAATTCTTTTGTTCAGCATGCTCTCTGAACAGGTTACAGAATGATCATTGCTCTTCAGAAGGGGGAATGAGGTAAAGCATGTTTGTGTAGTGAGATCAAGCACTATCAATTGATATTTGTGGATAACATTATTCTCCATATAGATAGTAAAAACTTGTATCCATTTATTTTGTATCGAAGACTAGCCAGGTAGAATTTCACTTGGGCTCATGTTATGCCCAGGAGGCTGTTCAAGGCATAATGTCATGTCACGTGGACTATCGCTCAGATGAGCTGTAGCAATGAAAGAGTTTAAATATCACCCAGATTCTCCATAATATTCATTAGAGGGTGGCTGTCCTCTGGCTGTGGCCGTCCATGAGTAGTGAATCTCGTCATAGAGAGTATTTTGTCATAGCTATTTTAGACCTACACAGATTGAAAACATAAGTGTGAATAGTGCACACATTTGCAACAATAGCTAATAGCTAATAACAGCAAATGACATCATGTCATTTACATTAAAAAGTGACCATCACTAAACTTAGATTCATGCAACTACTACTATGTATTTGTATGAAGAAATACAAACATTGGACCTATTTAGAAACTGCAATTATATAGCGGTGTAAATTGAATTCCTTAAATCAATTTAGAGGAGAGCTGGCATTCCAAGGTGGAAAAGCATTGTAAAGTTAGTGAACCCCCACAAACATGTAAGATTGTCCGTATTTACAGGCTATTTTGCATCCCATTCCCACTCTCTTTTTAATTCAAGCTTTATTTCTGTTAAAGGCTAGGAGTAAATCGCCCTCCAGTGTTGTAACAGAAGGAGGCACCCCCTAAAATGGTGACGCGAATCAGGTGTTTCTCAATTAGGAGAAAAAAAAAATTATACGAGGAAAATAAAATTCGCATATGGAAATGCATGTTTGTGAGGCATTCACAGATTTATAAATTTACAACGTGGGGGTACGTGATCTCAATGTCGGACAAGATGGTGGTACCATGCCGTGCTGAGCTCTGAAGCAAGTGGGGGAGCTTTCTAATCAGTTGAGGCCACTGAGATGGACACTGCCGGTGGAGATACATATGTATGTCCTTGTCAGGACCTGTGAGTTCTTTTCCTCTGGAGCAGAAGAGAAGTCCACCTATACCAGGACCGAAGTTTAAAATCCGTCCCTGGTATAAGCAAGGGGGAAAGGGTAAGGGGATAAAGAGAGACTCCTCAGATCAGGCCTGTCTGCTTCTTAATCAGGCAAACCTTGGTGTTACAGCCTTTTACAATGTGATAACCTACAAAACATATGGCTACAATTAACAGGGACACACTATATTGCTTATTTCTATATTGGTGTCTAACACAATTCTCAAATACAATATTTCTATGTAATTCTCCTGAATATTTTTTAATATGTTGACAGATCAATTAGACTTCCAGTAGGGTTCACAGAAGATATGAAATGTCAGAATAATGGAAGAAAATCCCTTCTGACTATTAGTTCTAAAATTGTAGCTATAGATATATCTATGTTATAAATTCTATTTCTTTTGAAAGTTGTTTATTTCTTCTGGCTTAGCTGATTTTGCTTTTGTTGTTTTTAGATACTTTGTCCATATAGTCTTTTCATTGCTTCTAATGGCTCTTTAATTTTACTTTACGTCGATTCCAAGTCAATACAGACATTGTTTTCAAGAGATACCTTGTCCTGTTCAAATATTCTAGTGTTCAACATTCAAACTTGCAAGGAGCAAGAAAGAGACACTACTCACGACCTCCTCAGTAACCAAACTGACTGAACTCTACACTCGACGATAAAAGGTTCGCTACACATGCGTGGCCTGGAAACTCTAACTTTCGGATTCTTCCTCCAGAGAAGCTGGCGAGCCACTGGAACTGTCTCCTGTATTTCGCCCCTAAACATAGTCATATACGACCGGCACCGGGGATTTATCTCTTAAATGAGGTAGGCCGCACAAACTATTTTATGAGGTGTTGCATGCTTCTCTTATTAAACGCTTTCTCACAGGGCTGAAATCAGAGGAGCTAGCCCTGATGACACCCTGGGATTTCTCTAGATGCAAGAGACTATGGCTGCTATTTTATAAAGCACTACATGCATCTTTACTGACACCTTCTCCTAATAAAACAACAGAGATTCTTGCCGTGATGCCACCTTTTCAACTTTATGCAGCCGTCTAGGTAGAACTTTGTCTCTTCAATGCATGTTTCTGCTAAAACTCTTTGAGGGCAATAACAGACTCTTCCCTACCTGGCTCTCGGAGATTGTTTCCCCCGCATACCTGGTCCTCTTGCCGCCGCATTGCACCACCACAGCGGCCGCGGAGGTGAGGATTTCAGGACTACATCGTCCAGGCTCCTAAGCGGCTCCCCAGCGGAGGAACGCCATCACGTCATCTCTGCGCCCAGAGGCGCTTTAAATCACGGCACACCCCGGCAGAGCGGGTGTTTCTGCTAAAACTCTTTGGGGGCTGATGGAGCGAGATAGAAAACAAAATTTTGTTTAAACTCGCAAAGTCACATTTCCATAACATGAATAAAATTATTAATGATTTGTGATATGTTGTGCTAATACAACCTAGATTAAACTTTACACGTGGGGGGACTAACATGTGTGCTCATAAACGTGCATAAATGTTGCATCTTTTTGTTCGTGCAAAATAATAAAATAATTTATTGTTTTCGTTTTTGTCATTACTAACTGCTGCATATTTAAAATAAGCATGTGCTTGTTTTGCTTATTCTTGTCTGTATGATGTCATTTCTACTATTCTAGGTGCATATGGGTCTCATAGAAAAACGGAGACTGGTAAATATAAACGCTGCTTTATTTGTTTGCAATGGCTAGGTAACATTTTGATTAATCGGGTGGGTTAATTATTTAGTAAACCATGGGGTGGATACAGAATATACTTTATTTCTTACATTAATACTTTTCTTGTGTTTGTTTTATACTAGAAATCATAAGTTGCCTGCTTTTGAGGCCTAGCTATTTGAGTCGCAAAATAAAAGCTGATCTGAAATTCTGCAGAAAGTCACGAGACGCCCATTCTGAATTAAAACGTTTATTGAAGATGCATTCACAAAGCAAAAACTGATGAGCTGACATCATTCTGTCGGACATGGCCAAGGTCGAAAGTGAACTTTTTGTCAGTCCTTAACTTGGCATCCGCGGAAGTTGCACTGTAAGACTATGGAAGCTGCGAGGATGACTTAAAACAAAGTTGCAATCGCAGGAAGCCTCTGGCTTCACGTGGAAGAGACAATGGTCTTTGTAAGACATGATTTTGTGGAACTTTTTAAGAATCGGGTGACATGTCACTTGTCACTCTCAGCCAATGGGACGTCGAGTATTTCTGAAAACTTTCCTTTGCTAGTTTAGTTAGCGTAGAAAGGTATAAAAAGTCATGCCCTTAGGGTTGGGCTGGCTGCTGCTTTCTGACTTTCCGATGAGGGTGATGTGCTGCTGGACTTTGCGTGGAGCACGTAAGAATCCTCAAAGAACTTTACTTTAATTTCTGTCTATTTAGCTCAGTTAGGGAAATAGGTTTTAGAAATGCTAAACTTTATATAATTTCTTTAAATTTGATTAAATTGCTTAAATTGTATTTTTCCATATTTCTTACTATCATGCTTGCTTTATTGCAAATAAAATTTCATTTATAAAACTTACAACTTATATACCATAATCTAGAAAATAAAATCTTACTTTTGACAAACAAGCTGGTCTTGGTTATTTAGAAGTATAGGTTACCTTTAGCTAGATCACTTCGCCTATGGTGGTCGTTTAAATGGTTGGGTTTTATTCTAATGACAATATTCTTTCTGCAAATGTATAAAAATGTTTATAGTTTGTAAATAATGTGTATATAGATTTATTTGACCACCTGATTCAGTAGGCCCAAAATTATATCAGGTTCATAAATGGGTCCATGTATAGTTTAGAATTTTGTTTATAGGTTATGAAATTGGGTAGCGTAGTTTATGATATATTTTCTATAGCCCGCTGGATCAATTATCTGGTAGCAGAAATTGATGGTTGCTAAGGGGTAACCAAGGTAACATGTTGGTTGCTAAGGATTGCGTCATGGTATGCAAATAGGATTGATGTTTTAACACTTGTTAAGTTCGTTTTTCGTGCCTATCTGTAAGCTATACCGGTATAGATTGTGTGGCGAGAAATTAGTCACGCAAGCCATCTGTTCGTTTGTAGTGATATCGCCGAGTATCACAAGAGGTATCGCCGTGTACCATAGTGTTGTCGCCGAGCAGCACAGTTTTAGGGCTAGGTCTGAATCTTGTATAGTGAGGAATTTCTAAGAAATCAAAGCAGCATGAGAATAGGGACAAAGCGCCTTCCATAAAACTCACTGTGATGAGAGTATTAGTTATATCCGAGCTTGAGAGAAGGGTAAAATTTAACGTCGGTGCATGAATATCTATAAACAGGTTAGAGTCCTGTACGGGTACATGTTTCATATCTATAAACAGGTGAAAGCCCTGTACGGATAACGTCGTTATTTTGCTAACGGTGCATGATTTCTATAAACAGGTGAGAGTCCTGTACGGATTTCGTGTGTGTTTGAAATTAGGGAATTTTCCGTGTAAAAGTGCGAGTTTGAATTGTATTTTATGTTCAAGTGGAACTCTTAGAACTTTCACTTCGCGGTGGGTTCAGAGCAAAGCGAGTTCATAATTATACGTGTTAGAAGGGTGGGGTAAGGTTACTCTACTGACAATTGAATATTATCCTTAGTGTGAATAGCGCCGTCTATTCCGAAGTGTGGATACTTGAATGTATGTAAACTATCCTAATTAGCGAAACGAACAGATGTTGTCTTTATAAGTCATTGTTAAGAATTAATTCATACTGAAAAGTGTTCTTAAAATGGCGCTGTGAAAAGATTTTGTGAAGGAGGGGTAAGCGCCAGGAGTGAGAAGCGAGAAACCGCAGCTGCTGTGTACGTCACAGAGCCGCGCTGGGATTGGGTGACCTACGTCACAAGCTGTATTCTGATTGGCTCCTGAGTCTCTGACGGCCAGTGAACTGATTGGTAGTTCAGAAAAACTCTAAATTTATTGGTCGAACTGAAAAGTGACTCAGCTCAACCGCCATTGGCTTGTTGGTGTATTTCGCGCACGGATTGGTTGTTTTGCGGAACATCCCGGAAAATTTTTACGAACGATTTTGTGAATTAAATTTAACTTTTAAAAATGAGTTATCATTTTAAACATGTTGAGAAAAAGACAACATTATTTCAGAAATTTAAGAATTTATTTTCACCTGACAAGAAAATCGAAACGCGAGGTGGTAAACTACTTCATAAGTATAAAACACCTGCAGCATACATGGAAGGTGAATATGGATATCATACTGTCTTATGGTTCGACAGTTGGAAACGTTATACTAAAAACGATGGTGTTTTGACTTGGCCTGATGATGGTTCATTTAATGTAAGAGTTTTAAGAAACTTACGAGAGAAAATGAATGCTCTTGTTCCAAAACCGAGACCAACTCAATTTGAAGCTTTAGTTGAGTGGGAAGATGAGATGTATCAGTTACAAAGAGAAGCTAGTGGAATTAAAAGACCTTCTAAAAATCCATCATGGAAAAGAGAAACTCATGAAGATAGATTACGAATGTGGAGACAGGGAAACATGAGTGAAGGATTGTATTTAATTCATGAAATGGTAATGGGTTCTCCTACAGGAAAATCTATGGAAAGTGAATCTGAGGATGCAATTATGGAAGAAATATATACAACTGCTAAAAATAAACAGCCTAATCAGCCTTTGAGACCTTCTAGATCATGGTCTACTCCGGTGGTTTCTACTGAAACTTCACCGAGTGCACCTCCAATTAGTGAAGCTCCTAAACTTTATCCAAATAATTGTGAAATCACTGAAACTCCTAGAAGACCAGAATTTGAGAATGCTCGAAATGAGGGTAGACATTTTTCAATGACTCCAAGAGCAAGGGAACCTCCAAAAGAATATACAAGAGAGACAAGAAATGTTGAGGATGATGATTATAATGAATACTTAAGGTCTAAAGAAGAATTAATTAAAAGAATGACAAAAGGCATGGAAGCTGTTACAGTTCCAGTAACAATAGGTCCTGTTCAGCCTGTATTTGATCAAAGAAATACAAACAAAACTGGATTAACTATTCCTTTAAATACAGAAATTCAAAAGCCTGCTGAAAAATTTTATTCAGATTTGACAGAATTAAACACTTCTAGATCGAGAATGCCTGATTTAACTTTCAATGAGGATTTATCTCCAAAAACACCAATGGGTGCTATGTCAGATGTAGGAAGTCCTGAAGTCAGGGTAACTACACCAAAGCTTGATGTGGCCAAATTAAAAGCAAATATAGAAGAATTAATAATTGGAACAATTGGCCCAGATAGTTTAAATTACTATCGGGATGATGAACTACTATTCATTTGCAAAAGTATTCAGTGGAAAACGAAAAATAAATATGATCAATTAGAGGATCTAGCTGCAGAACTTGAAATCGATGTGAGTAAACAAAAGAATTTTGCAAAACATTATAGATTAGATTTCTCAGAAAGCGACATTGAGAGTTTGAACTCAATGGGAAGAATAGTTCACATTAAAGATTTGATTGTCTATATCAAAAAGCTAGGAGAACTGAACAAATGGAGAGTTAAATGGACCAAAAGAAAGGAAGATGAAAGATTAGAAAGAATGTCAAAACAATTTCCAATGAGAGAAGTTGCAGGTGGAGGATATGTTCATGTCCCATGGTCGAGACAGGACATTCTGTTATTCACAAATGACTTTCCAAAATTAAGAGAGAAACCTGTTGAGTGGTACAGACAAGTCGATAGATTTATCAAAGTGTCAAAAGTTCTGTGGATTGATTTGGATGGATTTTTTGACATTGTTGTTCCATCTGATCTTTGGACAGAATGTAAAATATCTATTAGTTGGCCAAAAACAGAACCTGAGCGAATTAAAGAAACAGGTGCCCCAAATCCACTTGTAATGGATTTTTATGAGAAAGTAATTGTTTGGATGAAAAACAAAATTCCACCCAAAGAAGTTGATTGGGTTAAAATAGAAAGAACAGAGCAGGAAACAAAAGAATCAGTTCATTCTTTTTATGAAAGGCTACTGTTAATCTTTAAACAATACAGTGGTTATGAAAAATTAGATGAGAAAGACATGAGTCATTTTATCTATAGATTTGTTTATGGACTAAAACCTGAAATTGGAGAAATGATCAGAACTAGTATTGTCGGATGGCAAGCACTATCTATAGATGATATTCTGAGAAAAGCAAAATATTGTAGCGATGAATTAGAAGTAAAACAGAAGAAGCTAAAGGAGAAAGCCATGTGGGCACAGGTAAAGGTAGCTGAGCAACAGATTGCCAGCATGGGAAATAAGAACACTAATTTTGTTCAAACTGGAAATACGAACCAGATACAAGGAAAGTTTAAAGGTAATAATTTCCAAAAGAAATTTAGCCCAAAAATAGAAGAGCTGAAACAAAGATTACCTTGTTTTAATTGTGGCGAAATTGGACATTGGAGGGACGAGTGTCCTCATCCTCCTAGAAACTTAAAGAATCCCTTATTGAATCCACAGATGCAGAATGGTGTTAACGTGCAGCAACAGCTACAGATGCAACAGGGGTTAAATGAATTTAATATTCAGCGACAATTACAACAACAGCAACAACAACAGGTGAATAATCGTCAGGACCAGTTGCCACAACCACCTTTTCCGAATTGTGGGGGAGTTCAAAAATATAATCCAAAAGTGGGATTTCAGGGATGTGAACAGGTAATAAAACCACAAAAACAGCAAAAGCAGCAAAGGGTTCAAATGCAAAATGCTTCACAACAATTTTTATTAACAGAAAGCCAAGACAGTGATTCTGATGATTATTGCTGACGGTGCCCGAGAGAGGAGGAAGAGTGTGTTGTTGGAGCCACTCTTGAGGTTGACCAGTCTGGTCCTTATGTAAACGGGAAAGTTAATGATGTAGACATCACTTTTCTAGTGGACACTGGTGCTACTCGTTCTACTGTTAGATCAGTGGAAATTGAAAACCTACCTCTCTCTGGGGATACCATCCAAGTTGTCGGAGTAAGTAATCAGCAAATTAAAACAGACTTAACTGATCCAGTACCAGTTGAAATTGGAAATTACAGAGACAAACACAGATTTGTGGTTTGTAATAGTAGTCCAGTAAATCTATTAGGTAGGGACATCCTATGTAAAATGAATTGCAGAATATATTGTTCTCCTGAAGGAGTTGAATTACAAACAATGGAGGAAGATGGTTTGTACAGAATGACAATGATGATGATGGAAGCAGAAGAAACAAAATTGTTTCCTGCATTTGAAGAAAAAGATTTACCTGAAGAGCTAAAAGAAACAGTGAAATCTGAAATATGGGATTTTACTGGGAATGAGATGGGTCTGATGAAAAACGTAGATCCTGTTAAAATTGCATTGAAGCAGGGAATAGAATTTCCAAACACTCCACAATATAAAATGAAAACTGAGACAATTGAAGGTATTACACCTGTAATTGAAAAATTAATCAAGCAAGGTGTATTGAAAGAAATGAAGAGTAGCTCTTGTAATTCACCAATTATGGGAGTTAAAAAGGCTAACGGAACATTTAGGATCGTACAAGATCTGAGAAAGGTTAATCAAATTGTTATTCCATGTTGTCCTGTGGTTCCAAATCCAGCAGTAATTCTATTTCAGATTCCATATGATGCTGAATGGTACACAGTCATTGACCTTTGCAATGCATTCTTTACTGTTCCTCTACACCCAGACAGTTATGAAATCTTTGCTTTCAGATTCCAAGGTAAGACCCTTGGATGGACAAGAATCCCTCAGGGCTATACAGAAAGTCCTTCAATCTTTAACGAACTGTTAAAAAGATCATTAGAAGATTTAGACTTACCAGGTAGGTCTACGTTGGTGCAGTATATTGATGATTTGTTAATTGCTGCAAAGACAAGAGAAAATTGTGTAACAGACACAATAATTCTGTTAAATCGCCTTGCAGAAGAAGGACATAAAGTGTCCCCAGCAAAACTACAGTTTTGCAAACAGGAAGTAAAATATCTTGGTCACAGAATTGCAAAAGGAAAAAGACAAGTAACAATAGAGAGAATAAAAATGATTCAAGCAATGTTACCACCAAGAACACAAAGACAGGTCAGAATGTTCCTGGGAATGGTAGGTTACTGTCGACAATGGATAAGTGGATTTTCAGTAATTGCGAAACCACTACAAAGACTGACCAAATCAGATGTAAAAGATCCAATTATTCTCAATGATGTTGAGATGGAATCTTTTGAGAACCTGAAAAAGAGCTTATGCCAAGCTCCTGCTTTGGGTATGCCAAATTATGAGAAAGATTTTGAACTGTATTGCAGTGAGAGAGAAGGATGTGCATTATCTGTGTTAATTCAGAGACATGGAAACCTAAAGAAACCTATTGCATATTTCTCTGCAGTTCTTGATCCAATTGCAAAAGCATTACCAGGTTGTTTAAAAGCAGTTGCAGCTACAAGTATCAGTCTTGAACAAAGTGAAGGAATCATTATGGGATTTCCTGTAAAAGTTTTTGTGCCTCATTCAGTTGAAATATTACTGACAAGAGGTAAGACTCAACATTTAACAAGTAGCAGATTGACAAAGTATGAGAAAATCATACTGGGAGCAGATAATGTTTCGATTTCAAGATGTTTGAATCTGAATCCTTCTACATTACTGCCTGATTCTGAAATCGTTGATGACATCGAGACAGAACATGAATGTTTAGATGTCATGGAATTCTGCACAAAACCAAGAAAAGACATCAAAGACAGACCTTTGCCTGAATCGGATTTTGTCTACTTTGTAGATGGCTCATGCTTAAGATCCGAAAGAGGTGTCTTGAAAGCTTCATACTCAGTTTGTACAGTCGAAGATGTTGAAGAGGCATCATGTCTTGAAGGAGTTCGTTCAGCACAAGTGGCTGAATTGATTGCTTTAATTCGTGCATGTGAAATATCAAAAGATATAAGAGTTACCATCATTACTGATAGTCAGTATGGGTACGGAGTTGTGCATGATTATGGACAACTCTGGTCACAGAGAGGATACATGACATCAACAGGGTCACCAATTAAAAATGCAGTTTTCATTAGAAGATTAATTGAAGCAATACAATTGCCAAAAGAAATTGCCATAGTCAAGTGTGCAGCACACACTAGAGGGACTGATTATATTTCCAAAGGAAATGCCTTCGCAGATGAAACAGCAAAGTACTGCGCAAGGAAAAATTATTCTTACAATCGGAATAGAAGTACAGAAACTGATTCAAATTCATTAATGCTAACAACTATTGTAGAAACATGGAATGAGATTAGAGATTTACAAAACGAAGCAGATGATGAAGAAAAAGACCAGTGGTTAAGATCAGATTGTAGACAACGTGATGAAGATGGAGTGTGGGTTTACAAAGATGGGAGAGTAGTTTTACCAAATTGCATGATTTCTGACATGGCCAGATTATATCATGGTCCTGCACATTTAGGAAGAGATTCTATGGTCAGACTGTTTAAAGAAACATGGTTCAATACCAAGTTTAGAACCATTGCAGAATCTTTTTGTCAAAGGTGTTTGTCATGCCAACAAATGAATCCTAACAGAAAATCAGTGGTGGGGACAGGAATAATTGGTCGAGAGGGTGGTCCCTTCACCAGGTTACAAATAGATTTCATTGAAATGCCCTTACACAACTGTTTGAAATATGTACTTGTAATTGTATGCTTGTTCTCAAGGTGGGTAGAGGCTTTTCCTACAAGACATTGTGATTCAATTACAGTAGCAAAACTAATGCTCAGAGAAATCATCCCAAGGTACGGTTTTCCAGTCACTATTGAGAGTGATGGAGGAAGTCATTTTGATAACAAACTGTTGAAATTAATTTGCGAAGCTATGAGTATTGAGCAGAAAATACACTGTGCATACAGACCAGAGGCATCAGGTGTAGTTGAACAAATAAATGGAACTATCAAAAACAGAATTGGGAAAATGTGTCTAGAGACAGGAGTGAAGTGGACTGATGCTCTTCCACTTGTTTTGATGTCAATAAGAAGTACACCAGATAAAAAGACAGGTTTGAGTCCTCATGAAATTTTGATGGGAAGAGTTATGAGGCAAGCTTTTGTACCTGTAGGTAAACTGTTGAGCATAAATGACAGTGCAATTTTGGATTACTGTAAAAGGTTATCTGATATGGTAACTTCTGTATCTAATCAGGTGGGAACTGAAGCACAATCAAATGACAAAGTTTTGACACATGATCTGAGACCTGGAGACTGGGTCAGAACGAAAGTACATCGGAGGAGGAATTGTCTATCTCCTAGATGGCAGAAACCTAGGCAGGTAATCTTGATCACTACTAATGCTGTAAAGTGCAGAGGATTGAAGCGTTGGATTCATCCAAGTCATACTATTCCAATACCAACTCCTGAGAATTCTGATGTTGAAAGTGATACCACAGATGACTCTGATTCTGAAGCAGAAGACAGAACAGAAGGTGAAGTAATTCCAGATTCTGAAAATCGACAAGAAAGTCGACATCTGGAAACTGTGCCAGTGAATGGAAATCTGACAAGAAAAGACTTAGAAATAATTGAAATAGATTCTGAAGGTGAAGAGAATCTGTTAAAAGGAAAGATAACTGAGGATTCGGTTGTCTATATTGAGGACAAAGAAGCTGAACCAAAAGAAGTTTCAGACCAGGAGAGTATCGAAAGGCAGAGAACAAGCTCTGAAGTAAGGAACAAAAATCCGAAATCTGGGAAGCTAAAGGTAATTGAGGAAGAGGAGGAGAACGAATTACCGAGTACCAGTGATGGAAGACAAAGTGAAGTTCCTGAAGGAGTGAAATTGCCATATAGAGAAGTTCCTGAGTCAATTGAAATTTCAGACTACGAAACTGAGGAAAGTGACGTGGAAGGTGGAAGTGAAAACAGAAAGAAAAGGACTTGGAAATCAGAATCGAATAATTCTGAACCAAAGAAAAAGTACGTGAGAAAAGCAGACTACTGGCCTGGTGGAAGATTGAGAGTCAGATTGATTAAAAAGCCAATAGAACAAGTTGAAGAAATCAGTAGTCAAAAGAGTCCTGGAAAAGAGGTTGGAGTTGGAAGGAAAATAGAAGTAATATCGAGAAAAGGGAAGAGAATAATTAGACCAAACCAGAAATACAAGTCTCCTGAGTGGACTTACTTAGTAATTCCACCTGTTATAGACATATATGATAGTAGTGAAGAAGAAAACGAAATCCAAGAAATTAGTGACAATGATTGAAGTACAAATTTATTAAATTGGCATAAGGCTGAAGAAATCCTGTTAGTTGACACAAGGTCGAAGAAAAACTGTCTAGTAGAAGAAAACTTGTATATGACATAAGGTCGAAGAAATCTTGTTTAGGGTTATAAAAGAAAAATATATTTTAAAAGGGGGGTGTATATAAATTTTAAAATTTATTTTTATTTTTATTTTGAGGCTAAAACTAACCTAAAAATGCCTTACATTAAGGAGAGCACTTCAAAATGCTCTGTTTTTAAAAGATGCTGTAAGATGACTCTGGTGTGTCTGCTCATTTTAGTTCTGCTCTGGTTGATACTAGCTGTGATTATACCTTTAGAAATGAATAGAGAATTACACAAAGTTAACTTAACAAGCAAAGCTCTAGTTAGCCAAACTAAACATAGTGCATCTGCTAAAGTAATTGATCATCAACCTAACATTCATCAAGATAAATCAATAGGTGATTTTTCAAGCAATACATTCACAAAGCTTTTGAGTGAATATGTAAAGGTAATGGATGCAAAGGATTGTTATGTGTGCGTTAAGTTACCCGCTTCTGTTTCTGAGGGAGTAACATATAATATGCTTCCTCTCACTTATGCTGTTACATGTAGTGTATTAACTAGTTTATTCTATCAAACTGGTCGTTTAGAATATTACTATTCAAATTATGATGAGATTTTTGCTAATATCAAGATTGATAATGCTTTAAATAAGCATAAGAAAGCTAAACAATTGAGAGAATATTTCCTTGTTACTAATGAACTCACTTATGAGTATGCTTATAAGAATAATCTAACATGTAAATTAAGTGCTGAAGGGAAGAAATTTCTGAATATGGTTGAGGAGAGAAGAGCAATTTATAAGAGAAATGAATTAGTCAAGCAGACTAAGTCATCATTCTGGCAAAAAGAGGATGAGAAACTAAATGGTAAAATGCTTGAAAATATTGCAATTCACATAGACAAACCTGTTAGTGGAAAGCTTTGCATTAGAAGAGATAACACACTTTTTGATAATTATTTTGTAGGTGCAAGCAACTGTGAAGATACTTATCAGATTATGGGAGGTTGGGGATTTAAAGGTGGAAAAGATCCTATCTTTCCTGGAATTTATTTTGTTTGTGGTGACAAAGCCTACTACAACCTTCCAGACCATTGGTATGGAACTTGTTATGTGGGAATTGTTTTTCCTAAAGTGTTTCATGTTGACAGAGATTCAGAAGGATTATTTAAAATCCATAATTATGTAAATAGAGCTAAAAGAGAAACTTTTACTGAAGTTCTGGGAGATATTTTTCAAGCTGTAATACCTTTTGTTGGTATAACCCTAAATGCAGGGAGAATCAGAAAATTGTCCACTATAGTTGATAGATTATCAACTGACACTGCTGATGGATTTCAATTAGTGAATGTTGAAGTTATTGCAATTAGATCCATGGTAATTCAAGACCGTCTTGCTTTAGACATACTCTTAGCAAAAGAGGGAGGAGTCTGTGGCATTTTACATGTCCAACATTGCTGTACATATATACCGGATGAAAGTAAAAATATTGAAATGTATATTAAGAATATTACACAAATGCATTCTGAAATAATTCCTTTAGAAGAAGAAGATTTTACTGGGAAACTTTCAAATAGGTTTCAAGCAATTAAAAACTGGTTTCATAATATCGGAAGTTCAATTCTTGGCAAGATTCTGGCACCTTTGATTATAATAATATTCATTTTTATTTTGACTAAAGTAGGTTGTTTGTTGCATAAAAGAAAGAAGCATTTGAGAGAAAAGAAGAGAATTTATAAACTCAGAAAAGAAGAGGAAAGGGAGATTGAGTTGCAGGAGTTACATAGAGAGCGTCATGTTAATTGCAAGGATTATGCTGAAACAGACTTTTAGGTTTACTAATACAATGAATTTGAATCGATTTCTTATAAATTAAATTTACCAAAATTTTGAGTGCTGGTGTGGTGATTTGTTAATCACCAGATGAGGGAGTTGATGGAGCGAGATAGAAAACAAAATTTTGTTTAAACTCGCAAAGTCACATTTCCATAACATGAATAAAATTATTAATGATTTGTGATATGTTGTGCTAATACAACCTAGATTAAACTTTACACGTGGGGGGACTAACATGTGTGCTCATAAACGTGCATAAATGTTGCATCTTTTTGTTCGTGCAAAATAATAAAATAATTTATTGTTTTCGTTTTTGTCATTACTAACTGCTGCATATTTAAAATAAGCATGTGCTTGTTTTGCTTATTCTTGTCTGTATGATGTCATTTCTACTATTCTAGGTGCATATGGGTCTCATAGAAAAACGGAGACTGGTAAATATAAACGCTGCTTTATTTGTTTGCAATGGCTAGGTAACATTTTGATTAATCGGGTGGGTTAATTATTTAGTAAACCATGGGGTGGATACAGAATATACTTTATTTCTTACATTAATACTTTTCTTGTGTTTGTTTTATACTAGAAATCATAAGTTGCCTGCTTTTGAGGCCTAGCTATTTGAGTCGCAAAATAAAAGCTGATCTGAAATTCTGCAGAAAGTCACGAGACGCCCATTCTGAATTAAAACGTTTATTGAAGATGCATTCACAAAGCAAAAACTGATGAGCTGACATCATTCTGTCGGACATGGCCAAGGTCGAAAGTGAACTTTTTGTCAGTCCTTAACTTGGCATCCGCGGAAGTTGCACTGTAAGACTATGGAAGCTGCGAGGATGACTTAAAACAAAGTTGCAATCGCAGGAAGCCTCTGGCTTCACGTGGAAGAGACAATGGTCTTTGTAAGACATGATTTTGTGGAACTTTTTAAGAATCGGGTGACATGTCACTTGTCACTCTCAGCCAATGGGACGTCGAGTATTTCTGAAAACTTTCCTTTGCTAGTTTAGTTAGCGTAGAAAGGTATAAAAAGTCATGCCCTTAGGGTTGGGCTGGCTGCTGCTTTCTGACTTTCCGATGAGGGTGATGTGCTGCTGGACTTTGCGTGGAGCACGTAAGAATCCTCAAAGAACTTTACTTTAATTTCTGTCTATTTAGCTCAGTTAGGGAAATAGGTTTTAGAAATGCTAAACTTTATATAATTTCTTTAAATTTGATTAAATTGCTTAAATTGTATTTTTCCATATTTCTTACTATCATGCTTGCTTTATTGCAAATAAAATTTCATTTATAAAACTTACAACTTATATACCATAATCTAGAAAATAAAATCTTACTTTTGACAAACAAGCTGGTCTTGGTTATTTAGAAGTATAGGTTACCTTTAGCTAGATCACTTCGCCTATGGTGGTCGTTTAAATGGTTGGGTTTTATTCTAATGACAATATTCTTTCTGCAAATGTATAAAAATGTTTATAGTTTGTAAATAATGTGTATATAGATTTATTTGACCACCTGATTCAGTAGGCCCAAAATTATATCAGGTTCATAAATGGGTCCATGTATAGTTTAGAATTTTGTTTATAGGTTATGAAATTGGGTAGCGTAGTTTATGATATATTTTCTATAGCCCGCTGGATCAGGGCAATAACAGAATGTTCCCTACCTGGCTCTCGGAGATTGTTTCCCCCGCATTCCTGGTTCTCGCCGCCGCATTGCACCACCACAGCGGCTGCCGAGGTGAGGATTTCAGGACTACATCGTCCAGGCTCCTTAGCGGCTCCCCAGCGGAGGAACGCTGTCACGTCATCTCTGCACCCGGAGGCGCTTTAAATCACGGCACACCCCCGCGTTGCGGGCTAAGCCCGGGACAAGGGCGGGACCGTCTGCGGCCGTCCGAGGCCAGACGAGGCTAGGCTGGGCCACCCCCCTAAATTCGAATATAAGACTCTCTGAGTAAGACTCTATATGTAATTGTATTGTGGCAATAATTTATTTAAATGTGGTTCTTGTAACATTTAATTTTATATTTTACTTGCCTGTACATTTTCATATTTAGATACTGAAAGACAAGTAAAATGACGTCAAAATTGGGCAAAATTAGAAAATCCGTGGTGGGTGGTACAATCACAGGGACTCTAGACCAGTTCATCACTAGGGCGGCCTCAGTTTTAAAACATGAGATCGCCATTACGGAGCGTCGCCTATCCCAAGAACCACTTTATAATAGGCGGTCTTCTTCAGGACCTATACATCTAGCTATTACACCACCATGATTGCCATTAACACCTAGCAATGATAAAGACCGAATTAATATGGATAGTACCTCGCCCCATTTATTTTCCCCGGATACATCTAGAGTCTCAATTAGGGAAACTATCGGAGAGGACTTAGGTGTGGAGCGGATACTAGACATTATTTCTGAAGAGAGTGACCCCTGTCCCTCACTAAATAGCACCCAATCTATTTTGCAAGGTCAGGTGTTCACCTCCAAAAGAAAGCGTGGGGGTCTAAGCATAGGGGTAGAGCGGCAAAAACACCTAAATTGTGTGTAATTCCACCTAAGGAAAATATCCTTGCCCCCAGGAAAACAGTGCCAAAACCTTCTGCCACACTGTCCCCTCAGTCCCAAGCTCTACTTGAAAAAACTGAGCAAATGCTCAAATCACTGATCATACCATTGGTCGAAAGGATACAAAGAATAGGGGAGAAGCTGGGTACTTTAGAGGAAGAAATAAAATCTAACACTTCACTAATCAACAGACTGGTTGCACCTCCTCAAAACCAGACCCAAACCCTGACGTTAAATCATGATAAGCTAACTATGACATCTGGGGCACAGATCGGTACTGATCAGAATGAGGCGGGACAGAAGTTATTGCCCGTATCCAATCCTGTGCCGCCGTTGAACAACACTAATGGTGATATAACACAGAAAAGGGTAGGCAAGGTGGATAGGGTAAACGTAGCCCCCAAATCTGACAGGAAAAGTAGTATGGGTGTACAAATACAAAAACAGTGCCCTACCCCGTATTGACTTGCCACCTGAAGCAGCCTCTTGCGTAGTTGTCTTAACGGGGGTCCCTGAATTACCCGAAGGGACAATAGAGGGATACCCTGAGTTGAAAAATAAAGTAATTCATTGGTTGAGCAAACACAGACCGCTCCCGACATATATAAGTGGGGAAATCCTCCATGTAAGGAGAGTGGGATGGGTGGGACATAGGTTAAAAAATCTACCAGGGGATCTGATCATTGTCAATTTTAAAGATAGGCGCACAACTTCCTTCCTACAAGGCTGGTGTGCTCAGAGAGGGGAGGGTGGTATATCTACGAAAGACCTGAGTCACTTCTATCCTAGGCCACAAGTTATGCCACTGGCAAGATACCAACAAGGAGATTCTTATACAGACAGAGCATCCATCCCTGGGGCAATGCAACACTTAGGAGTCCACCATGCGGCTAGATCAATTGACCCTTATTATAATGGTTTTAATATTCCAACATTTAATCAATTTGTCCCGTTATCAGGGTTAGAGTCTGTCGATTGACTTATTAATGAAATGTCTAGCTTTGATGTAAGCCAAATAACTTCTGAAAGTCCACTTAATGGTGATCAGTTGGCAGGGAGATTGTCCAGGGAAGTGACGGAGGGGAAGAGGTACGTTGACCAAGTTCCCCTAGAAAGATGTTCAATGGTCAGATGTGGACATAGTGATAATACACAGGAAGTTAGTACTAATGGGAAAAATAGTGTTTCCGGTAATTTACACACTAGGGGAGATGCATCGGGGGAGATCTTGGCGAGGAATGAACCAGGTAGTTCCACTATCCCAGTGGACAATGGGGATGTATGCCGTATAATGTTTTTGGAATGTGGCAGGCCTCAGGGCTAAAATAGTTAACCCAATTTGGCTAAATACCATAAATGAGTTTGACATTTTATGTCTCCAGGAGACATGGCTAACAGCGCCACTTCATCTTCCCGGTTATAAAACTGTTCACACCAGCAGAGGACGTTCCACATGGCAGGGCTAAAGGGGGTTTGTGCATATTCTTATCCAATCAGCTTCAATACCAGAAAGTTCATTTACTATCTAATAATATCTAATACCGGCTAGTAGGTATACACACAAATAAGGTGGCATGTGTTATAATTATTAATTTCTATAATAATATCCCCTCAGTTGATATTGAAGCAACGCTAAAAAAACTGCGTAATGATTTGATTAAACAAACTGATGCAAATTGGAAAGACGTATCGATTATTTGGGGCGGTGACTTTATTTGTAGAGTCTGTAACAAGGGACGACAAGGAGTTTGTGGCATTATGCTTGATCAGGATACTAATTTAACACACTTTGAGCACTCTGTGTGCGGGGATTTGCTAATTGACATCATTTTTTCTGGGAAAATAGGGTATGCAAACGAAATTGGTCAGATTGGGTCTCCTTTTGTCCCAACATTTGTTGGCAGGGGTGCGTCCTCTACAATTGATTTTATCTTAGTCTCTGCCCGTTTTGGACAACAGATCAATTCCTGTCAGACCCTGAATGTGGCATTAAGTGACCACTATCCTCTAACTTTGGAGATCTTAAATCCATTCCGTGAATTAGGTGTTGGCCAAATATGTAGGCAGAACGCCCCGGATGTAAGTATGGGAAAACAAAATGGTTAAGGTGGTCCCTGATGACTTTTTGGCTAATCTATTGTCTAAATGTCTACCCAGTTTCTTGACCGTCCTGGACGAGAATTCCGACTGTTAGGACATTATTAAACAGTTTGACAACATTGCATCCCAAATTCATGATAGTTTATGGGTGGATTTAAAAAATCGGAAAGAGAAGACTAGAAGTTGGTTTGACTCTGTTTGTACAAAGGCCCATAAGAAACTTAAACATGCACTACACGCCACCCCCGTGACCTCGTATTGGTTAAGGAGTCTCGGAGACATTACTATCAGGTATTGAAAAAAAGGGAAATGGCAATTAAAAGGGAGGCATGGGAGTCTTTATGTGAGTCCTCACAGAACAGGGATTCTTCTGCTTTTTGGAAAGCTGTGAATGCCCCATTCTTTGGGGAAAACACTAAAGCCCGTATCGAAATTGCTATTTCTGAAGACGATTGGGTAAAGCATTACTCTCAATTGCATAGTAACCCAGAAGGGGGGCAACAACCTCCACCCCAAACCCTAGGGGAAGTGAGAGCTAATGATGTGAAACTAGAGATCACCTTGGAAGAGGTAATAGCAAGCCTTAAAGCAACTCGGGGAGGTAAAGCTCCGGGCCCAGACGGAATACCACCTGATTTGTTTAAAAATAATACCGATCTATGGGGACCTTTTTTAATACAATTATTTAATGCCACTTTCGTGATGGGTATAAATCCCTCTTGGTATATCTCTGTTATTGTCCCCATATTTAAAAAGGGTGATAGACAAAATCCTACATGTTATCGACCAATCTCCCTATTGGATTCCTCTATAAAAATCCTGGGGAGAGTAATTTTAAGTAGACTTCAATGTTGGGCGGAAGATAACTCCATTATCAGCGATCTCCAGTATGGGTTCCAAAAAGGGGTAGGAACTGTGGATCAAGGCTTAAATTTATTTATCTTGCAGCAAAAATACATTAGGGCCAGACAGGAGCGCATTTATTTTGCTTTCGTTGATTTAATGTCAGCATTTGACTGCGTCTCACATAGTAAATGTGGTCCATTATGGAAAATCTAGGGGTAGAAGAAAAATTAATCTATTTTCTTAGAGAATTATATTTAGGTGCCACCGCTACAGTGCGCTACGGAAAAAACGGAGAATGCACTAGACCATTTGCCATAGGGGGCGGGGTACGGCAGGGGTGCGTTCTCGCCCCCTTCTTATTTTTAGTCTATATAAATGGTCTTGAGAAAACCTTGTTGAAAGAATCTAGGGATATGCCCATGGTAGCTAGGAGGCCGATACCTGCGCTTCTTTACGCAGATGATGCGGTCATCATGGCTAGGACGCCTGTGGCATTACAAGGCTTAATAACTTCCTTTAACATCTTTATGTCAAGCTTAGACCTGAATATCAACTGTACTAAAACATTTTCTATGAATTGCGGTTTGGGCCCTAATAATAAAAAAAAGAAGAAGGCTATGTACATTAATGCTAGTCCTCTAGACTTCACCCCTACTTTTCCATATTTAGGTATTTTGTTTCATTAAGCCGGCAAATGGGAAAGTGCTATAAAAGCAAGAAAATTCCTGTTCTGTAAATCAATTATGGCCCTAAAAAATTTCTCGAAAAAAATGGGGAAAAAACCAATAGTTGGGATTTTAAAATTTTTTAATGCAACATGTATTCCAATTGCTGTCTACGGCGCTGGCATATGGGGATATGCCAATGTAAAATCAATCCAGCTTGTGGAAAATATGTTTTTGAGACACATCTTAGCTGTACTTGAGAGTGTCTCAAGCTATATTTGCCACATGGAGCTTGGACAACCGTAAATTGAAGACACAATTAGGGTCCAGCCAGTATTAACATGGCACAGGGTTTGGACCAACGATGAGTGTGCACTGAACCGTGCTATCATAAAGGATGCTTTATGTTTAGATCATGTGAGTAGGATAAGATGGTTTGTTTATGTAAAAGATTTTTTCGTGAAAATGGGTTGTCAGAATTATTATGAAGATCCACTTTCAATGTGCAATATCCCAAGGAAGTCACTAAAAGAACATTGTATGAGATACCTTGAGGATATAAGAATAAGTGAGGTATAAAAAAAAACGTTGTAGCTCACCAAATGATATTGGCACAGGATAAAATACAACCATATCTAACCCTTTCCGTTAGTGAACATGACCGGTTCATTTTAACACGTTTTAGGACTTATTGTGAGGCGACCCGCTGCTGCCTGGACCCTTTTGCTGACCTAACAGCTTGATTCTCCAACCTGTTGTGCTTCTGTTCACCCGCCTCCCGCCGCCCGACCCCAGTTCCATCTCGGGGTGAGGCCGCCGAGAGGAGTGCGGGCTGCAAAAACCACAACTCCCAAGAGCCTTCGGGACGCAACCCGCGTCAATTGCGCGCCAGGAGGCGCATAAATTACCAGTCACCCCGGTCGAGTGGGGGACTTATTGTGAGGCGACCCGCTGCTGCCTGGACCCTTTTGCTGACCTAACAGCTTGATTCTCCAACCTGTTGTGCTTCTGTTCACCCGCCTCCCGCCGCCCGACCCCAGTTCCATCTCGGGGTGAGGCCGCCGAGAGGAGTGCGGGCTGCAAAAACCACAACTCCCAAGAGCCTTCGGGACGCAACCCGCGTCAATTGCGCGCCAGGAGGCGCATAAATTACCAGTCACCCCGGTCGAGTGGGGGACTTATTGTGAGGCGACCCGCTGCTGCCTGGACCCTTTTGCTGACCTAACAGCTTGATTCTCCAACCTGTTGTGCTTCTGTTCTCCCGCCTCCCGCCGCCCGACCCCAGTTCCATCTCGGGGTGAGGCCGCCGAGAGGAGTGCGGGCTGCAAAAACCACAACTCCCAAGAGCCTTCGGGACGCAACCCGCGTCAATTGCACGCCAGGAGGCGCATAAATTACCAGTCACCCCCGTCTCGCGGGACGCCGGGCGAAGCCCGGGCCAAGGGCGGGCCCGTTTAATCCCGTTCAAGCCCGGGTAAGACTGGACTGGGCCACCTCTCTGACATTTTATTTTATTTGTATTGTGTTCCTTCCGTAGTTAATATCTGGAACTTGTTGCTCTCTACCCTGGTACCGTGTTTTTTGTTTCTGTTACTATGTCACCCAGAGTTACCAGAAATAACAAACTTACTCACACTGCCCAGGTCATAGGGCCAATAGATCAATTTATCGCTAAAGCGAACGATGCTATCAATCAAGGTGTCCTCCTATTAGAAAAGAGGGTCTCGCTGGACCTAGCTGCAGCCAGGCGTTCCTCCCTGGGACTATTGGCCTCTGCTGTAACACCGCAACGCAGCTTAGTTCCTGGTTCCCAACAAGAGACCCCTACGGTTCCTGGGACTGTTGATCTATCGGTGTCTATCGATCTTTCTGCAACACAACTATCCCAATCCTCTGTATCCCACCTCCCCCCATCAATTGAGAGAACTCCGATCCTCTTCATAAACCCTCCAGATGAGGATCTTCCCTCTCCCACTACGAGGGGCCAGAGAGAGGGTGCTATCCCGAAAAATAGAAAGGGCAAAAAAGGAAAGAAGAAATCTTTACAGAGAAATAGTAATATTCGACAGGACTTCTTGTCACAACCAGCTGAAAATTCTCTTCCTTTAGCCCAATCCTTAACTCATTCGGCTAAGTCCCAACAGCGGACCACTACCACAACGTCAGAAATAATAAACCTTTCACCTGACACGTATAATCTCATTTTGAGTGGTAATACATGTAATGGGCGGGTTTCAAATATACATGATACTCACATACTGGCCTCTATAGAGACCTTAATAAAACATCATCTCCAACCTTTAGAGGTATCATTATTAAAAATCGAAAAATCTCTAGCTTTACTCTCATCTGATTTAAAAGCTAAGAAAAACTCGATCCCTACGCCCTCACTTTCTGTGGCCCAAATACATAACTCAAAACAAAAAAACCCCGGGGGTATAAACCGTCCACAAACCCCTAAAAACCCCAAAGCGGTGACTACCGCAGTGGCAGTCCAACAAAAACCAGCTAATACATCTTCGACTACTGCGCAGCATACAGTAGCTAGTATTGCTGCAAAAAAGTCCGCAACTCTTTCCCTTTCTGCTCCACCTGTATCAGTGGGTCAATCCACTAATTTACCAGTTATTCCAACTACAGTTAAGACACCAGCCCCAAAAAAGACTTCAGCTCCTAAACAGCCTCCAGCCCTTAAAAACGCAGCATATAACACGAAACGCAATGGACCGCGTTCTGCTCATCTTCCCCCGGAAGCTACTCCATATGTCATCATTATGACTGGGGTCCCAGAGCTGCATACGAACTCTGAAGAGCCAGGATGGTCCCTAAAAAACAAGGTACTACACTGGCTGTCAATGAACCGGCCACTTCCGTCATACGCTAACAACCGAGTTGTTTCAGTTCGCAGAGTTCCCTGGATAGGGAAGGAGCCAAAACTGATCCCAGGGGACTGCATCATAATAAACTTTGAAGATCCCCAAACTGTGGAACTTATTTCCTCATGGGGACCTCAAACCTCTCCTGAAGGAATCTCTACAAAAAGATTGGCCTTTTTCTATCCTCCAGCTAAATCTCTACCACAAGTCCCTGAATGGAATTGGACCCAGGTAGGCAACTGGAACAGTAAAATGAATTGGCCTATCTGGCCAGGACAAGGTGGCAGAGAAACCATGCCATTTCCAGATTGGAGGGGTGTTTCCACCTACAATAGGTTTGACTGCCTGGAGATGGTGGATTGACCATCACCAGTCCCGGGACTGGATAATGGGATCTCATTCCCACCTGGCTCATCACCTTCAACGACAATAATCTTCTCCCAACCTACACGATCACAGGCCAAAGTTACATCTCCATTAACTACACCAGCGACAATTGACACAGAGCTTGTAGATTCTCATCAATGTGATCTCACCCTGTCTTGCCCTGTTGTTATTAATTCCCATCAATGTGTAACTTCGCCTTTCCCTCGCAATACTGATCCCGGTTCATCCCCAAAAACCCTAGCACAAAAAGGAAGATCTGTACCCACTAAAGATACCTCGCTGTTCCACCTAGTATCAATATAGTTTTGGAATGTGGCTGGTCTCCGAACCAAGATTTTATTGACATCCTGGTTGGACTTTGTTACCACGCATCAGATAATCTGTCTGCAGGAGACCTGGACAATTGACCCTTTGCACTTACAAGGCTACTTAACATTTCACTCGCCAGCCTGTCCATCAATACACGGCAGACCAATGGGGGGTCTTGTTATATATTTCTCAAACAACCTCGCAGTAAGGAAAATCTCCACAATATGTACTACCCCGAACTACCAAATTCTTTTGGTTATTTTTAAAAGCGGTACGTCATATAGTATCATTAATTTTTATAATAACTTGTCCCAGGTAGAATGTATAAAAACTGTGTCCGCAATCACCATGTCTATAAACGAACAACGTGCCAAACCGCCTTCTACATTGTGTAATGTAATAGGGGGAGGTGATTTCAATGTACAACTGTGTTCAAACTATAAGAAAACTGATTGTGGCCTTCTAGATGAAACTGATTGCCCGTTGACGCATTTTACCCATTCCCCGGTAGGAGACTCTCTTAACGATAGCTTAATGTCTCTAGAAATGTTGTACGCTAATGAACTTGTAACCCCCCCCGTGGACTTCAAAGCTACCTTTCACGGCAGGGGTTGTTTTAGCACCATAGATTTTATTCTGTGTTCTTATTCTCTAAAGGGTACACTCCATCAGTTTACTACAGGAACAGAAGTATCAGGTGATCACTTCCCTAACAGCATTGTATTAAAACTATCCATGGTCGTTCCCCATTTTTCAAGGACGAGCTTACTGACCCAAAAAGCACTAAGTATGGACAGAACCAATGGTTATTCGGTGAAATGGTCACGGGTAGATCCACTAGCAACATCCAGTAAGATCATAACCAAAGCACTTCCCTGGATAAACACCTGCCTAAAAGAGGATTCTACCCCCGAGCAAATTATTTCTAGTTTCGGGGAAATCCTTAAAACCATCCAGAAAGAGTTGGTCCGAACCCATAAATCAGGGACTGACCCTAACCCAAGATGGTTCGACACGGCTTGTCGGAAAGCACTAACCGCCCTGAAGAAGGAACTTCATAACCCAACTAGAGACAAGGAAAAAATAGCTAAATTAAGAACTGAATACAAGCAGGCCCAAACCAGATGTAAAAAAGAGCATAAGAAAAAACTGTGGGCCCAATTACACGAGAGCTGCCACACAAAGGACAGCTCCCAGTTCTGGCAGGTAGTCAAATCTCCATTTTTGCTCGAGGCCAACAGGCATCAGCACCTTGATGTAGCAGTGACCGCGGACGAGTGAGTGACTCTCTTTTCAAAGATCTTTAGTGATCCCCCCCCGGTTACCGCGGTGAAACATAATCAAACGACTGTGTGCCCAAGAAAAGGGGTGTATCCAATTGACTTATCCTTCACCCTGGGGGAGGTTATAAGTGCATTATCCTCCTCAAAAACTGGAAAGGCTCCCGGCCCGGATGGTGTCCCACTCGACATATTTGTCTCTAACATCGATTTATGGTCCCCTATCATTACCCAACTAATGGTGGCAGTGCTAAGCACTGGTCTTTTGGACTTTTGGTCCTCCTCCATACTCCTCCCAATTTTCAAAAAAGGGGATAGAAATAACCCTGCCTGCTACAGGCCCATCTCCCTCCTGGATTCACTGGGTAAAGTCGCGGGCCGCCTAATCCTTGATCGCTTACAGGACTGGGCGGCAGAAAAGAACATCCTCACCGACCTCCAGTATGGATTCCGGGAGGGACTGGGCACTGTCGAACAGGCTCTAAACCTGACACTCCTAACAGGGAAGTATGTGGGAGCTAAACGGGGCAACCTATTCATGGTCTACGTCGACCTCAGTGCGGCGTTTGACTGTGTAATCCACGCCAAGCTGTGGTCTGTCCTGGAGGATTTGGGAGTCGATCCGCCGCTCATTAAATTTTTGCGCGAGCTTTATTCAGAAGCTTCCGCTTGCGTAAGATTCGGAACGGCTGGCGATTTAACACCTTCTTTTCCAATAACTCGCGGAGTTAGACAGGGCTGTGTCCTGGCTCCCTTTTTGTTTAATTTATACACCAATGGCTTGGAAGCAGCCATGCTTGAAGGAAGTCAGGATCTACCCACCATTAATCGTCGCCCTATTCCAGCATTACTATATGCTGATGATTCTGTAATCTTCGCTAGGTCCCTAGTACAACTTCAGAAACAGTTGGATAAATACTGTAACTATATGCTCTCACTTGGGTTAAAGGTGAATAAGACCAAGACCTTTGTTATGCAAACAGGGCCCAAGGTGAAAAGCTCCAAACACCTTAGCATTGAGCAATCCAAACTGGAACGTGTTAGGGAATACCCCTATCTGGGTATCTTAATAGACGATCAGCTAACCTGGAAAAGGGCACTGATAACTAGAAAATTGCTCTACCAACGCGCCACCTCCGCCCTTGTTTCATTTTCTAGAAAGATGGGTAAACCAACTCCCCCTGCATTACTTAAAATCCACCAAGCCAAATGCCAGAGCATTGCTACATACGGAGCCGGTGTGTGGGGCTATGTAAACACGACTGATCTCCAAAAAATCCAAAATGGCTTTGCTAAATATCTGTTGGCTCTCCCACAGAGCGCCCCCACATACGGATGTCATATTGAGCTTGGGATTGACTATCTAGCTGATTACATCAAATGTCAACCAATGCTACTATGGCACCGTATCTGGTCTAAGCCAGAATGTCATCTCACTCGTGCCTTGATCCTAGATTGCTTAGGGTTGACATCCTGGAGAAATATTCCATGGTTGGCATATGTTGTCAACTTTTTGAAAGATCTGGACTTTAATCAATATGTCACAGAACCATCTCTAATCAGTGAGTTAAGCAGAAAAACCCTTAAGTGCCACTGTCTTAACCATCTTAGGGAACTTCGTTTGTGCGGCGAAGTACCCAAGCTAACTAATGCTCACATTGTGATGGTCCAAGTGTCACCAGGTATACAGCCATATCTCACTTACCATTTAACCAACCACGAAAAATTTCTACTAACCAGGTTTCGCTCCAATTTGTTTTTTCGTTTGGTGACTTTTCCAAATCCACTAAATTGGTCGCATGACCTAGAGAAATGCCCATGTGATAAGGTCTCGTCCCAAACAACCATGCATGTAGCCTTTTTCTGCCATTTCTATGCCATAATACGCAAACGCTGGGTACTCCCAGTGCTGCGCCAGATGGGGCTGAGGACCTGTCGACCGGCGTTCCTAGCCTTGCAACAGCTTGATTCACAATACGTGGCAAAGAATCTAGCAATGTTTCTGAAATCATGTTTAACAATTCGTAAAGCAATAAGAAATGAGGACCTAAATCCTTGAGAACCTGTATTAACTATGTAGATGATGTAAAGTGTGTTTTTCCTCTTTTATTCTTCTTAATCGTACTGTAAACATTGTAATATTAATAACATGTTTTCTTTTATGAGGTTACTTTAAAAAAATTATGATGTACTTTTTATGATTAACAAAATGTTCAATCGAATAAAAGACTTTGAACACGTTTTAGGTTAAATATTCTTTTTAGGGTTTTTAGTTTCCCCGTTATGAATTCATGGTCATGTGATTTAATTAAATGCCCGTGTGATGCCCTCTCTGAACAATCGGATATTCACATTATACTTTTTTGTAACTGTTATATATTACCCCGGAGAAGACTGATTATTCCCATTCTGAAGGAGATGGAAGTTTAAATGCTGCCGTCCTGCATTTCTTATACTGCAGAGATTAGATGTTATTTGGATTGTGGCATTTATTTCTGAATTTTTAAAAAAATGTTTTTAGATTGCGTTGATCAATTTGTATTTAAGAATTTATATTTATATTTATGTCGGTCCTTAACTTTGCAGTGTATTTTTTTTGTCTCTGTATCCCTGATTAATGAAATTTTGTGTGTACTTTTATGGTTATTTGTTTTTAACTGAATAAAGTTATGACTTGACTTGCATGAGGCATTATGAGCAGTTCTTTTGAAATGCTGTGTCTGCACATAAATATATTACTTTACATTTTAACTACTTCCCTTATGTGAGCTGTTGCTTTAACTTTGCCTCATGCTCACAGGTATTAGACAAGATTGTTATTATCAACCATGCTACAACCTTCTTGAGATCTTGCTTTTGGGACATTCTGCATAACATTTATTTTGGATTCACTCCTCTAATAGACAATTTTGTATGGTATATGGGGAAAACTAGAAAACTAAAATGTACTGGACCACCAACTGCCATTTCGCTCTGAGACTCAGACGGTGCTCCGCAAGATATGGATCACAGTATTACTTACAAATCAGATACCGTCTTTGCTATGATTTCAATGAGCTCTGCACTTGGTAAAAGAACATTAGGGTCTAATAAAAGACCTAAGAAGGAACCCCATCCCCAGTTAAATCAAATGTATCTCTATGGAGGAGATGCTTGATGAAATTCATGCTTAAAAACCCTTTTTGGAGGAAACTGATAACATTTTCCAAGGTTTGACAGTCTACAAGAAACACCTTCACGCATTGCTCATCTGGAATCAGAGATCTCAAAACTCAAAAAACATGCAGAGTGCTTTGGGAATCACAATTGAAGGAACAATCTCTAAATCTATGGTCTTCCGATCGAATATTTCCAATCCTTCCTCTCAAAGCGCCTAGATATTTCTTCGTCTACTTATTTAAACATTCAAAGGTCACACAAACTTGGTCTAAGAATTTCAACCAAACCAAGTGGAGGTAGGTTATTTTCCTTGCAATATTCTGATCTTCTGAAAATGATGACTGCTGTTAAAACTGAAAAGCAAATAATATGGTCAGGTTACAGACTCTACTTTTCCCAAGATGTAGCAATGGTTATGGTAGATCGTCAGAAGCAGTTTCTGGATACGCAACCTGAATGGCAGATCCAGCCTTATCCAGTCTTGTTTATCTAATGTGACCTATAAAGATAAAACTTATGATGACCACACTGCTTTTAGGAAATGTCTTCTGCAATACGGAGGAGAAGAGATGGAGACTTCGAAAGTTACTTGTTTATTTGCTTTCATGTTTTAGCTCATACTAGCAAATTACTGTTGACTCTTTACCTGTATTGCACTATGATCAATGTATCCTATGGGATATGCTTTGCTTACATATTACTTCTTTCCTTATATGGGTTTATGTCTCTTGGTCTCGTATTTCTATTGTCTCAATTCATATGGTATTCTAAGCCATACACTAGCAGCCCTGCCCATCTTTTGGAGTGAAAATGTTGTCGCCGTCATCTTCGTTTTATTTATCTTATTGAGTATGTTTTTCAGTCATCATTTGTATGATCTGTATTTTATCTATTTCATCTTTTTTTTAATTTCCCTTTGATCTATTTTGTCTTTTTACTCTACCTTCCTCTGCTCCCTTTAGCTTTCCCATACCATACTACGACTCCCTTTTTCCTACTTACCAAATGTAATTCCTATTTGTTCCGCTGCATAAGTTACTGTTTATCCATACTTTTCAATTCAACTTTGTCCTTCGTTTCTGTAGACATGCAGATTGTTCATGCTTTTGCTTGAGTTTTACATTCCGAGTTACTTCATTGAATATTAAGGCTTTAGGTAATCCTTATAAACATCAGAGAGCCCTGTCTCATTTACCTAAGCTTAAAATAGACGTTGCACTACTTGAAGAATCACATCTTACTGAACTAGAAGCTGCCAAATTAAAAACATATTTGGTTGGCAATGTTTTTGTTTCACCTGCTATGAGGAAAAAGAATACTGTTATAATCCTAATAGGATAAGAAACTACGAATCTCAGTTATATACCAGGTACAGGATTCAGAAGGCAGGTGGATTATTGTTAAAGTGCTTATAAGTGATTATAACCCATTTACAATTTTCAGCATTTATGGCCTATACTTTGGAATACTATTTCTAACAAACTGCTTCAATATGATGATGGTTTTATAATATTTGGTGGTGACTGTAATCAGGTTATTGATCCCATATTACATAGAATCTCTAAGTGAAATCTGTTCACTCTAAAATGCAGACATAAGTTAGGTCTGCCTTTAAAAGTAAATCCCTAGTTGATATAAGGAGATTATGTCATCCAGATCTTCGTGAACATCTTTTATTCTTCACCTCATCATTCTCAATCTCGTATAGATTATCTCCTTTGTCCTAAAATTTTTAGTTCAACCCGTTCTCAGTGCAGATATAGGATCAATTTTAATTTCAGACCATGCCCCAGTGTACAGAGACCTAGATTTTGTACCTTTTTTGCCACATTCAGGAAGAGGGTGGCTCAATAATTCCTTATTGTTAGATGCTAAATTTGTCTCTCAATTTGAGCAATTTGCTCATGAATTTAATAATACAGCTGACTCTACTTTTACAATGATATGGTTTACCTTTAAGGGAGCAACCTGAGGTTTTATCATTACTTTTGTTTCTTGTAAGACAAAACTTTGGGACGCCCAATCAAACCAACCTTCTCAATAAAATAAAAAAAATGGAATACACAGATTACAAAACCAAGTTTCTCTAAAAGAACAAATAGATGCTAAATTAAGTTTTCATTGCTTAACTACAAAGGCTGCTTCTACATATTTATTAAAAAAGCAGTGCAAGATATAATGGTGGCCAAAATAAAATGGAGAAATTACTTGCAAATTATTTAAAAGTCATGAAAGATAGCACAAAAAATATAATCTTTAATTGACAACAACTGTGATGTGCTTTTTAAAGTAAAGATATTTTCATCGGATGGATGAGCCCGAGAACGCCCTCCATAGAACTATGACACAAAGATATGATGGAATGGGCCCGGGTGGAGAAAGTGTATATGAAGAGGACCTGTAAAAATGATAGGCTGAAGGAGGATTTGACAGAGTGGGCGGTTCTCATGGGAAGTATGTCTCAGGACTCCGGCGAGAATGGAGCTGCAGCTGAGGGGAGTGAAAACTCACAGGAAAAGGACACACAAGAGGTATAGCCCAGCATGGTGTACAGTCATAATATCGAGTCAATTATTTCGACTGGACAGAATATCGAGTAAAAAATATAGAATGGACATAATATCGACTAGACATAATATAGACAACAAAAATATCGACTAGAGAAAATTAATATCGAATAGAATGGACATAATATCGAATCAAAAATATAGAATGGACATAATATCGACTAGACATAATATAGACAACAAAAATATCGAATTTAAGGTAAGTTAATAATAATTTTTATTTTTTGTGTAATATAAGTCTGTAGCGGGTTGTGGGTTTATAGGGGAATAGGGTGGGAAGTAATTTAATTCTAATTAATTAAATATGTTAATTTATTTATTGATATATATTTAGAATTAATTGTTAATTAATTATTAATTGGTAATTAATTAAAATATAATTGGTAATTAATTATAATTGATTAATTGATAAATATTTTAATTTTAGTAATTTATTTTCTGTAGCGGGTTGTGGGTTTATAGGGGAATAGGGTGGGAAGTAATTTAATTATAATTAATTAAATATGTTAATTTATTTATTGATAATAATTTAGAATTAATTGTTAATTAATTATTAATTGGTAATTAATTAAAATATAATTGGTAATTAATTATAATTGATTAATTGATAAATATTTTAATTTTAGTAATTTATTTTCTGTAGCGGGTTGTGGGTTTATAGGGGAATAGGGTGGGAAGTAATTTAATTATAATTAATTAAATATGTTAATTTATTTATTGATATTTTTAAAAAATTCATTGTTAATTAATTATTAATTGGTAATTAATTAAAA
This sequence comes from Lissotriton helveticus, assembly GCF_964261635.1. Classification (NCBI taxonomy): domain Eukaryota; kingdom Metazoa; phylum Chordata; class Amphibia; order Caudata; family Salamandridae; genus Lissotriton; species Lissotriton helveticus. Next base: position 217,479,235 of record NC_136067.1, on the reverse strand, counting down.
TATTATTGGTAATTAATTATAATTGATTAATTGATAAATATTTTAATTTTAGGGTTCAGGGTCAGTTGTCAGTTTTTGGGTAAAGGGGTATTTTTAGGGTTCAGGGTCAGTTTTCAGTTTTTGGGTAAAGGGGTATTTTTAGGGTTCAGGGTCAGTTTTCAGTTTTTGGGGTAAAGGGGTATTTTTAGGGTTCAGGGTCAGTTTTCAGTTTGTAGGTAAAGGGGTATTTTTAGGGTTCAGGGTCAGTTTTCAGTTTTTGGGTAAAGGGGTATTTTTAGGGTTCAGGGTCAGTTTTCAGTTTTTGGGTAAAGGGGTATTTTTAGGGTTCAGGGTCAGTTTTCAGTTTTTGGGTAAAGGGGTATTTTTAGGGTTCAGGGTCAGTTTTCAGTTTTTAGGGTAAAGGGGTATTTTTAGGGTTCAGGGTCAGTTTTCAGTTTGTAGGTAAAGGGGTATTTTTAGGGTTCAGGGTCAGTTTTCAGTTTTTGGGTAAAGGGGTATTTTTAGGGTTCAGGGTCAGTTTTCAGTTTTTGGGGTAAAGGGGTATTTTTAGGGTTCAGGGTCAGTTTTCAGTTTGTAGGTAAAGGGGTATTTTTAGGGTTCAGGGTCAGTTTTCAGTTTTTGGGTAAAGGGGTATTTTTAGGGTTCAGGGTCAGTTTTCAGTTTTTGGGGTAAAGGGGTATTTTTAGGGTTCAGGGTCAGTTTTCAGTTTGTAGGTAAAGGGGTATTTTTAGGGTTCAGGGTCAGTTTTCAGTTTTTGGGTAAAGGGGTATTTTTAGGGTTCAGGGTCAGTTTTCAGTTTTCGGGTAAAGGGGTATTTTTAGGGTTCAGGGTCAGTTTTCAGTTTATGGGTAAAGGGGTATTTTTAGGGTTCAGGGTCAGTTTTGGGTTTTTGGGGTACAGGGGTACTTTGTAAAAATAAGGTAAAATTACATTTAAATTACATTTATTTAATAAAATTAAATTATATTAAATTATAATATTTTTTATTAATTTATATTCAAAAAATTATTATATACTTACCAATACTTATGTTGTAATGGTATGCGTTGTAAAGGTATATGCGTTGTAAAATCTTGCGTTGTAAATGTATGCGTTGTAAAAGTTTTTGCGTTGTAAAAGTTTTGTTGTAATGGTAGGCGTTGTTAAAGTATGCGTTGTAACGTCATACATCCCTGGAGTGGGAATAGTAATTTTAACCTCTACGCTATCCAGCGCTTTCCCTACTGTTGCACCCACTGGAGTGGGAGTAGTAAATTTTACCTCTACGCTATCCAACACTTTTGCTAATGTTGAACTCACTATAGTTGTAACAATAAATTTTAAACATTTTCTAAAATGTTATATATGTTTATTTAATAATATGTTTAAATATATATATATATATATATATATATATATATATATATATATATATATATATATGTGTGTGTGTGTAATTTTTGGTGATATAATTTTTTTAATTATATAAATTATTTATTAAAATTATATTTTTTTAATAATTATTTCTAAGTTTATATTAAATATATTTATTACTATATTAGTTTTAACTTACTTTTAAGACATTTTAAAAAATCGATATTTTGACAGTCTATATTTTTGTAAGTCGATATTTTGGAGTCGATATTTTGGTACTTACCTGTTTGAAGATAGGGAGTCGATATTTTGTCAATCGATATTTTTGACTCGATATTTGTGTATCTCGATATTTGTGTCGTCGATATTATGTCAGTGATCCGCCCAGCATACGCTGACATGTATCTTAAGGATGGCACATTGATCATAAATAGGTTCAGAACCATGGTGTGTCGGGAGTTATTCATAATGGACCCGACGCTTGGGTAAATTAGAAAAATATGCAGCCAATAAAAAGGACCTGTAGGAAGCCCGTTGAGGGGTTGGCACTGTACTGTACTTAATGTTGGGACACACTTAGCCTTGTTTTTCCTTTCTGTTTTGTCTATATGATTATACAATGCAAGCTTTTTGTAGAAGAAAAGTAATGCACTGATGGGTACATATCATTTGACATTGTAATGCGATTAACACCAAAAAGCTGTGTAGAGAGAACTTTAATAAAAATATTGCACAAAGAAAAGATAAAGAAATTTATACACTCCGGAAACACAACCTTCTTCATCAAACATATGTAACTATTTTCATTCTTTTGAACCCCCCAAACACGACATTTTGACTTTGCCTCATTGAAAAAATATATTTCATTAACCAAAATCACTCAGGCAGTTTCTTTCCTACGGAAAAAGAAATCTCCTGGATCTTCTTAATCTTTTACTTTTATTTAATTTTTTCATAAAAATCAAAGCTTCTTAGGGGCACTTTACATGAAGTGATGATTTGTTTTCATTTCCAATGAAAACAATAGATCTTAAATATTGCATACAGTATCATCCCATATCCTTAGTTAATGCTGATTATAACATTTTTGCAAAAATATTGGCACTCCACATTGATCCTATCTTACCAGATCTCATTAGTGCATAAAAGGCCAGGTTTTTCGAGAGTCAATTGGTATCTGATAACACTCCCACTTTTTCAACATCTTAAGTAAAGCCTCCACATTTGCTCACCCTTTGTTCGCTATTGCTTTGGATGCTGAAATATCCTTTGACAGGATTGGCAGGGATTTCATGTTGCTAGCACTAAAAGGGATTGGTTTTCCACCTACATTACTTAATTTAATTTCTTTGTTATATGCAGGTCTTAAAGTTGCTATGGTAAAGTTGATATGCTATGGTATCCTATCAAATTACTTCCCTTACCTTCGAGGAATACGGCAAGGATGTAATTTGTCTCTTTTTTTATTTATTATTGCATTGGAACTCTTTTTACCCAAACTTCGACAAGACACACACATTTCAGGATTTCAAATTTGATACCAACAAAGAAAAATATCAGTCTAGGCTGACTGCATCATTTTAATTTGTTGTCATCGAACCAAATTTCTTCCAATTTCCTAAAACACGTTTCTGTTTATTCTTAATTATCAGATTATTCGTTTATCATTAGCAAATCTGGAATACTACCATTACATTTTCTTTGAACTAAACAGCTCTTTCACCATGTAGATTTTACTTGGAAACTTATAAAAATAAAATATCTTGGATTATGGTTCACAAAGGAGATTAAAGATACAATCAAATAAAATGTTGATCACATTAACAAGACCTTAAATTATACAAGTTTAAGTTGGAACCCATTGTTTCTTTATTGATGGGGTAGACTGGACTCAATTAAAATGATGTTGATACCTATGATATTATACATCATTTCCATGATTCCAGTTCATATACCAGATGATTAGATTCTCTTCTTTCTAAAATTCTATGGAAGAGAAAACCATCCCGAATAGCCCTATCAACCTTAAAAAGAAATAACTTTGAAGGTGGTCTTAACTAGAATACTCTAGTATTCTAGTTATTCTAGAAAACTAGAATACTCAAAAACCTTACAAGAGTACAAATCCATAATAATTCAGGCAAAGGCTGCCTACTTCACAGAAAAAATCCAAAAATCAGCTAATTCTTCCAGGGAACTTTTCAAAACTGTGGCCCATCTAACAAAAACTCCACGAGACACAGTATTCAACCCTGATCAGAGCTTTGTCGATGGAATGGCCACCTTCTTTCAAAAGAAGGTACAATCAGTGTATGATGAACTTAGCTCTATGGTATCCATCATACCCCACAACAAAGTTGGACCTACCGACATGACTTCCCCCCGTTTTTCCAGCTTCTCTGTACTTGAAAAACAGCAAGTACATGACTTACTAACTCAGATAAAATCCGGCTCTCCGCTGGACCCATGCCCCCCCTATGTGCTACACCAAATACCTGAGATCATTGTTAATACTCTAACTCCTTTGCTCAATAAAATCATCTCTCTAGGAGAATTCCCAAATAAGTGGAAAATGGCAAGCATTAAGCCTATTCTTAAAAAAGATTCTCTGGATCCTTCTGAATACAAACATTATCGACCCATTTCCTGTCTGCCATTACCATCAAAAATTCTAGAAAAAGCTATAAATCAGGAAATAATGCTGTATGTGGAGGAAGAGAAGCTACTTGATCCATCTCTGCATGGCTTCAGACCACTACATTCCACGGAATCTGCCCTCATTCGCAAAACCATGGACGAAGGTGGACGATCGGCCCTGATACTTTTAGATCTCACAGCGGCCTTCGACACCGTTAATCACGCCGTCCTATTAAAAAGACTTACATCCTTAGGCTTCACCGGCTCTGCCCTAGCCCTCATTGCCTCCTTCCTAACCACCCGCACCAATCAAGTGATTTGGAATGGGCTGCAATCCACTGAATTCTCTCTCCCGGGCGGTGTTCCACAAGGCTCAGCACTGTCTCCTACTCTTTTTAACCTTTACGTCACCCCCCTAGCGGCCCTGATTAGATCTCATGGACTACAATTGGTGTCGTACGCCGACGACACACAGATTGTTGTGTCCATCTCTCAATCCATTGACGCCACAGCAGAACGATTCAGGAATTGCCTCTCCCAGGTTAAGAATTGGATGAATAACAACTTCCTAAGACTTAATACGGATAAAACCGAAGTTATCGAGTTTGGCAACAAAGCTTCCATGTGGAACGACCTATGGTGGCCCCCTGAAGCAGGAACCTGCCCTCTTCCCGTAGACAAGGTTAGAAACCTCGGCTTCCTATTAGACAAGGAACTCTCTTGTAAAGCCCAGGTGACTAAAGCCTGTTTTCACAACATCAAATTGATTAGGAAAGTTCTTCCCTATATCCCAGATACACTCAGAAAAACGGTAATGGGAGCCCTGGTGTTATCCCGCATTGACTACTGCAATTCCCTTTACCTGGGAGCAGGAGAAAAACAGCTGTCTAAACTTCAGGCGATCCAAAACGCGGCGGCTAGAGCCTTACTGAACATCCCTAGACGCCACCCCACGTCCAAAGCTATTCGGGAACTACACTGGCTCCCGGTTAGATGCCGCATTCAATTTAAAGCTCTCTGCCTTGTCCACAGATCCATTCACGGCAAGGGACCCGACGACCTCAACAACCTGCTGGCCCGATACATTTCCCCGCGTGCATTGAGGTCATCCACCCTCGACCTCATCTGCCTACCCAGAATAAACAGAGCCCGTTGGGGGGAAGGTCCTTCTCCTACCAAGCGGCAAAAATCTGGAACACGCTACCCCCAGCATTTCGTGCCCAAAAGTCTAAAACGATCTTTAGAAAAGCCCTAAAAACCTGGCTCTTTGTCTAGACCGATCTGCCCCTCTGCCTCCCTATCATCTGTATCAGTTAGCGCCAAGACGCTGCGGCAATCGTGCGCTCTACAAATATTTCAGTCAGTCAGTCAGTCAGTCAGTCAGTCAACTTCCCAAATAATCGGCTTATTGGCTTAATGAGACTCGTCCTCTTCAAATCTGGTTTAAGATCCATAAATCTACTAGGGCTGCAAATACTTTACAGACTCTTTGTTTTGTCTATCACCAGTTATTATTTACTCCCATGAAGTTTAAACCTTTCTCTAAAGATGTAAACTCATCTTGTTGGTCCTGTGATTGTTTAGTAGCTGATTAAAGCATATGTTTGTTGAATGCCCTGCTGTTTTCTGATTTTGGAGACAGGTAGGCACCAAATTAATACGATTTTTAAAGTTAATATCACCTTTTTTTCTCAACTATTTTCTTTGGTAGTGTTGCTACAGATTGGTCTGTATTAGTTCCAGGTCATACATTGGTAAACTCACTACTGCCTGTTGCCTTTCACCTAATAACTCTAATTAGAAGCATGCTCATAATGTATCTTTTCCATTCCTGGTGGTACGCTGTATGTTTTAACCATAGACTAGATACTAGTTATGTTTCTCCCATTTCTTTAACTATTAAAAGAGATCTTTTATGGCCAATTACTATTTTTTTGTCCCATTCTAGTTTACTTGCAAGTAAGGACATCTCAATTCCAAGCATGGAAACTACCTTGAATCAATATGTATAATACCTCTCTGTCTTTACCCATAGATTTACCATTGCATTTGTATAATGTTATTTTTTCTATAAAATGTCTACAGTTTACTACAAAGTTTTCCACACATTTTTCTGATAACATGCTCCTTTAATTCCCATTGCCCCCTTCTTCCCTCCTACTTAATGCACCCATTAATGTTCTTTTTTATTCCGCTTGCTTCACAGCTGATGATCTATATTATTTGATGTATTTCATATTTTCAAATTTTGTTGTATTTCATTGTTATGTCTTTTATCATTATCAACTGCTGGTAAGTATTGAAGATAAATGTTCTCTGACAGCCCTCATTGGGGTCTTGTGGGTTGTGGCAACAGTAGCTTCAAAATGTGTCTGACCTTCATAAATTGAATCATATATAGAGCGGAGGATCATGGGAGGCTAGTAAATAAAAGCTTCATTTCATATAATGTGAGGCTCTTCAGGGAGTCCCCAACTGCTTAGAAATCGAAATAATATTTACAGATTAATAAAGTGTACATAAATACAGAAGCAAAATGTATAAATGAAAATGTTGAAACGTTTGATAAATGAGAAGGAACTAGAGTCTAAAAATTAAGTTGGTTTCCTCAGACTGATTCATGGGAGCAGTGCCAGTGTATCAAACAGAATACAGCATGGACAATGAGTGACTTCAATTAAATTTCGAAAATGCTTAAACCTAAAATGTTTAATACTGTGTGTATTTGTTTAAAAAATGCTTGTTTCCTTACTTGTTTGTATTGGTTTGCAGTTCAAATCATCACAATTGCTTAGGCCAGGGTCCCCTATTCCATATTACCTCAGTGGGGGTCCCAACACTTCAGGAATAATTAAGTGGGGTGACAGAAGTCAAAAGGTTCAGAACCACTGAAATAGAGTAAGGGAACTCTGAGGGACAAATGTGAGGAGAGAGCTAAATGAGGTGGAATGGAATTGAACATTTAAATATGATCAAAATATGTCTAGGAAATGGGAATTTCGATATGTACAACCTAAACATGGCCACCAAACCCGTTTGATGCAGCATAGAATTGGTAAGATGCTGGTAATAGACACATTGCAATCCCAAAGGTGCAACAACATACAGAATTCTGCATGGTGAATGAATGCCCTATCATAAGTCATTTCTGAGAGAACATTAAGCAAATATTTTGGCAGAACATTAGATAGAACTGGCTTTTATTGCGCCTTTTCAGTTGGCTGAAAAGGAAAAAGCCAGGAAATTGATTACTGGATCTAGCATGCGTTCTGGCATAAAGGGCCATTGAGATGCATATGAGATCGACAACTACTTCACCACTCAACAAATGGAAACATGTCATCTGAAAATTGTCAAGAATGAGAATATAGCCTTCCCTAGCAAAGAAAGAATCTGGATACATATGTGTCCACTTGCTGGCATTAGGTATTAGCATGTTATCCCCCATTCCGACCATCTAAACTCAGAATAGAGAAAAGTGTCACTAGGGAAAAACTGGGGCATGTAGTATTAGTCTTTCCCTGGGAGGTATTACCACACCAAAATATGGGTCCAGTCAGAATGAGGGCCAATGGGGGCCTATGTGTCATCCATAGATCTTTTAATGGACTGTACAACCTTTATAGGGGGTAATCATGCTAGTTCTATTGATTTTATGTTTATAACAAGTTAATAGACTGCTCTCGCTCAAGATTTTTAAATGACACCAAATTGCGTGAGTCACCATAATCCTCTCATAGTGCACCTTAATAAAAGGTTGAGGACAGAATTTTTTTTAAAGCCACCCATTCAGCACAATCGAAATAAGGGACTTAGGCTGCAAATGGGACCAGGTAGATTCTCAAAAAGTTTAGCGAAAATTGTCCATGAATATTGGAGCTCATAGATCGTTGTTTGAATCAGGATGGCACCCCCTCTGAGTAGTATGGTTCTATGAATTACTTTGTTCAGCAATTGCTTCGGCTTTGGTAAAGAGGAGTCCCCTTAAAATGCACCATTAGTGCGCTGGCTCAATAATGAATGCACAAAGGCTCATAAAGATCTAAAAGGGGCCTTACACACCATTTCTCTGGACAAAGAGCAAGTACAAATCCTTAGGAGGACCCATAAATCTGTGATCGAATAGTGAAAAAGGGAACTGAGAAGCGAGAGTGGAAGGATTTAGTGTCAGCAGGATCCCTGAAGGACATAAAAAATTCTGGGAGGTTATAAATTGTGCAATGTTTTTAAAACACTCGCCCCTAGATGGATTCTTTGATTTTAGGAGAACCAATATTTTTAAAGCTGCTATTATTGGCCCACTGCCTGTGACATGGAAAAGGCTGAAAGTGGTCCCCATTTTTAAAAAGGAGGACAGAAATGACCCTGCCTGTTATAGGGCAATTTCATTGATTGATGTGACAGTTAAGGTCTTAGGTAGGGTCCATTTGGCACGATTACAAGATTGGATGGCCTACAATAGGGTTCAGTCAAAAACACAATATAGGCCGTGTGTACAACAGAACACTGCCTCAATCTGCCATTGATTGTCATTAAGTACATGAAGTCCACGAATAGCTCTTTACTTCTGGCCTTCATGGACTTATCAAGTGCTTACAATACTGTCAATTGGGACAGATTGTGGGCAGTGATGGGAGACATGGGAGTAGAGGAACCATTGGTTGCCCTGTTACGCCTGTTACACACTAACACAATGGTTAGGGAGCGATACGGTAGTAAGAGTGAGAAAGCACAGCAAAACGCCTCAACTTAGGGGGTCAGTCCAGTATGTATCCTAGCCCCTTTTTTATTTTTTATATATACAAATCGGCTAGAAACTTTTTTACTCCAGAGGAAGCCAGATTTCCTTAGGATTGGCAGTTATATCGTCCTATTATTCTCAACTGCAGACGTCACCGTCCTGACAAGGACAGCTATAAGCCTGCAGAAATCCCTTGATGTTTTTACAGATTTTATATTATATTATTAGATGTGACCACAAGTTGACAAAATCTCAAAATTTTATGATGCAGGAAAAAGAGATGGAAAAATTCAAACGTTTTTCGCATTTGGATAATTTATTTAATACACAGCTGTCATGGGACCCTCTGTGGACTCTAAGAGTGCAGCAGACAACCTAGGCCATGGATGCTCCTTTTTTGTTCACCGCTAAAGAAGGACAGAAACCAGTAAAAGATTTTACTGCTAATTCTTTATAAAGCAAAAGGCCTCTCCATCGCGACTTATGGGGAAGGACTTATTTAGAAGACTTTAGATAGTACTCAAAAGTGTTTCCATAACCTTCTGTCACTCCAAATTAGGACTGGAACATAGTGAGGACTGTATTGGCCTTTCACCTTTGCTATTATGGGAAACAATTTGGCTTTCAGAGGATTTCGGGAGTCATCATCAGGGGTTGCCTTGTTGCATCTAATGGAGAGAAGACCTCCTGGTTTTACCATCTGGAATGTAGGTCTTTTGTGATTGAGTTATGCATTTGTTTAAAAAAATACTCAGAATATGACCCGTAGAGCAAAAGATATTATTAAATTGGCTTATTTTGCTAGGGCTAGCACATGCCACCGGCAGCCCCAGACACATGAAATGTTGAGTCTGGTTGAGGTTAGCTCTCTGACCAATCACTTACAATTTTATCGAATTGTTATCATGAACCTGTAATATAGATTCTATCTTACAAGGTTTCAGCTAGGCATAGCACACTTTTTGGTAGCCTTTCCATGTCAAGTAGGTTGGTTGGACAAGCTTATGCCATGTGATGATTTGTCCAAACCAAACACCATGCACCTTGTATTATTATTTATAAAACTATAGGAGCTAGATTTTTGCTCCCATTCTTGAGAAAGCAATGCTCCTGTACCTATAGAGAAGGTTTTAGATATCTGTATTCATTGGTCTCTATTGACATCTGTACTGCTCTTGTGAACTTTATAAGAGTTGCCCTTGCAATCAGAAGGCAGTACGTGTAAAGACTGCCACGGAGTGAAATGTATTGAAACTGCTATATTAATTGTGACAAACATTTTTATAAGGGATAAAGTGTCACCATAAGTTGGTAATGTTTCTACCCATATAATAGTATAATACTTTGATGAGTGAACCTCCCTTTTAAATTGTTGTGCATTTGATTATGTGCATTTAGGGTTTGTTTGATGAACTGAAGAAATAATTGTGATACTGATGATTTGCTCGGGAGGAATACAGACGTATTATTACATTGATTTAGGTTTAATTGCTTTAAAATGTTATATTTTTAACTACTGTAAGTGCGCATTTTTATCTCATCTCCTTTAGTGAGTGGTTTTGAGCTGCCCATACTAGAGAATAACAAAGATAAGCCGGGTGACATAGCAGATCTTTAAGGAGCCCATTCTTTAGGACTTTTTCTTTTCTGTTCCGAGGTTTTTGTTGCTTTGGTTTTGGTCTTAGAAGTGTGGTAGCTCTTTGATAAATAATGCATCATGATTGTTATCGTTCTTTTATGCTCACTCTGTTATGAGATGGGATTCATATCAACTATGTTTTTATGTATTTGTAATGCCTTTGCACTGTACACGTTTATGGTCCGATGAACTGAAATAAAGTTGTTTGAATTGATTGATTAACTGTGCATCAGACTTGTGCTCATTGGGCAGGAAAGCTATCAAGTCAGAAAAGACACACCCAAAAGGAAGCAGAAAGTCACAGTTGATAATATCTTGAGGAACCTTCAATCCATCCCAACATCAAGGTTATTGTTCAAACGCATGCTAGGAGTTTGTGAGGACAAGGCAGGTTAGGTAAGTTTTGACTGGCCTTACCTCAGATCACATAATGCGTTTATGTGTTTTAGTCCACTGAGGCTTTCAAACACAAATAATTCATGTCTGGAACCATGTAGAAAATACTTTTTCTTGAAGTTCAGGATAACGTCAAATAAAGAAGTGTCAAAGGAAAACTGTTTGATATTTGGAGAAAGTGCTAAATACAGAGGTTATTGGTGGAATATCCTCCACCATAAGGATACTATGGTGGAGGTATAGGAGCCAATGGAATTTTCAAAACTCTGCAAGAAAATTGTACTTACCAGGAGCACTGTACCATAACATTCTTAAACAGGGCTGCAGCTTTAAATAAATTATTGCCTTAGATCTCTCAAAATGTTCACAAATGTAAGAAGTTTAGGAGAGCTGGCCAACAAGTAAAGATATCTGCACAAACATGAATTTCAGTGAATAAATGTGTTCATGGTAGAATTTCAGCCCTCATTCCCAACATAACCTCTTTGTCTATTGGAAGAAGGCCATTTCAATCCCTAGAAAAAGCATGCCTGCCTAGCGGTCTGGTTAAAATCATCTTCATTGACGTGGTCTGGCAGACATAAACTAAACACGTTGGCAAAACAAAAATCAAGTAGCAGCATCTAGTAGAGTGTGTTTCAGTGAGTGAAAGAAACATATGATTAACAGTAAAACCTGAAAGATAGGCAGAGGAAGACGGCTTACACTTACTTTAATAAATGCCATTTTATGGGTGTGTTGCTACAGTCACTAGGCCCTGTGGTTTGTAATTGTCACCAACCCTGAGATAGCAATATGTGACAATTTACACGTTCCTATTTTCTATATTATTTTAATATTACCTGTTTATTTGTGGTACATCAGCTTGAAATGGGAATTTATGACAATATTACACATATTGCCTTTTCTGTATTTTTATATTACCTGTTTATTTTAGGTTCATCAGCTTGAAAGATGATGTGCTCAAACAGCGAAATGCTTACTGAAAACAGTCAATGAAATAGCGGATTATACTGTTTGGTTGTAGATAAAAATCAGCAAAAATACTTAGGCAGGGTTTTTATTTTAAACACCGTTTGTTTTATCAGAAACACCTTTTGTCTGTATAAGGGAGAAATTGTTGAAGCTGGCCTCTGCAATTGCAGTTAACAATGAGCAGTAATTGGAATTAGAATATTTAGTTTGCATTTACCCTCCCCATTTTCTAGCCACACCCACTGTTGTCCCTCCCACATTTACTACAAAAATGTCACACACAAAAATAAGATTGGTGGAGGCCGAGGTCTCATACCACAGGTTTGGGAGTAGCATTTTATAGTATGTGAGTAGTACTATCGTTGAACTATTTTACATATTACAAAATACTGTTTTTGAATTGTGTCCATTTTTCAGTTTCTCATGGAATGCCAGTTATTATAACCTGACAGAGGAAAACAGTTATTTCACTAGATACAACGCCTATTCATTCTGATTTTCACTCAATGCATGGATTTAACACCCTGCATTCTGGGGTGGTTAAAAAGCTTTGTTTATAATTACGACATAGAACCAACCAGCATGGCAAAAATCACAAATACAGATTAACACAGAGTGATATGATACTGCTTCCCATTCTTTAGGGTGGCAAGGGGTATTATAACTCACATGAGGCTTCACCAATTGTGATTCATATCCTCTCCATACACACCACACACCACAATAGTCATCAATAAAATATTAATCTCTTGTCATTTGTGTTTGTTAAACATGCACTCTGGGACGCTCAACATGCAATTTTATTACATCCTAAAGAGAAGACATGTTGTAAGGCTGGTGCCAGCTAAAACAGATCGTGTCAGACAGTAAGGCTGAGGTGAGCTGAAACAGTGCAACATTTGTCTATGCTCATTTCAGTCAGAACCGTAACACAGTTTTTCAATTTATTTTTTCAGTGATAAAAAAACAATATACATATCACATTTTGGAATTCCCTATCCACAATATTAAGACTAGCGCCTAGCATCCTTGCCTTCAGAAAACATCTTTAAAAAAGTATTTATTCACTTTTCTTCCAATACTTAACTTAACTATCCTCTTCCTAATTTCCTCTACCTGCTCTCAATTGGACTTGGTCCTTTCTACAGGGTCATCCCCCAATTTTTTGCTTTCCTTTCCCATTTTTTTGCTGAATATGTCTTTGTTGGCTTAGGACTCTGCACTTTACCACTGCTAACTGGTGCTAAAGTGCTTGTGCACTCTACTCTAAACATGGTTTAATTGGCTTATACCCAATTGTCATATTTGATTCACTTATAGGTCCCTTGTAAAGTGGCACTACATGTGCCCAGTGCCTGTAAATTTAATGCTACTAGTGGGTCTGCGGCACTGATTATGTCCCCATGGAAGCAGTCCTTTATAGATGTTTTAGGCCTGTCATAGCAGAACCTGTGTGTGTGCAGTTTAAACTGCCATTTTGATCTGGCAAAATAAACTATCTGCCAGGCCCAAACCTTCCTTTTTAATACAAATGTCACCTCCAGGGTAGGCCCTGGACAGCCCAGAGGGCAGGGTGTAATGTATTAAAAAAGTAGGACATGTACTTTTAGATTTTTACATACCCTAGAAGTATAAAACTCATAAATTCTTTTTTCACTACTGCACGGCCTGTCTCTCCCATAGGATACCATTGGAGTTGCCTTATTACATTTTATGAGTGTAATTTCCAAATACGAAGCAGTTCATGCTTGGTGTCTCTGGAATCACAATTTAAAATCCTAATTTATGGTGAAGTTGGATTTTAAATTCAATTCTGAAAATTACACTTTTTGAAAGTGCAAGAAGTTGGCATTTTGTGCCTGTTTCCTGTCTCTGATCACTTGACTGGGTAGGGCTAACAGCCATACACTGTGAAGAAGGACTGCTGCTCTGCTACAAGGGCTACCACTCTGCTGGACTGCTACTCTAGAGTAACTACTGCCCTGTTGTGCTGACCAGCTGCCTGCTGCCCTCTTGCCTAGGAAAGAAGAACTGGACCTACAACTGAACCCAGGACCCTTGAGTGACTCAAAGGGCTAGTCTTTTGACCTCCTGGTCTCAGGGACAAGCAGCTTCTGTGCACAGGTGCAGCGAGTTGCTGACTTCCAATTGGTGCCTCTCAGGTACTGGACCCTAGAGGTGGATCACAGGCTCTTGAAATTAAGCCTTTGAGCTCTTTGCGACCGGGCCCATTTGCACTGGAACCATGCCGCTCACATAACAATTTAGCGCGAGCTGCTGCTACCATGCCTATTTGCACAACAAGCGTAGATCGCCATCATGAAGTTCCAGCCTGCCAGTCTGCGTTGCCCAGTCGGCGCTTCGTGCCACGCTGACCACTGCCCGCAACACTCTCCTTGCTTCCTATGACCCACTCCAATGCGAATAGGACTCTTGGCACAAAACTTGAGAGGGTAAACCTGCAGCAGGGACAGTATTCGACCCGTGCTCTAGTGCAGTAAGCCGGAACTTTTGACTTTGATTCATTCCAGCCCAGATAGCAGTGACCAGATAACCACAATTGCCATGTTCTGCTTTTAGGCACCACTTTACAGTTTATTATTTAAAAAATCATAACTTCAGTTCTACTGATTAGACTTTTGTCATTTTGGTCTTGGTTTATTTATTAAATTAAGCTTTATACATCTAACTTGGCATGGGATCTTTTTGTGTGGTTTGCATTGTTTTACAGTTCAAAAGTGTACAAATACTTCACACATTGCCTCTAAGTTAATCCTGACTGCTCTGTGCCAAGCTACCAGGGGGCTGAGCACAGGTTAATTTGGGGGTATGCTTTTGCCTTACCCTGACAAGGATTGTGGCTCCTGCTTGACAGGGGCCAGGGTCCCACGCATCCAGAAACCCAATTTCTAAGATTTTCCTTCTAACACATCTTGCTCTGCATGGTAGACATAAATGCCTAACTAATGGAACGTACAGGGCATTCAGCCTGGCTCCAACACTCCCAACGCTACCAGGCATTTTGGTTATGATTGCAATCTGGTGGGACATGCATGATTTATTGTAAGTGACCTTTAGGCTATAGATAATTCCAAAGTCGACAAGCACATTTGCTATTGGCTTTTAAGTCTCTTGTAATGTCTCTCACATATAGCACAATGTTATCCACATAGAGAAATATCCCTGTGTTGCATCAGGCAGCAGAATCCCCCAGATCATGCCCTGCTACCTCAACTTCCCACTTATAAAAATAATATTGAAATTTCTTCAAAACTTAAATAAAGAAAAAAAAACATACATTGAATAAAATATAATAGATTCACATTTTTATCAACCAACACAATTTTAATAATAAATGTAATATAAAATATTATTAAATATTTTCATAATTAAAAATAAAACTGTATTAAACATTAAAAAAATACATACATACATTTTCTGAAAATTTTCCTTTTAATTATCATAAACACACAACACATATAATAACGTAATGAACATAAAAATAAATTAATAATAACTACTTTTTAATCATTTTAGAAATAAGAACATTTAAAAATCAAATTTGCAACTTAAATTATATAAATTTGTAGCATTAAACTAGTATCAAAAAGTACAAAAAACTATTTTTACCTTTTTAATTTAAAAAAAATGTAAAAATGTAATTATTTCATCACAAAATTATTTACACAAACATACTTTAAAAATAACCCCACCTTTTTCCCTTATAAACCCAACATTCTGCTGCTAAATATTTTAAAAAACATATGGGTGCGTGGCCAAGAGGTCCGACATGGTGGAAGCTCTGTAGACGAGCTCCGTGGGCTTGACCGTTATCCTACCTATTATCCTGGTCTTTGGCATTTACTGGTTTTCATCAACCCTCCTATAGCCCACCTGAGCTTCTGAGGAGTGGATGAAGCCAACACCGTGAAGATTGCTGCCTGAGAGGCAAAGATCGGTGCCTCAAAGTAGCCTGCGCCTGTCGCTCGGGGCCGGCCTGCACGGGAGCCCTCGCGCTGCCTCTTGACAGTGGAGCGGAGGCAGGAACCCCCCAGACGTCCGGACCGATTGTAGAAAGCCGTGCTGCAACAGTGATCTCCGAATCGGTGCCTGCGGTGCCCCGCGCCCTCGGGTTATGGTGGAGCCCGGCCATGACTAGCCTGCTTCCCTATACTGGAGGCCATCTTGTGGAGTCCTCTGGTGCGCTGCTGCCCATGGCCGCGGCTGGTCACCTACATATCGGCGGCCAAGTAGGGCCGGTGCCGGTCCCCGTGTTTTCCTGATTTGGTGCCCTAGCAGAGTGCACGAGAGGCACTAAGGCCGCCTAGCCCCTGTGGTGGGGCCTGGTCTCGTGACGGTTTCTGGCTTGGCGGTGGCGGCCGGTGCGGGCCCCGGAGGATGTGCTGGTGAGTGCATTGGGCCCCATACTAACATCGGGAGCATGGAGGCCGCTAGCGAGGCCCGTCTGCATCTGCAGCCGGGACAGCAGGGGTGGGGCTTCTCCTCCTCCCCCCCTGAATATTATTCCTGGGACCTCGGCTGTCACTAGCGACCACCCTCATTTCCACTGCCAGCCAGGTGGGGCTCAGCGAGTACGCCGGGGCCTGCGGTGATAGAAGTGGCCCAGCTGCAGGGTGTATGGTGATCCCGAACTTCAGGATTGGGAAGCGCTGTGGGTTTGTCGTCCTGGCTTGGGCTCTCCGCTGGCTAAAGATCAGATTATGAGTGAAAAGGTGGGGTCCTTTCCCTTATTTGGCAGAGGATATCCTGTGAAGCGCCAATACACCATCTGGGCGACACCCATTAGGGGGCGCATAGGTACCTGTGCGCGGAGGCGGCCAGGCTAGTCCTAGTGCGGCTTGTGTGCAGATTGCATCTGGGCCTGTCTTCCTGCCAAATAGATACAAGATGTGGATGTCCTGCATATTGACTGCAGTCGTTAGTCCAGAACAAGATATACCTGGTAGTGCTGCACCTCTCCCCATCGGGTCGTCGCCCACTTGCCACCATCACAATGACCAGGGATAAGGTATCAAAGCAGGGCACCCTGGATCGATACACTGGACCCGGGGCCCACACGCCTGAATCATTGAGCCAAGCCCCGTCCTTGCCAGATAATGCGGCTCTGATGGCCGCAATAACCCAGTCCGGTGAGACGCTCGAGGCCAAAATCTGCGAGGTGAGGTCTGATGCTGCCCTTATCCGTCAGGACTTGCGTAGAGCAGTGGATAGGATCACTGTGGCCAAAACCCGCATCTCCACGGTGGAAGATACAACTGCGGATCTCCAGGCCCGGTTGACCTCCCTGGAATCCATCACGAAGGGGCTGGAAATCAGGGCGGAGGATGCGGAAGGAAGCGCTCGGAGAAACAACCTTCGCTTCATAGGCTTTCCAGAGGGCTGCGGAGGTAACAATATGGAACAGTTCCTGGCGAAGTGGATCGCGAGCTGGATCGCTCAGACGTCGCTGTCGCAGAGCTTTATAATTGAAAGTGCACCCTGAGTCCTTATGCAAAAACCACCACCGGAGGCCTGACCGTGGCCCATTATTGCGAGACTTTTGAATTTTCACGAACGCGACCCCATCCTTGCACAGGCCAGGCTGACTGGTAAACTCCACGTCGACTCTCATCATATCCTAATATTTCCGGACTATATGCGCATGGTACAACAACAACGCCAATCCTTTACTGCTGCAAAATCCAATATGTGCTCCTTATCACGGACAGATTGAGAGTTATAAACAAGTCACGTATTAATTTTTTCGACTCCCCGGAGGAAGTCTTCGCCTGGGCGGACGATATACAAAGACACAGGCTGCATACTCCGCCATGTTTCGAACCTGACCCATCGTCCAAAGAGTCTACGCGACAGGCGACCAGGCTCAAGCTAAAAACAACCTGCAGGTCCCGCTCGAGACGCCGCTCCAAATCACGAAGTTCATCTGCATCAAGAATAGAGGAGACTCGGCGAACCCCGTCACCGACTTGACTCAAGGTTGGAAAACTCTCATTATATTGGCTTTAGTGCCAACAATGTTTGCTGTATCATGAGCCCATGTGAGACCCACCCCTCATAGCTCTTTTCTCAGTATCTGAGAACCCTGTTGATGCTTGGGGACAGTTATTTTGGGGACTCTTGGTATAGAACTGGGCCCTGCCCCCATTGGGGAAGCGGCGTGACACATACCGCGACAGATGCTTCAGATGTTTTGAGGTATTGGGTGGGGTGGGTGGGGGAGGGGTTGGTTTTGTTGACAGTTGTTGATCACACTGTGTCATTGTCTTTTTCATCGCTGCTCTCTAAGCCCTGCGACAGCACAGATCTTTATGTCTTTCTTAGATGTCTTGCCTTTGGTTGCTGACCCTATAGGTAGGCTCCAGGTGGTCAGCTGGAACATATGGGGGGCACTCAATAAGATCAAACGAGGTGCAGTCTTACGACAGGCCAAGCGGGCCCTGACCGATGTTCTTCTTCTACAAGAGAACCATCTGCTGGGTACCAAGGTGGTGTGTTTTGCTCACTTTGGTTATATACAAGTCTTCCACGCAGGGTTCCCCCAGGCCTCCCAGAGAGTGGCCATACTCAGTCACCACAAATCCCTTATATTCACTCTAAAACATGGACTGACCCTCACAGTAGATACATCATCATCTTGGGAACATTATATAGGGAAACTATAACCTTGGGCAGTATATATGCACCTCCTCTGCTTTCGGACACATTTGTTGAGTGCTTATCGGCAAAATTGGCCTCTCTATTGTTGGGGGGATTGGAATGATGTGGCCAATGTGGTGCAGGACAGAAAGCGCTTGCGTACGGCGCCGGAGCTTTTGAGACCTACACGGCTACACACATTCATGAGGGACATTGGGTGGCTGGACACATGGAGGCATCTGCACCCTGCTACATATGATTACACATACTACTCAGCTGTCCACGACTCGTTCTCCAGGCTGGACTACGTGTTCATACCAAACTCCTATTTTGGTTGAATTGCAGGGACAGATATCTTATCTAGAGGCCTGTCAGATCATTCTCCGGTGGCCCTAACACTCCGCCTATAAGTGGCGCGACCCTCTTTTGATGGTGCTTATCGCTATGGCATCTCCAAGACCCACACTACTCATCCCACCTAGATCAGGCCCTTCTCACTTACTTTTCTGATAACTGGGGCACAATGGATTCTCTGGCCATGCTCTGGGAGGTGATGAAGCCCACCATAAGGGAGTGGATATTGCATACTGTGCCGCCCAATGGACACAGAGTCGGGAGGCTCTGAGTCGGACCGAGGCCCAGATTTTGCAACTAGAACAGAAATGTAGGGATGAACATGGTGGAGCACTCCGCCACCAATTTAATCAATCAATCAATCATGCCATTTGTATAGCGCACTACTCACCCAGGAGGGTCTCAAGGCGCTTGGGGGGAGGGGTATGCTACTGCTCGAACAGCCAGGTCTTGAGTTGTTTCCTGAAGGTGAGATGGTCCTGGGTCAGCCGAAGGTGGATGGGGAGGGAGTTCCAAGTCTTGGCAGCCAGGTAAGAGAAGGATCTTCCTCCGGCGGTGGCTCTTCGAGTGCGTGGTACGGCTGCGAGGGCGAGGCTGGTGGACCGTAGCTGGCGGGTGGGCGTGTAGAAGGTCAGGCGGTCGTTGAGGTACTTGGCGCCCAGGTCGTGGAGAGACTTGTGTGCGTGGGTGAGGAGCCGGAACGTGATCCTCTTGTCGACGGGGAGCCAGTGCAGGTTCCTCAGGTGGCTGGAGATGTGGCTGCGTCGGGGGACATCCAGGATGAGTCGGGCGGAGGCGTTCTGGATGCGCTGGAGTCTTTTCTGTAGCTTGGCTGTGGTTCCGGCGTAGAGGGCGTTTCCGTAGTCCAGTCGGCTGGTGACGAGTGCCTGGGTGACAGTCTTCCTGGTCTCGGTCGGGATCCAGCGGAAGATCTTGCGAAGCATACACAGGGTGTTGAAGCACGATGAGGAGACGGCGTTGACTTGTCTGGTCATCGAGAGGGAGGGGTCCAGGATGAAGCCCAGGTTGCGTGCGTGGTCGGTTGCTCCTTCTTCAGAAAATATATGCAGGTACCCTTCACGATGAGGCAAGACAGGCTTGGTTGGTATCCCGCAGCAGAATCTACCAATGAGGTGACAAATCAAGCTCGCTGCTACATCATTTGTGCCCGTGTGCTTTTTGCCCAGTGAGCATACCGGGTATCCCTGACGGGGTTGGCCGGATACTTATGGACCCTGCTCAAATTGCTGCTAGTTTTGCGGTGTACTATGCAGAGCTCTATGCTCCCAGGGACGCCCTTCCAGAATCTCTCGTCCAACAATATATTGACCATTTGCCTCCCAAGGCCATTTCAGATGATGTTAGAGGGGGTTTAGATGTCCCGCTGACAGTCGACAAGCTGGGTGTGGTGTTGGTCGATTTAAGATACGGGAAGGCACCAGGACCGAACGGCGTCCCCCATGAATTTTTTTATAGTTTCAGACTCAACTCCTTCCCCATTACTTGCAAGTGATAGATGCAGCACTCGACGAGGGGAAGCTTCCACCGCCCTGGCGGCATGCTGAAATCATGGTTTTCCCCAAGCTGGGCCGACCCTCAGATCAGCATTCCTTGTATCGCCCTATTTCACTGTAGAAGTTCGAGGCAAAATTACTGGCCAAAGCATTGGCCAATCGCATTCTCCCCTATATGTCCAAACTGTTTCAACCAGACCAGGCCGGTTTTATGCCACAGCGGGCTACCCATCATAACATTAGACACGTGCATAATGCAGTTGTGGCCATTGATCGCATTAAGGGTCCGGCGGCCCTGCTCTTAGCCGATATTGACAGAGTGTTCGACTCGGTGGGGTGGACCTATTTGTTTGTTTTATTACACCATTTAAATTTCGCCCTCGCCTTATCTCGTATATTAAACTTCTTTACACTGACCTTTCGGCCTCGGTCAGAATGGCTGGCACGGTGTACAATTCATTTCTTATAGGGCGTGGTACCCGACAAGGTTGCCCCCTCTCCCAGTATTTATTCGCCCTAGTTATGGAACCACGTTAGTATTGACGCACAGGTTATGGGATTTGAGTGGCCGGGTGGGTTCTCGGATAGGATCGCTCTTCATGCTAATGATGCCCTGTTTTTTATTATGGATCCTCAACGGACCAGTCCACGTATTCTCGGCATCATGCAGATCTTTGGCCAACACACCAGCTTATATATGAATGCCAAAAAATCTGTACTTTGGCCAGTGTGCAGAGGATCGTATATGGGCTCCTGGGTGGTGGAGGTGACGGCGGCTACGACTGGGCTGAAATACCTCGGTCTATATGTTCCAGACACACAATCGGTATCATGGGATAGAAATATCGCCCCTATTTGGTCACGTACACAGTGGAGAAGGAAGCATGGTCATGTATACCCCTTTCTATACAGGGCAGATCCGCAGTATTTAAAATGGTTTCCCTCCCTTGCCTCCTATACCAACTACAGAATCACGCCTTTCAGATTGCACCTTCCTGGTTCCGACAGCTGAATTCTAGGCCGAGCCGCTTCTTGTGGCATGACCAGGCTGCCAGGGTGTCCCTCAGGACATGCTTCCAGTCCACCTTTTTCAGGGGTATAGCGATCCCGATATCCAATCATATCACACAGCGTCCCACCTTTTGGTTCTCAATGACTGGTGGTACAGCATCAGCACTGATCCGGCATATCGAGTGGAAAAATGGCTGATATGTTGCTGCACAGACTGCAATATGCACCGAGGGAGCTGCGCAGGCTGCCGCCCGCTACCCGGGTTGTTTTCGGTGTGTGGACAGGCTACCTACGTCTGGTGGGGTGGCTGCGGTGGATGACGAGGGAGACCCCACTCTGGCAGAGCGGCCTTATGCCGCAAGAGACTGCAATAGAGGGATTTAAACAGTGGGACGCCATCGGTATCTCTATGCTGGGTGACGTTATGAGGGGCACTAAAATGAAATCGTTTCAAGACCTCAGGCTTGAATATGCTATGCCACATTCTCAGTTCTACAAATACCTGCTATTGCGACATGCCCTATCCCCGTACATTTCATACCAGACGTTAGTGACAAATCTGTACCTGACCTTAGATTCCCTCCCGGATAAATGGCAGATGGACCTGGGCCCCTTGGACTATGAGGATTGGCGAGAAGCCTTGGAATACCCGAGATACGCGGCGATTGCCTCTCGTCTCAGGCTTATTCAATTTAAATACCTGCACCGCACATATTTTAATAGGTATCGGCTTTGGAGGGCAGGGATGATAGACTCCCCCATGTGCCTTAGATGTCATGAAGAGGAGGGTACATTGCTCCACACAACATGGAACTGTACAGCCTTGGGCCGGTTCTGGAGGGGGGTCATTCACTGTCTATCTGAGGTATTGGCGTGGGTTATACCTTCTTCTCCTATGCTTGTTCTGTTGCATATAATGGATGAGATAGGGGTAATATGCTGTTCTTGGGTCTCACCCTAGCTAAAAGGGACATTGCCAGAGCATGGAAGTAGCCGTCCCTCCCCAAATTGAGTGATTGGCGAGCTGGTCTCGACTGGTGTATGGCTCAGGAACAACCTATTTTTAAAGCAAGATGGTGCCCTTAGAAACACTATAAAATATGGAAACGGTAGGCGGATTTTAGGAGCCTTGAACTGGAGCCAACTCCTCCGCACCCTGCTGTCGTCGAAACCATATAGGGATGTAGCATGGGGTTTTATGGCTGCTCAGATGCACTAGAGATATAGCGATGGGCGTGCAGGGTATAATCGGGGTTCTGTTTTACAGTGTGCGACACAGTGTGTTACAATGTTTGGGGCTGTCGTTCACGGTCCTGAAATGTTTAGTTTCTTACTATTTACCTACTATATAATAGTCACTTGCCCGGTGTTCAATATATGGAAAATGTTATGTTTTCATTGCTTTGTAATGCTTACAAACACTATATCAGCTGACTTAAAAAAAAGAGTTTTGGAGAAAAAAATGATAAGTTAAATAAATAAAATTAAAAAACAAAATGCCATTTAAAACCATTCTTGCAAAGACTTTAACTCCCCATTTAGTACATATAAGTCACCCGTAAGGTAGGTCCTAGGTAGCCCTAAGGGCAGGGTGCTTTGTCCGTAAAAGGTAGGACATGCACCTTTATGTTTTGAATGTCCTAGTAATGACAAACAGTCTATTTCATTTTTCACTGCTATGAGGCCTACCCCTCTCATAGAGTAGCATTGGGAATTGCTTAATAATCTTTTAAGCTGTAATCCCTAATCAGAGAGGAGCAGCTGTTTGATGTTTAATATGTTTGGATTGGTATTGGTAAATCCTACCTACTGGTGAGGTTGGATTTAACTTTACTATTTTAAAAATGCCACTTTTCTCTGCACTTCTCTGCTCTGTTTGCCGGACAGCCTGTCTCCAATGCACATCTGGCCTGTCCTGGGTTACAGCGACATTTGTGCATTCTCTCTAGACAGACACAATACAGGACACTCAACTCCATCTGCATTTATATGCATACTGATGGGTCATCCTGGGCAGGAGGAAAGAGAGGAGGTAACACCTCATTGAAGTAGGTAAAGTTCTGTCTCCACACAAAGGGCTGATTTACTCCCGCCATAACTAGGCTAGCAGACAGGACTGGACTGAAAGGGGACCTTTCTTTCTGACTTCAGGGCCTGATTATGACTTTATTAAACAGAAACAATGGCCAGACAGGTTTTATTTCGCACTATACCACACCTAGCAAAAATATTCTAGGTGGGACGACTGTATGAACTACCGCAGTTGTTTGGCAACTTTCCATCAAAGTGGCCGGAGAAGTTGATAACAGGTAATTGAAGACATTAGTAGAGTAGTCTGAGAGCAAGGGAATACCTTTAAGGTTTGCAACTATTGACACCAATCCCATTACTATCTTCCACAGTGACGGCCACTTCCAGTCCATGTCCTGAGGAAAACCCGTAAACAATATAGTGGTTCAAAACGCGTTGACTCTGAGCCCGAGCAAAAAAGAAGGGGCGCTGCTAGGGCATCAAAAAATATACCACGCATACTTCCCCTAGAAGTTGGACCCCAATGAGAAGAACAGTTTCTGGCTCAGTTAGACAAGCAGGCTCTCGCAATGTATTTAATGTCCGCTTGTCTGTATATATATGTAATATAAAGGACTGGTGCCTCAGAATGAAGTAATTTGAGGCATTGTATAGTTGTCTATTTGGTGTGTACAGGAATTCACTACATTGATTCTGTGTATTATGTATCATTTTTTGAATGTCTTTACGTGTTAATAACTGTGTGACAATTGTTCTTTTTCTATGATATATCAAATGATCTAAAAAAAAGTTTTTTTAAAGTATAAATGACTAAATCAAACAGTCGTCCCACCTAGAATTTTTTTGCTAGGCGTGGTATAGTGCAAAATAAAACCTGTCTGGCCATTGTTTCTGTTTAATAAATTTGAGTGGTCCAGGCTAGCCAGTGACAGGACCCAAGCCTTCCCTTTTGCCCCTGATTATGACTTTGGCAGTGTGGCAGCAGCAGACCGCCACACCAGTGCCCCGCTGCCACACTGACAAAGTCATCAGCACACCGCCCGCCGGATTAAGAGTTCAAATCTTGCAGGCATCTCCGTGATATTGCCAACGTGCGTTACTGCAGGGAATAGACTATTAAATCCATGCCATGTAGGAACTGGGGTGCATGTGCCACACTGTATGCATCTCCTGGTCCTCAAGCAACAGGGGTCCCTATGGGACCCCTTTAGTTTCCACACTGCCACACTTTTCATGGCAGGCTCACCGCCATGAAAACTGTTACAGTGAGAAAACTTGTAATATGCTTGGCGGTGTCACTGCAGCACCGCCAGCATATTGCAGGCCTCAGAATGCTGAAAGACTGCCAGGGATCGCGGATCCCTGGTGGTAGCAGTGGTCCTTTGGCAGTCAACCACAAAAGTCATAATATGGCAGTCCGACTGCCATTGTGGGTTTGTCGGTCTATCAGACTGCTAAACTCATAATAAGGCCCTAAGTCAATTTTATTTTTAGCTTTTTCTCTCGAAGTCAAGCAAGGATCCTTGTCATGCCGGATTTGGGTTCAATGACAGCGACTTGGCTCAGTGTGATGCCTCGGTCAGCTCCTGCCAGTCTTGTTGATGATGAAAAGCTCTGGAGCTTCAGCGGGGCAAACCTAAATCTCAGGCTGAGTTGTGGTTCGACGGTACAGCTTGACTCTTGTTGATGGGTCGGTCACAGGATGGAGATTTTTGACAAAAATTCTCCAAATCATGTCATACTTCTGGAACTTCTTTCAGAAGGTCCTTTTGGGGTTCCACAGTGTCCACAACACAAATCCAAGTTTTCAGAAGCTCTGAGGTGCTCCTTGGGATGTTGGGACTACGTCTGCTACCATGCACCTGGCCAAATCCTCTAAAGTTCAGCTGAAGGTGGTCAGCTAGTTTCTTCTTGCTGGAGATGAAACAGGTGGAGCTCTTTTAACCTGTTGCTTTCAGGGAGTCCAATACTTCACTTTTCAAAGCAAGGGAGAGTCCTTAGGGCTGTTGTTCCAAGGTTTGCAGTAGGTGCAGACATTCAGAGTGCAATCTCCTTGGTGCAGGCCAGGGTTCCAGCATGGTAGTCCGTCTTCTACTTGCAGTTTCAGGCAGGGATCTGAGTTGCTGGGCAGCTCTCCCATATTTATCCAGTGTTCTTAGGTGACAAGCAAAGGTGTACCCCTGACCAATGGTGTCCAGGGAGCCAACCTCATGTATTACAACTTCCTTCATAGTGTGGCATATTCTTGTCCCAGAAAGCACTATTCTTTGAAATCCAAAATGGAGAAACACTGTTTTGGAGGTTAAGATATTGCTAAGCCAACCTACTGGTGTGGCTATGTTTCTCTAACATTCCACTTCCAGCCCCTTTAATAATTCTTCAATGGCCTGTATCTGAACATACAAAGGGCTTGATCAGCAGACTGCAGATGCTGCAAAACTCGGCCGCCAAGATGTTGCTGAATCTTCCAAAATGTCATTCTGCTGCTAGGCTCTTAATGAACTTCATTGGCTTCCGATTGAAAAACATGCCATCTTTAAAGAGCTATGCCTAGAATTCATGGCCATACATGGGTCAGGTCATGACTGTCTAAAGAATACTTTCAAGTGGTACTCCACTAGAAGAACGCTTCACTCTAGTATGGCGAGAAATATGTTGGATCCCTCCAACAATAAACTCCAGGGGGGTCTTGTCCTTGCGGGACCGAGTAGGACATATATAATTTTAATCAAACAACAATAACTCGGTCTCAATTTGATTTTGAGCTAATCTTTTATTTAGAGCAGCCTGAGCATCTAAATAAATTTATTAATAGGTGCTTGCGTATTTATCATCAATTATTTTATCATTTCACTTAGAACCAATAAACTTTTTTAAATGTCCAGGTTTGACACACTACAGTACATTTATGAACAATTATATACAGTTAATCCGCCCGATTCGTCTTTATTTACCTTGAACTTATCTTCACTCTGCCCGCGTTCTGCAGTATTGTGTTTTTTGGCTCCAAAAAACACAATACTGCAGAACGCAGGCAGAGTGAAGATAAGCGATTGACTACCGCCGATTCAAGTTAAATAAAGACGAATCGGGAGGTTGATGGATTCAAACCACCTCGGTCGCCGCAACTAAAAAGATTGCCGCACGCACGAGAATTATAAGCCCAGAGCCAATCAATAAAATAACGCCACCTCTGCCCATACTGCAAACCAGAGACCCAAGTTACATACAAAACCACAAAAACATACGAGACCAGATATATTTCCCCAAAGATTTCGACACCAATACATTCAAAGGTGGTTCAGAAAAACACTACAAGCTTATTCACATAAGAAACAGAGTATTTATGAAAGACAGAGGTACCCAGTCAAGCCCTGATGAAAAACCCGGGAAATTGTTAACGGGTTTGGAAACGCGTCGGCTGTTTCTTAGACCTTGCCATTATCCACAGAGGGCATTACAAGAAAGTTGTATTGTACAAAGTGTTGTCCCTTGTGAGATCAGTCCCAAAACATAAAGAGTGAACAAACCAGGACTGTTATGACAAAAAAAGCACTGGTGTACCATCGCAATTGTGAATTTTCAATTGTATGAATTATGTTAAAATGTATTTGCTTATTTTTTTTGCTTTGATTAACTGTATATAATTGTTCATAAATGTACTGTAGTGTGTCAAACTTGGACATTTAAAAAAGTTTAATGGTTCTAAGTGAAATGACAAAATAATTGATGATAAATACGCGAGCACCTATTAATAAATTTATATAGATGCTCAGGCTGCTCTAAATAAAAGAGTGGCTCAAAATTAAATCGAGACCGAGTTATTGTTGTTTGATTAAAATGATATGGATCCCTCCAACAAGAGTGCTTCCCGGGGAGCAGGTAGTTTTTTCAGAGGCGCAGCCCTACACTGGAACACTCTTCCCTTGAGCATCAAATCTGCATTGACTCATGTGAGATTCTGGAAATCCTTAAAGACTTTTCTTTTCAGCAATGAATCAGGGCCCTTCAGTGTTAAACAACAAAGGCTAGTGCCAAGAAGCCTCAGGACATATGAGCACTTTACAAAACTGCAAATCAATTTAATTACTGGAGCTCCTGTCTGGCTGGGGGTGCAGGATGTGGGGGTGAGCCTGTGTTCTGTCATTTATTTATTTATTTATTATGCATCTTGTATCGCGCAAACTAAAACCCAAAAGGTGTCAAGGCGCCTAACAAAAAAGATCAGAAGTGCGGGTCACATCTACTCATAAGCTTGTACAAAAAGGCGGGTTTTAAGGGCAGATCTAAAAGTCTGAAGGGAGGGGAGGGACCTAAGTTCTAACGGAAGATCATTCCACCATTTAGGGGCCAGATGGGAGAAAGCCCTACCACCCCATCTGGTTTTCCTAATACGCGGGACGCGAAGAAGAGAATGGTTAGAGGAGCGGCGGTTTCTGCCAGGATTATAATAGGACAGGATGGATCCAATGCCTGTAGGGCTATTTTTCGCCAACGCCTTATAAACCATACACATGGATTTAAAGACTATCCGCTCCTTGACCGGAAGCCAGTGAAGCTGCTTCCTTGCCAGCGTGGCCGAGGAGCGGCGGGGAAGGTCAAGGACAAATCTGGCTGCCGCATTCTGGACTACCTGCAAGCGCTGCAGCTGACTCTTATTCAGTCCAGCATACAGCGCATTGCAGTAGTCCAGAGGGGAACCCAAAAGGGCGACAGCCAGTCGCCTTCTTGCCTGCACGGAGAGGTAGTTCCTAATTTTCCTCAGTATGTGAATTATGCCTCAACAGGTGGAAACCGTCCTATTAACCTGTTGGCACATACCAAGGATGGGATCAATCATAACCCCGAGATTTTTGGCCATGGAGGTAGGTTTGGGGCAGGCACCCAATGAATCCGGCCACCACTCCAAGGACCAGATCTCCTCCTTTCCGCCGAACACCATCACCTCGGTCTTCTCCCCATTCAATTTCAGTGAATTGTAGATCATCCACTGGCTGACAGCCTCCATGCAAGATCTAAACTTGGAGGCTGTCAGCTCGGTTGGCTGGGAGAGAGACACGAGGATCTGGGTGTCATCTGCGTAGGAAACTACCTCCATCCCGAAGGATCTAATAAGTCTGGCAAGGGGGGTCACGTAGATGTTAAAAAGGGTGGGACTAAGCGCCGACCCCTGAGGGACCCCACATTGCACAGACAGGGATGGAGATAGAAATTTTCCCAGCATTACCCTCTGCTCTCTATGGTCAAGGAAGGAGGATAGCAATCCCAAGGCTGCCCCCCGAACCCCAATCTCACCCAGTCGAGATGTTAGGACACGGGGAGAAAGGGTATCGAAGGCAGCCGTGAGGTCCAGAAGGATCAGGAGGGATGTCCGACCCACATCCACGCTCATACGGATGGAATCGAGTACCAGGGTGAGGGCAGACTCGGTGCTGTGTTCCCTCCTGAACCCATGCTGGGAGGGATCCAGACAGCCCGAGTTCTCCACAAAGACAGCGAGATGCCCGTTTAAATGGGCCTCTAACATCTTCGCGGGAGCTGGGAGCAGTGAGATGGGGCGGAAGTTCTTTAATACCCCTGGATCTAGGAAGGGTTTCTTGAGCAGCAGTTTTACCACCGCATTTTTCCACTGCGGTGGAAAGACACCCTCCCTCATTACCCCATTCATGATGTCAAGCAGAGGGGGTAAGAGAGTTCCTCTACACTGCTTCAGGATCCTAAGAGGACAGGCATCCAGCGGAGACCCTGACTTAGTATTGTCAAGCAGCGTCTCAAGATCTTGTAGAGAGAGCGGAGGAAAGGATTCCAGACAGCCGGCCGAAGGAAGCTCTGCCAAGGAGGTGTCCAAGACCGCGGTAGCCGGTGACTCAGCCATTAGTAGCCTCTGTGCCTCCAAAGAGGCGGAGATGTCAGTTATTTTGGACTGAAAAAAGAGGGCTATGTCATTGCAGAGCTCCTGAGATGAAATAACAGGATCGGGGACCTGAAGAGATGTAAGAGAGTCCACGATCCTGAAGAGCTCTTTGGGAGATGAGAGGGAAGCAGTAAGGGCTGTGAAGTAGTCTTGTTTGGTCCGAATAACTTCCCGCTTATATCTTTTAAGCAGGGTTTTATGAGCTTCCTTGTCTTTTAAGTCCCAACTAGCATGCCATAGGCGCTCCTGTCTCCTTACTTCCTGTCTAAGGAGTCTTAGCTGTTCAGAGAACCAAGGGGCTGAGGGTCTTTTCCTGGCTGAGTAACAGGCCCGAGCCGGTGCTAGTTCGTCTAAGGCCTCCGTAAGAATTTTATCGTAATGCGGCACCGCCAAGGGAAGATCCATCTCCCGAATAGAAGACAGACTAGGGATCCACGGGTCAAAGGAGTGTTCCCCAATGTTCTTGAGATTCCTACGTGCTTCAAAAGTACACGGAGCTTTCCTAGAGATCTCCTGGCTAGGGAAGGCCACGTTGAAAGGAACGGCCAGGTGATCAGACCAGGAAAGGAAAAAAGGATCCGTTACTGACAGTCTCTGGTCATTAGAGAAGATCCCATCGAGCGTATGCCCCGCACGGTGGGTAGGTCCCTTCACCAATTGGGTGAGACCGCATGCTGTCAGTGCTTCCAGCAAAGCGGAAGTGTCATGCGTCTCCAACAACTCTAAGTGAAAATTAAAATCACCCAGAATCGTTAGATTCTCACGACCAAAATAAGGTTCCAGGAACTGAAGCAGTTTTATGCTAAAGTCTGTTCTAGGACCGGGTGGACGGTAGACCAGAATCCCGTTGAAAGGGAAAATAGAAGAATCCTGTAGTGAAAAATACAACGCCTGGATAGCGTCCTTGGGGTCAGATAGAGGCATAATGTGACATTGGAAGGTGTCTCTATGCAGGATAGCTAATCCACCACCGACCCGGCCTATTCTGTCCTGCCGAGTCAAGCAGTATCCGTCTGGGACTGCTTCGATAAGATCTGGGCCCGATGAGTCTTTAGCCCACGTTTCCGTAACAAAGACCCAGGTCGGGTTCTTCTCCAATACAAGCTCCTTAAAAACCATATTGTTTTTAATGAGTGAGCGCGCATTGAGAAGCAGGCAGTTTACGCTCAGTTCACTAGGTACCACTGGCGAGCAGAGCTCTCGAGGGGGGGCAATGGGGACAGAATTCCAGCCCCCCGCGCCTATCTGAAAGCACCTACATCCCATAGGCAGGAGAAGGTCTTCAGGAGTACTTCTATGGAAACACGGTGCCATAGAAGGTTGGAGACGTAAGACATCCTGTAGAGAATATTCCAGTGCACTGTGTCCCACTATTTCAGGGCCGCAGGTCCAGCCGTCCAGCCCGTCCTCAGCGCGGACGGGCACAGACGGGCTGGATTCTGGCTTGACTCCGGCGTGGCTGCGGCGCACACGCTGCGCGCACACGCTGCGCGCCATAGGTACTGGTAGATATAGGGCTCTTAGCCAGTCCACCTGACTGCTAGAGCGCAGGTCGCTTCAAACTGACCTTATCCCTACCTAAAATGGCGCCCACCGGTGACTCGGCGCGATGGTCCGGCCCGCTAAACAGCGGTGAGGGGAACAATTTAGGTGCAGCAATGCGGCGGTGAGAATTAAAAACAGGGGGAAACTGCATAAAAATAAAAATACCAAAATACGAAAAGGGGACGCTTTAAAACAAATAGCGCGAGTACCAGCGCTGAGGAAGCGCGACCAGCAAGAGGGAGAGCTCCTACCCAAGTCCTTTAAATACTGAGAGCCCCCGACCTGTCTCTAGCCAGTCCACCTGACTGCTAGAGCGCAGGTCGCTTCAAACTGACCTTATCCCTACCTAAAATGGCGCCCACCGGTGACTCGGCGCGAGGGTCCGGCCCGCTAAACAG
The DNA here is from genome assembly GCF_964261635.1 of Lissotriton helveticus. NCBI lineage: Eukaryota > Metazoa > Chordata > Amphibia > Caudata > Salamandridae > Lissotriton > Lissotriton helveticus. The sequence goes on along the minus strand of NC_136067.1, from coordinate 217,448,070 downwards.
CGGTGAGGGGAACAATTTAGGTGCAGCAATGCGGCGGTGAGAATTAAAAACAGGGGGAAACTGCATAAAAATAAAAATACCAAAATACGAAAAGGGGACGCTTTAAAACAAATAGCGCTAGTACCAGTGCTGAGGAAGCGCGACCAGCAAGAGGGAGAGCTCCTACCCAAGTCCTTTAAATACTGAGAGCCCCCGACCTGTCTCTAGCCAGTCCACCTGACTGCTAGAGCGCAGGTCGCTTCAAACTGACCTTATCCCTACCTAAAATGGCGCCCAGCGGTGACTCGGCGCGAGGGTCCGGCCCGCTAAACAGCGGTGAGGGGAACAATTTAGGTGCAGCAATGCGGCGGTGAGAATTAAAAACAGGGGGAAACTGCATAAAAATAAAAATACCAAAATACGAAAAGGGGACGCTTTAAAACAAATAGCGCGAGTACCAGCGCTGAGGAAGCGCGACCAGCAAGGCATAATTGTCATACCCTCTTTGAAGAACAGTTTGACTACTGCCCCCATCCTGCCTTTTGCTCTGCAGCTGCAGATCTCCTCCCACCAGAAGTCCTTTGCCTCTACGCAGGCCACTTCACACCTCATCAGAGCAGGTTGACCCAGTCTGTCAAAGTTTGGCCAATCAGGAGAGGCTGATGGAATGCTAGATTTTGGCACATCAGAAAAGCAAGTTCTAAAACTTATTTTCTGGGACAGTTTACAACTTTATTCATAATCTCCTTGTTCAAGTCTTCTGTGGGATCTTGTTGTCTCATTCCCTCAGTAGAATTGCTTACTTTCATGGCAAACATACACCACTTTTATCTGCCCGATTAACAATGCCATCAATTATTTGTTGAAGTTGGTGGAGAGTTTTTCTTTCTTTTGTGGCAATGCTATCAACTAATTGTGGTACTAGAAAGATGATCCCTCCACAAAGGATCACAGGTAACTGTTTATTCAAAACAGCCCTTAACGTCACCAGAATCCATCTGCCCCAGTGACTTCCTCACAGCTCAGATTACAACACTCTAAGATTCAAGAACAAATCACACAGGTTAAGGGCATGGTGCACAGCAACATTCTACAAAAGGTCACTGTTCAGACATGACCCTCTATCAAGTAACAACAAAAATTTACCCATTTGAATACAACAATGGCACACATTTGTTTTTACCACAATATTATAGTTGACACATCTACTCCCTTCAGCATGGTTCAGTTGATACCTAATGCACACCCAGTCTCCCACACTAATCTTCCCAACTCTGGACCTCACTCTGTGTCTCTCATTGTATTATTTTTTATTTGTCTTGTGCCCTTTCTACTCCCGGCCAAATTTCATTCTACTTCCTGCTCCAATCCACACATCTTAGTTGGAACGTTCCAATCCATGTTGGATACAGTTTAGAAGTATACCTACCACTGACCTACCATTGCAATCACTGATCAAGTGGTGGCTGGCATGATAATACTCTAGCAGACTTACAGCTGCCTTTTGTATGTCAATTTTTGCTCTCTTGACCCATTGAACGCCTTCAACTAGTGTCCTGTTTATGTGCTTAATAAATACATTTGCCAGGGGATGCTATAAAGCAATCCAGTGGTGGTTGCTATTACACTCTTGCAGCAGTCCAGCTATCTCTTTTGACATGAATTGCACCCCACTTTCTGAGAATACCTCCTTGGGAAACTCCTCCTGAATGAATAAACCCTACAAAATGTAATAACATTTCTGATATTAGGTTTAGAGACAAAATGCACCTCTCATCACTTGCAAAAGTAATCAGTCAACATGATGGCATATCTATTCTTCAATATCAAATCTTAAAATGGCTCAAAAAATTGACTGATCATTTTTCCTAGGTTCTTTTAGGTGATGTAACCAGCGGTGCAGTAAGGGGGGACAAACCATGCTCAACTGCTTTTTGCGCCCCGCACGTATAATATATCTTCTGACATGATTCGCAATGTATTCATTCAAACCTGGACATAACAATTCCAAACATATTCTGCATTTAGTCATAGTCTGACCTAACTATCTCTCATGTTTTCTATTGATACATAAGTTAGGATACATTTTCCACCCCTTACAAACACCCCTTACCCCTCCATGGATAATTCATGACAAACCTGTAACTCCACTGGAATAGAACTTTCAGTGGCTACTCTTGGGTAAAATAATTAATCATTTCCTTGATGTCACTGTCTTTGCCAATGCCTCAATGTATTCTTCCTCAGTGATATGAACCAGACACATTAATCGCTGGCACCAAACATTCTTCATTATCGTTACCCTCTAACGCTTCGTTCTTTTGAACTGGAGACCTGAACAATTATCCACTTCTATATTCTTTCCACTCAGAATAGACTTGACTTAAAATTATAATACAGCATTGTGATCTTTTACAATATTACCACTCAAAATATAAACCAAAGGCTTCAGTCAGCAGTGTAAACTAAACTTCCCAACCAAAAAGAAACTGAGGGGCATATTATCAAGGGGGTTTATCTCTGCTTTTTTGGCTTTAAAAGCCAAGAAAGCGGAGATAAAATTATCTCCCTATTACCTAGCTGTCGCTAACACCAGTTAACAACATCTAGTAGGAGATAGCGACCATCTTGGGCCCCACTTTGCATGTCAGTGATATTCATCACTAATGACATGCAAAGTGGGCGTGCCAAGATGTTAGCGACTGGAAACAGTCGCTAACATCGCTATCTCCTATTACCAACTTTTGGAGATATTCGCGCTAAGCGCGAATATCTCCAAAAACTAAGGGGCATATTATCAAGGGGGTTTATCTACGCTTTTTTGGCTTTAAAAGCCAAGAAAGCTGAGATAAAATTATCTCCCTATTACCTAGCTGTCGCTAACACCAGCTATTAGCAAGGTTTATCGCAAATGCGATAAAAAACGGCCGCAATGCATGAATATCGCTGAAAAGTCAGCGATATTCATGCATTATCGAGCAAATGCTCTTAGCCATGTTATCCACCTCCCATTGGATAACATGGCTAAGAACTGCTCAGGGCAGGTGTTAGCTTTTGGAGATATTCGCGCTTAGCGCGAATATCTCCAAAAGTTGGTAATAGGAGATAGCGATGTTAGCGACTGTTTCCAGTCGCTAACATCTTGGCACGCCCACTTTGCATGTCATTAGTGATAAATATCACTGACATGCAAAGTGGGGCCCATGATGGTCGCTATCTCCTATTAGCTGTCGCTAACTGGTGTTAGCGACAGCTTGGTAATAGGGAGATAATTTTATCTCCGCTTTCTTGGCTTTTAAAGCCAAAAAAGCAGAGATAAAACCCCTTGATAATATACCCCTTAATTTCTTCTTTCAACAATTTAATTTCCTTTTCAAGTGCTGAACCACACATGAAATGTTTTGTTTTCCTCATAAGCCCTTTGCTGTTCTCAATTTTGGTTGCAAAATCCTCTATGAATTTAAAGCAGAACTTCCATAAGAGTAAAGTGATGAGACTTATTTCTTATTCGTGAGTGTGAGTGCATTCACAACAGTATCCACTACTCTGGGTATAGGCTTAAAATACTTGTCCAACAACACGTGACGTAAGTACTCCATTCTATGGGGCATATTATCAAGAAATCTGACGCCACTTTAGCGGCACATATCGCCGAAAAAGCAGCAATTTTTTTTATCACACTATCAACAAGAACACTCTAACATGCTTTAGCGCTTTTTTTCTTGAGATAGCTGCGTTTTTCTTTTTCCTTTGCATGTCAGCGATATTTATCTCTAATGACATGCAAAGTAAGCGTTCCTCACCAATACTACATGGAACAGTCACAAACACAATTTCGAACTATTGACAATGCGGCACTGGACCCGCGAAGCGATTAAAAAAGCCGCGCAAACAGCGGTTATCGCAGGAATTTAACACCTGTTTAAAGCTTGACTTAGCCATCTTTTGTATTGGAGGTGGATTGTGTGATTAAGTTCACACTTGCCTATTAGTAAGCTTTTCATTAGAGCTAACTAATTATCACTTGGTTTCTCATGCCATTGCTGCTTATCGCCGTCTATCGCTGGATTTGACTTCGCCTTTGATCAAAGCGTTGCTAATACGCCGCTAACAAGGCGATGCCAACCAGCGATAGATGGCGATAAAAGAAAAAGCGCTAAGCGCAATTTGCGATAATTATCGCATTCTGTTGATAATAAGCCCCTATGACTTTTTAACCCACACTTCTCTTTATTCACAGTGAGAGCAGTTTCTTGCATTCGATGTCTCAAAACATCGCTGTTCTTCAATTCTATCAGCTGTAAGAATGCCATCTTAAAAAACTACAGCTACCTCCTTCTAAGACCCTGAAAATTATTCTCTTAAAAACTGATGCTGCAGATTCTAATTCCAAGGGCATTCTGCAAAACTGGAATGTCCCAGCTATTTCCCATGGAGATAACTAATAGAGAAGACTCTATCATTTAAATTTAACCTAATTCACACATTGTTTTAGGTTATCAGCCAATTCCTCCCTAATACTAAACAGAACATTCCTCATTTTATGTTCTATTGACTTTGCCCCATCATTAATATGAATACTATTCCCAGTTTTCCAACTCATTATTAAACACATCATTAAACTTTTTCAACACATTTTCCCCTTCTCTATCTGGCTTTGTGCTCCCCACTGACAGCTGTTCTTTCATGAAATAAATACTAGCATTTGTAAAGCGCACAGCTACCTCTGGAGTGGTGTCCTGGTGCTGGGGGTCGTCGGGAAGATTAAGCAAGCTATTGCCCCGAGTCACATGGTGCTGGGCTAACCTGCCGCCGGCGATCGAACCGTAAACCCCGTGGTCCAGAGTCAGGTACCCTGGCCGCAGCACCACACCTCTTCCACAATGCTTATGTGCTGTCAGAATTGTACTGTCATGAACACATACTGGGAGAACCCACAGCTGAACTCAACTCTGTGTTGGCACAGACCTAAGGTGTGCATGTCACCTTTATTCCACAGAGTATGGAGAATATGCAGGGATGAACAATGTAACCAAGAACTTGACAGATGCATCCACACCACCAACATGCAAGTACTGATTTCTTCCTTAGTAATTTCCCCTGCTATGGAGATGTCCACATGCAAACACACTGTGAATATGGTATACAGAAAGGCATCAGGCACGCTACTGCTTTCCGATCTGGGAGTAGTGTATGGCATTTGCAATGCTACTGTGTTCCAACAAGTAACAGCATTGCCTCAACCTGTATTGGAAGCCTCTGACCTCATTGGTCTACACCGACAGACTCTTCCCAAAAGTGGACCACTGCACCAGAACCTCAAACACTGCTACAGTGGCTTCACCAATATTCAGAGGACTGTCACATGTGAATTGTCACTCGCAAGAGGTGAGAGCTGATTGGATAGCCAGTAATCATAGCTTCAGATGGATGAAGATAACAAAAGCAAAAAGCTGTACACAGCAAAGCATGTAGTAAGTAGCTCCCCTTTCACTATGGGTTGTTGCACCCATTGAACACCTTCAACTAGTGTCCTGTTTATGTACTGAATGCTTGAGTAAATTATCTATAGTGTTCATAGCTACATTCCAAATTGTTATGATTCTCAGGGTCCAATTATTAGATGCCCCACCTTCTTAGTAGAGATATCACTGAATTCAATATACCTATTGGTTCGATGGAAAGAGCACGTTGATGAGTGGGTGCCAAGTTGTTTTGATCAGCTCAGTAATTTTAGAAAAACAAATTCATGAAGCAAGAGTTTGGTTTAGAAAAATAAAATATCAATGGCTCTGATGCTGAGGGTGTTTTCTCTCTATGCATAGTGGTCACTGTGGGGAGATGGCACTATGACCTGGTGGCCATATGGTAGATGGGCTGCTGGAAGGATTTCCACTTGCAGAGCTAGTTCCCTTAACTCTAAAAGCGGGACAGTGAGTTTGGCAGAATGGTGAAGGACCTTTTTATGGAGGGTTTCCCACACCAGACTCCTAGTGACCCAAGTTTGCCTGGATTTACCCATTACTGTATACGTTGACTAACTGTTACAACATTATATTGGTATCATCCACAAGCGGTGGTGCAGGCATTGTAAACAGCCACAAAATTGTTGGCATGGCAGTCCAGGCTGAATCAGCAAACGCCACTCTGGGAAAGCTACTTACTGGGTGATGTGGGGCACCTGCAGGGATTTCGCAGATGGAGCCTTATTGGTATAGACTCCCTTTACTGAGCTCCAGACTGAATATCAAATGGCCGGCAGTGAACAGTTTCACTACCTACAGCTGAGACATGCCCTAAGATGCCAAGTGCCAGAGGGGGAATTGCTGCCCGAATATTACCCCCTGGATGACCGACTCCTATTTGACCTCATGCTCGACAAAGCGGTCTCCCTCACAAACCAAAAGATAATAAACAAGCTCCCTGACCAATTGGGCCAGCGGAGAGAGGCCTGGTAATCGGACCTGGGGTTGTTTAAAAAGGGAGACAGCCCTGACAATGCGGGCTTTACACGGCGCTGCCATTACGACGCTGCCATCACAACGCAAGTCATTAAAGCAACTTGTGCTGGATGGCGCTAGATACTAAGGAATATTTACTATTCCAACACATTCCCTACTGTTGCATAGGCTGGAGTAGGAATAGTAAATCATACTATTCCAAAATCCAGCGCCTACAGCACAAGTCGTTGTAATGACTTGCGTTGTAATAGATGCATCGTAATGGCAGCGCGGTGTAAAAGCCCGCGTTGTCATGACGAACATCCCTTAAAGATGACGACTAGCAGGTAGCGATTCAGAGCCCCCGAATGAAGGCTATACGATTCAGACTAATCCAACTTAGAGTCCTACATAGGTCATACACCCCCAGAACGCTTCACCACAGATTAGGGAGATCAGACATGGACCATTGTGCTAGGGGGTGAGGGATGGTAAGCACCTTCTTCCATAACATTTGGGAGTGTCCCAAAATCCAGCGCTACTGGTCAGAAGTTTTAGAGTGATGTCTGAGGTGCTGGGCCTCCGCATACAGCTTGATGTACGATGGCTCCAACTGGGACCCAAGCTTACCAATTGGAAGTGGGATATGGACTGGCGCCAACTTGCAGAGAAAGTGGTGTATGAGAGCAGAGGCTGCGCCAAGAAATGGGACAAAATCTGGACTTATTGGGGAAAGTACAGGAACTAGCTCAGTGGCATGGGCAAAAGCGAGGGAACGACGGATAAACAATACTTGGGGAGAGGAGTTGGCCTAACGGCTAGGGCTGTCGCCCTCAAATCTGGGGAACTGGGTTCAAGTCTCGGCAATGACAGCTGAACATCCTGTGATTCTGGGCAAATCACTTAATGTCCCCGTGCCTAACAAAAATGAATGTGTCCTCATGTAATGACAACTTGTGTTATGTAAAGTGCTCTGATACCCGATTTGGGTCAAGTTCGCGCTATATAAAACTCTGTAAAGAAAACAAATACAAGAAGAACCAATGGCTATACTATAGATGCCTCCCAAGTGCATGATACACTGTACCTCATGTCTCGAATGCTGTTAAAATAATGTTATTCAATGATCATTGGTTGTAATGGTGTATCAAAAACATGTTTTAATAAAAGATTGGTTAATATATTTGTAACATCTGTATCTTTTGTAATTTATAATTTCTAGACAACTCGATCTCCCTAGGCTCTGGTTTGCACTATAGAAAACTGCAAATATATGCATAAGTAAATACATATAGATAGCTTTATTGCTTTTGTTTAATTAATTTTAAACAGTGTTATCTTAACTATTCAGTAAGAGTTGATTGGAGTGACTGCAGAGTGTAATGTAGAACAGTCTTGCAGGACTTACAGAGTACCAAATGTTAGAAATAAATCGCCATTGGGGAGGTGAGTGAGTCAATTCTTTCAATATAAAGAAGCAAATATTAAGGTTCTTTGAGGGAAAAACATGGAATATAACTGAAAACTATAGGTTTGAAATATAGTCCAGTGTCAGTTTTTTCAATGTCTAGTCACTGGAAAGCAAACCCAGTCCTCCACAAATGTGTAATAAAGAATATGTACTGGAGCTGCTGTAGATGATTTTATAATGTAAATTATAATGTGAGAGTCTTAGACTTCCACAGTCTGTTTATGGTGACCAAAGGGACATAACAGCATTCTTCAATAGATGTCACCTGGGGTGCTTGACCTTCCACAGTCGGTTTTATGATAAGAACACAGTGACGTCATGGGAACTGCAGTGTCTTTCGAGTTAGAAATGATGGAACCCTTTTGGCTCCTGATAGACTCCGTAGAACTGTGACGTAAGTGATAGAGCGGAATGCAATGAAGACTGGCTTAGAATGTGGAGTTTGCAGGTACACACAGATTAATAAAGATGTGTAATACCAAGCTCCATGTGTGGCATAGTCATTGGGTGTCCAGGCTGGGGAAGATGCTACAGGAACATAATGGCATCGTTTAATAGCTAAGTTATGGGATGCTTAGACTGCACACCCTTTGCTGTATGAAGTGAACAATTGGACATAGCATCTTAGGTAAGAAAACCATTTTTATGACTGCTATTCTATCCGCTAATGAGAGGGGGAGGTGTGACCACCATTCAGCCTGCTCAGTTATGCGAGTAATGGCGTGCCCATAATTCTCAGTGACCACCACTGTGGGGTCTCGATGCACCCATACGACCAGGTATTTTACAGGATCAGAGGTCCAGGACAATGGGAAATCAAGTTCAATTTCTTTGGTGTGCATTGTAAGGAGGAAGACCATCGATTTGGACCAGTTTATTCCGAGTCCCAAGAATCTTTCAAATTGGACATATTCCCGGAGTAGCGGGGACAAATACACGGAAGGTTCCCGGACATAAAGCAGCATGTCGTCCGCATATAGGGAGACAATCAGGGGGCGCTGCCTGAAGCGTAACGCCGCAGCCGAGTGCTTCTGGTGCAACTTACATGCCAGTGGCTCTAGTGTCAAGGAGAACAGCATAGGCGACAGGGGACAACCCTGCCGGGTGCCCATCTCAATAGGAAACAATTATGACACCCTGCCATTGACACGCACTCGTGCAACCGGCCCGTTGTATAGTACCCTAAGCCACTGTACAATGAAGGGGGGGAAACCCATCCTATTCAGCACGGTGAACATGTAGGACCAATGTACAGAGTAAAAAGCTTTTGCTGCATCAAGCAGCACAGCTACCGCTTGGAAATCAGGTTCAAAGTAATGCAGGGTGGAGAACAGCGTGCGCAAATTATGAGTCGTGGAGCGTTAAGTAACAAAACCTGATTGATCCGGTAGGACCAACAGGGGTATTAAAGGCTGGAGTCTGATTGCGATCATCTTTGCTAGAATCTTCGTATCTATATTGATTATAGAAAGAGGTCGGTACGACCCACACTGATTGGGGGGTTTAACTGGCTTAAGCAAGATGACCAGAAGGGCCTCTCGGAGAGAGGGTGGCAGGACTCTGGACTCGTAGGCCTCTGCCTAGACAGCCAGCAGCCGAGGAGCCAAGGCTGCCGCATACGTTTTATAGAATTCGCTCGGCAAGCCATCAGGGCCGGCTGCCTTGCAGGTCGGCAGGGACATGATGGCCTCCCTCACATCCTCCTCGTCAAAAGGCTGCACTAGGTATTCTCGGTGCCTATTAGATAGCCACCCCAGCGCCTCGTCATCAAGATAGTCATGCATCTCCTCGGCGGAGGGGGAATCCCTAGCTGCATATAGATCGGTATAGAACTTCAACACAATATCACACAGGTCCTCAGCCGAGTGTCGGGGCTCACCACTACTATCAAGCAGTTCTGTACCAGCATCCTGGCTGCGAGGCTCTGCCAGTTTTTGGGCGAGAGATCGGCTAGGCTTCCCACCCTCTCCATAATATCTAGCTATCCTACGCCGTGAGCAGTGCAGCAGCTCCTGATTTACAGTGTCATTATGTTCCGTGATTGGCTCTCTTATTTCTGCTAGCTTGGATACTGACGGGTTCAGGTCGAAAGCACGCTCCAAATACAAAATGTTTGCCGCCAGTTTCCTAATCCTACGCCGAATGTCCCTCAGAACACCCAACTGAACCCCGATGCAAGCACCTCGGATGGTGACCTTAAAGGCCTCCCAGAGAACTCCAGCACTTTCTACTGTGCCCTCATTCTCCGTAAAATAATGCCTAATCGCCTCCACTATGGTCTGCTTAAAGACAGGGTCTTTAAGCCCGGAGGGTTGTACCCTCCACCTAAACGATGGCAATTGACACTCCGGGATCTTTAACTCAAGGAGCACTGGGGAATGATCCGATAAAGAGCGGGCTGCATGCGACACCCCCGTCGTCCAGGTACAGACCTCCTCCGAGACAAGCCAAAGGTCAATGTGGGACCAAGAGCTATGTATCGCCGATGCAAAAGTGCTTTCCCAAGCAGTCGGTTGACGCAGGCGCCAAACATCCTGTAGGTGGCCCACATCTATAAGTCCCATGAGCATGTCCGTCGCCCGTTTGGGCCGGGCTTCAACAACCCCCTGCCTCTCCATGCTAGCATCTAGCCACAGGTTGAAGTCCCTGCCCCAGATAATTGCCGCAGGTGGGAACGACAATATTCTGCACCACACGTCCGAATAAAAGGTAGGATCATCAATATTGGGCCCGTAAAAATTCACCACCAACACGCTCTCACCACCCAATCGGCCATGCACCATCGCTATCCTACCACAATCATCCGTCTCAGTTCTGAGCACTGTAAAAATCAGCAGCCCCCTGGCATAGGATGAATAGGAGGACGACACTCTCACACTTGCCCAGCGCATACCTATTTTCTTTGCCGAGTCAGTGGTCAGGTGTGTTTCCTGCAAAAGGGCCACATGCACTCCCATTCGATCTAGGCTCTCAAACACCATCCTAATTTTTTTTGGAGTGTTGAGTCCGCGTATATTCCGAGTAAGAAACGTAAGGGCGTTACTCAGTGCAGAACAGTGACAAAGTCCGATACATGACAAAAGGTCTTGGATCATAGAAGAGCAGGTAAAGACTAGATCCATACCATCTGATCCTGTGACTGGAAGGGAACCAAGAGCATTTCCCAAACCCCAACCCGTGCAACCCACCCCCCCTTCCACTTCAGCACCCCAACCATGCCAAATCCATCCCAACACCCAACATACTCCCCTCCCCCACCCTACCCTAGCAAAACAGTTTCAGGGAACACCAATAAGGCAGGGGGCACAGAGGCAGAACACTTAGCATCACCTGTCGATTTGCCCATCCAGACATTAAAGTAACCCTGGGCGGAGAACTACGCTCCGTTCGCGGAGTTTGCGAATTTTCGGCAACTTTGCACTTCGTGGCGAGCGCGAAGTTGTCAACTACTTCGCAATCTACAGTGTAGCGTAGTAGTTTTTCTTCCTCGCGCGCTCAATAGCATTCTCGCGTGCGCGGTAATGACTTACCGTGGTTCTGCGTTCGCTTTCTCGCTTTTCTCTCCCGGTCGCGTTCGCTACGATGTTTGGAATCCGGCCGCACAATCCCATGCGACTTTGAGAACGCGAATACGTCTTTCGGACACGCGAACATGTCATTGGGACGTGCGATCCTCCTTGCAGCGCTATGTTGGTAAGATCGCGTTTCCGAACACGCAGAAACTGCAATCTGGCACAGAATATCTCCCGAGCATGTTAAAATCTTCTAAAAAATGTTCATTTAACCCCTCAGATTGTGATTTGGCTGTATTTTTTTGGGCTAGGAGTCCTCTTTTTGTTTCTACTCTTTTTTTCAAGAGAAAGGAAGTGCCCCTGAGTCTCCAACTTTCTGTTCCTGTCCACCAGGCTCCTCCCAGTGCTTTGTCCTTGTGGTGTTGTTCACTTTCATTTGGATTTAGAGCTGGAAGGATCACTCTTTGTGTATCTCTGCTGCATCATAGCATTTAATTGGATTTATTGAGGAATTTTGGATTTGAACTTTTCTTTTACAAATAAGTTTGAGAATTGAGAATTGGTGTACTGTAAATGTTTTTTTTTTTTTTTTTAACTACAGTTTTCTGTGCTTCTCAATCTTTCTTAAAAATTATTATTGAGGGAGGCCTGTACTTTCACGAGGGGCCAAGTTGTATGTGTTTGAAATTTCATCCAGTACGCCTAGAGGTACCCAAGGGTCCACCCATGTTTCTGTTGTGCCTGTGGCATTGGATTTAATTGCATACTCTGTTGTATTGGTATTTAATTTTTTTCTAAAATTAGGTAACGCTAGTAGTTCATGTAGTTAGTGTAGGCCTGCTTGAGTTCATTTACTTTCTGTGGGTGGCTTGGCCAGGTGGTGGTGGCCATTTTGTGTTTGTAGCCACTGTGTTTTTGCCATAGGCCTCCAAGCTTGTGGCCTACTCTGCCAGTAGGCCCAAGGGTACTACTAGAGTCCTCATCATGTGGATGCATGAAAGTTGTTCAACTGATTTTGGGTGTTTAAGTTGTAAGTGTTACATCATAGGTCATGGATGGCTTTGGATTGATTAGCAAAATGTTTTTTTGGTGTGGAATTGCAGGTTTTGGGTGTGTGTTGAATAATATGCGCACTAGGTAACCCTAGAATTCAGCTCGCGTAGTTTTGGTAACTTTCCACAGTGCTACAACGCGACCATACAGTTTTTGTCTTCTTCGCGCGCTCAATGTGCGTGCTCGGGCACGCGATAACGATGTTTGTACAGTTCGCGCTGCCGAACACGCCGAATTTGCATTCTCGCGAGCTATATCTCTCGAGTTGCCTAAAACGTTCCCGAAAATGTAGATGCATTCATTTTGCTAAAAGAAACTCCTCAGGTTGTCATTTGCTTGTAGTTTTTGGAGCATGGACCACTTACTGTTTCTGTCCTCAACGTACTTTGTTATTATTTGAGGGTGGCCTGACCATGTGGGCGGCTTGGCGGCCATTTTGTCAAGCAGCCAACCATTGTCCTTTTGCCATAGGAATGTATTGTCTGTCTTCTCTTTCTTTTCATGTTTTTGTGGGTGGCCAGGCCATGTGGGGGCGGCCATTTTGTGTTTGAAGCCACTGTGTTTTTTTTGCCATAGACCTCCAAGCTTGTGGCCTACTCTGCCAGTAGGCCCAAGGGTACTACTAGAGTCCTCATCATGTGGGTGCATGAAAGTTGTTCAACTGATTTTGGGTGTTTAAGTTGTAAGTGTTACATCATAGGTCATGGATGGCTTTGGATTGATTAGCAAAATGTTTTTTTGGTGTTGAATTGCAGGTTTTGGGTGTGTGTTGAATAATATGCGCACTAGATAACCCTAGAATTCAGCTCGCGTAGTTTTGGTAACTTTGCACAGTGCTACAACGCGACCATACAGTCTTTGTCTTCATCGCGCGCTCAATGTGCGTGCTCGGGCACGCAATAACGACGTTTTGTACAGTTCGCGCTGCCGAACACGCCGAATTTGCATTCTCGCGAGCCATATCTCTCGAGTTGCCTAAAACGTTCCCGAAAATGTAGATGCTGTTCATTTTGCTAAAAAGAAACTCCTCAGGTTGTCATTTGCTTGTAGTTTTTGGAGCATGGACCACTTACTGTTTCTGTCCTCTATGTACTTTGTTATTATTTGAGGGTGGCCTGACCATGTGGGCTGCTTGGCGGCCATTTTGTCAAGCAGCCAACCATTGTCCTTTTGCCATAGGAATGTATTGTCTGTATTCTCTTTCTTTTCATGTTTTTGTGGGTGGCCAGGCCATGTGGGGGCGGCCATTTTGTGTTTGGAGCCACTGTGTTTTTTTTGCCATAGGCCTCCAAGCTTGTGGCCTACTCTGCCAGTAGGCCCAAGGGTACTACTAGAGTCCTCATCATGTGGGTGCATGAAAGTTGCTCAACTGATTTTGGGTGTTTAAGTTGTAAGTGTTACATCATAGGTCATGGATGGCTTTGGATTGATTAGCAAAATGTTTTTTTGGTGTTGATTTGCAGGTTTTGGGGGTGTGTTGAATAATATGCGCACTAGGTAACCCTAGAATTCAGCTCGCGTAGTTTTGGTAACTTTGCACAGTGCTACAACGCGACCATACAGTTTTTGTCTTCTTCGCACGCTCAATGTGCGTGCTCGGGCACGCGATAACGACGTTTTGTACAGTTTGCCCTGCCGAACACGCCGAATTTGCATTCTCGCGAGCTATATCTCTCGAGTTGCCTAAAACGTTCCCAAAAATGTAGATGCTGTTCATTTTGCTAAAAGAAACTCCTCAGGTTGTCATTTGCTTGTAGTTTTTGGAGCATGGACCACTTACTGTTTCTGTCCTCTATGTACTTTGTTATTATTTGAGGGTGGCCTGACCATGTGGGCGGCTTGGCGGCCATTTTGTCAAGCAGCCAACCATTGTCCTTTTGCCATAGGAATGTATTGTCTGTCTTCTCTTTCTTTTCATGTTTTTGGGGGTGGCCAGGCCATGTGGGGGCAGCCATTTTGTTTGACCTTCCATCGTGGATTAGTTTTTTTGCCGCAGGCCTACAAACTTGTGTGATTTTTTTCTGCCAGTAGGCCTAGAGTCCCAGAGATAGTCAGCAGGATGATTGATGTAGCGTTGTCCATTTTGTCTGTTGAATTTAACATCATTTAGGGCATGGGTGGCAATGCATTGAATTTTCAAATGTGGTGTTTGGGGTGTAATTTGTTTGGGTGAAAAAAACTCTAAATGCCCTTGTTGTTTGTGTTGTTGTGTAACTTTCAAACCTTGTAGCCATGGGGATTTTCTTTTTTGCATTAAGCTGTGATGCAGGCATCCTCCTTTTTCTGGCCATATAGGGAGGGATATAGGCCTGCTTGACTTTATTGTTTTCTGGCCTTTGCCCTTTACCCATGTACCTGTGATAAGAGAGCCCATGTGGAGCTGGGGTGGTAGTAGTAGTGTGCTGTTTTGTTTTTGACAAATTGGCCTGTGTCTTGCCATTGTTCCTGTTGGCTTACTACTGTTCACATCCCCATTGCTATCTGCTGCAGGTCACTGATGCTGCATCCATCCGAAATGATGCACAAATTAAGGATAAACAAGTTCCACTTCCACTACATTAGCTTTTTAGTTCTTTGCTATTCTTACTCTTACTGGTTGTACTAATACTTCTAGTAGTAATTAAAATTAAAGCTAAAAAAAATCCACATTCGACTGATGTTGTTAACTAACTTCTGCCTTCTTTGCTTGTAGGTGCTGAAGAGGAGGTGTCATCATTCATCGCCTGTTCTACTGCCAGACGGACGTCCTTCTGTACTACGCCACGTGTGGTGTGACTAACCTGACCAGACATCATTCTCAGCAACTTGTGCAACTGAGTGCTGCTGCTGACATCTGAAGAAGATGGGCCCAAAGAAAGCAGGTACCAGGTCCTCCAAGACCAAGAAAGTAGCTGAGAAGAAGGAAGAACAGAAGAAGGAAGTGACACTTAAGTCTGGTGTTGACCCGAAAACCTTATTTGGGCAAAAAAAAAGTACGCCTGCAGCAGCAGTGACCGGGGTCCAAGCTGGGGCCAGCACCTCCGCATCAGTGGGCCCAAGCCACCAACCCAGGCCCAAGCAGATGAGTGGGGAAGAGGTAGCCAGCCTAATGGTGGAAAGCAGTGATACTGAGCCTGAGCTGAACTTATCGCTATCTCAAAGTAGTACATATTCCACGCAAGAGGGAACACAGCAGAAAAGTGGTGAACAACAACCAGCGCCCGCAATAGTAGATGTTCAACCTGAGCCACCACCCGCAATAGTAGTTGTTCAACAACAACCACCTCCCGCAATAGTAGATGCTCAACGAAAAGAGCAACCACAACCACCGCCCGCAATAGTAGTTGTTCAACAACCACCTCCCGCAATAGTAGATGTTCAACGAAAACAACAACCACAACCACCGCCTGCAATAGTTGTTGCTCAAGAATCACCACCGGCAATAGTAGTTGTTCTCAATTGGGAGCCACAACAATCTCAGCATGAGAGGGAGAGACATCCCAAGAAAAGGAAGGTTCCAGGAAGCCTACCACTTATGGAGTGCGATGTTGAGCAGCCGGATAATGATGGTGATGATGAGTCAGACCCAGTCATCACAAGCATTACTCCTGGCCCTGAGGACATGGAGACCAACATTTTAACCCTATCAAGAATGGCTGTGACTAGGGATGTAGCACGCATACCACCAACACAGGCCACACCAAAACTACCTCCAGCTTCCATTTTTACATTTGCACACAGCCGGCAGCGTCCTACATCCAGCACGAGTTCCACCTCAGCAGAAGTAGGTAGTGGTACTACTGCGCAGCCACATAGTGAAATTCACCACACAACAACCTCCAGTTCATCCGGCATTGGAAGTGGCACCTCTAGCAGGAGACAAAAGTTAAGCTCCTCAGTGTGGGACTTCTTTACAGTTAGCGCAAATGAGGAGAACATTGCTATATGCTCCATTTGTCATTCCTCTGTTAGTCGTGGTAAGCTTGGTACAAACTATGGTACCGGAGGCCAAATGACCCATATGAAAAAACACCACGCAAGAAAGTGGGAGGACCACCTACGTCTTATAAAAGCAGGAACCATTAATGTTGGTGGGGAAGCAGTAGAAGGTCCACAGGTCGAACCGGAAGAAGAGGGAGACATTCTATCTGGTAGTGGTACACTAAGTACCCCTGTCCGACTCCCCAGCACTGCAGTGGTAGATCCCACATCCTCCGCATCAGCAACATCTCTGTGGCACCAGAGTAAGAGTAACCCGGAGACACCAAGGAGTACGGGTGCAAAGTCTGCGATGCGAATGACAGCATCGGGCACACCAGAAAGAAATACCAAGCAGCGTACCATTGTTAGCATGTTTAGGCAGGAGGGAAAGTATGAGCGCAACCACCCAATAGCACGTTTGTACAATGGTAAGCTTGCTAAAATGTTAGCTCTGGACCTTCTCCCTTTTTCTTTTGTTGAAGGGGTGGGTTTCCTGGAATTTATGTCAACCCTCTGCCCAAAATGGAATGTTCCCAGCCGCTACTATTTTGCCAGAGTTGCTGTTCCAGCACTACACCACGACGTGCTGGAATTGCTTGGAAAAGCCTTGCAGCAGAGTGCTGTGCATAGTATCCACCTGACAACAGACATGTGGAGCAGTAGCCAAGCCACTGATTACATGTGCATCACTGCACACTGGATCTCTTTTACAGGTGTTAGAGACAAGATATCTACAGGCATTGACACTACTGAGATTTTTAATGATACTCGCAAACATGCTACTGTAGCCATGTTTGCTATGGAGACATCGCATACTGCTGCACACATTTTGGATGAGTTCAACAGCAAGGTCTTTGAATGGCTGCGACCAAGAGGCCTCAATATTGGTTTTGCTGCCACCGACAATGGCAGTAATGTAGTTAAGGCCATGGAAGATGGTGGCTATTTTAGGGTCCCGTGTTTGGCACACTGCATTAACATTGTGGTTCAGGACTTTCTGAAAAGTGAAAGCAAAGTCAGCAGCTTACTGACCATTTGTAGAAGAATCTGCACGCATTTCAATCATTCTTTTAAAGCCCGGAAGCAGCTACGGGTCATTCAACTTGAGTATAGAATGCCAGTGAAAGCACTTATCCAGGAGGTACCAACACGTTGGAACTCTACTTATTACATGCTTGATCGGCTGTTTGAGCAGTACATACCACTTAATGCTTATGTCATGACAAGAAGATCAGGGGATCCAACTGGTGTTATTTAAGCCATGACAGTTGAGATGTCGCAATGGGACCTCATTAAATGCCTGACAGAGATGCTACTTCCTTTTGAGGTCTTCACACGTGCAGTCAGCAGGGAGGACTGTACTATGAGCCAAGCTATCCCATTGTTGTACATGCTGGAGCAAGAGCTGAAGGAGGTGTCTGAAACATACGAAGGTGTTGAAGGAAAACTTGAAGCATGTAATTTGGCGAAGTCCTTAGCCGGCCGCTTATCTCAGAATACAAGGATTCAAAATAAGATTGTGTCGCATCAACATTACATTACTGTCACAATTTTGGATCCACGGTACAAATTATTTGTGAACAGTAATGCAGTAATTCCTTTTTCAGAAGGGGATGTTTCCAAGTACAAAACTGTAATAGCCGAGGAAGCCACTGATTTAGAAAACGAACGGCTCTCAATTAGAGGCCTGCCAGCGCCAGCCCAGGACAGTGCAAGTACTACTGAGCATCCTACAGAGTCAAGTTCTTCTTCACAGCATGCGAGCAGTGTGTTTGCTTCCCAGCAGTCACCAACACAAACAATAACAACAACCGCACCAACAGGATCTGATTCATCAGACACAAGCAAAAAAATAGCTGCTTGGTTTCTACAGAAAGGGATGGGTAAGTCCGTTGCTGTCGCAAAGCAAAAAGAGGACGAGCAAACCCGAGCACCAATGAACATGGAGCGGTTGGTCCAGGCCTATCTGGATGACACAACAGAGGTGTTCATGGAGCAAAGCCCATTGGTGTATTGGTATAGGACAAGAAGCCAATGGCCACTGCTCAGCAGGCTGGCGATAAAGTATCTAGCTTGCCCTGTTGCAAGTGTCTCTTCTGAGCGTGTTTTCAGTGCTGCTGGTGCCATTGTGACTGTGAAAAGGACCAGTCTCTCGCCCAAAAGCGTGGAGAGGTTAACCATGATAAAAATGAATCAGCACTTGATACCACCAGACTGCAAAGTACGTGAATCAGAGCTGGAAGAGGAGAGCGAGTCAAAAGAAATAATTAGTGGGTTACAGGACCTACTTCTGTCGGAAGAACCACCAGGGTTTGAGGACGAGCTCCTCTTCCCTGACAACTAGGCTTTGCTTGCAGTGCCAAACTTAATCATCATCAATCACAGGTAAGAAGAGAAGTTTGCTAGGAGGTATAAAGGAGAGGAGACTGATAGTACAAATAGGACAAATATGACTCAGTGAGGGGTACCACATCTATCTGTTGGCATGATGTTGTTACATGTGTTCAATTAATAATTATTTCAATCAAACACTGGCCGCTGCCCTGCATGTAGAGTAAACCTTGTGACGTACAACAGTAACCCCACCACAAAACAACATCATATGTGTACGTTGAAAATAAATAACATTTATTGATGTACATAAAAAAATATCCTCCTAGTCCTCTCCTATCCCACCCCTATCCCCACCCTAACCCCAACCAATGTCCAAGTCCAAAGAATGTCCCACAAAAATAAGTTAACCCCAACAACCAATTCCCACCCACCAACAAAAGTATTAAAAAAGGGGCAAATGAACAGGGTCCATCACAATCGGCGGGCTTTAAGGTGTTTGTCCACCAATATCTTCACACGCTCCTCTAATTGATCCTCCAACGTTGTCACCCGGAGGAGACTCTTTTGCCGATATGCACGGCACCTACATTTGCATCCATGTGGGGGGGGCGGCAGATGTTGTTACATGCCGGCGGTGAGCGGATGCCTGACCACGGCGCCATACTCCTGCAGGTGGGGCCTGGCTGGGGCCTGGGGCATTGGTAGAAGCAGCAGCTGTTGCCTCTTCCTCCTCCTCGGCCTCAGCCACCAGCCGGCGATACTCCTCAACAATGGCCTGCAGTTTCCTTTGCCGGGCCCTGGCTGCCAACTCCTTCCTTGATGGTTTGTGGGAAGGAGTATGAGTATCTATAAAAAAAGGAACAGAATTGTAACTGAAACTCTTCCAAATTCATTCAACCCATAGTGGCATAGTAGCACTACCAAGCGCAGTACATACAAATGGTGGCAACTTTTAGTATCTATCTAATCTATCCTCCTGCTTCCCCTGCCTGTAACTTTTGTTGAAGTTTTTTCTGGCATTATACTGGCCCTAGTACTATGGGTGGACTTGAGTACACAGAAGAACACCAGTCTTTTTTGTATCTCCTTTTATATTTTCAAAGTAAGACTCTGCTTCCAGTGACAGTCTCCACCTATGATGAATACAATACATTTAGGGGGAAAACAACCAATAAAAATAAATGTCTATCATTCTTTATTATCGCCTTAGCTGGTTCCACTTTCACCAACAACCACCCATGCGTCCACTCCTTCCTTGCCTTGGGTTTCATTGTCACAAACTCCGCTCATGATTCTTGCTATCCACTATATCCATGCACCCATATTGTTTTGCCCAACCAGGCATGCATCTTCTCTTTCACCTTCCAGTTCTACCCATCCTTCAACAACCCATGCATCGGATTCATATCAGCCACGTGCATGGACCTTCCAAAGTATCCTTCTATGGTCTTTCGTCCTTCCTCCCTAGTTCACTTCTTTCCCTTTTTGTTCAACACATCCCTCAAGGTCATCTGATCTGATTTTTAGTCTTCTCCATAACTTTCACAGCTGAGTTGGAGTCTGATAGAAGAGGCCTTGTTTACTCAGCTCACGCTGCTAATGCTGCAAAGGGTGTCTTCTTCAACCATTGTATATTGTCCAGTACAATTTCAAATTCATACTTTCTTAATAAGTCTCATAGCACAGTGAGGGAAATGTTCCCCTTACACCTAGTAATGCAAATAAGTAATGAATATAACTTACCACCGCCCACCGCTGAAGTTTCCTCCCCCACTGTTGCTACTGCAGGTGCCGCAGCCACTGTCCCCTCCTGGGTGGCATTAGTATCGCCGCTGGCCCCGTCGGCAGTGGCACTGGTCGTTGGTAGTGACTGTGCACCTATAAAAGCAAGTACACCTTTTGAGATGCCTGCACAACTTCCCCTATTTTACTAGTTGTACTTCACCAGGAAGGAAGATTGAAAATACAGTTACGTACAACATAAAGCATTGTAAGTGTGACTAGTCCAAATTGCGTACTACTGTACAGTAGTCATTAGACAGAGTTTAGTTTTACTTTATTAGATGGTCCCTAGGGTCATCTAATCTCTACTCCTACTCTAGTCTTTGGAACGTTAGCCTGAGCCATGGAACCATTTTAGAATGATCCGGGTCCGTGTTTTGCCCATGTTGTTACCTTGCAGCTTGTTGCAGTAAGAAAGACACCTTTGAGGCCACATGAGTGTTGCATACAACTAAAGAGGTTGACTTACTTACTTACAGTATTGTTAATCCCTTTTGCTTATCCATAATGTTACACTTTTTTGGCATGACTGCTATAAACTGGCATAGTTATTCACTGTCTAACGTGCAACATTTTTCTCCTAGGCAGATGAGAAGATTGCCTTCTACGAACCAGAGATTAGCAGAGCTTTCGAAAGATGCATGTGTAACCAGTATACGTTCAACGGTGAGGGGTCTCCCACAATTCCCACAGTTTTCTATCGTGCACTAGTTGTACAAAAATGTATAGTATTTAATCTTCTTTATTGTGCATGGTGGAGCTGGATGTTTTTCATGGAACAACTTACAAGTTACAACAATACAAAGCTTGTTGTTAAAAAAATAAAGTTTTTGAACTTGCACATAGACTCTGTGGTATATTTTGAGTGTCTGGGGTGTTATGGACTTAAACGAGTGAGTAAGCGAAAGGGTGTTCTTCTGTTCTGGGTTGTGTAAGAAAATCATTGGGTATATCTAACTATCTTCTTGTGGGGGTCGGGACGGAGTGGGACAAATCACTATGACTGAGACACTTAGGTAGGTAGACTGTCGTTGAATTGTGGGTTCTTCTGACTGAGTTCTGTGATTAGGGTGTAAGTAAGGTCCAACCTCCCTATCACCAACATCCTATTTTCTTGTGCATAGTTCTGTATGTGCCTGTGCAGAGAATAGTAGTAGTATAATAACCTAACAAAAATTAGTAGGCAAACATCTGGTTGCGCATTTTTGGGGTGGGAATTGACAAAGACTAGAGATTACAGATGACAACACAAAAGACAGGAGTGGACCCAGTGGCTACAGCTATTCTATCACAGCTTTATTCCAAAGAATACCTTAACTAAAGAGTGGCCAACAGGGTAAGCTTAGCTAAAGACAGTCTAATAGTAGTAGCACAAAGAGTCATCGGGCAGAGGCAGTTTGAAGGAATTTAAACTAGTCAGGGATGGCATTAGATACCCAAAATTTTGAAAACAAATTGAAGACCAAAGAAGGTTTAGCTAACATTTAATTAGGAAGGAGGTTTAATAGGTTTGAAACAATAAGGTGCGTTAAAAAGTTAGGGAAAAATAATTCATAATAATATAAGCACTACTGGGGCCAGCAGCAGGATCCTCGGTAGAGGAGCGCTCCTCTGGTGGTTGTCCCGCCGACTCGGACCCCGTCTTCGTGCCCCTGGGTGGTGCTGATCATGTAAGAAATAATAAAGAAAGAGAAACATTGAGTGCTGTGAAACAAATACATCATTAAAAAATCCTCTCAAACATTTTAGGAAACAACAATTGCAATAAAATTTACTTCGAAGTCTAAATGACTACTGGCTTGCAGGATTCACAGACCGTCTACTTATAGAACACTAATCAAATGTTCCATAAACATTCTGATTGCAGAATATACTAACGAAGCCAGTACCTCCTGACCTACACCACCTATTCCAGAATCCAGCCGGGCCAATTGTTCAGTAAGTCGGCATTTCCATTTTATTTTTGCCCGCAAACATCCATAGATGAGATGGAGGAGTAGGACACATGCATAAATTTGTGCATACATGAAATTGTTGCTTGCTTGCGTCATATGAAGTGCTACTGACTGACGTGACAATGCTATTGCTGCTAAGCCTACCACTCAGTAAACAAACTGCAAACCGGTTCTATGGAGGGGTGGGATAAATAAGAACTAACTAAGCATTCAGTGACAGAGGAGGCGCCGCGTCATGCAGACCGTTAAGAAAATATGAACTAATACTATCCATCCACCACTATTTCACTAAAGGACAATGTAAGGACTAGACTCTAGCAATAGCATTAACTAACTTCAGTTCTCTAAAGTAAACTCTAACATCAATAATCACCAGCCCAAGCTAGCGCACAGTTACAAACCAGTAAGAGAAGTGGCGAGCGAGCAGCACCTGTGTCATACGGTAACAGAAGATTTTGAGACGGAATTGATCTGCAATGTAACTAAGCGCACAAGTAATCGTGTTACTTATTCGCCCAAGAATTATACACAATACTTATACTACTATATATACATATATTAATATTACTAGCTACTCACCAAGCCCCACGACCTCGACACCTAGCAGGTCCAACAGGTCCTGCTCCCTGTCCAGAATGTCTGCCCACCGGTGGGCCAGCTGCTGGTGGGTGCGCCGGATATCCGTGCGGCAGAAGACTGCCCGGCGCACCTTCGCCCACCGGCGTTGACGCTCCTCTGGGAGGTAACCAGCCTGCCGCCTGCTGCCAAGGTCAAGGGGAGGTGGCGCTGGATAAAAAAAACAAGGGCGGCCACCTCCGCCTGCCCGAAAAGATTCCGGGCCTTCACCCCTGAAGGTCGCATTCTGCCGCAAGGCAGGCGGCTCTTGGGCGCAGGCGCCTTGCCCTTCGAGCCGGTTCTGCTGCTCCCCTTTGCCATGGTTCTGGGATGGAGGTGGAAAAGAAAAGTTAGAACAAAAGGAAAAAAAGTTAGGGGGAAGAAGTAGGAGTAAAATAAAAAAGTAGAAAAGTTTAAAAAAAGGTGAAAAAGTAGAAATAAAATGCAAAATATAAACTTAGGGACAGAGAGAGATAGATGATAAGTAAAAAAAAGTAAGAAAAACTGTGAAAATAGGTAAAGATTGCAAAGATATAAGGTGGATAGAAAACTAGGCCCAGAACCATAGCATAGAGTGTGAAAAACAAGATGGCCGCGCCCATCGCGACCATGTGGGTAAGTTCGCGCGCAATTTCACGCGAACACGCACTTTGTCAGCGTGAACAAGTAGTTGTGTTCCCGAACAAGACGTGCACCGCGCGAACGCGTTATATGCGACCCGGAAGAGGAAATAGGGGACGCGAGCGGGCGGGACAATTGAAAAAAAGATGGCCGCACCCATAGCCCGCCACATGGGTAAGGTCGCACGCTACAATCCCCCGAACACGCAGACAGCGCCCCGAACATGCACAACGCGCTCCCGAGCAAGAAAAACGGCTCGCGAACGGGACCAGCAAGCTACTACGCACGCTCGCGAAGCTCGCGTAGTGCGAGAACGTCTTTGCGTAGCTTCGCGTAGCGCGACTACGTGTACTACGCCCAGGGTTACATTAAAGGATGGCATTCCAAAGCTGAGGGGGAGCTAGTACTACTAGATGTTATTATGAGCTAATACGGCAGCCCCATTCTCCAAGAACAAGGCACTGCGTGGGGAACTAGCAAGGTCCACAGCTGAATAACGGACAGTAGCCCTAGCTAATAAGTTGTAAGCTGCAATACTAATTATAGGCAAGTATTCCATGAAACATTAGAGTCTCTCAGTAGGTGCACCATACCTGCAAACAGAAGATAAGCTTGAAGCCTAAGAGGCTATGCAGCTATTATATCATAATCAAAGAGCAAATAAGGAACCTAAACATTAGAACCAATAGTACATTAATGCTGAGTATTCTGCTAATCTTCATCTTCTGGTGCTGCCGCGGAGTCACGTTTCCTACGTTTCAGTGATTTAGCATGGTCCATTGCGGCTCTCGGGGAGGAGAAGATCTTATTCTCTCCCGCCGCTCCAATGCGAAGTTGGGCGGGGTAGAGCATGGCATAGGGGACCCCCTCGTTCCTCAAAAACTGCTTCACCGCACTAAACTCCCGTCTGGCAGCTTGGACCGCAACATTCAAAATCAGGAAAGAAGGCCAAAGTGTTACCCTGATGCGAGATCGTGCCCTTCTCCCTAGCCAATCGCAAGATGGTGTCGCGGTCCCTGTAATTTAGAACTCTGGCTATAATAGGTCGGGGTGGCCCCCGGGACCGGACGCGCCACCAGGGAGCGATGGGCTCGCTCCACAATAAACATGCTGGACAATTGTTCAGATCCAAAAATGCCTGTAATGAGGTGCTCTACAAAGAACTCCATCCTGCGTACATTCTTAGATTCCGGTATCCCAGTAATGCGTATATTATTGCTCCGGGGCCGCGCTTCTAAGTCCTCATTTTTAGCTTGGATAAGTGCTAGCACTTTCTCCATGTTTAATATTTTGTCAAAAACTGTAGTAAGCCCATCTTCAGTCGCCGATACACGTTGTTCCATCGCCCCCATGTGGGCTTTTTTTTCTCTAATTGGGAAGACATGTGATCAAGCCTGTGGTTCACTGCAGTCATCGCGCCCTCGATAGACTGTAATGTGCATTGCATGGCCACCAGTGTAGTTTCAAGTGTGGGGGGCCTTCGGTGTGTGCATAAGCCTCTGAGTCCGAGGCAGCTTTCTGTGGGGTCTTGGGAACCCTACGGGACTCAAAAGTAAGGCGTGGTTGAGTCTTGTCCGTCCGACCCATAGCTGTGAGTGTCAGGTGCTGTTTGATTGTGGGTGCGGGGGTAACTTAATTTAGAGCCTCTTGCCAGGTCACTCTTCTAGTGGTCGGGCTCTCTATGGACCCCAGGAATGTAGCAGTTCCAAGGACCTAGTCCGAGCCAGCAGTAAACCACAGATGAGATCCCCCCCATGAGGGCCCCCACAGACCGAATCAGCAAGCAGGCCCTCCAGGCCCCGGGATGATACAGAAGGCCTCCAGGGCAACAGGTTCCCACAGATAGCAGCGTTATACCCCACCTAAGTACAGTGCCTAGGGGGCAAATGTCTCGCAGAGAATGATGTGTGCCAAGCAGCACTACTGCGAGTTCCACAGTCATATAGTCCTAAGGGAGCCCAGGTATGACAACATGGCAGGAAATATTAACATAACAGCGGCCCCACCGCTTCAATGTCTATTCAAAGCGCCGCTATAGCTGGCATCAGTAGGCCCCGAAATGTCCTTTCCCCAGGATCGCCGTATCGATGCTGTTATTTGGGCCACAGAAACACACAACCACACCTGAAGTGCTGAAATCTAAGGCAGCAGCGTTCCCAGTGTGCACACCCACAGACCAGGCCCCACGCCGGCCGCAGTGCGTGGGATGCAGCCAACACCAAGGCCCGAACCCACCTCCGCGACATGGGCCTCGGCCGTACCGCAGCCCCACTCACCACAGCCAGGGCCGACGGGCACCGGTCGGTCAGTCCGATCCAGCGAGGGCGCTCCGCCAGGGGAAGCCTCGCCAGCCGCCGGGGCACTCCTCCGATGCCGCACACCAAATCCGCCGTGCACCCAGGTTAAGCAGGCCGCTTCTCGATCTGCCTCCGCCGATCTCTCTCCTCTCCAGCACCCGACTGAAGAAGCCCTGCAGGGCAGGGTATCATTTCTGCAAGCACAGCCCCCGCTGCAGTAAAAGGGGGGGGGGGCACAGGAAGACAATGCAGGCAATGAGGCACTTCAGCTCCGGGGGGTCCATAGCTCCACGGTGGCCGCCATTTGCTGCGGCCCTGTGTTGAAACAACGTGGTCTCTACAAGTACATGTCAAGGCCTAGCAGAGACACCAGCACCGCCAACGGGGGCCACAGGTGAGTAAAAGGCAGCGCAGGCTCCTAGAAAGCCCAGATAGTGTTTGATGCAGCAGATATTTGTCCGATTGTGGCTCGGTCAGGCAGAGCCTTACAACAGTGCGGCCATCTTGCCCTGCACCCTCTAGCGCCCCCCATAATAAATAGATTCTTATTTCCATGTTAAGGTTAGATTGCAAGCAACACATGTTCTGTGTTGGATGGCGGGACAAAATATCAATTTAAAAATATCGGGAGTCAGAAATATCAGAAATTAAATATTGTGACATAGAAATATTGATATGCAGAAATATTGTTGACAAGAATAACGTTTTTGGTGGTATGTAATATTGTTGTTAATAAAGTCAATATTATAATAACATTTTCACTAATGGAGTGGTTAAAAATAGTTTTGTTAATTATCTGAATATGTTTTAGTTGATATATTAATTATTATTATTATTATTATATTTCGGTTTGTAAAGCGCACAGATACCCTGGGGTTTCCCGGCGCTGGCAGCGAGAAAGAAGCAGAGAAGACAAAAGAGGGGGGGAAGGATTAGGCGGAGAACAACCAAGTTTTCACACCTTTCCTGAATTTGAGATAACATGTTTCAAAACGCAAAGGGATGGGAAGGGTGTTCCAGAGTGACGGCGCCAGGTAAGAGAAAGAACGGCCACCAACTCTAGTGCGTTTGAACCGGGGAACTGAAAAGGTACCTAGGGAGGAAGATCTAAGAGTGCGTGATGGGCAGTATGGCTGAACCAAGGTGGAAAGGTAGGGGGGGGAATTGCCAATTTTAATCTTATGCATATAACATAAGGCTTTGAATTTAGCCCTAGATTCTATACGCAACCAATGTAGGCTGAGCAGAGAGGCGGTGGCCGAGGCAGTTCTGGGCAAGTTGCATAGTAAACGCGCAGCCATATTTTGCACCACTTGCAGTTTACGTGTCACCTCCTTACAGGCACCTAGGAGGAGTACGTTGCCGTAATCCAGTCTGGATGTCACTAGGGCCTGCACCACTGTTCTTTGAGTGTCAAGAGGAAGCATCCATGTGATTTTCCTCAGCCACCTGATGGTGTTTGTACAGGTGGCTGAGACTTTCACCACATGTTGCCTCATGGACAGTTGGTCATCGAAGGTGACCCCAAGATTGCGGGCTGTGGTAGATGGAATAGGCACGGAACCCATTTGCTGCGGCCAGTGCTGTGGACCCCAGAGAGTGGTATCAGAGCCAAACAGAAGGAGCTCGGTCTTATCGCCGTTGAGCTTCAGTCTGTTGGTCTGCATCCAGTTGGCGATGTTAGTGAGCCCAGTACGAAGGGATGAGGTGGGGGAATGTTTATTAGAGGAAAGAGAAAAAATAATTTGGGTATCGTCAGCATACGAAAAAATGGATAGACCAGATTGCTCTGCAAGAGAGGCAAGGGGGCTGACGTAAAGATTAAAGAAAAGGGGACTAAGAATGGAACCTTGGGGCACACCGTGGGGGGAGGAGTGGGCCAGGGAGGAAGAAGTGGGGGAAAAGACCTGAAAGGTGCGTGCTGAAAGAAAACTGGCGATCCAGGCAAGGGCTGAGCCGCGAATGCCCGCCAACTTTAGGGTGGAGAGAAGGATGTCATGGGAGACGGTGTCGAATGCGGCGCTCAAATCCAGTAGGATTGTATGTGTTATTTCTATTGATGTAGTTATTCATTATTTTTTAAATATAGCTTACAATTTTACATGATTTAGAGTTTTTTATTAATTTTTTAATAGTAATTTATAGTGTCATAGCGGGTTGCTGGGTTTGTGTGGGCACAAGGTAGGAAGTTAATTAGGTAATAAATAATAAAGAATTATTTAATAATTTATTTGAATTATATGATGGAGATTTATTCTGAAATGTATGTAATATTGATTAATTTTTATTATATGTTACTTGTGGACTGTTAGGTTTGGAGGTGTATAGGGTTGAAAGGTAATTAAGTAAAAAATAATTAACAATTCATTATTAATTACATATTTAATTTATTTTTGATTATGTAATTTATGAAATACTTATTTATTTTACTTATATTTTATGTGAGGGTTACTAGGTTTGTAGAAGTCTAGGGTGGGAAGATAATTAAGTAATAATTAATTGACCATATATTATTAATTAATTTTTTTATTTATTTTTAATTATGTACATTATGAAATATTGATTTATTTGCTTATTTTTAGTTGTGGGATGCTAGGTTTGCAGGGGTATAGTGTGGGAAGTAAATGAAGTAATAATTAAATACCTATTAATTACTATTAGTAAATTAATCATTTAATTGAATTTTTAAATATGTATCTTTTGGAATACCTATTTATTTATAGTTGATTGTAGTTATTAGAATGCTTTGTTTGGGGGGTCTATGGTGAGAAGTTACCTAAATATTAATTAACAATTTATTATTAATTAACTATTTAATTTATATTTTATATATCAGTTGTGAAATTGTTCTTTTTTAAGTTAAATTTAGGGTGCAGATAACTAGGTTGTAGGGGTTCAGGGTGGGCAGTTTATTATATAATAATTATATAATTATTCTTTAATAGTTAATAATTCTTTAAAAAAAAAATAATAATGTAAATTAATTATTTTTTTGGTTTTTAAATACACATATATATGTATATATATATATATATATATATAT
Organism: Lissotriton helveticus; assembly: GCF_964261635.1. NCBI lineage: Eukaryota > Metazoa > Chordata > Amphibia > Caudata > Salamandridae > Lissotriton > Lissotriton helveticus. Next base: position 217,419,008 of record NC_136067.1, on the reverse strand, counting down.
ATATATATATGTATATATATATATTACAGCTCCAAAATCTCCTCTCCCGGCTGAGAAAGAAGAAGCAGCACTCGCGGGGTGAGTTTACAATGTTTTCTTTATTCCTTTACAGACGCGTTTCGGGGTCAAGCCCTTTGTCAATGTGATAACGAAAATGTTACACGGGAATCATTTTTAAAAGCAAAGCGTGATTTCCAGTGGAAACTGTAGAAGGACTACCCGCTCCAAATCTGCGGGCGCCATGTTGGAATGTGCAAAAACGAATAAAATTTCGTCATGTATCGGTAGGCAAAATTACATTGCATTTGTATTATTTGATACAATTAATTCATTAAGCCGTGAATCGGCTGACCAAATATATACCCATTTTCTCGATGTTTACTGTAGAGTAAAAGTTGATGAAAACGTGTGCAGCTTAATAATATACATGTTATCATTTCACGATTCTCCAAACAATTTGTCACATTCTAGGTATACACGTTCAAACTTTTTACCCTGCAGTTTATAAAGTGATATAATATTGCCTGGTGAATAGAACATTCCTTTGCTATCTTGCCGTGGATCGGCTTAGGCGGCTCCTATCACTAGAAACCGCTGAATTATAACCGGGGTTACCCCCCAGGTTAAAACAGATTCCTCCAGAATTAGTTAAGTTGGCCTTGGCATTCATGTGTTCAATTTATTTACCCAGGTGGATGGCCAGTTCTTCCCCACTATTCAGGCCCATTGGGATTTTCGTTTGCAGGTCAATAATATAGCGTGACTCCAGACGCCTCAATTTCAACAGCCGGTTACCACCCCTTTCATGTTCTGGTGCTTTGTTTGGGGGGTCTATGGTGAGAAGTTACCTAAATAATAATTAACAATTTATTATTAATTAACTATTTAATTTATATTAAATATATCAGTTGTGAAATTGTTCTTTTTTAAGTTAAATTTAGGGTGCAGATAACTAGGTTTGTAGGGGTTCAGGGTGGGCAGTTTATTATATAATAATTATATAATTATTCTTTAATAGTTAATAATTCTTTAAAAAAAAAAATAATAATGTAAATTAATTATTTTTTTGGTTTTTAAATACACATATATATGTATATATATATATATATATATATTTCAGCTCCAAAATCTCCTCTCCCGGCCGAGAAAGAAGAAGCAGCACTCGCGGGGTGAGTTACAATGTTTTCTTTATTCCTTTACAGACGCGTTTCGGGGTCAAGCCCTTTGTCAATGTGATAACGAAAATGTTACACGGGAATCATTTTTAAAAGCAAAGCGTGATTTCCAGTGGAAACTGTAGAAGGACTACCCGCTCCAAATCTGCGGGCGCCATGTTGGAATGTGCAAAAACGAATAAAATTTCGTCATGTATCGGTAGGCAAAATTACATTGCATTTGTATTATTTGATACAATTAATTCATTAAGCCGTGAATCGGCTGACCAAATATATACCCATTTTCTCGATGTTTACTGTAGAGTAAAAGTTGATGAAAACGTGTGCAGCTTAATAATATACATGTTATCATTTCACGATTCTCCAAACAATTTGTCACATTCTAGGTATACACGTTCAAACTTTTTACCCTGCAGTTTATAAAGTGATATTATATTGCCTGGTGAATAGAACATTCCTTTGCTATCTTGCCGTGGATCGGCTTAGGCGGCTCCTATCACTAGAAACCGCTGAATTATAACCGGGGTTACCCCCCAGGTTAAAACAGATTCCTCCAGAATTAGTTAAGTTGGCCTTGGCATTCATGTGTTCAATTTATTTACCCAGGTGGATGGCCAGTTCTTCCCCACTATTCAGGCCCATTGGGATTTTCGTTTGCAGGTCAATAATATAGCGTGACTCCAGACGCCTCAATTTCAACAGCCGGTTACCACCCCTTTCATGTTCTGGTACTTGATCCACCCCGAAATACTGTAACATATCCCTATTGCTTCGATGTTTTATTGCAAAATGCTTGGCTACAGAAGATGTCATGTCCTTATTTGCTATAGCCCGCATGTGTTCAAGGATTCTCAGTTTCACACTTTTTTTAGTGCTCCCTATATATTTTAAATTGCAGGGGCACACTAGGCAATACACCACATAGGGTGTCTGACAGGTGATGAAGGAACCGATGTTTTTCTTCTTCTTCACTCCTGGAAGTTCAAAGCCCAAGACCCTTTTGCTGTATGCACAGGCCTTGCACTTGCCACAAGGAAAGAACCCTTTCATTTCAGCCAAAGTGTTTGTCCTTGCTGTAGGGGCATCTAAGTGACTGTGTACCAGTAAATCTTTAAGGGATTTTGTTCTTCTGAAGGTTACCAGCGGGTTTCTTGGGATGTCTGCACCAATGATGGAATCTGTCTTTAAGATATGCCAATTTCGGCGCAGTATTTCTTTCAACCTGTTGGCATTGTTGCTAAAAGTTGTTATTAAACGGAATTTTCCCTCATCTGATTTCCTTTCTTTGTGATTCACTTTTTCTTTTAACAGTTCAGTTCTTTGAGTCCCTGATACTCGTTTCAGTGTTTGAATCAAGAGTGCCGGACTGTAACCTCTTTGTATGAACCTATCTATGCTGTCCTTCGCTGCAATTTGGAAGTCTTCCTCTCGTGAGCAGTTGCGTCTAAGGCGCAATAGCGCCCCGTAAGGGATACTTCGTTTTAGGTTCACCGGATGTCCACTCTCCGCATGCAAAATGCTGTTTCCAGCGGTTGGTTTGCGGTATAGGGATGTTATTACCTGGTTGTCAATGATGGTTATCCGAAGATCAAGGTAGCTCACTGCCACTGGGCTTACCTCCCCAGTGAATTTCATATTGACATTATTGTTATTTAAGTGGGAAATGTAGTCTCTAGCACTTTGTTCTGACCCCCTCCACACCAGGAAGAGGTCATCTATATATCTGTGCCATTTGATCACATTGCCAGTCCAGGCACCATTCCCTTCGGACCAGGCCACCTGCTCCTCCCACCAGCCTACGAATAAATTCGCATAGCTGGGAGCAAAGCAGGTGCCCATAGCGGTCCCAGGGATCTGTCTAAAAAGGTCTCCCTGAAAAAGAAAAAAGTTATTCAACAGACAGAATTCCGTTAGTTCCAGTAACATAGTACTGTGTCCCGCATATTTTAGAGGTCTTTTCAACATGAAATATTCAATTGCTTTCAAGCCTTGTGCGTGCTCAATGCAAGTATATAAACTCGTTATATCCATCACAATCAAAACATAAGTAGGATCCCAAACCAGGTCTTGCAGTTGTACAATGAACTCCTTAGTATCCCTGATGTATGAGGACAGTTTAAGCACAGATTGAAAGAGAAAATGATCGATAAACACTGACAGATTCTCAGTTAGACTGCCCATTGATGATACTATTGGGCGGCCTGGTGGTGCCCTAAGATCTTTATGGATCTTAGGCAAGTGGTAGAAGGTAGGAATTACTGGATGGTTTGATCGTAGAAAAAGATACTCCTCAGTATTAAGCATATCTTTATTATGCCATTTTTTTATTAACTTGTCATACTCTTGTATGCTATCTTGGTATTTTCTCATGGTAGCAAGTTCATAATGTTCTCGATTAAAAAGTTATCTTTTAGCTTCTCCTACATACATGTCCTTGGTCATTATTACTACATTACCACCTTTATCGGATGGTTTGTAGATTATTGACGTATCGTCCTGGAGGTTTTTTAAGGCTTTTCTCTGTCCTGTGGTTAAAGAATTTGTAGCTGTTCCCTTGTCGTTCTTCTTAGATGTACGGAGTTTTATTAGATCCTTTAACCCAGTATCAGAGAAGATGTCGATCGCATCTTGCGCCATTTGTGGAAGAAAATGGGAGATAGGCTTGAAAGGGCTATATGGTGCTTCTTGATCTATGCCCACCTTCCTACTTCTCTGTGTCAAACTTATTCCATCAAAGTCACTTTCTGAGGTTTCAGATCTGATCTCCTCCAGAATTTCAAGGGTCTCCAAATCGCCCAACTGGATGATGTCGGTCTCTAAGATTTTATTTTGTAGGCGTCTCGTTTCATGTATCGTCGGTTTAGTTTTATAGTACTTATGTAACTTCAGTTTCCTGGTAAATTTAAAAAGATCAATTCTGGTTTGAGTGTATTCCAGATCTTTTTGTGGACAGTAAGAGAGGCCTAGTTTTAGTACGGTTTCCTCATCCTTAGTCAGTTGTTTAGGACTCAAATTTACGATGGTTAAGGTTTCAGTTGTATTTAGCGGGTGCCCCCACTCTTCGCTTTCCCACGTACTTGATTGTTGCCTCTGCCTCTTCCGCGTCCTCTTCCGACCGCCCCTCCTGGTTTTCCTGTGTCCTGTTCCGGGGGCTTTACTTTCCCCCCCCTGAGCCACGCATGTCGAATTATGTCGAACCCCTCGTGAAAAGGAGTTTTCTTTGTTGGCTTAGATGGTCCTGCTAATTCTTCATCATCGGATCCAGTAATTTCCGATTCAGAGGTTTCAATTCTTTCAGGGGGCTGGCCAGGGTTTTGTTTTTGTCGGAATAGGTCTCTCCTTGGGCCATCAAATTTCTTGGCGAAAGTAAGGACTCTCCCCATTGAATAGTCCCTTTCATCCCTATCAAATTTCTCCTCTTTCCTCAGTCTGATCTTAATTTCATATCTGGCCAATCTTTTCTTCATTTCGGCCATCATTTCTTGGTGTTGTTTGTTCTCCGGAAATTTCTCTAGTTCTTCCTCGAGTAATTTTATTTCTTCCAATGCCTTCTCCCTGTCGCTCCATGCGAATTTGACAAGCAATAGTAAACTACCTTTACAGAATTCTGCCGTATGTACGTGCCATTCTTCAAGGAGCTGAGGATCTGGATTCTCATACGCTGGGATAGTATATACGCGTAAGCCTCGTGGGACCCTCTCCACCTTGATGTAATTTTCAAGAGAGGTTGCTTCCCACCACTTTCGCGTCTCTCTTTCGAACAGTCTCTCAAGCTTTAAATATTTCTGGGCTAGTGGGTCTGCATTTTTAGCGCTGCTTACTGCAGCGATGCGTGTCTGTCCACCCGTTTTTTTGTTGAACATGCCGGCGGCCGCCTCCTCACGCGCTGCATTATTGAACATGAGTTCCTTGATTTGGAGAACCGGTCCCGGTCTCCGTACGAAAACGTTCACTGTAACTCTACCCCTCACCACGCCCTAGCGTCCCACAGCACACTTTCAAGTAGGGATTTCGTAAGGTAAGGACAGCGACTTACCCGGCTTTTTCGTGTAACAGGTCGCTGTTAAGTCCTCTCCAGTCGAGTCCTAAACAACTGACTAAGGATGAGGAAACCGTACTAAAACTAGGCCTCTCTTACTGTCCACAAAAAGATCTGGAATACACTCAAACCAGAATTGATCTTTTTAAATTTACCAGGAAACTGAAGTTACATAAGTACTATAAAACTAAACCGACGATACATGAAACAAGACGCCTACAAAATAAAATCTTAGAGACCGACATCATCCAGTTGGGCGATTTGGAGACCCTTGAAATTCTGGAGGAGATCAGATCTGAAACCTCAGAAAGTGACTTTGATGGAATAAGTTTGACACAGAGAAGTAGGAAGGTGGGCATAGATCAAGAAGCACCATATAGCCCTTTCAAGCCTATCTCCCATTTTCTTCCACAAATGGCGCAAGATGCGATCGACATCTTCTCTGAGACTGTGTTAAAGGATCTAATAAAACTCCGTACATCTAAGAAGAACGACAAGGGAACAGCTACAAATTCTTTAACCACAGGACAGAGAAAAGCCTTAAAAAACCTCCAGGACGATACGTCAATAATCTACAAACCATCCGATAAAGGTGGTAATGTAGTAATAATGACCAAGGACATGTATGTAGGAGAAGCTAAAAGACAACTTTTGAATCGAGAACATTATGAACTTACTACCATGAGAAAATACCAAGATAGCATACAAGAGTATGACAAGTTAATAAAAAAATGGCATAATAAAGATATGCTTAATACTGAGGAGTATCTTTTTCTACGATCAAACCATCCAGTAATTCCTACCTTCTACCACTTGCCTAAGATCCATAAAGATCTTAGGGCACCACCAGGCCGCCCAATAGTATCATCAATGGGCAGTCTAACTGAGAATCTGTCAGTGTTTATCGATCATTTTCTCTTTCAATCTGTGCTTAAACTGTCCTCATACATCAGGGATACTAAGGAGTTCATTGTACAACTGCAAGACCTGGTTTGGGATCCTACTTATGTTTTGATTGTGATGGATATAACGAGTTTATATACTTGCATTGAGCACGCACATGGCTTGAAAGCAATTGAATATTTCATGTTGAAAAGACCTCTAAAATATGCGGGACACTGTACTATGTTACTGGAACTAACGGAATTCTGTCTGTTGAATAACTTTTTTCTTTTTCAGGGAGACCTTTTTAGACAGATCTCCGGGACCGCTATGGGCACCTGCTTCGCTCCCAGCTATGCGAATTTATTCGTAGGCTGGTGGGAGGAGCAGGTGGCCTGGTCCGAAGGGAATGGTGCCTGGACTGGCAATGTGATCAAATGGCACAGATACATAGATGACCTCTTCCTGGTGTGGAGGGGGTCAGAACAAAGTGCTAGAGATTACATTTCCCACTTAAATAACAATAATGTCAATTTGAAATTCACTGGGGAGGTAAGCCCAGTGGCAGTGAGCTACCTTGATCTTCGGATAACCATCATTGACAACCAGGTAATAACATCCCTATACCGCAAACCAACCGCTGGAAACAGCGTTTTGCACGCGGAGAGTGGACATCCGGTGAACCTAAAACGAAGTATCCCTTACGGGGAGCTATTGCGCCTTAAACGCAACTGCTCACGAGAGGAAGACTTCCAAATTGCAGCGAAGGACAGCATAGATAGGTTCAAACAAAGAGGTTACAGTCCGGCACTCTTGATTCAAACACTGAAACGAGTATCAGGGACTCAAAGAACTGAACTGTTAAAAGAAAAAGTGAATCACAAAGAAAGGAAATCAGATGAGGGAAAATTCCGTTTAATAACAACTTTTAGCAACAATGCCAACAGGTTGAAAGAAATACTGCGCCGAAATTGGCATATCTTAAAGACAGATTCCATCATTGGTGCAGACATCCCAAGAAACCCGCTGGTAACCTTCCGAAGAACAAAATCCATTAAAGATTTACTGGTACACAGTCACTTAGACGCCCCTACAGCAAGGACAAACACTTTGGCAGAAATTAAAGGGTTCTTTCCTTGTGGCAAGTGCAAGGCCTGTGCATACAGCAAAAGGGTCTTGGGCTTTGAACTTCCAGGGGTGAAGAAGAAGAAAAACATCGGTTCCTTCATCACCTGTCAGACACCCTATGTGGTGTATTGCCTAGTGTGCCCCTGCAATTTAAAATATATAGGGAGCACTATAAAAAGTGTGAAACTGAGAATCCTTGAACACATGCGGGCTATAGCAAATAAGGACATGACATCTCCTGTAGCCAAGCATTTTGCAATAAAACATCGAAGCAATAGGGATATGTTACAGTATTTCGGGGTGGATCAAGTACCAGAACATGAAAGGGGTGGTAACCGGCTGTTGAAATTGAGGCGTCTGGAGTCACGCTATATTATTGACCTGCAAACGAAAATCCCAATGGGCCTGAATAGTGGGGAAGAACTGGCCATCCACCTGGGTAAATAAATTGAACACATGAATGCCAAGGCCAACTTAACTAATTCTGGAGGAATCTGTTTTAACCTGGGGGGTAACCCCGGTTATAATTCAGCGGTTTCTAGTGATAGGAGCCGCCTAAGCCGATCCACGGCAAGATAGCAAAGGAATGTTCTATTCACCAGGCAATATTATATCACTTTATAAACTGCAGGGTAAAAAGTTTGAACGTGTAATTCTAGAATGTGACAAATTGTTTGGAGAATCGTGAAATGATAACATGTATATTATTAAGCTGCACACGTTTTCATCAACTTTTACTCCACAGTAAACATCGAGAAAATGGGTATATATTTGGTCAGCCGATTCACGGCTTAATGAATTAATTGTATCAAATAATACAAATGCAATGTAATTTTGCCTACCGATACATGACGAAATTTTATTCGTTTTTGCACATTCCAACATGGCGCCTGCAGATTTGGAGCGGGTAGTCCTTCTACAGTTTCCACTGGAAATCACGCTTTGCTTTTAAAAATGATTCCCGTGTAACATTTTCATTATCACATTGACAAAGGGCTTGACCCGAAACGCGTCTGTAAAGGAATAAAGAAAACATTGTAACTCACCCCGCGAGTGCTGCTTCTTCTTTCTCAGCCGGGAGAGGAGATTTTGGAGCTGTAATATTACACGGTGCACCAACCGTGTTGCGGCACCCACCGCCAGAACCCTGTCGTAATTGGTGCAACAGGAGCGAGGATATATATATATATATATATATTTACTTTTAATTAAATCATATTTTTTTGATTAAGAGTTACAAAAAAATCCATTCATGGGCTTACTCTTATACGTAATGTTTTTGGACGGAAGACTGCAGTAAAAATAGTAAAATTAACGTCTTTCAAGTCCAACACTTTCCCTACTGTTGCCCTAACTGGAGTGGAAATAGTACGTTTCACTCCTCAGAAATCCAATGATTTTCCTACTGTTGCACAGACTGGAATGGGAATAGTAGACTTTACAATAGAAGTAGTGCATACATACATATGAATGCATCCCTATGTGAGGCACACCACTGGGTTCATCAAGGATTGACTCCCATACAATGTTCATTGGATTTTGCAAAGTTTATGTTTAATTGTTCTCTTCTGATATTTTCCACATATCATATGAACGACGTTATCATCTTTGCATCATTATTCATCATATATACACGTTTCCACAACTCCAATGCATTTCGGACTTGTAGCCCTTTTTCAAGGAGTGAGCTGCGGTAGTATGGTCAATAATATCAACGAAGTAGGTAGGTGGATCAGCGTTTCATGATGATGCTCCGGGTCCGCAATGTGCTGCACTGAGCGTCCAGTGGAAAATATCAGAAGATAACAATTAAACATAAACTTTGCAAAATCCAATGAACATTGTATGGGAGTCAATCCTTGATGAACCCAGTGGTGTGCCTCACACAGGGATGCATTCATATGTATGTATGCACTACTTCTATTTTATATGACAGCGTGATAGGGCGGACACGCTTCCTGCGAGAGCACCCTATCTTATCAAACTTTTTGAACTTCTTTCTAGAACTCGTACAAATCAGTAGCTGTGCACCCTCTATTTACTGTTTTGAATAGTAGACTTTACCCCACCAAAGTCCAACACTTTCCCTGCTAATGCTCTGTTTGGAGTGGGAATAGTACATTTTACCGCTCCGAAATCCAAGGCTTACCCTACTGTTGCGTTGTTTGGAATGGTAATAGTAAATTTTACCCCTTCAGAGTCCTACACTTTCCCTGCTAATGTGTGGATTAGAGTGGAAATAGTAAATTTCACCTCTCTGAAATCTAATGCTTTCCCTACTGTTACTCGAGGCCCGATTACCAGTCTGGCAGTCGGAGGACAGCCAGATTCCTGAGGGGGGCAGCGGTGGTGATCCAGCCACTTCCACACTGGTGATCCGACCACCCCACCCTAGCGGCGGTCCCAGGGCATTCGGACCGCCCTGGGACCTCCGCCAGGGAAACGCTATTTCCTAGATGTGGCATGGCGCTCAGAAGCCGTAATATGCTTGGCGGGACCGCTGCGGTACTGACAAGCATATTGCGAGTTTCCACTCCGCTGGCGGTGTCATGGAGGTTCCTCTTCCATGCACAGTGTGTCAGTGAGGAAACATGTGCCTTTATCACAATGGATGCACACAGGAGGCATAGCTTGTGTCCTCCTGTTCCTTCACAGCATGTACTTTTGAGTCCATGCCGTGCAGGAACCTAGTTATGCGGTCCTGTTGCCGTGTATTTTTCAAAGGAACTGCGACGGGATCTCCATGCCGCCCGTCTGCCAGACCACTTTAAAGTCATAATCTGGTGGAGGGGTGGTGGCGAGTCTTGGTGGTGTGCGGGCATGGCTGTGGTATACCGCCCACCCTTGCACTGCCAAAACGCATTATTCGGCCCTTATACTAGAAAGGGAATAGCACATTTCACCTCTCTGAAATCCAGTGCTTTCTAGAAAGGGAAGAGTACATAGTACCCCACCGAAGTCCAAAGCTTTTCCTACTGTTGCACTGACTGAAGTAGGAATAGTAAATCTACCTCCACTGAAGTCCAACACTTTCCCTATCATTGTGGTGACTGGAGTAGGAATAGTAAATCTAACCTCTAAGAAGTTGAACACGTTCCCTACTGTTGCATAAACTATAGTGAAATCGTATATTTAATATTCCTAAACCACAATAGTTCTCATAATATTGACTGAATACATTTTATAGCATTAATTGTTTATTTGTTTGATATTTTATAATATTTGTTTTTATTTTGACATTTATTTTAATGTTTATAGTTATTTAGTAAATTTAATTTTTGATTTTACAATTTTCAATATTTAGTTTATTGTCTACATTAATTGTTATATTTTTTATTCAATTGCTTATATTTTGTCTGATTTTATTATGCATGTATGTTTTATATATTTACTTTATATGTACATATATATATATTGTAACAATTAATACACATATTTATTTTACATTATATATTAATTGCATTAATATATTAAATGTATTATTACAAATATATATACATAATAATAAATTAAAATATAAAAAATATATAATGTAAAATACATATTTTTATTTATAAATGTATATATTTATATAAATTTAAACACACACACACACACATATATATATATATATGTTTGTGTGCTTGTATGAGTATATGTTTATGTATTGTACTAAAAATTAATTGAATATATTTAATGTAAATTATATTATATTTATAAATTATACTGTTTAACATTTACTACTTTAAACTCCATTTGAAAACTGTGGAAGAGGAATCCACACATTGGCAAAGGTTAAAACCTTTATTACGAGTCTCCACAATACGCAGAGACAGCTTACTTCTCTCAAAGCCTCAAACTCAACATACTACTGTGAGCTACATTTCCAACTGCTGGAACGTACTAAATGAGGATAAGGTAAAGGGGGGCAGGAGATACCAAGAAAATAAGGTAAGAGAAAAAACACAACAAGGGGAATAGATAATATGAATTGTAAAGTTACAACAAAAACATTTACATTTTTGTCTATTTTTATGATATCAGTGTGAACGATATTTATTTCTGATATTTTTGTTATTGCAATTATGAGTATAGGAGTACAATATTATGGTAAACGGTATTTTTCACATGACATTTTGGTCAAGGATATTTTTACCCCAATATTGTGTCAGTGTTCCGTTTAACTGATATCACTAATGCCCAGATCTTCCTCAGTGCTGTTGTAAAATAAACCAGAGGTGGATATTTGGAGAAATGTAATAAAACTCAGTTCATACCCATATGAAATAAAAATATAAAAAATGATGTGGTGGCATTTCTAAGTATAGTCATTCACAACACGTGTAGATTGGTGTGATCTACGAGGTGAGATATCATATTTGGCAGCCATGTCACATATTAAGCCCTGACACACTATTGTGGATGTATTGAATACATGCTAATAGTGAAGTTTGACCATATTATCATTTTTAATGGTGAGTGTGTAGATAAAGAATAGTTAGTAGTCCACATTTCACAAATCCTTAAAAAAATATGTGAGTTAGCATAGTTTTATGGAAAGGATTTAGTGTAAAACACATATGATCCGATTTCTGTTCTGTTCTTGGAATTGTAACTAAGGGTAAATTAAACATATACACCTTGGGAACACTGGAGTAGATGAGAGTACACGTTACACCTATTCTTAAAGTGGCTTTCTTATACCTTGGATCTAAAATCTCTCACTGACCCGAACAGTCTGCACCAATCATCCCTTTGTATGTTCCTCTTTCTTACTGGATGTTAAGTGAAACAGATTAGGGTAAGGCACTTAGCTATGATGTCCAATTCAAATTATTAAATTATCCAAAACTTTGAAAACAGTTTCCTCCTGAGACTGCACGCAGTTTCCTCAGACACTGCCACACACATTTGCCATGTTGAGGTTGGGCTGAATTACTCAGAGAATGTAGTGTCCTCCTGGACACGTTCTAGTCTTTTACAATCTGTAACCTACACTTTACACCCACCCACCACTGATGTCACGAGTCATGTGACACAGTTAATAAATAGGGCGGAGCGCACGTGCTCTTGGCCAGATTTACTAACCCACTACTGTGTGTCTGCGTCCCTCATTACAGCGCCATGTGGGCCTAAGGCCCAACACTACACTGGCGACGAGGCGGGTAGCCAGCCTCGCGTGCCCACCACCTTGCACCTCGTCATTCCTTGTGGGGGAGGAAAAGGAGCCCGGCAAGCGGCACCCCCACCGAGCGTCGTACGGCCACCCGTGACTGCTCTCCGCGTCGGTGGAGAGTCTACCGGAGATCTACCGCGCCTCGCCCTGCCGGCGTTGGAGGTAGAGGTGAGGACATGGGTCCCTAGTGAGGGAGAGAACCCCGCTATTTTGTGCGATGTCCCGGCTGCCACGCCTACCGGCACATCTATAAGGCCCGGCGATCCACGAGCGCAACCCCGTTCCACTCCCTCTCACCGGTGCCGCCAACACCCACCCAACACCGCCCAACAGAGCAAAGTGCCCGCACCGGCAGCCCCACTTCGGTACTGCTGGCCCGTTCCCTGTGTGACAGCCAGGACACTCACCGCAAGCCAGGCGGCGAAGCGAACTCCCGAGGCTGGTGAGAGCGCCGACCTCCGTGGGGACTGAGAAGGGCGGCTGGGGAACCAGGACACAGCTGCCCAGCGCGGCCGCGGCCCACCCGAAGCAGAGGATGCCGCCTCCCATCGGTGCTGCCTGGAACACGCACAGCGCTGCTGCATCACCCGGAGACGTGGACCTAGTTGCCGCAGCGCCACCTGCTGGTCTCACGCCGCACCTGCATCTCGGCCCCGTGTAAGTGCTGCATCGCACGGCCTCCAGCCTGGACCAAGGAGTTTCGTCGCCCCGGCCCCTCAAGCGGCAGACCAGAGCGCCAGGCGAGGAAGCGACCTGCCTGTCCCACCTGCCCTGCACCGCACAGAAGAGCGGGACGGCGGGAAGCGTCAGAGTTCCCATTTTCCTTGTAGAGTGCAGCCACCAAGGAAACGAACAGTCGGAGAGGGGCCCGCAGCTTCCAGCAACGGACTGCTGGGGGGCCTAGAAACAGGCACACAGCGCTGCCACCAGGTGGTCATTTGTGACATTTCACCCTTCTGCAGCCCATGAAGCAAGCCCTACATGCCAAGGCACTGAGGCAGTTCCAGGACCAGCGGAGGCAAGAGCCAGCCCCCAGCACAGGCCACCGCTCTAAGGAGAAAGCTGTTGCATACACTACAGCAACAGACTCTCGCATCCCACATTGCAAGGGCACCCTGCTGCTGCCACCGGGGAGCTTCACCCCCGCATGCATCACCCTACAGAAACACTGCGAGGCCTGGGTGAGTGCCAAAGCGAGAAAATAAAAAAAAATAAAACATCTGCAGTAACTCCATCTCCAGTAGCAACACAGTTACTGCACTGAACCCGGCACGGCTCCCACAACACCCCAAAACCTGCAGCACACTGGGCAAGCCACCGCAACTACCACTGCGCCACGTGGCACCTCTCCAGATGCCACGCGCTGAGGGACGGACTGACTGCCTAGCCAGAAAACTAGCCAGCTGTACCTCGTGACCATCAACACAAACCGCACCAGAGGCTAGAAGAACCCGAACACCCCACTACCCTGCCTGAAGGGGCGGCCCAGCACAACAACTGCCCACCGCGAACGGCTGCAGATCTGCGACCACTGGAGTGGCACTGTACCACATGGACCAGGGCACCACCCAGCATCCCGCTAACTGATCAGGCAACAGAAGCCAGCAGATCAGAGTGCGCACCGCCATCACCAGGAAGACAGCCTGCTCACGCCCCGTAGCTGAAACAGACCCTCCAGGTGAATGCCATACTGTAGCCCCAAGGTACCCCAAGCTGCACCAGCACAAGACAGCATCACAGAAGCAAGAGCACCGCCCGCCACCCCTACGAGGTACGGGGAGTGAATGACAAGTCCCCGCAAGGAACTGCAAGAAACACAAGCAGCAGCAGCGACGCCAACCCCACTAGCGAAAGTGGACAAACAGCCAAGACGGCAATATCTCAAGGGGAATACCCCAACGACAGCGCGAGGAACAGCGCCACCCGTGGACACACAACGCAACCACCAACAGCGCCGACCTTGCATCATCTGCTCCTTCCAGAACCCAGGCACCCCACGTGCCAGGGAGGCGTCCAAGAAGAGAACCGAGTACGCAAAGAGAGCACGCCAAGCCAGAAGCACGCAGAAAGCCGCACCAGTGTACCTGGCTACATAGACAACACCCAGGAAACCTTTCCACACAGAAGCACTGCTGCACGCAGGCTGGAGAGCACGCACATCTCCACCTCCACTGCGAAGCCCTACGATAGTCCGAAGACCACCCACGGTGTCCTCCCTCACCCTGCCTGAAGACGGAGTCTGCCACGACTCAAGATCGGCAAGAGAGGAGTCGCACACCCCACGTGGCAGGCCGCCACAGCACCGTGTACTCTAACGAACAGCGACACAAGACCAGACGTCACGTCGCCCAGCAAACAAGGAGCACCTCACTAAGTGACCAGCCCAGCCAAACATACCAGCACAAAGGTAGAAGCCGGCGCCACAATAGCGTCGCCCCGAGGTCCAAACGCAACACTCTCTAAGAAATGAAGAAGAGTGACAGCCCTGTCACCCCGAAGACCGGATGAGCACAGGTGGGCTGAACAAGCCAACAAAGGGAGAAGACCGAGGACTCACAGCCAGCCAAGAAGCACACCCTGACACACCAGACAGCCACCAAGGCGGACCGACGTCCCAGGGTACAGCCCCACGGATGAACCAAACATAAGCCGCAGCAAGCGCAGTCCACGTCTCATCCCAACGCTTCCCCAGGCGACCGTCCATCCCCGAGCGTCGGCAGTCTGAGTCAGTCGGCATCCCTGCTCCCGAACGCAGATGCCAAGGGCGAAGATCAGCACTGAGCGGCCGCCCTCTCACCACCTCAAGATGGAGTCGGCAGTGGCCCCACAACAGGCAAGAGAGGAACCGTACACTCTACGTGTCAAGCCGCCACCTAAGGTCAACCTCAACAAAGCGGAGGCACATGGCTGCCAAATCTCTCCGGACATCCAACACTCCCAGCAAGTCACCATCACCTATCATCCCGAGTCTCTACCTGGCTGGCAACCACCATCACCCCAGCCATCAGCACCTGCGCCAATCTACACCACTGCCAGAGACCGGCAGTGTGGACTGGCAAGAAGTTCAAGTAAGACGTGGTCTGTGACCAAGGAACCAACGAACTTCGACACCCTTAAGAACCAGAAGTATAACCATTACAGGAGAAGGTCGCGGCGACTGGTCCAGTCACCGAGTGGAAAAGAAGACAGTGTCCTAAGAGCCAGGACAAGACCAGACGGAAACGGGCGGAGTGCACGCCGCTCGGAGAAGCCTGGTCAGGAGGACAAGAGCAGCGAGATGACCAGACCACGCCGCGAAAAAGGAAAAACAGAGGAGAAGGGCACGACGCCATGAAGGAAAGAGAAGAAAGGAGTCAAGTGGCACGACGCCATCAAGAACAGCAACATCCAGAAAGGTGAGGAGAGGTGTGACAAGTCTGCACACCCACCATAAGAGAAGGTGACACGGACCACAACATCGAATACAAGGGCCTACAAGTCCAGGGGAACATCGGTAGCACTAGGTGAAGAACAGGCCTCTACCTACAAGTCTTCTGACAACCCGTCGACTGCAGGAATGAACAGGCTGGACCATTGGCAACACCCACCTTTGGGATTGAGCGGAAGTCTGGATGGGGAGAACGCTCAGACGCCCGGCAGAGGGAGAACTGACCACCCCGCACCAGCCCGTGGAGATCCAAGGGGCAAAGGCCTCAGGGACACCTGTGGCAGAGGGTCCCGACACGAGAGATGGATCCGTCGCCGTCTACCCTGCACGTCCCAGGAAAAAGGGGAACTCGTGCGCAAAGGAAAGAGTCAACAACCACCCTCCAGGCGGAGCTACGGATGCATGGTAGTAATCTCATCGCCTCCTACACTCACACCGGCTTGTGGAGTTGGAGCAACGCTACAGAGAACACCCTGCCCAGCGGAAACCTGAAGAAGAGGGCCTCCGGGACATCTCGTGGCAGGAGAACACCCGCGAGAGGGGCGTCCCAGTGAGAAGGATGCCCTTCAACCACTCACTCTTTTGCAATGTGAAGCCAAGCTGCCTACAGTGAAGAAACCCGACGGACTAGTAAAAGACAACCTCCATCAAGTCTACCTTCTGGTCATCCTGTTCGGCGTCACTCCAAGACCAAGCTCTCAAATGACAGGACCAGGACGTCGAGCCCAAGAGAACGAACATTTCAGCTGAAGATTTCCACCGTCGTCATCTAGCAAGCAGCTGAAGAGACTCTTTCTAAATTTATGAGTTTGCATATTTTGTGTTTTCCCCCCACAGGTTCGGACTTTTGTTTAGTCTCAACTTTTATTGAGTTGGGGAGGAATGTAGTGTCCTCCTGGACACGTTCTAGTCTTTTACAATCTGTAACCTACACTTTACACCCACCCACCACTGATGTCACGAGTCATGTGACACAGTTAATAAATAGGGCGGAGCGCACGTGCTCTTGGCCAAATTTACTAACCCACTACTGTGTGTCTGCGTCCCTCATTACAGCGCCATGTGGGCCTAAGGCCCAACACTACAGAGAATACTATAAGCCTCGTCCCGTTGCTATTATGGTTTAAGACCTGGCAAACACCAAAGACAAGCTTTTCAAGATTAATTTTCAAAGATTGCCTGGCCCTAGATAGCAGACTAGTGCTCCTAGGCTTTCTTATGTCAAGGATCTCTTTGAAAGAATGGGAGCCCCGGAGCTGTCCAATCCGGAGTCCGCTGAGGGTATTGATAAGGCTCAACTCAGGTTTCTCGTTCTTGATCATTGGCACAGCGAATGATATTCTAAGGTTCAATGTTTGCAATCAGTAGCGAATTATTCTTATTGGCCCCAAAATATAATTTGGAATTGTATCTGATTTTTACGCAGAATCCACAATTTAGATTATATTTAGCTCGTTTGAGCCTTGCCACTTTGCACTTCCTTTTAGCATTCCCTAAGCAGAGGGAGTGGTTCCCATTCCTCAAAAATTGCCCTTGCTATAATTATTCTCAGCAAAGCACTATTCACTTCACGCTCTATTTTGCACACTGTAGGGATCATGGCATTTACGCTTTTTAGCACCCATTCTTCGATCTGCTAATATTACACCTCATAAGACGAGCATGTTTTAATTGCAATAGCTAAGCTCTCCATTCCATGTTATGTGACGCGCGAACAATATAAGGCATACATGCCCTCACTATGCAGATTGTCACCGGTACATGTTTAATTGTGCAAATGTGTGCATGCATGCAATTTGAATAAAAACTGGAAGCTTTCTGATAGCCCCCAAGTTTTATTGAATACCCACTAGAAAAAGGTTCTCAATTTTATTGTGGAAAGAGGTTTTAGTGCACTAAGGGCCTGATTCCAAGAACCCTTGATGGTGGAGCTGCTACCGCCACACTGCTTCACCGCGCACCATGTTACGAGTGTGGTGGTCGGACTGCCACAGAACCGCTGCAACCCCAGGGGATCCATGATCCCGCGGCGGTGGGACAGTGGTCAGGCAGAGTAACATGCTGGAGGTGCCGCTGCCGCACCACCAAGCATATTACAGACAACATGACTGCCCTCAAAGACGCCACCCGCAAGCACTACCAGCTCATCCGCACTACCAAGAAGAAATCACTGAAGGAACGACTGGACAACAACGCCCACGACAGCAAGGAACTCTTCAGCATCGTCAAGGAGTTCTCCAACCCCAGCACCGGCAACAACGACATCACTCCTTCACAAGACCTCTGCGACTCTCTCGCCTCATACTTCCACCGCAAGTTCGCCGACATCCACAACAGCTTCGGCGCACCATCCACGCACCCAACCATCGAACCAATGCCCCCCACCGCCACCCTCCGCACCTGGACCACGGTGACCACCAAAGACACAGCCCGCACGATGAACACCATCCACTCCGGATCTCCAACCGACCCCTGCCCCCCCCACGTCTTCAACAAGGCCGACTCCATCATCGCACCCCAACTCCGGTACGTCATCAACTCCTCCTTCAACACTGCCACCTTCCCGGAGAGCTGGAAGCATGCCGAGCTCACCGCCCTACTGAAGAAACAAACAGCGGACCCCACCGACCTCAAAAACTTCCGCCCCATCTCGCTCCTCCCTTTTCCTGCCAAAGTCATCGAGAAGACCGTCAACAGACAGCTTGCAGCCTTCCTCAAGACAAACGGATCCCTCGATCCCTCGCAGTCCGGTTTCCGAGCCAACCACAGCACCGAGACTGCCCCCATCGCAGCCACCGACGACATCCGAGCCCTGCTCGACAACGGGGAAACAGCGGCCCTCATCCTCCTGGACCTCTCCGCAGCGTTCGATACTGTCTGCCACCGCACCCTAGTTCAACGCCTCAGCAACATCGGTATCCAAGAAAAGGCACTGGAGTGATCCATCTTGTTCCTCGCCGGAAGAACACAAAGAGTCCGCCTCCCCCCGTTCCGATCCGAGGCCACCGAAGTCATCTGCGGCGTACCGCAAGGATCATCACTCAGCCCCACCCTCTTCAACGTCTACATGAAACCTCTTGCAGCCATCGCACGCCAACATAACCTCAACATCATCTCCTACGCCGACGACACCCAACTGATCCTCTCCCTCACCAGAGACCCCGCCACCGCCAGAACGAGCCTACAAGAAGGGATGAAAGACGTCACCGAGTGGATGAAGAACAGCCGCCTGAAACTGAACTCAGACAAGACGGAAGTCCTCACCCTGGGACCATCGCCCTCCGCCTGGGACGACTCCTGGTGGCCTCCTGCCCTGGGCACCGCTCCCAAGCCAACGGACCACGCACGCAACATGGGCTTCATCCTGGACTCTTCCCTCTCGATGACCAGACAAGTCCACGCCGTCTCCTCATCGTGCTTCAACACCCTGCGTATGCTCTGAAAGATCTTCCGATGGATCCCGACCGAAACCAGGAAGACGGTCACCCAGGCACTCGTCACCAGCCGATTGGACTACGGGAACACCCTCTACGCGGGAACCACAGCCAAACTACAGAAAAGATTCCAGCGCATACAGAACGCCTTCGCCCGACTCATCTTGGACATCCCCCGACGCAGCCACATCTCCGTCCACCTGAGGGATCTGCACTGGCTCCCCGTCAGCAAAAGGATCACGTTCAGGCTCCTTAACCACGCACACAAGTCTCTCCACGACCTGGGCCCCAAGTACCTCAACGACCGCCTGACCTTCTACACGCCCACCCGCCAGCTACGTTCTACAAGCCTCGCCCTCGCCGCCGTACCACGCATCCGAAGAGCCACCGCCGGTGGAAGATCCTTCTCCTACCTGGCAGCCAAGAGATGGAACTCCCTCCCCATCCACCTCCGGCTGACACAGGACCACCTCGCCTTCAGGAAACAACTCAAGACCTGGCTGTTCGAGCAGTAGCGGACCCCTCCGCCAAGCGCCTTGAGACCCTTCCGGGTGAGTAGCGCGCTATACAAATGTTTTGATTGATTGATTGATTGATTACAAGTTGCTTTTTTGCCAGCCTTTCAATGGCAACGGGTGGCGGAGGAGCAACTTACAGGGCCCCTGCTGTTTCTGGGCCTAGGGGTGCATGCAGGGAGGTACATGGTGTGCCCCCCTGGTATTGCACCCCCAAGTTCCTGCATGGGAAGAAATGCACAACATAGTGCATTTCTTCCTGTGCAGGAACATTTTGTGGCTGTCCCCCTGCAGTGCCTTTCTAAGGCTCTCCTTTAAGCCTTAGAAAGGCACACCCGTGGGACCACAGCAACACCGTCCAACCAACCAGGATTCCAGTCGGAATCCGGCAGACAGTCTCACTATGAATTTGGCGGTGCTCCTGCAGAGCGCTGGCGTTGCGCTTTGCAGGATGACCGCCAAACTTGTAATCAGGCTCAAAGTGTTTTTTTGTGTTTTTTTATGTGAATTTATCTATTGACCATTTCATTACTGTGAGTATATAGATGTGTTTTAAATGTCGGAACACGGATTTTAATTATCGTGCATTTTTAATGTATTGTATTAAGTGATGCATATTTGTATAATGTGATGCACTACTTTTATGGTGATGGCGCTGAATAAAGTTTAATGACTGACTGACTGCGCTCTGATGACCTATACATTTGTTTGCTGTGATGAAGGCCTCAGGCCATGACTGACTAAACACATGGGCAGAAACATGTTAACTTGGAAACAAACCCGCTTTTTTTTTTTATCCTGTGTTAGGGAGGTCTGAATCAAAATATAAAAACTAACCAGTTACGTTCCTCTGCATAAGTGTCATTGACTGACCCCAGTGTAGAAAAACCCCTCTACGCAAGGTATGACCGAAAAACTATAACTTGGTGTTGTAATCTTCATTTTCATTTCTTTAAATCCTCCATTTCATTTTCTTCTTTTACTTTATTTGATTGCATATTTAACTATTATAAACACGTTGCATTTAATTTCATTTGAATTGCACAAATAAGGCATTTTAAGTTTACTTCAGTATGATATGATAGTTCAGCAATTACTTGCCATATGCAGCTAAAATCTTCACTGGTGCTTCATATTGTTTACAGTTGATTCGTGCCACTGTTCATATCTGCACTTCCACAGTCAACAATGTGTCACAGAGTTAGAAAATAGGCGAAAGGTCATATTGACTGTTGCTTTCTGTAACATTCAATAAGAGATAAGATGTGGAATGTTATCGTAATAACATTCAGTAGAATGCCCCACAAATGATATAAACCCGATGCAAACGAGATAAAGCGCGGAACGTCCAGGTGCTGAGAGATAGAGGCTTGATGTAGAAGCTGCAAACAACTTCTTGAAGAAAAGGACACTGGGTGTTGCCTTGAGACAGCCTTATCGGTGTTTCCTTGAACACCGTAGCTGCTGGGCGTAGGGGGAGGGACAGTAGCTCTCTTTGTGAGGATCTGCATCTTTGTTGTTCCAATAAACTAGGCGTTTGAGAAACAAGGCCCCCTAATAATTCTTGCTAGATCCTTTTGGCGGTAAAGCAGTTTTGCAAGAGACAGGTTGGGAGGTGTTGGAGGGCAAATAAAATTACATAATGAATTATCATTACAATGTTGCAATTTTTCCTTTTATTTAGCCTGTTAGCCACTGATATTGCCACTATTTTGCCACTATCGTGTTTATTCTTATAGTTGAGTTTGGAACTTGCTAAAACAAGTACCACAGGACCGATCATTACCCAGATCACAACATCTCTATTTAGTGTGGAGAAGGTTCGTGGGGTTAGTGTACACTGAGTTCTCTGTGTCAGAACTGGTACATAGACTAAACCCTTGCTACCAAAGGTTCTAGTGGGCCCCCAGCGTAGGCCGTATTCCAGATAAATCCAGAAAATGTATAATTGATTAGCATATCAAAGGTACTCAATAAAAACTCAATGTGGGTATCATACCACAGTTAGGAGTGAACTTGATGAAGAATTCCGAATCACATGGGTAAGGGGACTTTATCCCTCAACTTAAAACGTGCCACGGGGCGCGTTTGCACAGTGGTGAAGGGAGTGGGCGGGGCCTGAGGTGACATGTGTGCAAACAAGCCATGTGGCCGTTTTTAGTTGGGGAATTAATTCCCTTTCAATCCTGAGGGCCTTTGGGGGCCAACTAGCCCACCAGGTGCATCCAGTAAGCACCACTGCGCTGCGTTGCAGAGAGGTAGTCTAGGTCATGCCCCTTTTTGCACCTCTCTGCAACGCAGCTCTGAGGTGCTTACTGGAGGTACCTGGTGGGCTAGTTGGACCCCGGGGACCCACAGCATTCAAGGAAACTTAATTCCCCAACTTAAAATGCGCCACGGGGCGCGTTTGCACAGTGGTGAAGGGAGGGGGCGGGCCTGAGGTGACATGTGTGCAAACACGCCCTGTGGTGCGTTTTAAGTTGGGGAATTAATTCCTCATCAATCCTGAGAGTCCCTGGGGGCCAACAACCCCACCAGGTACCTCCAGTAAGAGCCAATGCGCTGCATTGCAGAGAGATGGGACAGGGCACGCCCCTTTTTACACCTCTCTGCAACGCAGCTCTGTGGCACTTACCGGAGGTACCTGGTTGGCTAGTTGGACCCCAGGGACTGCCAGGATTCAAGGGGACTTAATCTCCCAACTTAAAACGGCCACTGGGAGATCTACACACACATCCACTAATTCACCAAAAGTCCTATACAGTCACTCAGACATGCACTCACGCATCATATGTACTCATACACCTATACATACACTTACACACCGCCACTCATCCATAGAGTTACTCACACACATAGACACACATGCAAAGAAAGTATCAAACATCCATTTACTTGTGTATACAGTTATACACACACCACCGCACTTACTTCTACAGAAACTAACACATACATAGGGGCATATTTACAAGCTCCTTGCGCCTCTTTTACGCCACCGTTGCATCACTTTTGTGACGCAGCGGCGGCGCAAAGCCAGCACCCTGCTGCGGGGTATTTACAACGTGACGCATCTGGGAGATGCGTCACGTTGTAAAGCCCTGCGCCACATGTAGGCGTTCCGGCGCAGGAACGCCCCCTAATAGTGGCTGAGTGAAATCTACAAGATTTCACTCAGCCACTTTTAAGACCATGCTGCGTCAAAACCCTGTGCCTGCTTGAAGCAGGCATAGGATTGACAAGCATTTTATGGATAGGGCACCCCCGAGCCTTGCTGATGCTGCGTCGTCCTTGCGACGCAACTCCAGCAATGCGCCGCCTTTACGGCAGCAGATGTGTCACGTATCTGTCCATTTTTGCCCCATCGTGCGCCGCATTGTAAACGCGGTACAAAAGGGAGTGGTGGTGATGGACGGAGTATCTGAACCAATCAAACACTCACACCCAGTCAACAGATCTGGGTTTAATCCATCACTGTTCTTTAGCCCACTCCGCCACCCCAGTTCAGACATGGCCATATGCAAATCAGTCTGACCCTGTGCCTCATGGGAACAGTCCAGCCCGAATTGCCAAGCCATGCCTTCCCTGGACCGGACTCAAGCTTCCTAGGACCGGTTTCTGGCATTACAGCCGTCTACAGCCAAGCTTGCTTGAATCCAGCGGCAAAGTGAGCAAGGGACTCACGTCTGAGCATACCCTGCCAACTTATGGTGAACAAAGCGGTACAAAAGGGGGTGGTGATGGACGGAGTATCTGAACCAATCAAACACTCACACCCAGTCAACAGATCTGGGTTTAATCCATCACCGTTCTTTAGCCCACTCTGCCACCCCAGTTTGGACATGGCATATGCAAATCAGTCTGACCCTGTGCCTCATGGGAACAGTCCAGCCCGAACTGCCAAGCCATGCCTTCCCTGGACCGGACTCAAGCTTCCTAGGACCGGTTTCTGGCATTACAGCCGTCTTCAGCCAGGCTTGCTTGAATCCAGTGGCAAAGTGAGCAAGGGACTCACGTCTGAGCATACCCTGCCAACTTAGGGCGAACAAAGCGGTACGAAAGGGGGTGGTGATGGACAGAGTATCTGAACCAATCAAACACTCACACCCAGTCAACAGATCTGGGTTTAATCCATCACTGTTCTTTAGCCCACTCTGCCACCCCAGTTCACCCCAGTGATGGATTAAACCCAGATGGATTCAAGCAAGCCGGGCTGAAGACGGCTAAAATGCCAGAAACCTGTCCTCAGAAGCTGGTTTCCGGTCCAGGGAAGGCATGGCTTGACAGTTCGGGCTGGACTGCTCCCATGAGGCACAGGGTCAGACTGATTTGCATATGGCAGTGTCTGAACTGGGGTGGCAGAGTGGGCTAAAGAACGGTGATGGATTAAACCCAGATCTGTTGACTGGGTGTGAGTGTTTGGTTCAGATCCATCACCACCCCCTTTTGTACCGCATTGTAAATGCGGCGCATCCATGGTGGCGGAGCTGTGACGCACAATAACTGGTGCATCCCTGTGCCCCTTACTCTCTTAAACAATCACTTATAGAAACACATACTCATTTATACAGGTACTCTTCCAATCTCTCACTCTCACATATACTCACTTACATACACCAATACTCACGTATACTAGTTTAAAACATATGTAGTTACTCATAAAGACACTACTGAGACAGTCATTCACTCACCAACACACCCATACACACACTTATCCACCCATACAGTCATGCACACATGCTGCCTTCAATACATACATACAGTGACTCACTCATTCATGCATCTATGCACAAAGTAATACCCCCAATGAACCACTCAGACACTCATACTGATACTCAAAAAACCAACTAATAACCCATATAGACACTCATGTAGCTACTCACCAACCCATGCTGCCACTTATACAAAAAACTAGAGACTGATACAGATATTTACACATTTAAAGATTACTCGCTAACCCATGTATTCACTAAGATACACTTAATCAGTCAGTTATACAATCAGTTTCACACAAACAAAACCATCCATTTAGACACTTATATACCCACTTATTCTCCCATCGACCTCGACATAGACATATATAAAACATATTTAAATTTCTCTAAAACACACATTCACGGGATGATGTCATCAGTGATGTCATCAGTGATGTCATCAGTGATTTCATTTGAGATGTCATGAGTGATGTCATGAGTGATGTCACTGACCATGTCATGAGTGATGTAATATGTGATGTCATTAGCAGTGCATTGCGGGGGTGCGAGTTATAGTTAACTGAACTAACTATAGCAAGGAATTTCTATGGCTTTGCACGAGTGAAATGTCCAACTAACTATAATGCCCATGAAACCTATGTTTTTTTTCAATAAATATATATATATATATCAGAAAGAGAATCTCTGAGTCTCCCAGACGCTTGGCTGCGGCGAGTTTACAGCAGGATGGCGAACCCGTATATACCAAAATTCCAATCCCCAAACAAGTTCACAAGGTATGAAGGAGATGGGCTGCCACTCCAATGCAGTAAACCAGCATTCATTTATTATCACAAAGTGATGTTAGAAAACAGCTCAACATGTTTTGGAGACCTGGTCTCTTTGATTATAGGTCAGGTTACGCTTACACCCTTAGGGCCTTATTACGATGCCTGGTCGACCGGGCAGAAAAGCGACGGGCGGTCTTCCTGTCCGCCGTGGTACCCCCGCCATCATAATGTGGCGGGGGAAACGGAAGGCGGGCGGAAGATGATGTCGGGCGGATCGCAACCGCCATGTGAGCGGTGGCGATCCACCCGACATCATAATAGACCCCTAAGAGTTACAGGGACAATATAATTAGGAAACAACATTAAGAAAACCCTGGAAATTCACTGAAAAAACCAAAGGCATATTGCAGCCTCTGACCACTGCAACACTGCCAGGGAACAGTGGTTCCCTAGCAGCTGCGGAGGTCCCAGGGTGATCTTTCCACCCAACTTGTAATGGGGTGGTCTGCCTGCCGGTGCGGCTGTGGCTGGACGGCCACTACCACGCCCGGCAAGTCTGGTGGCCCTCGGACCTCCAAAGCCGTAATCAGGCCCTTAGTGTCCTACACAATTTATGAATAACAAAGCAAATGCTATAAAGATAAATCCACCAGTGCACATCCCTGTTTGTGACTTTTCTCCAATTAAGTCGTAATTCGGTCACTTTGGTAGAACGATTTCTTTCAAATTCCTCAGATATTCAAATAGTACACAGTCCATCAATATTTCAAAATCTTGGCTGTGACGATGTGGCAAGAAAAATAATCAATAAACAAGATTTTGAAATATTGATGGACTGTGTACTATTTGAATATCTGAGGAATTTGAAAGAAATCGTTCTACCAAAGTGACCGAATTACGACTTAATTGGAGAAAAGTCACAAACAGGGATGTGCACTGGTGGATTTATCTTTATATATGGTTCATGGAACTCTACTACAGGCTTGTGGGCAGATTTTCGTGACGGAAATTGCTTAAGGGTGAATAAGCATCCTACCAGTTGGGCACTCCAAAATTGAGTATTCTTATAGGATTGGACTATGACTATGATGGGTAATATACAATAGTGATGTGCTGATCATATATAGCAAGTTCACCCTTTCTTTTTGTTGAAACAAAGCAAATGCTATTAAGCAGTATCAGACCATGCAGGCATTGAATAGGAAAAGATATGGATGTAATTGTGAGAAAATGAACTTTTGCCATGAGATGCACAGGTGATTTCAGGTATGTGAGCGGCACCAAAAGTTGTGATCCTGATCAAATACATGGTCAGTTGCCTTGTTTCACCTATTATGAAGAGAAAACAGTGATTATAATACTAAGAGGACAGAGAGGCAGTACCAAAGGGCTTGATTTTATATAGATTGGGCCAAGGCACTGTTCAAAGTCACTCAGGTTGGGCCACTGGAATAAAGCGGCAAGAAAAGGCACATTACGCAGGCTAATATGTTATTAAAAGCAAATAATGTAGCACATTGAGGCATATTTACAAGCACCTATTGCCACAGGACTGTCACTTTTAGTGATGTTCCTTGGGTGATATGGGCTTTGACTGATTTACAAGGCAGCGTTAAGCCCCTTAACGTGGCTTAGCACTGCCTTGTAAATAAGGCACCCTTTCACTCTATACTTAGCGTGAAAGGGGTGGGCAATGGGTGTTGTGGTGGGAGTTCCACCACAACAACCATTGATTTTGACACTGCCCCCTATTTACAAGGGTGGCGTAAATATGGGGCAGTGCCAAAATTAAGACCAGGGAAAACCTGGTCTTAAACAGGCAAAACGAAGAGAAATGTTTTATTACTCCTCGTTTTTGCTATTTCCATGTGTGCTGCACAATGCAGCGCATACAGAAACAGCAAAACGCCATTGATTGTTTATGTGCAGGAAAGTGTGCCTTCATGCACATAAACAATCATAAATAAAAATGACGAGTTGCAACTTCTATGTGTGCTGCACAAAGCAGCACACATAGAAGTTACAAAATGCCATTCCAGATTGTTTATGTTTAGGAAAGGACACCTTCCTGCTCATAAACTATCCTTCCCCTCAACAAAGGCACCCTTGCACTATGGTGCAAGGTTACCTGCGTTGGCACTGGGCTGCTAAATTTTGCGCCAGTACAGGGAGAAACACAGGGCTGCATCGTATTCCTGCTTCAGAAGTGCATTAAGCCAACAATGCTAACGCCACTCTTCGTCACTTGTTTTGTACATATGCCCCTAAGTGAGGTAAAAATGAGACAATTGTGACTTAGATAACTGCCTACCTAATATGACTTTCTGTAGAAAAACCATCAGCAGAAATTGTGTATATCAATAATAAAGATCTATTTGAAATCGCTTTGAGATCATGGGGCCTTTTTTTATAGTTTGACGGATAGGGTACCTTTCCGCCAAACTCTTGGTCTTTCTTTAGAGTCTGGCAAACCATCATGTTTCCACCACTGGCACCTTCTCTGGATCTTCTGGCAGGTACTTCAGATTGTCCGCCCTGTTCATGGCAGACGTTCTGACATTTCTTCCTGTATGGGACCACCAGGAACTGGCAGTACTGAACAGGGAAAAATGACCCGCACATGCTGTGAGAAAACTACCAGGGTGTCATGGATATTAGGAAGCTTGTTTTTGACAAAAAAAACCTTTGCTGAGCAGCCACATTAAATAAGGCAGCGGCTCAGCACAGCTACAGTGCCTAACAGAGGAGCAGTCATGCTGGAGATATTTAAACATGGAGGGCTGCCCTGGGGGAATGGAGTAAAGCCACCCGCACTGTAACTACGGAGGGCTGAAATAGTGGAACTGAGTACAGCCACCCGCACTGTAACTCTGGAGGGCTGCCATGGTGGAACTGAGTACAGCCACCCGCACTGCAACTATAGTGGGCTGCCATGGTGGAACTGAGTACAGCCACCCGCACTGTAACTATGGAGGGCTGCCCTGGTGGAACTGAGTACACCCACCTGCACTGTAACTATTGAGGAAAGCCCTGGGGGAATGTTGTACAGCCACCCACACTGTAACTATGGAGGGCTGCCCTGGTGGAATGGTGTAGAGCCACCCACACTGTAAGGTCCACATTTGTAAAGCGCACAATCACCCGTAAGGGTCTCTAGGCGCTGGGGGCCGTCGGGAAGATTAAGCGAGCTATTGCCCAGAGTCACATGGTGCTGGGCTAACCTGCCGCCGGAGCCGGGGATCGAACCGTGGTCCCCAGATTCCAGCGTCAGTCGCCCTGGCCGCGGCGCCACACCTCTTCCGTACTGTAACTATGGAGGGCTGCTGTGGTGGAATGGAGTACAGCCACGCGCACTGTAACTATGGAGGGCTGCCCTGGTGGAATGGAGTACAGCCACCCGAGTTCTAACTATGGAGGACTGCCCTGATGGAATCGAGTACAGCCACCCACACTGTAACTATGGAGGGCTGCTGTGGTGGTATGGAGTACAGGCACCCGCACTGTAACTATGGAGGGCTGCTGTGGTGGAATGGAGTACAGCCACCCGCACTGTAACTATGGAGGGCTGCTGTGGTGGAATGGAGTACAGCCACCCGCACTGTAACTATGGAGGGCTGCACTGGTGGAATGGAGTCCAGTCACCCACACAGTAACCATAGAGTGCTGCCCTACCCTGGACGTATGGAGTACAGTCACCCGCACTGTAACTATGGAGGGCTGCTGTGGTGGAATGGAGTACAGCCACCCGCGCTGTAACTATGGAGGGCTGCCATGGAGGAATGGAGTACAGCCACCAGCACTGCAACTATAGTGGGCTGCCATGGTGGAACTGAGTACAGCCACCCGCACTGTAACTATGGAGGGCTGCCCTGGTGGAACTGAGTACACCCACCTGCACTGTAACTATTGAGGAAAGCCCTGGGGGAATGTTGTACAGCCACCCACACTGTAACTATGGAGGGCTGCCCTGGTGGAATGGTGTAGAGCCACCCACACTGTAACTATGGAGGGCTGCCCTGGTGGAATGGAGTACAGCCACCCGAGTTCTAACTATGGAGGACTGCCCTGATGGAATCGAGTACAGCCACCCACACTGTAACTATGGAGGGCTGCTGTGGTGGTATGGAGTACAGGCACCCGCACTGTAACTATGCAGGGCTGCTGTGGTGGAATGGAGTACAGCCACCCGCACTGTAACTATGGAGGGCTGCTGTGGTGGAATGGAGTACAGCCACCCGCACTGTAACTATGGAGGGCTGCACTGGTGGAATGGAGTACAGTCACCCACACAGTAACCATAGAGTGCTGCCCTACCCTGGACGTATGGAGTACAGTCACCTACACTGTAACTATGGAGGGCTGCTGTGGTGGAATGGAGTACAGCCACCCGCGCGGTAACTATGGAGGGCTGCCATGGAGGAATGGAGTACAGCCACCAGCACTGCAACTATAGTGGGCTGCCATGGTGGAACTGAGTACAGCCACCCGCACTGTAACTATGGAGGGCTGCCCTGATGGAACTGAGTACACCCACCTGCACTGTAACTATTGAGGAAAGCCCTGGGGGAATGTTGTACAGCCACCCACACTGTAACTATGGAGGGCTGCCCTGGTGGAATGGTGTAGAGCCACCCACACTGTAACTATGGAGGGCTGCTGTGGTGGAATGGAGTACAGCCACGCGCACTGTAACTATGGAGGGCTGCCCTGGTGGAATGGAGTACAGCCACCCGAGTTCTAACTATGGAGGACTGCCCTGATGGAATCGAGTACAGCCACCCACACTGTAACTATGGAGGGCTGCTGTGGTGGTATGGAGTACAGGCACCCGCACTGTAACTATGGAGGGCTGCTGTGGTGGAATGGAGTACAGCCACCCGCACTGTAACTATGGAGGGCTGCTGTGGTGGAATGGAGTACAGCCACCCGCACTGTAACTATGGAGGGCTGCACTGGTGGAATGGAGTACAGTCACCCACACAGTAACCATAGAGTGCTGCCCTACCCTGGACGTATGGAGTACAGTCACCCGCACTGTAACTATGGAGGGCTGCTGTGGTGGAATGGAGTACAGCCACCCGCGCTGTAACTATGGAGGGCTGCCATGGAGGAATGGAGTACAGCCACCAGCACTGTAACTATGTAGGGCTGCCCTGGTGTAATGGAGTACAGCCACCTTCACTCTAACTATGGAGGGCTGCCATGGTGCAATGGAGTACAGCCACCCGCACTCTTACATATGGAGGGCTGCCATGGTGGAATGGAGTACAGCCATCTGCAATCTTAGATATGGAGGACTGCCCTCGTGGAATATAGTGCAGCCACCCACACTGTAACTATGGAGGGCTGCCTGGTGGAATGGAGTACAGCCTTTGCCATCTTGCCTATGGAGGGCTGCCATGGTGGAAGGGAGTACAGCCACCCACACTGTAACTATGGAGGGCTGCCATGGTGGAATGGAGTACAGCCACCCAGACTGTAACTATGGAGGGCTTCCCTGGTGGAATGGAGTACAGCCACCCGCACTGTCACTATGGAGGGCTGCCTGGTGCAATGGAGTACAGCCTTTGCAATCTTGCCTATGGAGGGCTGCCATGGTGGAAGGGAGTACAGCCACCCACACTGTAACTATGGAGGGCTGCCATGGTGGAATGGAGTACATCCACCCTCACTCTGACTATGGAGGGCTGCCCTGGTGGAATGGAGTACAGCCACCCGCACTGTAACTATGAAGGGCTGCCCTGGTGGAATGGAGTACAGCCACCCAGACTGTAACTATGGAGGGCTTCCCTGGTGGAATGGAGTACAGCCACCCGCACTGTCACTATGGAGGGCTGCCCTGGTGGAATGGAGTACAGCCGCCCACACTGTAACTATGGTGGGCTGCCCTGGTGGAATGGAGTACAGCCACCCGCACTGTAACTATGGAGGGCTGCCCTGGTGGAATGGAGTACAGCCACCCTCAGTCTGACAATGGAGGGCTGCCCTGGTGGAACTGAGTACACCCACCCGCACTGTAACTATGGAGGGCTGCCCTGGTGGTGGTATAGCCACCCACACTCTTACCTATGGAGGGCTGCCCTGGTGGAACTGAGTACAGCCACCTGCACTGTAACTATGGAGGGCTGCCCTGGTGGAACTGAGTACACCCAACCGCACTGTAAATATGGAGGGCTGCCATGGTGGAAAGGAGTACAGCAACCCGCACTGTAACTATGGAGGGCTGCCCTGGTGGAACCGAGTACCCCCACCAGCTCTATAACTATGGAGGAAAGCCCTGGGGGAATGTTGTACAGCCACCCTCAGTCTGACTATGGAGGGCTGCCATCGTGGAATGGAGTACAGCCACCCGCACTGTAACTATGGAGGGCTGCCCTGGTGGAAGGGAGTACAGCCACCCAGACTGTAACTATGGAGGGCTGCCCCTGTGGAATGGAGTGCAGCCACCCACACTGTAACTATGGAGGGCTGCCCTGGTGGAATGGACTACAGCCCCTCGCACTGTAACTATAGAGGGCTGCCCTGGTGGAATGGAGTACAGCCACCCTCACTCTGACTATGGAGGGCTGCCCTGGTGGAACTGAGTACACCCCCCCACACTGTAAATATGGAGGGCTGCCCTGGTGGAATGGAGTACAGCCACCCACACTCTTACCTATGGAGGGCTGCCCTGGTGGAACTGAGTACAGCCACCAGCACTGTAACTATGGAGGGCTGCCCTAGTGGAACTGAGTACACCCACCCGCACTGTAACTATGGAGGGCTGCCCTAGTGGAAAGGAGAACAGCCACCCGCACTGTAACTATGGAGGGCTACCCTGGCTGAACTGAGTACACCCACCCACACTGTAACTATGGAGGAAAGCCCTGGGGGAATGTTGTACAGCAACCCACACTGTAACTATGGAGGGCTGCCCTGGAGGAATCGAGTACAGCCACCCGCACTGTAACTATGGAGGGCTGCCATGGTGGAATGGAGTACAACCATACGCACTCTTTCATATGGAGGGCAGCCATGGTGGAATGGAGTACAGCCGCAGGCCAAACCATCATGCGCACTTTAGGTGCTCCCACCACTTCTCCCCCTGTGACTCAGGGAGCCTAGCCCCCCCCTAGCCCCCCCCCCCGGCTTCAGCTGCTTGTTGAATATATAACACGAAATGATAACTATCATCTCCCCGAACTTTAAAGGGGATCTCACCATCTTCATTTACAGAATTGGAACCATTCTCATACAAGCCACCAACCCTCACCTCACCACATTTGACCGCCACCTACCTACACTTCTCTTCTCAGTAACTCAACTGAGCTATCAAACCCTTTCTCCCCTATCCCCCACTACCCTCACTAATATCGGGGAACCAATCCAATCTCCCTGCCCTGACGACCCTCTCCTCAACTCAAGGACTTCCACCATCACTCACTACAATCACACTACCCTATTCTCACTCTCCGTCGCCAAACACCCACCATTCTCACTTCTACTGCTCCCCCCAGGAGCAACAAACCCACAACTAACAATCCCCCCAAGGCCAATCTTAACAGATTGGTCGCTAACCTCAGTCCTCCTGCTACTGTTATCCTCACAGACACTCCCCTCTCCACCTCTGAGAATCTGAACCCTCCTCCTCAACCTTCCCCTACCACCTACACAGACCCTGTTCCCCCGCCTCTTACTTCCCCCTGTCAAACGTCATTTGCAATCCTGTGGTCTCTCTCCCCCCTCCTACCGCAGCATTCTCCCCTACCTCCGATGTCGCTCTCTCACACTCACAACCTGCCTCCACCATCAATCTTGCTGACAATGCCCTGAACCCTGACGTCCATCCCAGAATTTCTTTCCCTCCTCACTTGGACACCAGCCCCACCTCCCCACTCCGAACTCCCCGAAAAGGAACATTACAATACCGACTCCCAGCATACAACCTCCCCCCTCTCCTTATCATATGGACTCCTTCCAACCCCGCAACCCTACACAACCCCCCTCCATAGACCCCAGCTATCCTCGACCCCTGCCTAAAACCTCCTCAGCTCTATAGCACAGCAACTGAACAGAATGGAGCAGAAAATTAACTCCCTTGCTGCTGATTTCCTTCACTTACAACAAGACATTCTTGTGAGAAGTTAGCCTGGCATATGATGTCCACTATTCTAGTGGGCACCTTGCGCCAGTCTAAACAACCCTCATTGATGGTGGTTTACAGTCAACCTTATAGACAAGCTATCCTA
The DNA here is from genome assembly GCF_964261635.1 of Lissotriton helveticus. Classification (NCBI taxonomy): domain Eukaryota; kingdom Metazoa; phylum Chordata; class Amphibia; order Caudata; family Salamandridae; genus Lissotriton; species Lissotriton helveticus. Next base: position 217,385,543 of record NC_136067.1, on the reverse strand, counting down.
GTGGTAGCATGGACCAGCAGTCTTAGGCTAAAACTTCAGAGAGCATGTGAAGCCAGCTGTTTTACCATACACACACCACACAAGGTATATATCAAATATATATGTATTTATTACTAACACAACCCCTCTGCACTCTTTATGAGGTCAGAGTTCGAGATACGTTACAAGTTACTCATTAAGCATACTATAAGTTGCACAAATACAATTCTGCCATAGGGGCCTCACGAACCATATACTAAGTAAGTGGTATAAGGATCACTTCAGAAATAGTGAATAGGCCTAGGGCCTAGGGAATCGCTGGGGCTACACTACAGAACCAAAGGTTAGGAAGTAGGAGACCCACGGGAGATGCGTGCAGTGTGGAAACACAGTCGCGAGTTACCATGGAGTTATAATGCAACGTAAAAGTTACAAAGTAGTTGATTAAGGACACTCCCGGATGGACTACGCTAAAACCCTTTTAAAATAGGACACCTCGAGAGTCAACACCCATGGGAGCACCGGATTACTCGAGTTACCTCACCCAGGGAAGCCGGGTGCATAGGTGTCTTTTCGTGTCGGGTTTTGTCGCTGTTTCCTATGGAGAGCAGCAAAGAAGTGCTGCAGGCGACCAGGAGAAAAGTGTCCGGGTGGGTCCAATGGCGGATCGAAGATGAGAAGAACCTGAAAGCAGAGGGGACAGAGCCTGGGTCACGAGCCAGTGACCAGGAAGGAATCAGGAAGGAACCAGGCGATGTCGAGTGTTTCAGGTAAAGAAGGTGAAGCTTATCTCTGCAGCCACGAGGACCAGGAGGCGTCGATGACAACCAAGAGCTGGACTCGAGCTGTCCCACAAAGGTCTAGTTGACTGCAGTGTTGGTATCTGGATTGGACCCAACAAGCCTTGGCAAACACAATCCACGCAGGAAGGGAAGATGGGCTTCAGTTCAGACCAGCAAGGTCTGGGGAGCTTCTTCTTCACAGGGAAGCTGGGACAATCCTGGAGCAACCAGGAAAGCAGTGTAGTTTCAAAAGGAAGTCTTCGGCGGGCTAACTAGCCAACGGGCTAGCAACAGGGAAGACGCGTTGAGCTGAAATGAAAGAGCAGGCACTCGTGGAGTGTGAAGGGCTGAGCTTTGGTGCAAATGGTGCTCGGGTCTGGGGCTTCTAAATCCCCAAAGCACAACTGCGAGGGTGCCTTGGTAGTTGCACTGTTAGCAAAGTGCAGGTAGTCCAGGGTGTCCTGTCCCACGTCTCTCGTGTCCGCCATGGGTCTCAGCTTTGCTGTGGATATGGATCGGAGTCTAAGAAGTCTGGAAGTCCAGATCCTGAGTCACTGAGTCTTCGGGTTCCGGCAGGAGCATCAACAAAGCAACTGGCAAGTTACTGGTGGTGCCTGTTTGCACAGGGTGGTCACTCCTTGACCACAAGGGAGATGTCTTCAGTCTTCTAGTCGTTATAGAACGTCGAAGGTCCAAGAGTTTCATTTCAGAGTTTCAGTCCAGAATAATCTAATATCCCTAGACACAGCTCCTATCTTTATACTGATTTTAGGGGCTGGATTACCTGCTAGGTCCCTCCTAGGGGTGGACCCTGAGAAGGGGGTGGTTACACCCCTTTCTCTTTGTACAGTTTCACGCCAGAGCGGGGCTGGAGTGCCCCAGCAACTGGTTTGAACCGGGCTATGCATGGAGCACCTTGTGTGCCCCAGGCAGTGTCTGGAAAAGCATCTTTCCATTCAACCCACGCTGCCCCCAATACACTACAGGCTGTCTGGGGAGGTGCTAGCACCTCCCTCGGCAGGAAACCTATTGTCCAGGCCTCACTTGCCGGAGTTTCTTCCAGCTGCAGGAGGTCAGACTCGTGTCTGTGGCAGCAGCATCCATTTTGTGATGCTGAGGCTCTGTTTAACTTTAACCGGGTAAAGCAGTAACTACATGTCTTTTCCCTCTAGAAGGGTGGAATGCTATCCCCGCCACCAGAGCTGGTGGGGGGGGGGGTAGTATTCCAAAGTGTTTGACACCTTACACTACATGTTTTGATAAAGCCAAACTAAAGTTTGCATTAACCGCGAGGATTATAATGCACTTAAGAGTATATGGTATGGCTATATCATAGAACAGCTATAAGGACATGGTTCCGAAAGCTGCAGAGGGGCTCAGGTCATGCTAGGGCACCCTCTCACATAAAACCAAGCACTCTGCCTCCATGATTGTTAAGGCCTGCCATAGGAGTGACTTATAGGTGCATATGTGCCTATATATATGGTAGATATAGATATACTATATCTAAGTAAGGGGTGATTACACCACCTTACCCAAGCTGAGTGATCAGCCTGTGGTGTCAGTTTGGATGGCCAGCCAGGGGTGGCATAATACATGCTGCAGCCCCTGGTAGGCCTTGGATGCACCTATGCCCTGGGTACCTATGGTACACTATATAGGGGCTCACAAAGGTGACCCAATACCCAATCAGTTATGTAGATCTTCAGCAAAAAGGCATCTTTTTCTGCAGCCAACTAGATCGGGAAAAAAACAGACCACGAGAACTCTTCAACATTGTTAAAAGCCAAACTAACTGCACTCCCTCTCAAGAAATCAAAGCCACCAATGAGCGATGTGAAGAAATTGCCACCTTTTTCACCAATAAAGTCTCTAAAATGGATCAATCCTTCTTACAAACTGCCAACCTGCCTTATCCCTTAACCTGCCCCCCTTCAACCTGAAGAACCGGGTTTTTTAATACCCAGGGGCGCCAGGGGCACGGCCAAAGTCTTCGGGTTCCACCTGTTTTAGAATACAGAGACACGGAAACTGCTTGGTGGCGTCAAAGATCAAATTTATTGGCTGCAGCCAGTATCAGAAGTCCTAGAAATCATCACGGTATGAGTTCTCAGGAGACTGCTCAATTTTACACAGCAAGTCGTCCTTTTTATGCCAAAAATCACATTCCAGACAAATACCTAATATTTACAAACTGTCCAATCACATGTATTCACACCAAAGGTATCGCATGACAGTAAAACCCACTTTTCAGTTGCCCAGCCCATGAGCAATCATCGGTCAAACCCAACATTCTTCTTTAGACAGGTCGAACGAACCCATAATAAAAAAGGCCACAACCCAATCATAAATAGACCATAAAGAAAGGAGCAGGAGCAGGTGAGAGTACGATAAGGCATATTTGTGTGCAATAAAACTTTACAATGTCCTGTGCTCTGATCCTTAATCTTGATCAGCTAAAGGGCAGGAACTGGTTTAACAAGGTCAGCTTCAGGCAACAGGGTCAGTTCACTCAGGTCAAACAGATGTCAGCACGAACTGGAGCTAAGGTGTACATGTCCTTAAAAGACTAGTTTAACCACAGTCATCGGCCTATCTGAGGGCAACCACAAAATGGCTGCCATACACAAAATGGAACCCAAGGGTTCAGAACGAAATCCCTAAATACGTAGTGAATCCATCGGTCTAACGTGATGAAAACACTCATACTTGCCGCACTAACTAGTTACGGTTCACTAATATCAAATTCGTAATGAAGCCATGACCTTTATGAAACGGGTTCAGAATTCACGGAACCTCAGGCCCTCCTTTTGCCCTTACATAGGCAATAACCTAAACTCACGTCAATCTGAGTCCAGGTCTATATTCATCAGATCATCAAGATGTTGCTGGAGCATAATCCTATTACTTAGTACCTCTCTTGGGACAGTTCTCCTTGCACACGTAGTAGCACAGAGGCCACATATAGCAGGAGCGCACTGGCACACAAAGACAGAACAGGAAAAGAATGCTAAACCCATCCCAATGATCATCAGAATCTTCCATACCCAGGTCGATAACAGTTCCCAAAACCATCCAATCAACGACCAATCTCCTTTATCCACATTTATAGACTCAGAGATATTATGTAACTCAGAAATGGCCTGGTATACTGTAGGAGCATTGTCTGGTATGAAAGCGCAGCAACTCGATTGGATCACTTTACATACCCCACCTCGGTCCGCAAGTATGACGTCCAAAACCATTCGATTCTGTAATGTCATAAGGCGATCCGCTTGAAGCTCAACGGTCAGATTACTAAGGGCACCAGCAGTTTCATTTATGGTGGATTCAACCACTCTTGTCAATTGCCGTAGGTTTCTACTGTTTGCCATAGGTCCCCAAAACGGTAGGAAACCCTTGAAAAAGTCTCCCACTTCTTGTCCCGTAGTATCTTCTTTACTGAAGACACCCCTAATGACTCTCTTTCTGTGGTAATCTACAGTAGCAGTATACGTAGGAGGCAACAAATATGCAACATAACATGTTCCCAAAAAATCAGGGGGCAACCATGTATATGCTCTATCATAGCAGACAAAATACGTGCCCTTAGCTGCTAAAAACGGAGGGGAAGTTTGAGACGCAAAGACATACGTCTGAGTACAAACACTCTTCCCTAACTGAGCTCTCGGATTCTTGCTCCTCCCTTGCAGACAAAAATGACCACGATGGGGTACAATCCAAATCGGAGGTGACCTTTTTCATCTCTGCTTCTCACCCAGACTAATACTATATCCGGTTGCATTCCGACCAACATATGCCATTAACTCATCTCTGGGAATAGTTCTATAAGTATCGATCTTTCTACTCATGTTTAAAACTCCTTTCACCAAAGCTTGGTTACTCGTGTTCTCTCTTCCAAAACGCGGAGGATAAACCTCAAGGGCATAAAGGAACATAGTCTGAAAAGCCCACAAAGACCCGTTCTGACTAAACGTTAAAATCAAATAGGGAACACCTCTATCCGTAGTATGCGGCATAAGACCACATACCCAGCAATTAGTGATGTTCACCACCAACTGATGTTGATGCAATAACTGTATGGATGAGTTATTTACAAATTCTGACCTTCCAATCTGTTCGTGTTCTGGTAAAGTATGAAAAGAATGCAAAGAAGTAGTGGCAGGTAAAGTCGTAGGTTGGAAAATGGGTGCAGAAATCAGTTGAAGAGAAAATACAAACCAACCCACCAAAGCTAACGTCATGCTAAAAAACATGTTATCAGAAAACATTTGCTATGCATAATTTTACACAGTTTCTTTTTAAAGTTCATTTTCTCAACGGCTCTCTCAATCTCAAAAAACTCCATCCTCTAACCCACGGGTACTCATAGTACGGCCCGCGGGCCGGTGGCGGCCCGGCAAGCCTTCCGTGGCGGCCCTCGGACCATGATGCATCCTACCCTGTTTTGAAAGAGTGTCTGCAAACACTCTGCTGCTCTGTGGGGGCCCGCCGATTCAATCGCGCGAGGCCAGAGTGGAGCTGCAGGGGCGCTAAAAGGAGGAGAATGCACATGCAAATGGTCTTTTTAAAGACCTGGAAGTGCTGTGAAGTGCTCGGGTGGGGGCTGTGTGTCTGTGCGCGCTGGGGAAGCTGGCTGGGGAAGCAGCCTCAGACAGAGACGGCCCGTGACAGTGACAGAGACAGCGTCTTAGCTGCATTTCTCTCTCCTCCATAATACATTGTTGTGGAGAAGAACATGATGCACAATTGCTCATTGATTGCCAGGTAATATTTAGTCGACAAGCAGAGGACTTTTTTTTAGATGTAAATATTTAATATCTGTTTTTTAAGTTCTCTTGCATATTCGGCTGTTGAATGCCAAACACTGAGAATCCTTGACCCCAAAGCAAGACTCAAAAATCTGTTTCCTTCTAAAAAATAGTGAAGACAGCTCTTTGCTTTGCGGCCTCTGGAAATCCCTTGCAGTTTGTCATGCACTCTTCTTCAGCCTGCAGACAAACAATCTGTTCAGCAGCAGACAATATTTCTGTCCCTTCTTTCTGTCCCTTCCGGTCTCTGGTCTCTATCCATTCTTCTCAGGCGAGTTCTGCTTAAGACAGTCACTGATGGTGGTGGGCCTTCAAGACAGGCGCGCAACACACATTGGGCTTATCGGGCTTCAGCCCCCCCCCCCAGTCGTGTGTGGCCCGGGCTGACACAGCTTCGCGGCTGGCGACATCTAATTGCAGCCGCACCCGAGTACTTCACAGTTCTGTAAAAGACCATTTAAATGTAAATTAGGCTTTTGTTGTGAGTTTACCCCTTCGTACAGCCACTCTGGTTACGGCTGGAAGAATTAGCACCCCCACCCCCCCAAATCTTTTTCAGCCCCCCCCCCTGAAATTTGGCTCTAGTTGCCCACCTGCTTCAAGATGATATGCTCAAACCACACCATTAAATGTCACCAAAGATCAAGAGGTGGCTATGTTATGTTCATTTAAGCTGTAGGGCACTTGAAGGGAAGGGAAGGGAGGGAGTGAGGGAAGGGGAGTGAGGGAAGGGGAGTGAGGGAGGGGAGGGAGTGAGGGAGGGGAGGGAGTGAGGGAAGGGGAGTGAGGGATGGGGAGTGAGGGAAGGGGAGTGAGGGAAGGGAGTGAGGGAGGGGAGTGAGGGAGTGGAGTGAGGGAGGGAGTGAGGGAAGGGAGTGAGGGAAGGGGAGTGAGGGAGGGGAGGGGGTGAGGGAAGGGAGGGGGTGAGGGAAGGGGAGTGAGGGAAGGGGAGTGAGGGAAGGGGAGTGAGGGGAGGGGGTGAGGGGAGGGGGTGAGGGAAGGGAGTGAGGGAAAGGAGTGAGGGAAGGGGAGTGAGTGAGGGGAGGGGGTGAGGGAGGGGAGGGGGTGAGGGAGGGGAGGGAGGGAATGGGAGGGAGGGAATGGGAGGGAAGGGAGGGAAGGGGTGGAAAGGGTGGGAAGGGGAGTGAGGGAGGGAAGGAGAGTGAGGGAAAGGGAGTGAGGGGAGGGGAGTGAGGGAAGGGAGGGAGGGAGGGGAGGGAGGGAGGGAGGGAAGGGAGTGAGGGAAGGGAGTGAGGGGAGTGAGGGAGGGAAGGGGAGTGAGGGAGGGAAGGGGAGTGAGGGAGGGAAGGGGAGTGAGGGAGGGATGGGGTGAGGGGATGGGGTGAGGGGATGGGGTGAGGGAAGGGGAGTGAGGGGATGGGGTGAGGGGATGGGGTGAGGGAAGGGGAGTGAGGGAAGGGGAGTGAGGGAAGGGGAGTGAGGGAAGGGGAGTGAGGGAAGGGGAGTGAGGGAGGGAAGTGAGGGAAGGGGAGTGAGGGGATGGGGTGAGGGGATGGGGTGAGGGAAGGGGAGTGAGGGAAGGGGAGTGAGGGAAGGGGAGTGAGGGAAGGGGAGTGAGGTGAGGGGAGGGAGGGAAGGGAGTGAGGGAGTGAGGGAAGGGAGTGAGGGAAGGGAGTGAGGGGAGGGAGTGAGGGTGAGGGAGTGAGGGGAGGGAGTGAGGGTGAGGGAAGGGGAGTGAGGGAGGGAGAGGGAATAGGGGGAAGGGGAGTGAGGGTGAGGGAGGGAGGGGAGAGGAAGAGGGAGGGAGGGAGGGAGGGAGGAGGGAGGGAGGGAGAGGGAGGTAGAGGGAAGTAGAGGCAAGGAGAGAGGGAGAGGGAGGGATACAGTCAGAGTGAGTGAGACAGAGGGAGACCGGGGAGGGAGAGAGGGAGATAGGGGGAGAGGGAGATAGAGGGATGGAGGGAGGGAGGCAGAGAGAGAGATATTGCGGGATGGAGAGGGAGAGAGAGAGGTGTGTATGCCGGGTCTTGTAGCTCAGTGGACGAAGGCGTCTGCTGCAGGGACCTGTGTTCAACCTCATGGTCAGTTTTTTGTTGCTCTAGCCCCGCCCCCTCCCCCACTGACCCCGCCCCCACCAGTGCGGCCCTCGGACACAAACCACACTGTAAATTTGGCCCCCAAGAGAAAGTTTGTGAGTACCCATGCTCTAACCGATGCTGTTCACGGCGGTTGGTTTTCTTCTGCTAAGGAATGCTTCTGTCAGCCCAGGGAACTCCCTTAGACCAACCAGAACCGTCGACCTTGCGTCTTCGGCTTGCACTCTCTAGTCTTTACACCGTGACCCTACAGCTGAACCCGGATGGTGGTTCACAAAAATATACCAAAAGTTTCTTGGCTGAGAGAGTTCAATTCCTGAGAGAGTTCAGTTCCAAAAATCAAAAAAAGGAATTCATTTATTTTATTAGTCCATTGTTTCTAGGACGTAGATTATAACGCTCTTTTCCAGGCCTCGTTTGAGGCTGAAACAACAGTTCAGGTTCAGTAGTGCCTAATCTTCGAGACACAGGCACAGCTTCTTGAAGGACATCGTCATCTTCTTTCTCGGAGCCTCTCCACACCAACTCAGCGTCGCTAAACGGTGCAGACTTCGGCACCCTTTCAGTCTCTGAATCTGCAATACCTTCACTGACCCACTGGTTGTACGGCAGAGGCAACGGCGCTCTCTTACAATGTACGCCGTGGATCCAGTTTTTCTTCCCGAAAACCTTTACTGAAGTCATCGTAGATAGCAGGACTTGGTACGGTCCATTCCAGCGGGGCTGATCATTCTTAGTCCGCTGAAATTTTTTTACCAGGACCCAGTCACCAGTATTGAGGATGTGACCTGGGTCCGCAGAAGCTGGCGGCTATTTATCATGAACCTGTTGATGTAAGACACGCAATTTAGTCGTCAAGTCATACAAGTAGTCCACTAGCATAGGGTATTCGATGTCACTAAACTTCGTTGGCCTCGGCACTCCCCAAACGTTTACCGGACGGCCAAAGACAATCTCATACGGACTAAGGCCTATCCGGGAATGTACTGCAGTTCTAGTCGACAAAAGTGCCAACGGTAAAGCATCAGGCCATTGAAGACCAGTGCTCGCTTGAATCTTAATAATAATAATAATACCGATATTTATATAGCGCGAACAGCTACCTCGCGTGGAGGTGTCCCGGCGCTGAAAAGAAACCGCAGAACCCAAGAGGAAATGCAGGGAGAGGTGCTAAGCTTTCTGCGCAAAGAGCCAGGTCTTTAGGAGTTTCCTAAAGATGGCTTCTGACGAGGCAGATTGGATGGCAGAGGGTAGGGAGTTCCAGAGCTTTGCAGTGCCTACCGAAAACGATCTGCCTCCGAGTCTCGCCCTTCTCGCTCGTGGTACGGCCAGTAGGATCTGCGAGTACGAGCGCAGGTGTCTCTCTTGGTGGTAACGGGGGAGTCGGAGTTTAAGATAATTAGCCAGCTTTAACTTTAACGTGCCATTATAGCACTCAACTAAACCAGCTGATTGGGGATGATTCGCAGCGTGGAATTTCTGGTGAATTCCCAACCCTTCACACACTCTCTTCATCACCTTCCCCACGAATTCACTTCCGTTATCACTCCATACCATCCTTGGCAACCCAAACCTAGGGAAATATTCTTTGACCAAGACTTTAGCAGTGGACGAGGCAGTATTATCTTTTAGGGGGTATGCTTCTACCCATCTAGAAAATGCGCAAACAACTACAAGGACATACTTTAAATTATTGCACCTTTCCATGTGGATGAAATCCAATTGCAAAACCTCGAACGGATACGTCGGAGGAGCAAAGTGACCAGCTGGAGTTGGGGTTCCCTTGCCAGGATTATACATTAAACACACCATGCAATTCTTGACCACATTCTCCGCACACTTGGGAATTCCAGCATTCTGTCATACTGGAGCCAACAACTTACAAATCCCTTTCACACTGATGTGAGACAAACCATGTGCCATAGTAACCACTGCAAGCACGTACGCATCTGGCAACATCCATCTTTGGTGTTCTGACAGTTCAACCCAACAACCAGTCGAATCCAATCTACCCGTAGTTTCTCTCCAAACATTCTTCTCACTTTCAGTAGCTTCAGCCTGTATCGATCTCACACTCTCAATCGTATCTTTGCACATTCCAACATCACCAATCCATCTCGCAGGGCCTGCCACATACATTCGACTCATCAGATTTCTTGCTGTGTCTTTCGCAACTTCATCCGCAAACGCATTACCACGGCCAACATCATCCGTAACCTTCCGATGAGCACTACACTTCACAATCGCAACTTGCTTCGGCAAAGTAAGTGACTCGAGAAGCTCATTCGCCAACTGTCCCTGCTGAATCTTAGTCCCATGGGATGTGAGGAATCCCCTTTCTTTCCACAAACGTCCGAAACTATGGGTAACACCAAACGCATACTGCCTATCAGTATACAAATTCACTCTCTTTCCTTCAGACAAAACACACGCTCTTGTTAATGCAATCAATTCCGCTGCTTGTGCTGAATTATAGCTCACTCGTGCAGTTTCAACAACTGTACTTAATGTCGTCACGGCATATCCTGCAGTCGTGTCACCATTCGGGAGCTATTAGCATGAACCATCAACCCATAACGTACCATCAGGATCCGGAAGAGGAGAATCTTTTAAATCGATCCTACCCTTTGTCTCCTCTTCCGTTCTCAGAAAACAATCGTGCTGTTCCTGACCATCTGTATCCACAGACGTCGGCAACAATGTTGCTGGATTCAATACATTGCATCGCTTAATATGCACATGATTAGCCAAAAGTGTCAACTCATAACCCGACAACCTTGCACTAGTAAGGTGTTGAGTTTTTGTCCGATTTAATAAAGTATGCACTGCATGTGAAACCATAACAATCAACGTATTATCCATCACCAATCCAGCAGACTGTCGGATAGAAACAGCCGCTGCCGCTGTAGCTCTCAAGCAACTCGGCAACGCTCTAGCTACCAGATCTAAAGTTGACGAGAAATACGCACATGGACGCTGCTTATCACCGAATTGTTGAGTCAAAACTGACAATGCACAACCCTCTCTCTCGTGGACATAGAGTGTAAAAGGCTTACTGTAGTCAGGAGTACCCAACACAGGAGCAGAACACAATGCATCACGCAACTCAGAATTTTTTTTTTCTGACAATCGTCAGACCACGGAAGAGGATTCGGTGTATCTTTACAAGTCAAAGCCAACAGAGGTTTCGCTAATAGAGAGAAATTTGGAATCCACTGTCTACAATACGACGTGATACCCAAGAAAGCACGCACTTCTCTATGTGTGCTTGGTACAGTCATTTGCGCAATTGCTTGAATTCATTCTGGGGTCAACCTTCTTCCCTCCTTTGACAAGAGATGACCTAAGTAGGTCACTTCTTGGCTCCAATACTGCAACTTAGAAGGTGACACTTTATGATGCAAGTCCGACAGATGTTGCAACAAAGAAATAGTAGCTTCTTTACAAGTTTTCTCATCATCAGCAGCCTCTAATAAATCGTCAACATACTGAATAAGAGCAGTACCAGCAGGCAACGCAAGAGTATCAAGCTGAGTCTTCAAAGCCTGGCTATAAATAGAAAGACTTTCGCAATAGCCTTGGGGAGCTCTCTTAAAACAAAAGCTTCGGCCTCCTAAAGAGAAGCCAAAAATATCTCTACTTTCCACAGCAATTGGAATGCTGAAGAAAGCATTCTTCAGATCTATAACCGAAAACCAGGCAGCTGAAGCAGGAATCAAGGTCAACAAAGCAGTAATATCCGGAACAACTGGAAACTGTGGCACAACAATCTTGTTAACCTCTCTAAGATCGATCACAAACCTGTAAACAGGTGGCTGAGAAGAGTCAGTGCGTTTCAGGACAGGCAAAACAGGTCTGTTACACACATTACCTCTCGTTTCTTCAATCACATCTTTCTCAATCAAATCACAGATGATCGCTAAAAGCGCTCTTTCACCATCGCTAGAAATCCGATATTGGGGAATACGCGGCATTTTAACATTCGCTTTAAGCGTTACAACATAAGGTGGAATCTCCAAAAGACCCACATCGTTAGGACCAGTAGCCCAAAGAGTATCAGGGAGAGAACGCAATTCCGGTGGAAGCCGATCTTTAGATAAATACATTGGAGAGATCGCTTTCTCACCCAATGTAAGCTGTACTCCCGTAGGAGAACAACGTAATGTTGCATGCAACCTTTTCAACAAATCCAAACCCAACAAATTCTCACCACAACCTGTCGTTAAAATGAGAGGTGCTTCCAACTCACAAGGCCCTATAGAAAGAGACATGGGACTAGAAACTGGGTTATGAACTGGGCAGTGGCGTAACGAAACTTGAGGGGGCCCCCCTGCAAGATATGTGGAGGGGGCCCCCTGGACTGAATCAGGAGCTTTCCAGCCAGGGTATTGTGCTGAGGGGGCCTTTGGAGCTTCCCCCCCAACACTGCGGGTGCCTATATTACGCCACTGGCCTGGTGCTCCTGCTATATGAAAATTAAAGTTGTGCTGTCCCTCTATTTGTGAATACTGGTGCTCCTGCTGCCTTCTCCTTTTTGGTCGCTGCTGCTTAGTCTTTGCCCTTGGAGCCAGACATGGCCTCATTCAAGTAGTGCCTAGTCACCTAGTCTCTTCTTGTGAACGCTAGCATTTCTAAATGCTTCTGCAGACACGATACAGGCCCTTCACTGCTGTTTTCTTACACTCTAAGCTGGACGGAGAGACCACCCCTAAAATTTTGCTGTGCAGTGGGAGAAAATAACATTTTTGTAAAGTGGAGCACTAATACCTGAATGCAGAAGGAAGGGCCTTTATCTATAATGTTCTGTTCTTTGCTATGAGCTCATTGCCTCATTTGAACCAAGCTCATCTGCTTGCCAATTCTTGCACCCATGACCTTTCCATGTCCTGCTCTCTGGTTCTCTCTCCTCACTTCTGATGATGCTTTGCTTTGGCACAAAGTTTGGTAAAACCTCACTCTTCCCTTTGGCCCTCTGTGTGCTACTTTGTTCTTGGAGCAAGAAGACTTCAAGGGCTGTTTTGTGAACTTCTTTTTCCAGGACCTTCCACCAGGGCATGGCTCTGGCTCCCTGGTGCTCACTTCACGAGCCAGGTGTTTGCTTTTATGTATTTGAGAGAAGTTTGCTCCACTGTTAATTATATTTGTATGCAACTTGTTGAGTCTTCAGAAAACCATTTTCACTATACAAAAAAACAACACAACTGCTGACATATTGGTTGTTATTTTTCAAGAGTCTGTTGTGTATTAACTGTGTTAGCCCCATGACTCATAATGACATAAAGGACAAAAAAAGAGCTGATACAAGAACTTTAACCCTGTATAAGATGTCTACGAAGCTGGGCATTTGGTGGGGAAAATTCTCCTGGCCACAATTCAAAATTAACCCATAGTCAGGCAAACACTGTTTCTCTAAGACAGCTTTGTCGACCCCTTAATAGTGCAGATTTGAGTTTGAAGACTACTCTGGAAAATATTTGTTATCGAGTAGTAGTATCAGAACACAAGCAGAATCAAAAACCTCTCAGTAAATGATCCCAGAACTATTTAGTAACATCGGAAAGTATGTTATGATTAAAATAGGAACAAAACAACAATCATTGGATTTGGTACTGCAAAGTTATAGCATTGCAAAGTACCATTCCCATTCAAGGTGGACAGTCCATTAATTCCTCCATAGTGTTCACAAGTGGCCCTGGAGGCTTATTTCTACTCCATTAGCATCCAGCCTCCAGTCAACCTCTTGCCTTCAGGCAGGGTAGAGGGGCTGGATGAGAGTCAGTCACCTTGTGCAGCCAGGCACCTTTCAGTTCCCAAACTTCACAGAGTTCCTGGGGCAGTGTCTCTGGCTTGACCAATGGCAAAGTAGCAGAATAAGACTTGGATTTATGCTTTTAAACATGCAAGCAGAAGCAACTTAACAAGACACACGGTCACAATAACTTGTGACTAACTACAGCTATCCTGCCAGGGAATACAGAGGTCCTCAGGCATAGCTCAGAATTTTGTTAAAAAAATTCAACTTCTTTTCACTTCAATGTAAGCAGACTTCAGAAAGCTATCTATAAGGAAGCAATAGGTTGGTTCTACAAATAGGTGGTAGCGCAAAAGAAAGTGGTAACAAAAGAAAATAGTAGCGATCAGGACCGCTAGTGCGCATTACTCCCAGATTTCCTCTATGCAGAAAAGTAGAACAAGCATAGGTCTCTACTGCTAGTTGTCTATGACTCATCTGAGGCATGCAGCTCGGTGGCTGGCACAGGCGGGCTGCAGAAGACCACGGACAGCAAATATTAAATCATGGTCTGACCGTCTCAGTGCCTGGAACTCACCGACCACCTCAAATGCAGTTTACGCTGCGCATGACAATACTGGCCCAGCCCTGCCATACCTTATCCCTCACCATGAGGCTGAAAACCATGCAGCTGCATGCAGCCCACCATGCAGCACATACGCACCATTTAATATATGAGGCGGGTCGGCAGACGTAACTTTCAAACTGCGTTCCAGACAGACCCTGCTGTCAGCGAATGTACTGTGTGCCGAGGAGGCCCCTGGAGCTCGAGGGCCACCCGCAACGCAAGGGGCTGCGGGGGCCTGTGTTACACCCATGAAAACAATGGTGCAGCACTGATTGCCAGTACAGAGCTGAATTTGCCATCGAGTATACCGGCCATTCCCCGACAACGCTGGTTCATGCAGCTCTCTGGAACTCCTAAGCCACTTGAAGTTACACTCCTTCCCCTTTCGGGCCACATTTACAGCAGTAACTGTCACTTACCTGCTGTACTTGTTTTGCATCGCTGTTCGTGACCTCCCTGTTGCACTGCTTCCCTGCATATACTCCACAGGCCTGACTGCTACTGGCATCTCTAGAGGGTGGGCAGATAAGGCCCTGAGGAAACTGCCCTTTTTGTATGGTCACCCCGCAATTGTTTCCACAGTGCTGATGGTATTTACTGGAGCCTGCTAACCAGGCCACAGTGCCAGTTCTCTCTCCTTAATTTATGATGCACTTGAAATGGTAACCCCAATTGTAGCTGTGGCTGGTGCAGGTAAGGGCGGGGGGGAGGAGTCAACAGACGGCGACAAGGGAAAATAGCATTTTAAAAAACAAAAACACTTAATTCGCGTTTGCTGCATTGCCGAGTTGGCGCTAACAGGAGAAGTGTTTTTATTTGTTCTTTCTTTTCCAACTGTGCATGCGTGCTGCAGTGTTTAGCACACATAAAAAGTGGGAAAAGCTTTTAAAGTTATCTAGGCATATTATTTTGTGCAGAAAAGATACCCTTCCTGTACAAAACCTATGCTAGGCTCACGCACACACCCTAGTGCTATGGTGCTAAGGTGTGTGTGGTGCTCGCCAGCTGAAATTACAGCGGCACTTCGGAAAGGGGAGGAGAGAGACATATCTCTCTAGATATGGCACACTCCTGCTCCTTCCCTGTCAATCAGCGCAGCCTCTTTGGGTGCTGTACTGCGTTGTGTGTAGTTTTAAATTTCGTCCACGGAGAAACGAATACCAGTGGTTAATTTGTAAAAAAATATATATATATGTGCCAAAGCTCTCATAAGTAGGCAGCTTGCACCAGCCTAAAACAGAACCAACTACTTAGCATGAAAGTGGGGAGAAGATGTGGCTTAGTTGCCAGAGCTGCTGACTTCGCAGCTGAGAAACCAAGTTCGAGTCCCAGCTCAACATTCTGCGATTCTGGGCAAATCATTTAATCTCCCCTTGCCTACCATAACTGAATGTGTCTTAACTGGTGCTCATGAAAAGCGCTGGTGTTGAGGATTATGTGCCGGACCTGAGCACCGGAAACCACTGGCTCAAATTAAGCCCTGATTACTACCCTGTATTTCCGAGCTGTTCAGTCTGAAGCTATGCAGTAAACGCCATGATCTTTCGAGTTAATCTATGTGCTGTAGATTGTACAATGTAGAGAAAAATAAACAGAACCTATGTGCATCTGTAGTCCTCATCAAACAGCATCATAATGCAGCTCCAATAGAGAAGGTCATTGCTTGTGCTGTGCACATGTCCCACCCACAGGCGCACACAGCACAAACAAGAACGCATCATCGGCCGCCATGATATTTTCTTTTGAAGAGTGCTTAATTTGAACCGGTGGTTTCTGATGCTCAGCCCAGGCCCTTTATTGTCAACACTGGCTTTTATGACAGTCTGCCACATGGAGGTGCTATTTGTCTAATTTACAGATCAGAACAACAACGGTTGTTTAAATACCTGCATCCAGGCTATTACTGATTTTTGTATTTCTTGAATATTCTCAACTGTCACACTTTTAGAAATGTGATGGTTTGTAGTTGTGTTGATACTGTCATTGGCAGTGATGTCAGGGGCAATGGGGCGGGTGCTAGCTGCAGTGGCCTCCTGACAAGGGCTCTGGCACTTAATTTTCTACAAATTAAGCACTGCTTTTAAAATATTTTCTTTCATGGGAAGTCTGCTAGTTGTGCACATGTGCAGGCACATATTCCCGCTAGTGCATACGCACATCTGCTGGGCTGAATTCACTTCTCGCAGACACCTCGAGGGGGTGTGGGCACTGGGGCCAAAGATAAGGTGAGAGGATCTGGTGTAACAACTAGAGCTGCCGACTTTGGAACTAGGGAACCGGAATCAAGTCTCAGCATCTGCTCAACATCCTGTGATTCTGGGCAAATCACTTAATCTTCGTCTGTCTACAAAAAAATGAATTCATTCTTGTATAATGGAACTTGTGCTTATGTAAAGCGCTCCAATACCATCGGGTCGAGTTCTTTATAAAAAAAACGTGAATTATGACAAAATAGTTGAAGTCAGACACTCAAATAATCATTCCAGGCTAGTGGAGCTGATGATTCCTCTGAGCCCTTAATAAACAACGATTTTTTTGCAGTGCATTGCAGCCGTAAAGCTTTTAAAATGTTCAGAGACTTGGTGCTATACAAGCAACATATTTGTATTATTAAATATCTTTAACTGAAAGGGAATTTCGCAACAGACTTACGAGTGCAGGCTAAAGCAGGAGACTCTGGAGCTACTTCCTTGAGATGATGGAAGCGCTGCGGTGGCGAGGAGGGTCTGCCTCACTGCTTCATCTAAAAGTAGTGAAGGCCTGGCAGAGAGAATATTTTACAGAGAAAAACGTGATCTGAACTCAGCTGACACCGCCTCTTGTGCACAGGAACATAATGGGGCCCCAGCGCGATCATGATTTAAGCTGCACGATAGCTAAGGTTTGAGGCCTCTGCAGCTGCAACTTTAAGGATCAAGATCATGAGGCGTCTTCAGGCGCACTCAAAACGAAAGTAAATTACATTATCAGGATAAGAAAGTAGTGACAGGAAAGTCAATTAAATATTTGGATATTGCAGAAGGGTGTGACACTTACTGGTAACGAGCAGCGCATTCACGAAACTGTGTGCCTGCCTGGCCTTCCTGCAAGGCACATGGAGGGGCCCCCTGCGGGCTCAGTCAGGAGCTCTGCGGCCAGAGAGCAGTGCCGAGGGGGCCCCTGGAGATTTGAGGCCCCCCCGCACCGCGGGGGCTGCGGGGGCCTGTGTTACGCCCCTGGAACTGGGGCACCAGAGAATCCTACTGAAACATTAGTTAAGCCAGACAAAGGTGCGCCAGGGAGTTTAGAGTGCATGATAGAACTCTTCGCTGCACCAGTATCCAAAAGAAAAGGCTCTACCACACCCGATGTGGCTACTGCAACATAAGGCCCACTCTGATCTACTGGAACTGACACTACTCCCTCTCTTTGTCCATGGCTGTCCTAGCAATCATTATAATCAGCATTCTCACGCTCAACATAATAGTCATCAGCATAGTACTGAGTCGACTGACCAGATGCAATTTTCTGTTGATCAAAACAATTCATAGAATTCTGGGGGGGAAAGGAACGTTCGTTCTGAGGAAACGCACCACATCCTCTACCCCTAGACACTTGCTGAAAACCACCATGGCCTCTAGGGGCCGTCATACCACTCGCGAGCTGTCGCAACACAGGGCACTCATTTTTATAATGGCCTTCTTCCCTACAATACGCAAACTGATTTAAACCCAAGGGTGGTCTTGGAGGAAAATACCCAGCGTTCTGTGGCGGTCTCTGAAATGGGGGAGGTTGCTGAAACTGTGGGCGTTGCTGTGACTCCTGCTGATTCAAGCGAGGCGGATACGCCTGCTGCAAAAGAACCTTTGTCTTTAAATCCTTCGTTTTCTTCTCTACTTTATCCTTCTCATCTTTATCCCTATTCTCGTAATATTGAGCAGTAGCCAATATCTGGGCCGACGAAGAAACGGCCCATGAACTCTCAAAGTCCTTCAACTTATTAGAAAGTTCGGGAAGCAAATTAAAGACAAATTTATCCACGAACAACCTTTGACCACCTTCCGTGCTCATATCTTGGCCACTATGATCTATAAATGTCTCTTCAAACCTAGTGAAGAAATCAGATACACTTTCGTCCTTCTTCTGCTTACATGCTGCTAACTTGTCCCAATTTACTCGTAACGCTGGCATCATTGTTTTCATAAGATTTATAAATCTACCTGGCAATTCCGTAACCAAAGGTTCAGGTTTAGCACCTCCCTGTTGTCTACCATCCGCAGCAATAATATTCGCCCAAGTATCTCCTAACTCTTGCGCATGATTCTCATGACGAATCTTTGCTCACAAAGGCTGCGGAACTACATTACCCATCAACATATCTATGCCGGCTAAATTCATAATACATGCATCTACTGTCTGGGACAACTCTTTGTAATAACCAGCAGGATTCTTACGGGGATCAGGTAAGGTCTGCTTAAGAGCCAAGACCTCTGCTCTCTTCCATGGCACATGTACCCATACTCGCAGAAAATGAGCCAGTGCGGCAACAATACCCTGATTTACATTAGCCTGAACTGCTTCCTTCCATACAGGAGGAACTTCTCTCATGGGATACTGTCTCGCTTTTCTTCTAACAGAGGAATCAGGTTCGTACAATGTCTAAGGCGGAAGGCTAGATCTAAAAGCTAGTATCGTCTCTACGGCATCTGTAATATCAGATTCCACTATCATCCCTTTAGCAAAATCCGACAGAACATGAAGTAGTTCCTGCGGGATCAAACCCAAATCATTATCTTTCCATTCCTGACGCAGAAACATACACATCACATTAAAAACATACCTTTGCGTGGGCGGTTCCCACTGAAAGAAAACATCCATAACCGCTGGCAAACTATACCTTGAGGCATTTATAATCCATTTACGAGCCAACAATTCCAACACAGCCCATTCCTCGGAACCAGGAAGCTGACTACGACTCTGCTTACGTTCCGAAACAGGGGTCATATTCAGTGACCCAAACAATGGAGACAATAAACTAGAAACAGTTTCTGTCATTCGTTTTCGAACAGAAGGAGAAGAAGCAGTCATAAGAACAGGAGAAAAAGTGTTTTGAGGCAAAGAAGGTCTAGGAATAAGAACAGTAGGAGTCTCAGATGCAGAAGCGGAAGGCAAAGGAGTTTGAGGCAAAGCTGGTAGCAAAGCTGGCGACCCTAGAGCGGGTTGCGCAGGAGAAGGTAAAACCATCTGTGGAGTACCAGGTGGCTGAGCAACAGCAGGAGGTTGAACAACAAAGGGTTGAACAACCGGGGGTTGCGGAGGTGCCGTAGCACTCTGTGCATAAAGGGGTGGTAATCTCAACAAATGTGACATCAAAGGATCCTTCTCAGGGTCCTTCGTTGCATTCTCAAGAAGAGATGGTAAAGCTGGATCACATTTATCAATAGCCATATTATGTTGCCTATCTGACACCTCAGTTGCTTTATCTTCTTCATTTTCTTTAAACTGCCTAGCAGCTTGCATTATTGATACATCCTTTTCTCTTTTATCTCTTTTAGCTTGTTTAATTTCACGTTGTCTGGCTTCTTTACGCCAAAGGCGAAAGGAGTCAAACATTGCCGGCCGGGCTTTCTTCCTAAATAATTTAGTTTCTAAATTGTCTAAAATCTCTGTATTAAAGCTACCATGTTGGGGCCATTGTAAGACACCATCTTTTCTAGTGTAGTGGACCCATACTTCATTGAACGTAATGGGGCCCACGCCGGTTTAGAATAGAGCTCATAAGTCGGAGTTCCAACCGGAGGTATCGGACACGAATCCTCCGATCGGGAATCCCTGTTGCAACCACAACCAAACCAAGTACCAAATTTGCTACGATTAGGCATCTTCGCTCACTAATCGAGCTTCAAACTTCAAGGGATTATCTCTACCGATACACTCGTAAATATACAAGACCCTCGGCTTTGGAAATTGCAATTTTCAAATCAAAACTAAGGACCAAACAAACTAAGAACCAAAGGACCAAAAACTAAGGACTGGGAGCGACCCACTTATACTTAACTGAGGTATCAGTCACGCCACCAGAAGACCCGTCTATCGTCTTGCCATACAAAGCATCACAAATGGGTCCAAGACAGGGCGACAGTCAGGGCAGCAGTCCTTCGTAGCCGTCAGGAAAGCGGGAAGCCTCGCAGAAAAGACTTTCAGTCCACATTCGACATGCCGGGGTCGATGAAGTGGTGGCCGTCCTCCAGAATTTCCTCACGAAGCTCCTCACGATCTTCAGGCTTGGACCGGTACCGCTGAAGTCACCCTACGTTGGGCGCCAACTGAAGAACCGGGTTATTTAATACCCAGCGGCGCCAGGGGCACGCCCAAAGTCTTCGGGTTCCACCTGTCTTAGAATACAGAGACACGGAAACTTCTTGGTGGCGTCAAAGATCACATTTATTGGCTGCAGCCAGTAACAGAAGTCCTAGAAATCATCACGGTATGAGTTCTCAGGAGACTGCTCAATTTTATACAGCAAGTCGTCCCTTTTTATGCCAAAAATCACATTCCAGACAAATACCTAATATTTACAAACTGTTCAAGCACATGTATTCACACGAAAGGTATCACATGACAGTAAAACCCACTTTTCAGTTGCCCAGCCCATGATCAATCATTGGTCAAACCCAACATTCTTCTTTAGACAGGTCGAACGAACCCATAATAAAAAAGGCCACAACCCAATCATAAATAGACCATAAAGAAAGGAGCAGAAGCAGGTGAGAGTAGGATAAGGCATATTTGTGTGCAATAAAACTTTACGATGCCCTGTGCTCTGATCCTTAATCTTGATCAGCTAAAGGGCAGGAACTGGTTTAACAAGGTCAGCTTCAGGCAACAGGGTCAGTTCACTCAGGTCAAACAGAAGTCAGCACGAACTGGAGCTAAGGTGTACATGTCCTTAAAAGACTAGTTTAACCACAGTCATCGGCCTATCTGAGGGCAACCACAAAATGGCTGCCATACACAAAATGGAACCCAAGGGTTCAGAACGAAATCCCTAAATACGTAGTGAATCCATCGGTCTAACGTGATGAAAACATTCATACTTGCCGCACTAACTAGTTACGGTTCGCTAATATCAAATTCGTAACGAAACCATGACCTTTATGAAACGGGTTCAGAATTCACGGAACCTCAAACCTCCTTGGTCCACTCGGAAAGAGCTCTTAACAAAGACAATCAGACCTACCTCAAGCTAAAAATAATGCGCATTCGTCTGACTTTGAGCTAATGTCGGTAAACGAGGTCTTCAAGATAATTTCCAATCTAAAACCTTCCTCCCACACCATGGACCCCCTCCCTTCACAATCATAAAAGAACTCAACCACACCATCTCCCCTTTCTGGACAAAAATCATCAACGCCTCTCTCACCTCAGGCTGCGTCCCAGACTCCCTTCAACTAGGACAAATCACACCCATTCTCAAGAAGCCTAGGGCTGTCCCTAATGATCTTAACAACCTCAGACCTATCTCTAACCTCCCATTCCTTGCAAAAACATTGGAGAAATGTCTTCTCCTCCAACTCAATAATCATATTGATAAGTTCAACCTCCTCGATGCCTTTCAATCTGGTTTCAGAAAAGGCTATAGCACGGAAACAGCTATGCTCAACGTCGCCGACGACATTCACAAGGCCCTAGACGAAGGGAATGCCTGCCTTCTCATTCTTATTGACCTATCTGCGGCATTCGACACAGTAAACCATCCAGCCCTTTTGGAGACCCTGTCAAAACGGTCCGGCATTAATGGCACAGTACTAAAATGGTTCACCTCCTTCCTTCAACACCGCTCGCAACAAATTAAAATTAACTCCTGTCTCTCAAAGCCAACTAAAGTCATACTTGGGGTCCCGCAAGGCTCGATCCTCTCCCCGCCCCTCTTCAATCTCTTCATGGAGCCCCTCACAAGCATATTGAAAAAAGCCGGAGTGAATTACCACCTTTAGGCGGATGACACCCAAATCTATTCAGGATCAAGTCTCCCAGCGACATCCTACTCCTCAATACCACCCCAACCGAGATACAAACTTGGTTCTATGTTAACCACTTAAAGTTCAACCCAGACAAACCGGAACTAATCCTATTCTCTCCAAAAAGTAACCATCGTCCAATCCAAGAGTGGCTCAAGAATCTGGTTGCCCTAAACTGCCCCCTTATCCTATCCGACTCAGTTAAGTCTCTAGGCATCACTCTTGACAAGAACTTATCAATGGAGGCTCACATCAAAAACTCTGCAAAAAGTGCTCTCTTCTCTCTAAAACACCTCAAGAAACTGAAACATTTTCTACCCCACGATGACCTCAAGACAGTAGTCCAATCCCTAGTTCTCTCTAAAATCGACTACGGGAACGCCATCCTTACAGGGACTCCAAAAGCTCACCTAGCCCCTCCAAGAGCAGTGCTGAACATGTCCGCTCGACTCGTATCTGGAGTTAAAAGATTTGAACACGTCATTCCAGCTCTCAACTGCCTCAATTGGCTTCACATGGAAGGGAGATGTATTTATAAACTGGCCTGCATCACACACAAAACCCTTCAATTTCCTGACCCCAACTACTTAAATAACAAACTAAGTAGACCAGGTCAATCCAGAACACTAAGAAGCTCCAACTCACTCCTTCTTATTCCTCCAAAATTGAAAAAGAAAACCACCCAATACCGATCGTTTTCTGGCAACTATCAGGATCAGGATATGGAACACTCTCCCTGGAGTCCTCAGATGCAACCCCTCCTTCTCCTGTTTCAAAAGGGACCTGAAACTCCATCTCCTAAACAAATACTTTCATGACCAACGTCAACTAACCTAGTCTTCCTTATCCGAGTTGTCTCCTCTCTCTCTGGACATTCAAGAATAGTGGTGACCGGACTATGTCACTCTCGCCTTTTTCTTTTATTTCTCTCTCCCCCTCCGCTCCACTGCATATTTATTCCCCATGCTGTATTTTTTTCTGTGGTTTGCTTCCTTACTGCCTACTATGTAATGTAATATCCTTCTGCTGTTTACTGTGTGTATGTATGTAAAGCGCTCTGATACTTACGGGTCAAGCTAAAGCTTTATTAAAACTTTTAAAATAAAAATAAAAAATAATAACAAACTTTATTATCATTTTATTTTTTGTATTCAGCTTGCGGTATAACCAGTGGGGCTACGTGCCTTCGCGGAGGAGCCGCCACTGGCAATGTAACAATCTGTAGATGAAAGTTTACAAGTTCACTTTTTCAAGCACTCGGAGCTTGCCAGACTTTCATCAGCAATTTTCTTCCTAACTTTTGATCAGACTGAGCTACAGATATTTAGTTAAAATATCCACATTTCGTAGAAGATGGTAAATTTTGTGGGAAATGCATAACATCCATAATGACATAAAAATCACATCTGTCCTGTCCTGCAGAGTGCCATGGCTTTACATCAATGGCGATGGAAGGATACAAGACATAGCTCAGGTGAGAAAGAGATGACCGTGTCCAAGCAAGCCTGCTCCCCAAACTTGAATTGTCTCTTCCCTTTTACTTTGCACACATATTCTGTAAAACACAATTCTGGTGGACATTCCAGTTGACCACTCACAAATGGTTTCAGCTGGATGCTTTCATTGGAGCCTCTACTGAACTGTAAGGGGGGATGTTCAAGTTGATTTCAGTGGTATCCTTGGAGCTGATTTTGGTGCCTCTTCATGTCCATCTGTAGGCGAACTGAGCCAGCAGAATTGCCCCTGCTTCTTGAAGTCGCATATATAGACTGTGTCTAGAAACCCATATCCTTGTCCGTACATGAATCCATTAGAAACCATTTGTAACTGGTTAGCAATCAGACCTTGTGAGTGATGGCCATGCTTTTCTGGGATTTTATGTTTCGATACTCAGCTTTAATTATATTGCAAATGTCACAAATCCGACCAGTCTTATTTTTTTTCGTTGACTTGGGTATGCTTAGCTGCCAAATGGGCAGCACAGACCAAAATTAACAGCATTTCTCTATTATTTATAAAGCTTATCCCGCTCAGCATCTTCTTCACGGTAAACCTGCGGGTTGGTTTGCTTTGTGAACTAGAGTTATGCTGCCACCTTGTGGCCGACTGACTAATGAAGTGCATTGTGCCTTCTGTCGAGGCTTACCAAGGAAGGAGCTGTGGCAGTAGCTGTATTCTCATCTGGACGGTTGCACTGTATTTTTGCATGTAAGCTTTTTCGTGAATAAACTTGAGCAATTAATGTATTGCATTTTGGATTGCAACGTAAATTACAAGAACAAGATGTGTAGCAGGAATTTACAGCGTATTTTAGATGTGCAGGTGAAATATATTTAATTTAAAAAATGCATTCTTAAGGCCTGATTGGCAACACTTTTTAAATAAAGAAAAGTGTGTAAAGTCTATCATTCGAGCAGAGATATCAGGGGATTCCTAGAATCTCTACTTGCCGACCTTTACGGCTACAGATTAGGCTAGTGTACGGAAAATCCACCATCATGGTGGTCCTTCCAGTCAATAGGGTTTACTTTAGGACCAACAGTAGCAATATTGCATTAGGGAACAGTGTAAGGGATGTTGGAAAGTGGCAAGCTGCCACAATGTTGTAACTGTGTTTGCATTCACAAACCATCCCAAATATAGTTCACACTCAGGACCTCATTTATGAAAAGTGTTGCATCGCTGTGATGAAACAGCGATGCAACACTTTTCACTGCACCCTCATTGTGACACCATGGATGCACCGTATTTACTGTACGCTGCACCATGTTGCAAGGATTGACAGATGCGTCAGGAAAATTGACGTATCTGTTGGTGCAAAACTCATGCATTGCCGGAGTTATGTGATAAGCATGACGCAACTCCAGCAATGCATGGGGGAGGCCTATACCTATTGCACTGCATCACCCTTATGCTTGCTACGAGGCAGGCGTAAGGTTTTGATGCAGTGACGTCCTAGAAGTAGTGCTGTGAAATCTGAAACACTTCTATATGGCTTTCATGCGGGGGAACGTCCACCCTGTATACATTATACCTGGCACAGGTATAATGTGGCTCAGGGGTTTACAAAGTGATGCATCTGCCTACAAGTGTCACTTTGGGAATATGAGGCAATGTGGCGTATTGTTTACCCCACCGCTGCATCATCAATTTGCTAAGAAGCACTGGCCAAGCCAATTGACATGGCTTTAGCATAGTAGCACGTGCAAACCAATGCATGCTAATTTTAGGTGGCTAGAGTGTGAACAGGACCAAGCATACAAGAACACAGGCTGTTATTAGGGGTCCCAACAGTGAGCAGAACAAGCCTGCAGTATCTGCTCCTTGGCTGCAAGTTGATGCCCAATCTACTGCGCAGTGTTCAGCATGGGGCATATTTAACAAATAATCATGCAGCGCAGCGCAGCACAGCAAGTCACTTTGCTGCGCTGCACAGCATGATAGGAAATGGGCAGGAATGCACTGTGCTTAACAATATACGAGCATTCCTGTCATTTCCCAGGGGTTGCACACAATATGCTGCGTAGCACCAACGCAGGCACCCTTGCGCTGTGCTACAAGGGTGCCTATGTTGTAAGGAAGATTGTTTTTGCGCAGGAAAAAATGCCTCACTGCGCAAAATCAATCCCCAGAGGCATTTTCCTCATTCTATGTGTGCACACATAGAAAGAGAAAGTAACAAGGTAATGAGGTCATGAGGAAGATATTTCTCCTCGTTACATCTCCCCTGGGGATGTATAGCATGTTGATGCATTCCCAGTTCTACCAGTGCTGATAAATCTGGGACTGCGCCAAAATCCCTGGGTGGATGTATGGGAACACCCATGCTCCACCCATTGAACGCCTCTTTTGGCCAGAGTAAAGCAACACAGCAATTTGTGCTGCGTTGTGTTACTCTTGATTTATCAAGCCGCGCAAGGTGGCAGCTTTGCATGTTTTGATGAATCAAATTTAAATGTTGCATCTCTCTTGCACCCTGTTGCATGGCACGAGGGTGACACTAACTCTTTCATAAATATGCCTCTACATCTCTACCTTTCAATGCTATACAATGTGAGCCTGCAAAGCCATTCACCCTCTCATCACAGCCTTGGTGTTTAGATGGTGAAGGGGGAAGCCTTTTGCAAGAGTAGAAGTGTACTCCAGAGAAAACTATCTGCACTGCATTCAGAAATAAAGCAAGAAGTGAGAACATGCACAGAGCCTCTTCATGCCCAGATTGTTGCGCCTGGAACAATAGTCCCCGCAGCCATCATGTGGATGGAAGTGACAACTGGCAGAAGCGTGTTATGTACACTCTTCTCCCTGCTCATTGAAAAAAGACGTATACACTCTCTAACCTGACATTGTCACTGTCCATGAGAAACACATGGGGATGACAGC
Organism: Lissotriton helveticus; assembly: GCF_964261635.1. Classification (NCBI taxonomy): domain Eukaryota; kingdom Metazoa; phylum Chordata; class Amphibia; order Caudata; family Salamandridae; genus Lissotriton; species Lissotriton helveticus. Next base: position 217,359,172 of record NC_136067.1, on the reverse strand, counting down.
AGCACGTCTGGCACGTGCAGTAGTTCACCAGCACTCATGCGTGCATGATGATCAGTACTACAGGCGCCATCTTGTGAAGGGCATGCTCGCCAACAACAAACTACCATATATGACGTCAGGAATGAAGCAGTGTCTGATTAAGAATGACACAGCCAAATCAGAAAAGTATATCAATGATGGAAGATATGTAATAATGCTATTTTTAAATACAATCTTTTCAAAACAAAAATTTTTTTTTATTTAAAAACAACGTGACATACATTATTGAATATTCACTTATTTGTTTTTACATCATCCTTTGGAGTAACTATTTTCTTATAATTCATAGGCGGAAGCATTAATTTCAAGGTGACTTATGTGTTCATCAAATTATCCCTGCGACGTGCTGAAAACAAACAACCCAATCTGGGTCTGGTGGCAAAGTAGGCTTGAATAACCGGGTTATTAAATACCCAGCGGCGCCAGGGGCATGCCCAAAGTCTTCGGGTTCCACCTGTCTTAGAATACAGAGACAGGGAAACTTCTTGGTGGCGTCAAAGATCAAATTTATTGGCTGCAGCCAGTAACACAAGTTCTAGAAATCATCACGGTATGAGTTCTCAGGAGACTGCTCAATTTTACACAGCAAGTCGTCCCTTTTTATGCCAAAAATCACATTCCAGACAAATACCTAATATTTACAAACTGTCCAATCACATGTATTCACACCAAAGGTATCGCATGACAGTAAAACTCACTTTTCAGTTGCTCAGCCCATGATCAATCATTGGTCAAACCCAACATTCTTCTTTAGACAGGTCGAACGAACCCATAATAAAAAAGGCCACAACCCAATCGTAAATAGACCATAAAGAAAGGAGCAGAAACAGGTGAGAGTAGGATAAGCCATATTTGTGTGCAATAAAACTTTACGATGTCCTGTGCTCTGATCCTTAATCTTGATCAGCTAAAGGGCAGGAACTGGTTTAACAAGGTCAGCTTCAGGCAACAGGGTCAGTTCACTCAGGTCAAACAGGAGTCAGCACGAACTGGAGCTAAGGTGTACATGTCCTTAAAAAGACTAGTTCAGCCACAGTCATCGGCCTATGTGAGGGCAACCACAAAATGGCTGCCATACACAAAATGGAACCCAAGGGTTCAGAACGAAGGGCCCGATTCACAGAATGAACTTAAGACTCAATCCTAAACTTACTACTATTTTGGTATTCACAGAATGCACTTACTACTTTTGGCATTCACAGAATGAACTTACTACTTTTGATATTCACAGAAGTTAGGATTTTGTCCTAAGTCTGTCTTAAGTCTGTCTTAAGTCTGTCTTAAGTTTGTCTTAAGACAAACTTAAGACAAAATCCTAACTTCTGTGAATACCAAAAGTAGTAAGTTCATTCTGTGAATGCCAAAAGTAGTAAGTGCATTCTGTGAATACCAAAATAGTAGTAAGTTTAGGATTGAGTCTTAAGTTAGTTCTGTGAATCGGGCCCGAAATCCCTAAATACGTAGTGAATCCATCGGTCTAACGTGATGAAAACACTCATATTTGCCGCACTAACTAGTTACGGGTCGCTAATATAAAATTTGTAACGAAACCATGACCTTTATGAAACGGGTTCAGAATTCACGGATCCTCAGACCCTCTTTTTGCCCTTACATAGGCAATAACCTAAACTCACGTCAATCTGAGTCCAGGTCTATATTCATCAGATCATCAAGATGTTGCTGGAGCATAATCCTATTACTTAGTACCTCTCTTGGGACAGGTCTCCTTGCACACGTAGTAGCACAGAGGCCACATATAGCAGGAGCGCACTGCACACAAAGACAGAACAGGAAAAGAATCGCTAAAGCCATCCCGATGATCATCAGAATTTTCCATCCCCAGGTCGATAACAGTTCCCAAAACCATCCAATCAACGACCAATCTCCTTTATCCACATTTATAGACTCAGAGATCTTATGTAACTTAGAAATGGCCCGGTATACTGTAGGAGCATTGTCTGGTATGAAAACGCAGCAACTCGATTGGATCACTTTACATACCCCACCTCGGTCCGCAAGTATGACGTCCAAAACCATTCGATTCTGTAATGTCATAAGGCGATCCGCTTGAAGCTCAGCGGTCAGATTACTAAGGGCACCGGCAGTTTCATTTATGGTGGATTCAACCACTCTCGTTAATTGCCGTAAGTTTCTACTGTTTGCCATTGGTCCCCAAAACGGTATGAAACCCTTGAAAAAGTCTCCCACTTCTTGTCCAGTGGTATCTTCCTTACTGAAGACACCCCTAACGACTCTCGTTCTGTGGTAATCTACGGCAGCAGTGTACGTAGGAGGCAACAAATAAGCAACATAACATGTTCCCGAAAAATCAGGGGGCGACCATGTATATGCTCTATCATAGCAGACAAAATACGTGCCCTTAGCTGCTAAAATCGGTGGGGAAGTTTGGGACGCAAAGACATACGTCTGAGTACAAACACTCTTCCCTAACTGAGCTCTCGGATTCTTGCCTTTCGCTTGCAGACAAAAATGACCACGATGGGGTACAATCCAAATCGGAGGTGACCTTTTTCGTCTCTGCTTCTCACCCAGACTAATACTATATCCGGTTGCATTCCAACCAACATATGCCATTAACTCATCTCTGGGAATAGTTCTATAAGTATCGATCTCTCTACTCATGTTTAAAACTCCTTTCACCAAAGCTTGGTTACTCGTGTTCTCTCTTCCAAAACGCGGAGGATAAACCTCAAGGGCATAAAGGAACATAGTCTGAAAAGCCCACAAAGACCCGTTCTGACTAAACGGTAAAATCAAATAGGGAACACCTCTATCCGTAGTATGCGGCATAAGATCACACACCCAGCAATTAGTGATGTTCGCCACCAACAGATGTTGATGCAATAACTGTATGAATGAGTTATTTACAAATTCTGACCTTCTAATCTGTTCGTGTTCAGGTAAAGTATGAAAAGAATGCAAAGAAGTAGTAGTAGGTAAAGTCGTAGGTTGGAAAATGGGTGCAGAAATCAGTTGAAGAGAAAATACAAACCAACCCACCAAAGCTAACGTCATGCTAAAAAACATCAAAAGACATGTGATCAGAAAACATTTGCTATGCATAATTTTACACAGTTTCTTCTTAAAGTTAATTTTCTCAACGGCTCTCTCAATCTTAAAAAACTCCATCCTCTAACCGATGCTGTTCACGGCGGTTGGTTTTCTTCTACTAAGGAATGCTTCTGTCAGCCCAGGGAACTCCCTTAGACCAACCAGAACCGTCGACCTTGCGTCTTCGGCTTGCACTCTCTAGTCTTTACACCGTGACCCTACAGCTGAACCCGGATGGTGGTTCACAAAAATATACCAAAAAAGTTTCTTGGCTGAGAGAGTTCAATTCCTGAGAGAGTTCAGTTCCAATAATCAAAAAAAAGGAATTCATTTATTTTTTTAGTCCATTGTTTCTAGGACGTAGATTATAACGCTCTTTTCCAGGCCTCGTTTGAGGCTGAAACAACAGTTCAGGGTCAGTAGTGTCTAATCTTTGAGACACAGGCACAGCTTCGTGAAGGATATCGTCATCTTCTTTCTCGGAGCCTCTCCACACCAACTCAGCGTCGCTAAACGGCGCAAACTTCGGCACCCTTTCAGTCTCTGAAACTGCAATACCTTCACGGACCCACTGGTCGTACGGCAGAGGCAATGGCGCCCTCTTACAATGTACACCGTGGATCCAGTTTTTCTTCCCGAAAACCTTTACTGAAGTCCTCGTAGATAGCAGGACTTGGTACGGTCCATTCCAGCGGGGCTGATCATTCTTAGTCCGCTAAAAAATTTTCACCAGGACCCAGTCACCGGGATTGAGGATGTGACCTGGGTCCGCAGAAGCTGGCAGCAATTTATCATGAACCTGTTGATGTAAGACACGCAATTTAGTCGTCAAGTCATACAAGTAGTCCACTAGCATAGGGTATTCGATGTCACTAAACTTCGTTGGCCTCGGCACTCCCCAAACGTTTGCCGGACGGCCAAAGACAATCTCATACGGACTAAGGCCTATCCGGGAATGTACTGTAGTTCTAGTCGGCAAAAGTGCCAACGGTAAAGCATCAGGCCATTGAAGACCAGTGCTCGCTTGAATCTTAGCCAGCTTTAACTTTAACGTGCCATTATAGCACTCAACTAAACCAGCTGATTGGGGATGATTCGCAGCGTGGAATTTCTGGTGAACTCCCAACCCTTCACACACTCTCTTCATCACCTTCCCCACAAATTCACTTCCGTTATCACTCCATACCATCCTTGGCAACCCAAACCTAGGGAAATATTCTTTGACCAGGACTTTAGCAGTGGACGAGGCAGTATTATCTTTTAGGGGGTATGCTTCTACCCATCTAGAAAAGGCGCAAACAACTACAAGGACATACTTTAAATTATTGCACCTTTCCATGTGGATGAAATCCAATTGCAAACCCTCGAACGGATACGTCGGAGGAGCAAAGTGACCAGCTGGAGTTGGGGTTCCCTTGCCAGGATTATACATTAAACACACCATGCAATTCTTGACCACATTCTCTTCACACGTGGGAATTCCAGCATTCTGCCATACTGGAGACAACAACTTACAAATCCCTTTCACACTGATGTGAGACAAACCATGTGCCATTGTAACCACTGCAAGCACGTACGCATCTGGCAACATTCATCTTTGGTGTTCTGACAATTCAACCCAACAACCAGTCGAATCCAATCTACCTGTAGTTTCTCTCCAAACATTCTTCTCACTTTCAGTAGCTTCAGCCTGTATCGATTTCACACTCTCAATCGTATCTTCGCACATTCCAACATCACCAATCCATCTCGCAGGGCCTGCCACATACATTCGACTCATCAGATTTCTTGCTGTGTCTTTCGCAACATCATCCGCAAACGTATTACCACGGCCAACATCATCCGTAACCTTCCGATGAGCACTACACTTAACAATCGCAACTTGCTTCGGCAAAGTAAGTGACTCGAGAAGCTCATTCACCAACTGTCCATGCTGAATCTTAGTCCCATGGGATGTGAGGAATCCCCTTTCTTTCCACAAACGTCCAAAACTATGGGCAACACCAAACGCATACTGACTATTGGTATACACATTCACTCTCTTTCCTTCAGACAAAACACACGCTCTCGTTAATGCAATCGATTCCGCTGCTGCTGAATTATAGCTCATTTGTGCAGTTTCAACAACTGTACTTAATGTCGTCACGGCATATCCTGCAGTCGTGTCACCATTCGGAATCTTGTAGCATGAACCATCAACCCATAACGTACCATCAGGATCCGGAAGAGGAGAATCTTTTACATCGATCCTACCCTTCGTCTCCTCCTCCGTCCTCAGAAAACAATCGTGCTGTTCCTCACCATCTGTATCCTCAGACGTCGGCAACAATGTTGCTAGATTCAATACATTGCATCGCTTAATATGCACATGACTAGCCAAAAGTGTCAACTCATAACCCGACAACCTTGCACTAGTAAGGTGTTGAGTTTTTGTCCGATTTAATAAAGTATCCACTGCATGTGGAACCATCACAATCAACTTATTATCCATCACCAGTCCAGCAGACTGTCGGATAGAAACAGCCGCTGCCGCTTTAGCTCTCAAGCAACTTGGCAACGCTCTAGCTACCGGATCTAAAGTTGACGAGAAATACGCTGCTTATCACCGAATTGTTGAGTCAAAACTGACAATGCACAACCCTCTCTCTCGTTGACATAGAGGGTAAAAGGCTTACTGTAGTCGGGAGTACCCAACACAGGAGCAGAACACAATGCATCACGCAACTCAGAAAAACTTTTCTGACAATCGTCAGATCACGGAAGAGGATTCGGTGTATCTTTATAAGTCAAAGCACACAGAGGTTTCGCTAATAGAGAGAAATTTGGAATCCACTGTCTACAATACGACGTGATACCCAAGAAAGCACGCACTTCTCTGTGTGTGCTTGGTACAGTCATTTGCGCAATCGCTTGAATTCGTTCTGGGGTCAACCTTCTTCCCTCCTTTGACAAGAGATGACCTAAGTAGGTCACTTCTTGGCGACAATACTGCAACTTAGAAGGTGACACTTTATGATGCAAGTCCGACAGATGTCGCAACAAAGAAATAGTAGCTTCTTTACAAGTTTTCTCATCATCAGCAGCCACTAATAAATCGTCAACATACTGAATAAGAGCAGTACCAGCAGGCAACACAAGAGTATCAAGCTGAGTCTTCAAAGCCTGGCTATAAATAGAAGGACTTTCGCAATAGCCTTGGGGAGTTCTCTTAAACCGGAAGCTTCGGCCTCCTAAAGAGAAGCCAAAAATATCTCTACTTTCCACGGCAATTGGAATGCTGAAGAAAGCATTATTCAGATCTATAACCGAAAACCAGGCAGCTGAAGCAGGAATCAAAGTCAACAAAGCAGTAATATCCGGAACAACTGGAAACTGTGGCACAACAATCTTGTTAACCTCTCTAAGATCGATCACAAACCTGTAAACAGGTGGCTGAGAAGAGTCAGTGCGTTTCAGGACAGGCAAAACAGGACTGTTACACACATTACCTCTCGTTTCTTCAATCACATCTTTCTCAATCAAATCTTAGATGATCGCTAAAAGCGCTCTTTCACCATCGCTAGAAATCCGATATTGGGGAATACGCGGCACTTTAACATTCGCTTTAAGCGTTACAACATAAGGTGGAATCTCCAAAAGACCCACATCATTAGGACCAGTAGCCCAAAGAGTATCAGGGAGAGAACGCAATTCCGGTGGAAGACGATCTTTAGACAAATACATCGGAGAGATCACTTTCTTACCCAATGTAAGCTGTACTCCCGCAGGAGAACAACGTAATGTTGCATGCAACCTTTTCAACAAATCCAAACCCAACAAATTCTCACCACAACCTGTCGTTAAAATGAGAGGTGATTCCAACTCACAAGGCCCTATAGAAAGAGACAAAGGACTAGAAACTGGGTTACGAACTGGGGCGCCAGAGAATCCTACGGAAACATTAGTTAAGCCAGACAAAGGTGCGCCAGGGAGTTTAGAGTGCATGATAGAACTCTTCGCTGCACCAGTATCCAAAAGAAAAGGCTCTACCACACCCGATGTGGCTACTGCAACATAAGGCCCACTCTGATTTTTTATTTTTTTTAAACCGTTTTTATTGCAGAACCAAAATACTCATGGCATACATTTACATTCACTTGACATTTTCACCGCTATTGCTTATGACTTGTTCGGTTGTTATTCATACACGGCTCATAAGCCCACAACCCTGAGGTCGGGCGGTGTCAAACAATGGGCTATTATTGATGTCAACCCCCGAACTTTGGTATTGTCCCCCAAGGAAGGATATCTGCAGTCTGCATTTTATATTCCCCCCCTCCCCTCTCACAAATCTCTCCTACTCCCTCCCTCCTGAACTTAGTAGCTCTCGAACTCCCTCCCCCGCCCGCCTCCCAATGCCCTCACCTACGCCTGAGCGCCCTGCTAGTGTGTAGTCATGAATGCTGTCAGAAGTAATTGCTTAACTATGGAGTAAGTGCTCCTGGTGTGTTTGTGGGGTCGTCAACATCTGGGTTGGGAGTTCCCTCGCCTTCACCTGACATGCTGTCTCGCAAGGCTTGCACCATTGTCTACCATGCCATTGCCGCTTCCAGTGCCTTATCATCGGGCTTACGGCGAGCCAATTGAAATCTGAGCGTGCTCTCACTCCCCGCCCATTTGAGGAACTCATTAACCCACTTCCTGTGCGTTGGACCTTTTTTCGATTTCCAATTCCTCGTTATTTCCCTCTTGGCCAGGAGCAAACCCATGTCAATAAATTTGCTCGTTACCCTATTCTTGGGTGTGTGGGGGAACCAATGTAGTACGCTAACAGCCTTAATATAGTGCAATTCCCTGTCTGTGGCTTCATTTAATGTCTCCCCAATCTCTCGCCAATAATCCTGTAGTTGTGGGCAGTCCCATAGCATATGACCCAGGTCCGCCTCTGTAGTATTACATCTGGGGCAGGCCGCGTTCTCTGCTCCAAAATACTTCCCCAATTTCCCCGGTGTGAGGTAGGCTCTGTGGAGGACATAAAAATGTATCAGCTGGAAGCGTGCGTTCCTTGTGCTCTTCCGCGCTCGTCTCACTATTTCTGCCCAAGTGGTGTCAGGGATCTCTGTTTGGCGGTCTAATTCCCATTTAGTTTTTAATGTTACCAGGGGTTGCAAGGTTTCACGCAGCATCCTGGAGTAAAGGCACGTTACTGCTTATAAGTGCCAGCTGCCATCATAGTGTATTGGCAAGCCATATATGTGACGGGCTCCAGGAGCCCCTCCCCCCAGTGAGTTTGCATGGCCCTGGTCACAGCCGCATGCATCAGGTAATCTCCCCTCGGGAGGTCGAACCTATCTTGCAATGTTTGGTAAGGGATTAACTCCCCGTCTACGTAAAGGTCCCCTAGCATCTGTAGACCTGCGCCCTCCCACCCTTGTAGGCGCGACCAATCGCCACCGTGAGGGAGGGCTGTCACCATTCCCAGCGGTATCTCGGGTGCGTACATATACCGCACTCCCGCTCGCCGTCTAGCTCGATTCCAGCAGAGCCTGAACGTCTGCTCTTCTTGAGATAGATCTCTAATAGTGAGCCTTTGCTGTAAGGTGATGTATGCCAACACGTGGCGTGGGGTGCCTCCTTCCCTCTCGTTCTCTGGGCCTCGGTATACCCTGGCCACTTTCTATGTGAAAGTTTGCAATTGTGCCGCCAAGTAATAGAGCTCAAAGTCCGGGACCGCTAATCCTCCCTCGTCCTTCAGTCGGAGCAGCGTCGCTAGCGCTATTCTGCGCCTACCTGTGCCCCAGAGAAACGATATCAGTATTGACCTCAGTTGTCGAAAGGTAGAACCGGGTATCCACACCGGCAATGTGCGGAAGTAATAAAGAAGACGTGGTAAGGTTATCATCTTCACCAGCGAAATGCGTCCCGTCACCGACAGTGGGAGGGTGGCCCAAAAGGACATACTGCCCTTCAGCGCCCGAATACAGCGGCCCACATTGCCCTACAGCATATCTGCCGCCTTGTGATATACATATACCCCTAAATATTTCAAACAATTAGGTTCCCAAGTGAGCTGTAGTCGAGTGGTAGGTCTAATCTCCCCCTGACGCAGTGGGAACATACATGATTTAGCCCAATTGACTTGCAGGCCCGATAGCTTGCCAAAGAGCACAAGGAGTCTTTCAGCGCCCGTCAGTGCCTCGTTTGCGTCCTCTAGGAATAATAAAAGGTAATCTGCGTAAAGCGAGATAGCCTGCGGGCGTCCTCTGTAAACTAAGCCCTTATAAAAATGTTCCTTCCTGGCTTCCACCGCGAATCGCTCTATAGCCAAGGCAAATAACAGGGGGGATAGCGAACATCCCTGCCTAGTGCCACGGCATACCCAATATTGATGCGAAATAAGGGAACCTATTCGCACTCTCGCCACCGCAGACGCATATAACACTTTCGCCCACTTTATGTAGTTGTCTCCAAGGCCAAAATGCTTCATGACCTTGTACAGATATTCCCACTCCAAACTATCAAACGCCTTCTCGATGTCGATTGATAGTACCAAGGGCGTTCTCGCGTTCGGCAGTGGGTCGTCCATCAAACGTATCAGTCTACGTATATTGATAGTAGTGTTTCGTGTGGGGATGAAGCCCGATTGGTCGTCATGTATCAGCCCCTTCATGTGCTGTAACAATCTGGTCGCCAGTATGGTGCTCAAGATTTTGTAGTCCATTGTAAGCATGGACAACGGTCGGTAGGACGCTGGATTAGTGCTTCCCCTCCCCGGCTTCAGTAGCGGTATCATCAAAACCTCACACATGGATTGGGGTAGTCTGCCTCTAACCTTGGCTTCATTGTAAACCAGTTGGAGCCGCGGAGCAAGTTGCTCCAGGTATTTGCTGTAGAATTCAATGGGCAACCCATCCAATCCCGGGGTTTTGTTTCGGGCCATCCTCTTCACAGCAGTTCCGATTTCCCCTAGTGTAATGTCCCTGCCCAAGGCTTCTGCTTGCTCTCGGTCTAGCTGCGGCAATTGCAGTTCTTCCAAGAAGGCATCAATTTCACATTCTTGTCCTTCTAACGCGCTTTCATAAAGCGTACTGTAGTACGATTGGAAGTTGTCCAATATTCCCAGTTGGGAGTGGCACATGTCACCCCCTACCCCCTCGATGGCCAAGATCGGATGGCTACGTCTCATAGGGTTAGCAAACCAAGCGAGCAGCGTGCCGGCCTTATCCCCTCAGCGTGCGCCCTCACTAAATAGTTTTTATGGTCGTAACTACGAAGCCGTTCCATTTCAATCGCCACTGCTTCCTTGGCCTCACATACAGTGTCCTGTAGCTCTGGATGATTAGGTCGCGCCAGTTCAGCCTTCCTCAGCTCCCCTTCTGCCTTACTTAGATCTTCCAATAGAGTCTTTCGCACTCCTGCGCACTTCCCTATGCAGTGCCCTCTGATAACAACTTTAAAGGCATTCCACTCCATCGCTCTGGACGTTGTGGTACCCTCGTTTTCCTCAAAATAATGTGTAATTCTCTCTTCTAGCGCCTCTCTGAACGGTGGATCGTCCAGTGTGTCTGGTCGCAGTTGCCACATCGGGACTCGTGTGACCTCAGGCACCCAGTTCAACGTTAGTAGCAGTGGATTATGATCGGACAGTGTACGAGCCAAGTACTCAGTGTTCGCTACAGCATTGATCACTAGTGGGGAGCACAAAAAAGTGTCAAGGCGGACATGGAGGTCGTGCAGGCTAGAATAATATGAGTAATCTCTCACAGACTGGTGTTGCGCTCTCCATGCGTCCTCTAACTCCCATCGCTCCTGCCAAACTAGCCTTCGCTTCGCCAAACGATGCACCGGGGACGTCGCTAGCCGTGGGTGGGATCTGTCTAGAGCCGTGTCTGTCACTGAGTTAAAGTCTCCTCCCATGATTATGAGGCCCGCTAAGTAACCAGCTAGCGCTTCTGAAAGTTTCGTTACGAAAGCTAATTGGTCGACATTGGGCACATATATACTGCACAACACTAAATCACGGCCATTCAGTTTCCCCTCTACGGCCACAAATCTCCCTTCTGGATCTACCACATGTCTAATCACTTGGAAGGGAACCCCCGCCCGAATCCAGACCAGTGCCCCCCTTGCAAACGCAGAATATGTGATACTGAATAGTTGCCCTCTCCACCTACGCTGTAGTGCAATGCTCTCCTGTTTTGTCAGATGCGTTTCTTGCAATAGCGCTATTTGAACCCCTCTTCTAATCAAATAAGCATGGATCTTATGCCTCCTCGCCATAGTGTGTAGTCCCCTCACATTCCAGGTTACACATTTCACTGTCCCAGAATTAGCCATAGTCCCAAGTCCAGCGACATGAATAAGCATAAGTCCGCATCCAGGCGTATATGGTGGCCTCCCCCCTGTCCCACCCCAATCTCAACACAACTGATCCCCACTCCCCATACCCTTCGCCTCGAGCCACCCCAACTACTCTTGGCTTCCCCCCCCCACCGAACAGGACCTAACTTCAGAAAAGTTGCTCCCATCCAAACTTTTAGAAAAGGCTAGCAAACCCCCCCTGCTGCCCCCCTATTCCGCAGTCTTCACTACGGTGGCCTTAAGGGCCCGCAGGGCGTCGCCTGGCTCCGGGGGTTGTTGTCGTCGTCCCATCTTCCCCCCATGCCATAATCCCCCCATTAACACTCACAAGCATCCTATCCGCCAGTTGTATGCAGCAGTATCGGTGGGCACCGGGCCCCCCCAGGTACCATCTGTAGGTAGGATCGTTCGCCACCTCCTTCAGGCTTCTATAATGCTCTCCGAAGTCTGCGGCGTAACCACGGGGCCCTTGGCACCCCCAAGTTCCGACAGGTCTGTTTCCGATCCGGTAGCCTGACCCTCAGAGTTCGAACACCCGCACGAGCGGGTGCTCACCGTCCCTGATAAGTCTGCCACCGCTTGTAGTGCTGCTCTCCGTTCTTCTTCTGTTTGTGATTCTGTTGGTTTCTTAGATCTCTGCCGATGTCTCCGGATCCTTCGCGATTTCCGCACAGGTTGTTTACGCTTTTCTTCTTCGGCTCTGAATTTTGCCCCGTCTATCCCGGACTTGTAGGTGTCCCACCACACCCAAGCATCCGCTGACGTGGGAAAGAAGAGCGTCTTGTCATCTACAACCACTCTAAGCTTGGCTGGGAAGAGAAGCGAGTTTCTGTGTTTCAAAGGTAAAGTCAGGGAACAGTGTGACATTACTATTATCTACTTGGGACGGGCCAACATCTCTGGCCCTTTGCAGCAGCCAGTCCCTGTCCCTATAATGCAATAGTTTAATTACCACTGGACGGGGTGGCTGGCCCAGCTTTGGTGGTCTAGCCGGGACCCGGTGCGCCCGCTCTAAGGTAAAAAAGGGAGAAAGACCCTCTGGTGCCACCACTGTTCGTAGCCAATGATCTAGGTATCCCACCATATCGTCACCTTCTATCTTCTCCGGAAGACCCACCAAGCGAACGTTGTTGCGCCTATTGCGGTTTTCAGCATCCTCCGCTCGTCGTTCCAGCACCTGTATACGGTCAAGCGCATCTGCCAAGCGCCCCTCCATGGATTTATGCTCCGCCACTATCTCCTGTAGTATGACCTCCGCACTCTTGACCCTGTCCTTCAATTTATCGTGTTCCGCCCGCAGAAGCCCTAATCCCGTCGCCACTTGAGCTATGTCCTCCCACAGGGCGTCTTTTGTGGCTGCGATGGCCTCCAAGATACGGTCCTGCAGCTGCTGAAGGTCCGTTGGGCTTTGCCCTGATCCATCTGGCGCCTCAGAGCTGGCGGCCCCCTCCACTCTCCCCTTAGGTTTTCCCATCGTGTGCTTGTATCTTCCGCCACTCAACCACGTCCCTCCTCGCAACTTTCTATGAGGGAGTCTGTTTATACTGCTCCGAACAATGTTCCCTCGGTAGATACTTCGCTCAGGACACTAGGTTCAGCAGGATGACCTCTTTTAGCCGTCCCTAGTTTACGGCGACTCTTAGTTCAGTGGCACTAGCCAGCACCCAATGCCTTAACAATTGTGCCGCACCCTGTTGTATCAGCTTCCTGGGTCCAGGGGTCCCCCTCAGCTCCAGCTCAAGCAGCTTTCCACCTCTGGGTCCGACCAGCACCCGTGCTACGCCCAACTCCTCCGGCCTGTCCTGGCTGATATCCCGTTCGGGTCCAGTGATGCACCAATCACCACATAATGTCTGCTTCATGCACCTTTAAAACTCACCGTGGCCCCAAATGGTCGTCAAGGGCTAATTCTTGCCGCTGTTTGGTTCGAAGCGTTCTCTATCTCCCAGGACATCCAGCGGTGTCCTAGCCCGAAGTACAGTAATAGTGCTCTGCAGGACCCTTCTGTATAGCCACAAGGCTTCCCCCGCCAACAAAGCCACCCCTTGCTTCGTTATGTACGTGTAGATCCTCGTTGGGGGCTCTCTGCGTATCGTCCTTCCGCCCGGCAGCTCATCCGCCGGTAGCTTTGTTAGCGCCCCCCCCCCCCGGTTTAGCTTCTGTACAGCGCTGCTCAACTTTTCACCCGGGGCTTCGTGCATCCCCAGGCCAGCCAGTGCACTCTTCTTTCAACCTCCTGGTATCGTCTGGGGACGCAGCGCAACCCGGTCTTCGCGCCCCCTCCCGATGCTCCTGCAAGAGTAGCTTCTCACCCGTTGCCTGCCGGTCCCTGCCCTTCCGCCCGTGGCTCTCCCAGGCTCGCGACTCTCCTGCGGTCGATCGTTAGGAGATCCACACTCCCAGTAGGTGGTTATTTCTCATTCACCGCAGTCAGGCCGGGGCAGGGTACCACAGTTCGCTGCGTCGTCAGTCCTCTCATTCCGTTTATATCATCGGGTTCCCCACTCACCAGCTGTTGTGCTGGGCGGCCGCCATCTTGTGGGTTCCCATAGTAGAATCGGCAGCTCGCGACTGAACCTTCCCGCGGGAGATGGGGTTATTGATGCAGCCCCCTTCGCTGGTGTCGATCAGGGGGACCCCGGGCGGCGCCGCTAGTCCTTCCGATGCGTCTCAGGGGGTTACTGCGCACCGCTGGATCTCAGCGTCGCCGGCTCCGAGTGCCGTCCGCCATCTTGGGGCCAGAGCGCCCGATGTGCCTCTTTATTGCCGATCGTATTTACAGGCATTGTAGCGGCATTATTCCCGGTTCCAGGGGTTCCTCCGCCCTTCCGACGTTTCTGTTGAGCCGGATATCTCGGCACATGGTGGATTCAGTGCCGTATTTAGGATCACATCGGGGATCGGGCACGGAGCTCCGGGCTCACGCTGCCATTCCCCACGGCATCCAAGCCACGCCTCATAAGGCCCACTCTGATCTACTGGAACCGACACTACTCCCTCTCTTTGTCCATGGCTGTCCTAGCAATCATTATAATCAGCATTCTCACTCTCAACATAATAGTCATCAGCATAGTACTGAGTCGACTGATCAGATGCAATTTTCTGTTGATCAAAACAATTCATAGAATTCTGTGGGGGAAAGGAACGTTCTGAGGAAACGCACCACGTCCTCTACCCCTAGACACTTGCTGAAAACCACCACGGCCTCTCGGGGTCGTCATACCACTCGCGCGCTGTCGCAACACAGGGCACTCATTTTTATAATGGCCTTCCTCCCTACAATACGCACACTGATTTAAACCCAAGTGTGGTCTTGTAGGAAAATACCCAGCGTTCTGTGGTGGTCTCTGAAATGGAGGAGGTTGCTGAAACTGTGGGCGTTGCTGATTCAAGCGAGGCGGATACGCCTGCTGCAAAAGAACCTTTGTCTTTAAGTCTTTGGTATTTTTCTCTACTCTTTCTTTCTCGTCCTTGTCCCTATTCTCGTAGTACTGTGCAGTCGCCAATATCTGGGCCGACGAGGAAACAGCCCAAGAACTTTCAGAATCTTTCAACTTATTACACAGTTCAG
Source organism: Lissotriton helveticus (assembly GCF_964261635.1). Classification (NCBI taxonomy): domain Eukaryota; kingdom Metazoa; phylum Chordata; class Amphibia; order Caudata; family Salamandridae; genus Lissotriton; species Lissotriton helveticus. Next base: position 217,344,150 of record NC_136067.1, on the reverse strand, counting down.
GAAAGTAAGTTAAAGACAAACTTATCTACGAACAATCTTTGGCCACCTTCCGTACTCATGTCCTGACCACTATGATCTATGAATGTTTCTACAAACCTAGTGAAGAAATCAGACACACTTTCGTCCTTCTTCTGCTTACTTGCTGCTAACTTGTCCCAATTCACTCGTAACGCTGGCATCATTGTTTTCATTAAATTAATAATTCTACCTGGCAATTCCGTAACCAAAGGTTCAGGTTTAGCACCTCCCTGTTGTCTACCATCCGCAGCAATAATATTCGCCAAAGTATCTCCTAACTCTGCCGCATGATTCTCTCTGACGAATTTTCGCCCATAGAGGTTGAGGTACTACATTACCCAACAGCATATCTATGTCTGCCAAATTCATGATGCATCCGTCAACTGTCTGGGACAATTCTTTGTAATAGCCAGCAGGATTCTTACGGGGATCAGGTAAGGTCTGCTTAAGAGCCAAGACCTCTGCTCTCTTCCATGGCACATGTACCCATATTCGCTGAAAATGAGCCGGTGCGGCAACACTACCCTGATTTACATTAGCCTGAACAGCTTCCTTCCATACAGGAGGAACTTCTCTCATGGGATACTGTCTCGCTTTTCTTCTAACAGAGGAATCAGGTTCGTACAATGTCTGAGGCGGAAGGCTAGATCTAAAAGCCAGTATCGTCTCTACGGCATCTGTAATATCAGATTCCACTATCATCCCTTTAGCAAAATCCGACATAACATCAAGTAGTTCCTGCGGGATCAAACCCAAATCATTATCTTCCCATTCCTGACGCAGAAACATACACATTACATTAAAAACATACCTTTGCTTAGGCGGTTCCCACTGAAAGAAAACATCCATAACCGCTGGCAAACTATACCTTGAGGCATTTATAATCCATTTACGAGCCAACAAATCCAACACAGCCCATTCCTCGGAACCAGGAAGCTGACTACGACTCTGCTTACATTCCTAAACAGGGGTCATATTCAGTGACCCAAACAATGGAGACAATAAACTAGAAACAGTTTCTGTCATTCGTTTTCGAACAGAAGGAGTAGAAGCAGTCATAAGAACAGGAGAATAAGTGTTTTGAGGCAAAGAAGGTGTAGGAATAAGAACAGTCGAAGTCGGAGAAACAGAAGTAGAAGGCAAAGGAGTTTGAGGCAAAGCTGCTAGCAAAGTTGGCAACCCTAGAGCAGGTTGCACAGGAGGAGGCAAAACCATCTGTGGAGCACCGGGTGGCTGAACAACAGCAGGAGGTTGAACAACAAAGGGTGGAACAACCGATGGTAATGGAGGCGCAGTAGCACCCTGCACATAAGGAGGTGGCAATCTCAGCAAATGAGAGATCAAAGAATCTTTTTCAAGATCTTCAATCGCTTTAGGAGCAGAAGACGGCAAGGCCGGATAACATTTATCTATGGCCATGCAACGTTGCCTATCTGACACCTCAATTGCTTTATCTTCTTCGTTTTCTTTAAACTGCCTAGCAGCTTGCATTATTGATACATCCTTTTCTCTTTTATCTCTTTTAGCTTGTTTAATTTCTCGTTGTCTGGCTTCTTTACGCCAAAGGCGAAAGGAGTCAAACATTGCCGGCCGGGCTTTCTTCCTAAATAATTTAGTTTCTAAATTGTCTAAAATCTCTGTATTAAAGCTACCATGTTGGGGCCATTGTAAGACACCATCTTTTCTAGTGTAGTGGACCCATACTTCATTGAACGTAATGGGGCCCATGCCGTGTTTAGAATAGAGCTCATAAGTCGGAGTTCCAACCGGAGGTATCGGACACGAATCCTCCAATCGGGAATCCCTGTTGCAACCACAACCAAACCAAGTACCAAATTTGCTACGGTTAGGCATCTTCGCTCACTAATCGAGCTTCAAACTTCAAGGGATTATCTCTACCGATACACTCGTAAATATACAAGACCCTCGGCTTTGGAAATTGCAATTTTCAAATCAAAACTAAGAATAAACAAACTAAGAACCAAAGGACCAAAAACTAAGGACTGGGAGCGACCCACTTATACTTAACTGAGGTGTCAGTCACGCCACCAGAAGACCCGTCTATCGTCTCGCCATACAAAGCATCACAAATGGGTCCAAGCCAGGGCGACAGTCAGGGCAGCAGTCCTTTGTAGCCGTCAGGAAAGCGGGAAGCCTCGCAGAAAAGACCTTCAGTCCACATTCGACATGCCGGGGTCGATGAAGTGGTGGCCTTCTCCAGAATTTCCTCACGAAGCTCCTCACGATCTTCAGGCTTGGACCGGTACCGCTGAAGTCGCCACACGTTGGGCGCCAACTGAAGAACCGGGTTATTTAATACCCAGCGGCGCCAGGGGCACGCCCAAAGTCTTCGGGTTCCACCTGTCTTAGAATACAGAGACACGGAAACTTCTTGGTGGCGTCAAAGATCAAATTTATCGGCTGCAGCCAGTAACAGAAGTCCTAGAAATCATCACGGTATGAGTTCTCAGGAGACTGCTCAATTTTACACAGCAAGTCGTCCCTTTTTATGCCAAAAATCACATTCCAGACAAATACCTAATATTTACAAACTGTCCAATCACATGTATTCACACCAAAGGTATCGCATGACAGTAAAACCCACTTTTCAGTTGCCCAGCCCATAATCAATCATCGGTCAAACCCAACATTCTTCTTTAGACAGGTCGAACGAACCCATAATAAAAAAGGCCACAACCCAATCATAAATAGACCATAAAGAAACGAGCAGAAACAGGTGAGAGTAGGAGAAGGCATATTTGTGTGCAATAAAACTTTACGATGTCCTGTGCTCTGATCCTTAATCTTGATCAGCTAAAGGGCAGGAACTGGTTAACAAGGTCAGCTTCAGGAAACAGGGTCAGTTCACTCAGGTCAAACAGGAGTCAGCACGAACTGGAGCTAAGGTGTACATGTCCTTAAAAAGACTAGTTCAGCCACAGTCATCGGCCTATGTGAGCGTAACCACAAAATGGCTGCCATACACAAAATGGAACCCAAGGGTTCAGAACGAAATCCCTAAATACGTAGTGAATCCATCGGTCTAACGTGATGAAAACACTCATACTTGCCGCACTAACTAGTTACGGTTCGCTAATATCAAATTCGTAACAAAACCATGACCTTTATGAAACAGGTTCAGAATTCATGGAACCTCAGGCTCACGCATCAATTGCAGTAATCAGTATTTCACATCATGGTTCACTTAGCTTTACTGTGTATTGTTGATGTGCAGGTGAAATATAGCCTTTCATCCTTTCGAGGCTGATGAAATGAGCACCCAATAAACATATGTTTCAAGAAGCTTTTCATGGTGTAAATGCACTTTATAAATACACGTTATGTTATTATTCTAACATCAAAACCTTTGTAATATTGCTATAAATAGTGCAGCTCGTGAGGTGGCACTACATTTAAAACAATGGAAATCTTATAAATTATTGACATTTGAAAACCTCCCTCAATGGGTATGCACATATTTAACTTTGTTTCTGGACATTGAATTTTGTTTTCCAAGCAGAGCATCCCTTCTTCCACACCCTCTTTCAATGTCATGGAAAGGCACTTACATCGGCCATACATAGGAGAACATTTGTGATCCCTACTAGACGTAAGAGCCGGTTTCTGCTCATCCTCCCTTGCAGATAGGACAACAGGGATTATCCACACTCTTAAATTTGTAATTGTATAAATCCACAATACTAGTCGAATTTTTGTAATTTCAATTCTAGGGCAATATAGGGTTAATCCACATTTGACGTTGAAATTGATATTTTTGCATGTGAAAGCTGAACTTTTTTGCATGAAAAGCTTTGAATATATAGTGCCAGATATGTCTAGTCCAACATGTTGAATATCTCAATGGCATCATATTGGATGAGGACATCGGTCTTCTCTGAGTTGAGCTTCATGCAACTGCTTTTCATCCAGTTGGCGACGTCCCTCAATCCTTGCTGGAAGCAGAGTCTGGTGTCCTCGGGGTACTTGGTGAGAGAGAAAATGAACTGGGGGCCATGTAGATGTTGAAAAGCGTGGGGCTGATTGATGATCCTTGGGGTACTCCGCAGTTGATTTCTGTGGGATCAGAGAGGAATGGAGGGAGTCTGATCCTCTGGGTTCTGTCGGAGAGAAAGGATCGGATACAGGAGAGGGCAGTTCCTCGTATCACAGCAACGCGGAGTTTGGCAGCGAGGGTGTGATGAGAGATGGTGTCGAAAGCTGCAGAGAGGTCTAGTAGCATGAGGGCCGCAGTGTGTCCCTGGTAGAGGAGCATGCAGATGTCATCGGTGGCAGCAAGGAAGGCGGTCTCAGTACTATAGTTGCTACGGAAGCCAGACTGGGGTGTGTCTAGGATGGAGTTCTCTTCGATGAAGGCTGTCAGCTGGGTGTTTACGAGTCTCTCTATGACTTTGGCGGCGAAGGGGAGGAGAGAGATGGGAGGGTAGTTTTTCAGGTCTGTTGGGTTGGCCGTGGGCTTCTTAAGGAGGAATTTGACCTTTGCCCACTTCCAGGCATCTGGAAAGATGCTGGATTTGAAGGGGGCGTTGATGGTTCGTCAAAGTTCGGGTGCGATGGTGGCGGTGGCCCTGTGGTAGATGTGCGGTGGGCAGGGGTTCGTGGGGCTCCTGAGTCGGTGTTCCTCATGGTCACAGTGGTGTGTTCAACGGTGGTAGGATTCCAGGTTGTGATGGTCGGCTCTTTGTCGGTGGTGGTGGCGAGGGGGTTGGAGTCTGTTTGCTGAAGTTGTCGTATAGGGCCTTGATTTTCAGGTGGAAATAGGAGCTGAGCTTGTTGCGTAGTTCCTGGGATGGTGTGACATCCGTGGCTTCGCTGGGGGGTTTGGTGAGTTGCTGTAAGACGTTGAAGATTTCTTTGGCTTTGGTTGCATTGGTATTGATTTTGTTCTTGACGAAAGTCTGCCTGGTGTCTCTTATGCGCTGGTGGTATTCCTTCAGGGCACTCCGGCGAACTGTTTAGGTCTTCCATGGTTTTCCGGTTTCGCCAGGCTTGCTCGAGGCATCTGCAGGAGCGCCTGCCATTTTGCAGTTCGGTGGTGAACCAGGCGGCTTTCAGGGGGCGCAGTTTGCCCGGGTGGCGGAGGGGTGCAAGCTTGTCAGCGCAGCTGGAGATCCAGCTGTGAAATTCCTTGGCTGTGGAGTTGGTGTCGGTCATGGCACAGGTTCGGTCTTGGAGGAGGGTGGTGTTAAGGTGCTCCTCTGTGATCTTACTCCAGTTCCTTTGAGGCGGGCGCAGGGCGGGTTTGGGTACAGTGGGGGTGTTGAAAGTGAAGTGTACGCAGTGGTGTTATTATTATTATTATTTTATAGACTTGTAGAGCGCAACTTAACCCGTAGGCATCAAGGCGCTGGAGGGTGGTAAAAGAAAGCTCAAAACTCAAGAGTCGTCAGAGGAGAAGTTACAGATATGCTTTCTGAAATAGCCAGGTCTTAAGGGCCTTGCGGAACAGGGTATGGGAAGAGATCCCCTTAAGCTCACTAGGGAGCGTATTCCAGAGTCTGGGTGCGAGAAAACGAAAGGCCCTTCCCCCCATCTAGCTTTAGATATACGGGGAACAGCCAGCAGATTTTTACTGGAAGAGCGAAGTGCTCTCCCGGGGGTGTAATAGGCCACAAGAGCACGAATGGCTTCAGGCCCAGACTCATTAAGGGCAAAGAGCCTTAAAATTAATCCTCGCCTGCACGGGAAGCCAATGCAGGTTCATTCTGATAGCCGTGCCAGAGGAACATTTAGGAGCCCCCACAACAAACCGGGCAGCCGCATTTTGTACCGTCTGAAGGCGCTGGACCAGACCATTGCCAATGCCCAAATACAGCTCATTGCAATAGTCTACCCTGGATGCAATAAGCGCAACTGCAACTTGTTTGCGTGCATCCGGGGAGGGGTAATGAATAATTTTCCTGAGGATCCTCAGAGCATTGCAGCAGGTGGACACAGTCCTACTGACCTGCTTGTCGAGCGAAAGAGTGGTATCCAGGATGACCCCAATATTGCGAGCAAAAAGGGACGGCAGGGGACAGGTACCAAGAACAGCAGGCCACCAGTCCATAGACCAAATCTCATTCTTGCCCCCAAAGATGAGGACCTCCGTCTTCTCCCCATTTAACTTGAGGAAGTTCTTGATCATCCATCCGGCGACCGCCTCCATACAGTTTTTAAAGTTATGGGCAGTTATGGACACGGATTGAGAAATATACACCATAATCTGCGTGTCGTTGGCGTAGGACAGAGCTTCCAACCCAAAAGATCTTATGAGCCTGGCGAGTGGGGCCACAGAGACGTTAAAAAGCGTCAGGCTCAAAGAGGAGCCCTGAGGCACCCCACACTTCACAAGCTTGATGGGTGACAGAAACTCGCCCAGCTTAACCCTCTGTTTCCGTTGGTCAAGGAAAGATGATAAAAGGCTAAGTGCAGGGCCCTTGACTCCCAGCTCACTGAGTCGGTTAGCCAGAATGGTGGGGGACAGGTTGTCGAAAGCCGCCGTAAGGTCTAATAACACCAGCAGCGTGGTCTGGCCGGTGTCGACCTTGAACCGAATACTATCGACAACCACTATAAGCTCCGACTCAGTGCTGTGAATCCTAAGGAAGCCATGTTGTTAGGGATCCAAAGCATTGGTGATGTCAAGGAAAGCACTCAGATGAGATGTTCCGCCCAGAGGGGCTGCGAGGTGTGGCTGAAATGGATGTTTGTCCCTCCTGCGAAAATGGGGTCGAGGGTGTGTCCTGCTCTGTATAGCGGGGTGATGACAAGCTGCTTCAGTCCGAGGTTGGGAAGGTTGTCTAGGACGGTGATGGAGTCAGAATCGCTGCAGTTGTTGAGGTGGAAGCTCAGGTCTCCGAGTAGTCCGTAGAAGTGATGGTGTGGGGTGCGACGAGGTCGGTGATGGTGGTTGCGGCTTGGGGGCACGGTCCGGGGGGTCTGTAGGCGGGCGTGCCGCATAGCGTGGTTCTGGGGTTGGTCTGGATCTGGAAGTGGAGGTTTTCTGTGTTGGAGGGGGGTCGCTCAGGTTGGAGGCGGAGAGTCAAAGGGAGGTCTTGTGTGCGATGGTGAGGCCTCCTCCTGGGCGGTGGGGGAGGTCCCTTCTCTGGATCATGTATCCGTCGGGGATGGGGTTGGCAATGTCCAGGCCGGCGGTGGTGTTAGTCCAGGTTTCAATGAGGAAGGCGATGTCGGGGGAGAGGGTGTCGAGCAGGTTCCAGATCTCGACGGTGTGTGTGTGTAGGGAGTGTACGTTGAGGAGGATGCATGGCAGGGCTTCAGTGGTGCTGGCGACGGGCGAGTCTTCAGCGGTCGAGGGGGAGCCGTTGATGGGGAAGAATCACCGGCAGTGTCTACAGGAGAACTGTCTCTGGGTGGTGTTTGGTGTGGCTCTTTGGCAGTCCTTGTGTCCTCCGGGGTTGAGTGCAAGGAGGGCGGCAAAGTTGTATCGGCGGGCTTCCAGAGATCCAGGGTATCTGGTGCTGGATGTGGTGGGATTCATGAGTGTGTGCCCCTGCCGTAAGTTACCCTAGTGCAAGTCTCTACTGCATTTTTGATACTGCTGGCCTGAGCTTATGTAACCATCACACAAGCTGAGGACCACTTAGTGTAATTGCTATATGAAACTCAGAATGGGGCTCTGAGACTTGAAGAGTCACACCATGCTTGCCTTTTTTATCAAGAAGGATTACTGTCCCCTGATGGGCTGACATGAATGTGGTAGTGGTGAAAGAGGTGTTTTTAGTTGGTGAGTAGTCCTTTTTTCTGTGTTCCGCACTAGACAAGTGGCCTACCTGCTATGCCCTCTTAAGTTCTGCCTAGGCCCTATATGACCGGGTCCCCTGTGACATCTAGTGTTCATGGATTGTGTATGTATATGTTATAGGGAATTTGTTGCACATGCTTGTGTGCATGTGCTTGTACTGCATAGCTGTTAGTCAGTAGAATCCATCTTGGATTGCCAGTGCAAGCATGCTAATATTTCTAAAGCTAGTGTATGGCAACAACTCTGAAGTGTCGGAGGATGAAAATAGGGATGCTGCTAAACGTGCAGAATTGATCTTTTGCCGTCTCCTGCCTTTTGTTCCTCCCTAGTCCACTCTATTTAGATTAGATGTGTGGGTGTTGGGGTTCAGGAGACAGTTGCCTCCTGCAAAGTGCAGGATTTGCTTTTGTCAAAGCCTAACCTCCTTGATCTCCAGAGCTGCTGCTCCCAAAATGGTGTCAGATGTGAAGGACTCTCATCTATCTCATTTTTCTCATTTTGTGGGTTTCTCCAAGTGAATACTCCCATCTTCACGTTCCACAGCTTGCAATCACTTGTGAGCGTATTTGATCTGGAAGAAGAAGGGTACACAAAGTCAAGGAAACACCTGAACATGAAACCTCTGCGATTTAGGGCTTCTGCTCTTGACAACCGGGCCCAATAGGGGAGAGGACATCACCTAAAGAAGTCTGCAGCCATAAGCAGGAAGAAGCTATGGTAAAAGAGCATGCCTGGTCTGATGAAAGAGAGATGCTCCCGATGGAGTCTGTCCAGCGGATACAGCCCAGTTGCAGCAGCAGCTGCCCAGGGAAGCGGACTTACAACTGAAGATATTGCAACAAGAATGTGGCCGGTGCTGCCCTGAGTTGTGGTGAGCTTCCTACCACTGCGGTATTTCTCACCCCTCGTTTGACTGGAGCAGGTAGCCCTGTGTGCAGGGCTGATATGCCCTCTGCACAGAAGTGTGGCTGTATCGCCTGTTCATGGCCAATAATTGAACTGTGCTCAAATTGAGTAGGGCTCCAAAAAGATATGAAGCAACTCCACCATGGTTCTGACTGCAACCCAATCACGCTAAAAGGGGTTGGTGTAGCCTGTCATTGTGTTCTGAGGTTCCCAGAGCATGGGCAGGAGTTGTCTCAATTTCCTTATAAAGTCCTGTGATCTTTCTTCAGGATCCATGGGTGGGCTGTGCACCTTTGTATGGGTGGGAGCTTTGCTTTGTGCCTCAAGCGTATCGTGAAGCAAACCCACTCTTCTCTGTGACCACTGCTTCCCTGGAACATAACCAGAGGTCCTGAAACATGTCTGAAAGTAGGTAGGACTAGACACACCCTTAAACTCAATGTGGGCGGCTTTGGGGTGAGGTCCTGCTTTAGTGATCGAGGTAAAGGAGGAGTTGTCCTAACCTCTATTGAGCTACCTGAGTGATGCTGAAGACATTATTCTAAGCCTGACAAATCCAGGCCAAAACCACTCTTCTCATGTTTCAGCAAAAATTACCAATCTGGGTGTTTAGCAATTCAGCAGCTTGACCCCACTGGTGTAAATATAGACTGTGATGATGATTTGTTGCTTCTGTGTTTGACAGTACTAAAAGACTTCATGAAAGTGATGGTGTCACTTCATATTCTGTAACTTAACATAACATGGAGTGCAACAGTGCAGAGGCGAAGTCTTTACACCTAGGCTGCCCTAAAGATACGAAATCCCAAAATGTATATGGCTTTGTGATAGTATGACATCGGTATTTGCTAGTGTTGTTATGTGTGTTGGATGGGGGCTTTGGAGGCTTCTACATATCTGCCTGTTGTCTATACTTTCATAACATGGATTTCACATTCACTACATTAAACGGAAGGATGTCTTTAAACGCAATGATGCGTTTTGTCAGTAGCTGAAGCCCTTTTTTGCTTGTAACATACTGCTATATTCCACTATTCACTCCTCCGTAACCCATGCTTACCAGATCAAAACTCCCTCAGGTTAACTTTTGGAATCTAGAACCACTGTTAGGCTTTGCCACTAGAATGCAGCTTTGTCAGTGAGACAATACTGACCAGAGATGTTTGTGAGTATGTGTGTTTGTTTGTGAGGCTGTCAGTAGTTACTGACTCTGCATGTTTGGGAATTCTTGTGTGGTGCTTTCTGTGTTTGGTTTTATGTGTATGGAAGGGTGTGTGTGCTTGAATGGATCTGCGTAAGTGGGATTTCTGTATTTGTGACTCTCTGGAGAGCTGCAAGTGTAAGGTGGGTCTTTGGTCTGGGAGTCTGTCTGCTGGGACAGCCCTGTGTGACTTTGGCGGTCTATGTGTCACCAGGATCTCTGTGTGAGAGGATTTTATGGTGAGTCTGTTTATGTGGTCTGTAATGAATATATGTATGGGTGGGTGGAAAAACTGTGTGTGTCGATATATGACTCTGCAGGTGTGCATGTTAGTGAGAGTGCATGAGTGTTAATCCATGGGTGCATGTCACTGTGTTGTTCATGATGGTCATAATTGCTAATCATTTCATGCTTGTTGTCTGAAATCCTACAAAATATATTCTATTTTATTACGACTTATCCTGCCTAATTTGGCTAGTTCTTAACTCTGCCCCATATGGTCATTATTTAAAGCCCTGTGTTATGATTTCAAAACATCAAATTGGGTCACATGTGGTCAACCTTTCCTTTCATGATCATTATTTTTAAATCCTGCCTCAAATTGTCATTGATTCAAATTCTGCCTATTATGGCCCTGTTGCAAATACTGTCTGATGTAGGTATTTTATCAAAGTTCACTTATTATGGGGGTATTCACAAAGGTAATTTACACTTTTGAGTCATTTATATGTGTAATTTACTCTTACGCTTTTGAGTAACTTTAGTTTTTAATAATTTTACTACTTTTGGATATTTACAATTTACTCAAAAGTGTAGACTTACACGTCCCCACCTTCTGAAAAAAGAGATGGAGCCAAATAAAGTTACTACTGCTAAAAAAACTGTAGTAAGTCCAGTACCACACATGGCCACCCACCGATACTGCAACACCCTCCTGTAGAATACAATGGAACTAGGGACTTAAAATAAAATTCAATAGGAAAAAATGGCAAATTAAATTACATCATTTAAAATAGTTAAAATGTAATGAAATATAATTTCCTATTTAAAAAAATCTAAAAACAGTACATATTTACTATTTAATTATAAAATATGCTAAAAATTCACATAATTTAATTTTCTCTCAAAATTAAATTACTTTAAATTCATTCTGTCCTTCACTTTCTTTCAATAAATGCTAATGTGTAAAAAAATGTGTATTTCATTTAATATATTTAATGTCATTTTAATTTACGATTTAATTCAAAATTAAGATAATAGTGTAGCATTTATTTTCTTTGTTCAACATGTAAAATAAATATATTGAATAGAATGACATTAATATTTAATATAACACATGTGTATTAGGTTTTTCTAAGTTTGATAAGCTGTTTTACTTTCTCTATGTTTTACCATACAGAGATCTCTGACTTGACTGTGGAATCTCTTTATGGTAAAGTAAAGGGAACATGATAAAAGGTTGTTTAACTAAAAAATATTAGTCTCGGAATAAGTAAGATTTGGAAATGAAATGCCAGCTTGAACACATTATTGCTTGAAAACAGTCAAATAGTAGATTGACTGTCAGTTTTCATCCCTTTTCTATTTTTTTTTAAATATTATTATATTTTTATTTTACAAAAGCGGGCATTTGGTTGGATTAGTATATAGAGCAGTCCCCGAGGACACTGTCCACAGTTATAGTCATAAGTTGTGGTCTACCATAAGGCTGTGGAAATATCATCACAAGCTTTTCGTTAGTCTTCAGAAAAGTTAATGAAGTTAATGCTCAGTAGCGTTAGTCACCTTAGATGAGGTTTCTGCTGCCAGTCTTGTCCGCAACTGGTGATCATAGAGTCGGCTAATTATATCATTTGTAGGACCTTGATATTCCATGGATGATTTAGCTTGGCAAAGTTGTTGGTGTAGAATACGTTTTTTCGGTTAGAGTGAGGTTCCGTGGTTTTCGGGACCGGACTCCATTTTGTTTGCGTTGCTCGAGACGCCATTTTATGTTGCCCTCACGTAGGCCTTGGAAGTAAACGAACGAACGAAGTTGCATGGGCCTCGTTGTCCATGTACATATTAACTTGCCCCTTCCGACTTGCGAGTGAACTGTAAGATGCTGACCTCGTCACCTGAAACTGACCCTTCCACAAAGCCAATTTCTGTAACTGATCGTTGTCTGTAATTGCCAATCAATGTTCAGGATATCGTTAATTTTTAGTGTTCTTGCACATATCTTATCCTACTCAATATCTGAATTGCTCTTTCCTTACGACTTTTTCATTACATGGGTAGTGCTTTCAATTATGGGTTTGTTCGACTTGTGGAAATTGAATTTGGGACATTCCTAATAATTAACTTGTGGGTTGGTACGATGTAAGTGAGCTTCTTGGAATGTAATAATGTATGTAAAATGTATTTCATTGGTCAGAATGTGTCGCAGAGGGTGTGCATTCGTAATGAACTGATATTGTACATAAAAGGTGATGTCTTGCTCTACGAAAATTGAGCAGTTTCCTGAGTTGTACACCGTGTTGTATTGCTTGGTTTACTGTTACTAGCTGCAGCTAATAAATTTGATGTCTGACGCCATCCAGAAGTATTCCGTGTCTCTGTACGCCAAGACAGGTGAATCCGAAGACTTCGGGTGTGTCCCTGGCTCCGCTGGGTTCTAAGAAAACCCGGTTGTTCAGTTGGCGCCCCATGGCGACTTCAGCGGTACCAGTCCAAGCCCGAGGATCGTGAGGAGCCACGTGAGGAAATTCTGAAGGAAGGCCGCCACTTCATTGACCCCTGCATGTCGAGGTGGACCGAAGGTCTTTTCTGCGAGGCTTCCCGCTTTCCAACGGCTACGAAGGACTGCTGCCCTGACTGTTGCCCTGTCTTGGACCCTTGATTGGTCCTTTGTAAAGCGAGACAATAGACAGTCTTCTGGTGGCGTGTTTTGGTTCTTGGTTTTGATTTGATTTTTGCAAAAATCGAAGTCGAGGGGCTCGTATATTTACAAGTGTATCAATAGTTGATAACCCCTTGAAGTTTGAAGCTAGATTAGTGAGCTACAAGATGCCTGGTCTTAGCAAAATTGGGAAATGGTTTAGTTGTGGTTGCAACAGGGATTCCCGATTGGAGGATTCGTGTCCGATACCTCCGGTTGGAACTCCGACTTATGAGCTCTATTCAAAACACGGAGTGGGTCCTATCACTTATAATGAAGTGTGGGTCCGCTATACTAAAAAAGATGGTGTTTTACGATGGCCCCAACATGGTAGTTTCGAATTAAATATTTTAGATATTCTGGAAGTTGCGCTATTTAAGAAGAAAGCCCGGCCGGCAATGTTTGACTCTCTCCGCCTCTGGCGTAAGGAAGCCAAACAGCGAGAAATTAAGCAAGCAAAAAGAGGTAGGAAAGTTAAGAATATGTCAGTACTACAAGCTGCTTGGCAGTTTAAGGAAGATGGAGAAGAGCGTGCGAGTGAAGTCTCAGACAGACAGCGTTGCATGGCCATAGATAAATGTTATCCAGCCTTGCATGTTATCCGGCCTTGCCGTCTTCTCCTCCGAAAGTGACGGAAGACCCTGAAAAAGATCCTTTGATGTCTCATTTACTGAGATTGCCACCCCCTTATGTGCAGGGTGCTACTGCGCCTCCATTACCCCCGGTTGTTCCACCCTTTGTTGTTCAACCTCCTGCTGTTGTTCAGCCACCCGGTGCTCCACAGATGGTTTTGCCTCCTCCTGCGCAACCCGCTTTAGGGTCGCAAGCTTTGCTACCAGCTTTGCCTCAAACTCCTTTGCCTTCTACTTCTGCATCTCAGACTCCTACTGCTCTTGTTCCTACTTTGTTTCAAGATTTTAACTTTCCTGTTTTTACGCCTACTTCTTCCCCTTCTGTTCGAAAACGAATGACAGAAACTGTTGTTAATCTGTTGTCTCCATTGTTTGGGCCACTGAGTATGACCCCTGTTTCGGAACGTAAGCAGAGTCGTAGTCAGCTTCCTAGTTCCAAAGAGCGAGCAGTGTTGGATCTGTTGGCTCGTAGATGGATTTTAAATGCTTCCAGGTATAATTTGCCAGCAGTTATGGATGTTTTCTTTCAGTGGGAGCCGCCTAAGCAAAGGTATGGTTTTTGATGTAATGTGTATGTTTCTGCGTCAGGAATGGGAAGATAATGAGTTGGGTCTGACTCCGCAGGAAGGGCTCGATGTTCAGTCAGAGTTTGCTAAAGGGACGATAGTGGAGTCCGATGTTACAGATGCTGTAGAGACGATACTTGCTTTCAGGCCTAGGCTACCGCCTCAGCCATTGTACGAACCTGATTCTTCCGTGAGGAGGAAAGTGAAGCAGTATCCTATGAGAGATGTTCCCCCTGTATGGAGAGAGGAAGTTGTTGCTAATGTTAATCAGGGTATTCAGGGTGTACCGGCTCATTTTCAGCAAGTATGGGTACATGTCCCTTGGAAGAGAGCAGAGGTCTTGGCTCTTAAGCAGACCTTCCCTGACCCTCGTAAGAATCCTGCTGGTTATTACAAGAAGTTGTCCCAGACAGTTGAAGCGTGTATTATGAAATTAGCTGACATAGATATGTTAATGGGTAATGTAGTTCCTCAACCTTTGTGGGCGAAGATTCGTCATGAGAATCATGCGGCAGAATTAGGAGATACGTGGGCTAATATTGTTGCTGCAGATGGTCGACAGGTTGGAGGTGCCAAACCTGAGCCTTTAGTTGCAGAATTACCTGGTAGGATTATTAATCTAATGAAAACTATGATGCCTGCTTTACGAGTGAATTGGGACAAGTTAGCAGCATGCAAACAAAAGAAAGACGAGAGTGTGTCTGATTTCTTCACGAGGTTTGAAGAAACGTTTATCGATCATAGTGGTCAGGACATGAGTACGGAAGGTGGTCAAAGGTTGTTCGTGGACAAATTTGTCTTTAATTTGCTTCCCGAACTTTCCAATAAGTTAAAGGACTCTGAGAGTTCATGGGCTGTTTCTTCGTCGGCCCAGATATTGGCTACTGCACAATATTATGAGAATAGGGATAAAGATGAGCAGGATAAAGCAGAGAAGAAATCTAAAGATTTAAAGACGAAGGTTCTTTTGCAGCAAGCTTATCCGCCTCGTCAGAATCAGCCTCAGTTTCAGCAACCTCCACAGTTTCAGAGGTTGTTACAGAAGCCTGAGCCTTATGCTTAGCGATTCTTTCCTGGTCCTAATCAGTGTGCTTATTGCAGAGAGGAAGGTCATTTCAAGAATTGTTGCCCGGCTTTGTTATAGCGTGCAAATGGCGTATCTGGTCAGAGAGGTCGTGGTGGTTTTCAGCAAGCTCCTAGGGGTAGGGAACGTGGTGTGTTACCCCAGAATGAGCGTTCCTCTTCCCTTCAGAATTCTGCGAATTATTTTGACAGACAGAATGTTCTGAGTGGTCAATCTGCACAGTACTATGTTGAGGATTACTATGTCGAAGGTGAGAGTGCTGGTTATAATGATAGTTAGGACAGCCATGGGCAAGGAGAGGGAGTAGTGTCAGTTCCAGTAGACCAGAGTGGACCTTATGTTGCAGTAATTACATCAGGTGTGACAGAACCTTTTCTTTTGGATACTGGTGCGACGAAGAGTTCTATTATGCACTCTAAACTTCCTGGCTCACCTTTGTCTGGCTTGACCAATGTTTCTGTCGGATTTTCAGGCGCCCCAGTTTGTAACCCGATTTCTAATCCTTTACCCCTTTCTATTGGTCCTTGTGAATTGGAAGCTCCACTTATTGGTGAGAATCTGTTGGGTTTGGACTTGCTGAAAAGATTGTATGCGACATTGCATTGTTCTCCTTCGGGATTACAACTTACCCTTGGTAAGAAAGTGATTTCTCCAATGTATTTGTCTAAAGATTGTCTGCCACTGGAATTGCGTTCGCTTCCTGATACACTTTGGGCTACAGGTCCTAATGATGTTGGTCTTTTGCAGATTCTACCTTATGTTGTCACCCTCAAATCGAATGCTAGGCTACCTTGTATCCCACAGTATAAAATATCTAGTGATGGCGAGAGAGCTCTATTAGCGATTGTCTATGATCTGGTTGAGAAGGGTGTAGTTGAGGAAACGAGAGGTAATGTGTGTAACAGTCCGGTTTTGCCTGTCCTTAAGCGTACTGATGATTCTCAGCCACCTGTGTACCGGTTTGTGATTGACCTTCGAGAGGTAAACAAGATTGTGGTGCCACAGTTTCCTGTTGTCCCTGATATCACTGCTTTGTTGACTCTGATTCCTGCTTCGGCAGCCTGGTTTTCTGTTATTGACCTGAAGAATGCTTTCTTTAGCATTCCGATTGCTGAGGAGAGTAGGGATATTTTTGGCTTCTCTTTAGGAGGACGAAGCTTCCGGTTTAAGAGAGCACCCCAAGGTTATTGTGAAAGTCCCTCCATCTATAGTCAGGCGTTGAAAACTCAGCTTGATAGCTTTGTGTTACCTACTGGTGCTACTCTTATCCAGTACGTTGATGATCTGTTGGTTGCCGCTGATGACAAAGAGATTTGTAAAGAGGCTACTCTTTCTTTGTTACGACATTTGTCTGACCTTCATCATAAAGTGTCACCTTCCAAGTTACAGTATTGCCAACAAGAAGTAACCTACTTAGGTCATCTCTTGTCGAAGGAGGGTAGAAGGTTGACCCCAGAACGAATTCAAGCGATTGCGCAAATGACTGTACCGTCCACACAGAGAGAAGTGCGTGCTTTCCTAGGTATCACCTCGTATTGTAGACAATGGATCCCTAATTTTTCCCTGCTACCAAAACCTCTGTTGGCGCTGACTCTTAAAGATACTCCGCATCCTCTCCTTTGGTCTGATGAGTGTCAGAAAAGTTTTTCTGAATTACGTGATGCATTGTGTTCGGCTCCGGTATTGGGTACTCCTGACTACAGTAAACCTTTCACGTTGTACGTTCACGAGAAAGAAGGTTGTGCATTGTCAGTGTTGACTCAACAGTTTGGAGACAAGCAACGCCCATGTGCGTATTTTTCAGCGACGTTAGATCCGGTAGCTAAAGCGTTGCCGAGCTGTTTGAGAGCTACAGCAGCAGCGGCTGTTTCTATCCGACAGTCTGCTGGTTTGGTATTGGATAATTCGTTGATTGTGATGGTCCCACATGCAGTGGATACCTTATTGAACAGGACCAAGACACAGCACCTTACTAGTGCACGTCTGTCAGGTTATGAGTTGACTCTTTTGGCTAGCCATGTTCACATTAAAAGATGTAATGTATTGAATCCAGCTACGTTGTTGCCGATTTCTGTAGAGTCAGATGCTCAAGAACAGCATGATTGTTTTCTTCGTACAGAGGAAGAAACGAAAGCTAGAGTTGACCTAAAAGATACTCCTCTTGAGAATGTTGATGGTACTTTATGGGTAGATGGTTCGTGTTTCAAGCTTCCGAATGATGAAACGACTGCAGCATACGCCGTCACAACTTTACATACAGTTGTTGAGACAGCACGCATAGCACAGAATTCTGCGCAAGCAGCAGAGTTGATTGCATTGACTAGAGCTTGTGTGTTGTCAGAGGGGAAGCGAGTGAATGTCTATACTGATAGCCAGTATGCGTTTGGTGTTGCCCATAGTTTTGGACGTTTGTGGAGAGAAAGAGGATTCCTTACTTCCCATGGCACAAAAATTCAGCATGGGCAGTTAGTGAATGAACTTTTGGAATCTCTTGCTCTCCCAAAGCAGATTGCAATTGTGAAGTGTAGTGCGCATAAGAAAGTTGTGGACGATGTAGGTCGAGGGAATGCGTTTGCGGATGAAGTTGCGAAGGAAACGGCGAGAGACATGATGAGCCGTATGTATGTGGCAGGTCCTGCAAGATGGGTTGTGGAAAGTGGAATGTGTGAAGACACAATAGAAAGTGTGAAGATGATTCAGGCTGAAGCTGCAGAAAAAGAAGTGAGTACGTGGAGAGAAAGTACGGGTATGTTGGATTCGACTGCTTGTTGGGTTGAGTTGTCAGAACATCAGCGATGGTTGTTGCCTGATGCGTATGTGCTCCCAGTGGTTACTATGGCTCATGGAATGGCTCACATTAGTTCGAAGGGAATATGCAAGTTGTTGGCTCCAATATGGCAGAATGCTGGAATTCCTAAATGTGCTGAGAATGTTGTGAAGCATTGCATGATTTGTCTGAAGTATAATCCTGGAAAGGGAACTCCAACTCCAGCTGGTCATTTTGCCCATCCAACGTATCCATTTGAAGTGATACAGCTAGATTACATTCACATGGAGAGATGCAACAATCTGAAGTATGTCCTTGTGGTTGTTTGTGCCTTTTCCAGATGGATAGAGGCCTACCCCTAAAGGATAATACTGCCTTGTCTACAGCCAAGGTGTTGCTCAAAGAGTATTTCCCCAGATTTGGTTTGCCGAGAATTGTATGGTCGGACAATGGGAGTGAATTTGTGGGTCAAATCATAAAGAAAGTATGCGTTGGTTTGGGTATCAGGCAGAAGTTCCGCGCAGCGAATCACCCCCAGTCTGCTGGACTTGTTGAATGTTACAATGGTACCTTGAAGCTAAAATTAGCTAAGGTTCAAGCGAGCACTGGTCTTACATGGCCGGATGCCTTGCCGTTGGCTCTTTTGTCAACAAGGACGACAGTGCATTCTCGTGTGGGATTTAGCCCATACGAAATAGTTTTTGGTCGTCCAGGGAATGTTTGGGGTGTGCCTCGTCCTAAAAAATACAGTGACCTTGAGTACCCTATGTTGGTGGATTACTTACATGACTAGACTGCTAAATTACGTGTTCTCCACCAACAGGTCTATGACAGTTTGCCGACAGCTACTGCAGATCCAGGACACACGATCCAACCTGGTCACTACATCCTGGTCAAGAATTTTCAGCATACCAAGAATTTGGAACCGAGATGGACTGGTCCTTATTTAGTCCTTTTGGTTACTAGATCCGCTGTTAGAGTAGCTGGCAAAAAGAACTGGGTGCATGCCACCCATACGAAAAAAGTTCAGTTGCCCTTACCGTATGATCAGTGGGTGAGGGATGGTATAGTTGACACAGATTGTGAGAAAGTCCCTAGATTCGTGTCTTTTAGTGATGCTCATTTGACATGGACTCAGTCGGATCGCGAGGATGACGATGTTCTGCAAGCTGCTGTGCCTCCGTCTCTGAGACTCCACACGACAAATCCGGAACTCCTCTTTAAGGATCAGACTGTGCCTGGCAAAGAGCGCTACAATCTGAGATCGAAAAAGGACGTTTGAAATGGACAAATAAAGATCTGAATTTTTTTATATAGTGAATTACACCTTGTCAGATCAAGATACTTTTTTACCTTTTTCTTTTTCAAGTCACCATCCGGACTCAGCTGCAGGGTCACGGTATAAGTTCTTAAGGGGTGAGCCGCGTATTGACACAAGGTCTGTGGTTTAGGGTCGTTAGTACGATCTTGACGCACACTTAAGTGAAGAAGGAAAATTGCCGTGAGCAGCACGTTAGAGGATGGAGTCTTTTGAGTCCGACAAGGGTGTTAAAAGACTTGATTTCAGAGTGCAAATGTGTATATTGATTCGTAGCAAATGTTTTTTGATACTGTGTTTTCTCATGCTTTTGAATATTACGTTGGTTTGTGTGGGTTGGATTTTCTATGCATCACAACAGACACTTGCATCTACCTCCCAACCTACTCTTTTCCCCACATGAGTTTCATACGTTGCCTGAACATGAACAGACACGAAGATTAGAATTTGTGAACAATTCGTTTATACAGATGTTACATCAGCATCAGCTAGTTGTAAATACCACGAATTGTTGGGTGTGTGGTCTTATGCCACATACAACTGATAAGGGAATGCCATATTTGGTCTTGTCTTTTTCGCCTAATGGGTCAGTTTGGTCTGAAATCCTACAAAATATATTCTATTTTATTACGACTTATCCTGCCTAATTTGGCTAGTTCTTAACTCTGCCCCATATGGTCATTATTTAAAGCCCTGTGTTATGATTTCAAAACATCAAATTGGGTCACATGTGGTCAACCTTTCCTTTCATGATCATTATTTTTAAATCCTGCCTCAAATTGTCATTGATTCAAATTCTGCCTATTATGGCCCTGTTGCAAATACTGTCTGATGTAGGTATTTTATCAAAGTTCACTTATTATGGGGGTATTCACAAAGGTAATTTACACTTTTGAGTCATTTATATGTGTAATTTACTCTTACGCTTTTGAGTAACTTTAGTTTTTAATAATTTTACTACTTTTGGATATTTACAATTTACTCAAAAGTGTAGACTTACACGTCCCCACCTTCTGAAAAAAGAGATGGAGCCAAATAAAGTTACTACTGCTAAAAAACCTGTAGTAAGTCCAGTACCACACATGGCCACCCACCGATACTGCAACACCCTCCTGTAGAATACAATGGAACTAGGGACTTAAAATAAAATTCAATAGGAAAAAATGGCAAATTAAATTACATCATTTAAAATAGTTAAAATGTAATGAAATATAATTTCCTATTTAAAAAAAATCTAAAAACAGTACATATTTACTATTTAATTATAAAATATGCTAAAAATTCACATAATTAAATTTTCTCTCAAAATTAAATTACTTTAAATTCATTCTGTCCTTCACTTTCTTTCAATAAATGCTAATGTGTAAAAAAATGTGTATTTCATTTAATATATTTAATGTCATTTTAATTTACGATTTAATTCAAAATTAAGATAATAGTGTAGCATTTATTTTCTTTGTTCAACATGTAAAATAAATATATTGAATAGAATGACATTAATATTTAATATAACACATGTGTATTAGGTTTTTCTAAGTTTGATAAGCTGTTTTACTTTCTCTATGTTTTACCATACAGAGATCTCTGACTTGACTGTGGAATCTCTTTATGGTAAAGTAAAGGGAACATGATAAAAGGTTGTTTAACTAAAAAATATTAGTCTCGGAATAAGTAAGATTTGGAAATGAAATGCCAGCTTGAACACATTATTGCTTGAAAACAGTCAAATAGTAGATTGACTGTCAGTTTTCATCCCTTTTCTATTTCTTTTTAAAATATTATTATATTTTTATTTTACAAAAGCGGGCATTTGGTTGGATTAGTATATAGAGCAGTCCCCGAGGACACTGTCCACAGTTATAGTCATAAGTTGTGGTCTACCATAAGGCTGTGGAAATATCATCACAAGCTTTTCGTTAGTCTTCAGAAAAGTTAATGAAGTTAATGCTCAGTAGCGTTAGTCACCTTAGATGAGGTTTCTGCTGCCAGTCTTGTCCGCAACTGGTGATCATAGAGTCGGCTAATTATATCATTTGTAGGACCTTGATATTCCATGGATGATTTAGCTTGGCAAAGTTGTTGGTGTAGAATACGTTTTTTCGGTTAGAGTGAGGTTCCGTGGTTTTCGGGACCGGACTCCATTTTGTTTGCGTTGCTCGAGACGCCATTTTATGTTGCCCTCACGTAGGCCTTGGAAGTAAACGAACGAACGAAGTTGCATGGGCCTCGTTGTCCATGTACATATTAACTTGCCCCTTCCGACTTGCGAGTGAACTGTAAGATGCTGACCTCGTCACCTGAAACTGACCCTTCCACAAAGCCAATTTCTGTAACTGATCGTTGTCTGTAATTGCCAATCAATGTTCAGGATATCGTTAATTTTTAGTGTTCTTGCACATATCTTATCCTACTCAATATCTGAATTGCTCTTTCCTTACGACTTTTTCATTACATGGGTAGTGCTTTCAATTATGGGTTTGTTCGACTTGTGGAAATTGAATTTGGGACATTCCTAATAATTAACTTGTGGGTTGGTACGATGTAAGTGAGCTTCTTGGAATGTAATAATGTATGTAAAATGTATTTCATTGGTCAGAATGTGTCGCAGAGGGTGTGCATTCGTAATGAACTGATATTGTACATAAAAGGTGATGTCTTGCTCTACGAAAATTGAGCAGTTTCCTGAGTTGTACACCGTGTTGTATTGCTTGGTTTACTGTTACTAGCTGCAGCTAATAAATTTGATGTCTGACGCCATCCAGAAGTATTCCGTGTCTCTGTACGCCAAGACAGGTGAATCCGAAGACTTCGGGTGTGTCCCTGGCTCCGCTGGGTTCTAAGAAAACCCGGTTGTTCAGTTGGCGCCCCATGGCGACTTCAGCGGTACCAGTCCAAGCCCGAGGATCGTGAGGAGCCACGTGAGGAAATTCTGAAGGAAGGCCGCCACTTCATTGACCCCTGCATGTCGAGGTGGACCAAAGGTCTTTTCTGCGAGGCTTCCCGCTTTCCAACGGCTACGAAGGACTGCTGCCCTGACTGTCGCCCTGTCTTGGACCCTTGATTGGTCCTTTGTAAAGCGAGACAATAGACAGTCTTCTGGTGGCGTGTTTTGGTTCTTGGTTTTGATTTGATTTTTGCAAAAATCGAAGTCGAGGGGCTCGTATATTTACAAGTGTATCGATAGTTGATAACCCCTTGAAGTTTGAAGCTAGATTAGTGAGCTACAAGATGCCTGGTCTTAGCAAAATTGGGAAATGGTTTAGTTGTGGTTGCAACAGGGATTCCCGATTGGAGGATTCGTGTCCGATACCTCCGGTTGGAACTCCGACTTATGAGCTCTATTCAAAACACGGAGTGGGTCCTATCACTTATAATGAAGTGTGGGTCCGCTATACTAAAAAAGATGGTGTTTTACGATGGCCCCAACATGGTAGTTTCGAATTAAATATTTTAGATATTCTGGAAGTTGCGCTATTTAAGAAGAAAGCCCGGCCGGCAATGTTTGACTCTCTCCGCCTCTGGCGTAAGGAAGCCAAACAGCGAGAAATTAAGCAAGCAAAAAGAGGTAGGAAAGTTAAGAATATGTCAGTACTACAAGCTGCTTGGCAGTTTAAGGAAGATGGAGAAGAGCGTGCGAGTGAAGTCTCAGACAGACAGCGTTGCATGGCCATAGATAAATGTTATCCAGCCTTGCATGTTATCCGGCCTTGCCGTCTTCTCCTCCGAAAGTGACGGAAGACCCTGAAAAAGATCCTTTGATGTCTCATTTACTGAGATTGCCACCCCCTTATGTGCAGGGTGCTACTGCGCCTCCATTACCCCCGGTTGTTCCACCCTTTGTTGTTCAACCTCCTGCTGTTGTTCAGCCACCCGGTGCTCCACAGATGGTTTTGCCTCCTCCTGCGCAACCCGCTTTAGGGTCGCAAGCTTTGCTACCAGCTTTGCCTCAAACTCCTTTGCCTTCTACTTCTGCATCTCAGACTCCTACTGCTCTTGTTCCTACTTTGTTTCAAGATTTTAACTTTCCTGTTTTTACGCCTACTTCTTCCCCTTCTGTTCGAAAACGAATGACAGAAACTGTTGTTAATCTGTTGTCTCCATTGTTTGGGCCACTGAGTATGACCCCTGTTTCGGAACGTAAGCAGAGTCGTAGTCAGCTTCAATCAATGTTTATCTATGCAAATGAAGCATCTCCTGTACGTTCTGTTAAAGATAATGCGAGTAATAATGCCTTGATACAGGGAATAGTAGATATGATTAGAGATATCGATGCGTATAATGCTATCCCTAAAGATGAGGTACGAGCATATGTCGGTTGGAATAAGACGACATATAATGTTAGCTTGACGGAGAAAGAGAGACAGCGAAGGTCTCCTCCTATTTGGATTATACACCACCGAGGTCATTTTTGTCTGCAAGGTAATGGTCAGAATCCGAGAGCTCAGCTTGGTAAGAGTGTGTGTGTTCACACCTATGTCTATACGTCCCAGAAATCTCCACCGTTCGTGCCAGCTAAAGGCACGTATTTTGTTTGTCACGATAGAGCATATACATGGTTGCCTTCTGATTTTTCAGGCACATGTTATGTAGCGTTTTTGCTTCCCCCTACATACACAGCTGCTTTCAATTACCATAAGACAAGGTATGGTAGAGGTGTTATCGATGCGAAAGATACTGTTGCACAAGAAGTTGGAGACTTCTTTAAGGGTTTTCTGCCCTTTTGGGGTCCTATGGCTAATAGTAGGACAATTCGTCAGCTTACGAGAGTGGTCGAGGTCACTATAAATGAGACTGCAGGTGCCCGTAGCAATATTACAGCCGAGCTTCAAGCGGATCGCCTTATGACATTACAGAACCGCTTTGTTTTAGATATTATACTTGCAGATAGCGGTGGGGTATGTAAATTGATTGGGTCTAGTTGCTGCGTTTTCATACAAGATAACGCCCCAACAGTGTACCAAGCCATCTTGAGGTTACATAAGTCCGCTGAGTCTATACATGTAGACGAAGGGAACTGGTCATTGATGGGATGGTTTTGGGAACTGCTGTCCAAATGGGGATGGAAGATTCTGATGTTTCTTGGTATGGCTTTAGCAATCCTTTTCTCGTGTTGCTTATGCATCCAGTGTGGTCCCGCCATTTGTGGCCTTTGTGCTACGATCTGTGTGAGAAGACCCGTCCCGAGAGAAGTGAAGGATAATAAGATGATGTTATAGCAACACCTTGATGACCTGATGAGAATAGATATAGACCTGGATTCAGATTGACGTGAGTTTAGGTTATTGCCTATGTAATGGCAAAAGGAGGGTCTGAGGTTCCGTGGTTTTCGGGACCGGACTCCATTTTGTTTGCGTTGCTCGAGACGCCATTTTATGTTGCCCTCACGTAGGCCTTGGAAGTAAACGAACGAACGAAGTTGCATGGGCCTCGTTGTCCATGTACATATTAACTTGCCCTTTCCGACTTGCGAGTGAACTGTAAGATGCTGACCTCGTCACCTGAAACTGACCCTTCCACGAAGCCAATTTCTTTAACTGATCGTTGTCTGTAATTGCCAATCAATGTTCAGGATATCGTTAATTTTTAGTGTTCTTGCACATATCTTATCCTACTCAATATTTGAATTGCTCTTTCCTTACGACTTTTTCATTACATGGGTAGTGCTTTCAATTATGGGTTTGTTCGACTTGTGGAAATTGAATTTGGGACATTCCTAATAATTAACTTGTGGGTTGGTACGATGTAAAGTGAGCTTCTTGGAATGTAATAATGTATGTAAAATTTATTTCATTGGTCAGAATTTGCCGCAGAGGGTGTGCATTCGTAATGAACTGAAATTGTACATAAAAGGTGATGTCTTGCTCTACGAAAATTGAGCAGTTTCCTGAGTTGTACACCGTGTTGTATTGCTTGGTTTACTGTTACTAGCTGCAGCTAATAAATTTGATCTCTGACGCCATCCAGAAGTATTCCGTGTCTCTGTACGCCAAGACAGGTGAATCTGAAGACTTCGGGTGTGTCCCTGGCACTGCTGGGTTCTAAGAAAACCCGGTTCTTCAAGAGTATGTTTACTGCACGTATAGGTTTACTATTTTTGAATTTACACCTATGAACCTTGAAGAAATGCACATCTTCAAAGTACATAGATGTGAAGTTAAGAGCAACAACTCCAGATGTACCTATTTTCACTTACCTTCACAATATTTTGATTCTTAAGATTTAGTCCACGATAATTTCGCCCCACGATATTTTGTACTCCATATTCTGAAAAATAACCATGACAAGAGTTTATGGTTCCCTGTCAGCCTTTATCTCCTGCCTTCTCAATGTGTCAGAAAATTATGGTTGCCCCTATAAATGTTTCTGGGGCAGATTTACAAGCCCCCTGTGCCACCAGTACATCACTTGTTGTGATGTACTGGTGGTGTATCTTACTGCTCCATATTTACAAGGACAGGAAAAGCCACCCTGTGCGATTTTCCTGTCTTTGTAAATACGGCCCCTTTACACACAGCACTTTGCGTGGAAGGGGCGTTCCATGGGTGGTGCTGTTGGCGTTCCCATGCAACACCCATGGAATGAGACGCATTTCCAGATTTACGAGGAATCTTTAATCTGGAAATGCGTGTGCATGCTACGCCACCCGAGGGGTGGAGTAGCGATGTGCAACGTGAAGAAATTTTTTAATTTCTCCTTGTTTATTCCTCTTTCAATGCGTGCTGCATTCTAAGAGGAAAATGCTTGCAGTGATTGTTTTTGTGCATGAAGGTGCCCCATCCTGTACAAAACAATCTCCCCACGACGCAGGCATTCTTGTACCATGGTGCAAGGGTGCCTGCGCCAGCCCAGGGGGAAGCACAGAGACACAACATATTGTTGTAAATATGTTGCATCCCTATGCTTTGAAAGTGACTCAGTGCGGCGCAGCCAAATGGCTTGTGGAATGCACTGACTCAATTTCATTGTAAATCTGCCCCTATGTTTTTTTTAGTTCAAGGTGTGCAAATGTGAGAAGGTTGTTTCTACGCAACAACATGAAGTTTTTTTTTTAATCAAGTTCAGCCTGTGTGAACTTTATCACCATTTGGAGAAAGCGTTTGCAAAACTTCGGCTAAAAGTAAGGAAATTTATTTTGACTGAGTATTGTCTTTGTTCATATAGCTTTTTTTGCGAAAAGACTCTACCACAAGCGAAATTGGAAATTCGACAAAGTTTGTGAACTGTGCAACCTGTTCAAAATGTGGTTAGTGAACTTCGCCTAACTTCGAGTGAGAAGTTTAAAATTGCTCCTCCCTCCCAGTTCTAATTTGATCGAATGTAAAAATAACACCTAAACTTCTACAAATTAGGACTTGGTAAAAATGAGCAGGCCAAAGACTATTTATGTGACTAATATGCTTCTTTTAGTACTGTTTGTAAATATGTGCTCTGCAAATTGGGAAATTCTCCACTGTTCATGTGCAGTTTGGGTAAATTAACTTCACAAACATTCTGCCCTTGTTGTTTGTAGCCAAGTCCGTTACCAGCGTCCTGCGGAGCTCTTCAGACCCCTACCTGCCTTCACGGACCCGCCCGCCCGTCTCCCGCAGCCTGACCGCTCTGATTCCAGCTAGTGCGGGGCTGCTGAGAGGAGACCGGCGAGGGGCGTACTACATCCCCCAGAAGCCCTTGCTGGGGTCCGTGTCACCGGGGAGCGCCAGGCGGCGCATTTAAAGCGCATCAGACCCATCTCGCGGGACGCCGGGCGAAGCCCGGGCCAAGGGCGGGCCTGTTTTAGCCCGTTCAAGACCGAGCGAGGCCGGGCTGGGCCACCCCCCTTGGCCCTGAGATCTTGTCTACACGCCTACCATCCAAGGTACTTTTGCCATCTTTTCATTGTCACCTTATTTTTTACGAGACTTGAAGTCAACCATCCCTCCCCATTATGACCAGGGGATCTAGAAGCAAGACGGCCAAGAAGACTGCTTTACTAACTGGGCCCCTTGACCAGTTTATTACCAGAACTAATGAGGCCATTAATCTAAGTATCTCTTTATTGGAACGGAGGGTATCTCAGGATCTGGCCATTGCTAGGAGATCCTCTCTGGGCCCCCTAGCACAAGTACAATCGCCACTTCAGTTGACTACATCGATCCCGGTCCTTTTGCAACCTAATGCTATCGCTGAGATCCATTCTATCCCAAACATGGTCGACCTGTCAGCTACGAACATCATCTCTGACTTCGATTCCACGGGAAATCTCGAGAACTCCCCAGATCTAGAGTTATTGATATCCCAAGATCCTTGCCCTGAGATCCAGTCAACGGGGGCTAAGGAAGGAGCGGTCCCCAAACAGGTCACCGACTTAAAGAAAGGCAATTCTATGATTTACCAATCTGTTAATACTAATAATAAGGGGGCAAACATTATTCCATCACAGGTCGCCCCGACTGAGACAAACGTGTCATCTACTAACTTATTGGAACACATAACTAATTTAGCGCCTATGGCTAAAGTAGGGGGTGTTTGTACTTTGAGTGATAATAATTCCCTGCTCTTAGCAAATATTAGGGATTTACTCCACCATGTGTTGAAACCCTTAGAACTGAGTATCATGGCGATAGAAAAACAACTTGCCATCCTTACTCAGAAGCCATCGACTCAGCTCAGCCTGGCCCAAGCGAAACCTGGAGCGGGTATACCTATCCCCTCTGGACCAGGTGCCCTAGGGGTGCACCTGGCTAGTGGAGCACTGGGTTCCATGTCATCTATTACTCAGCCCACCCTAACCAAGTGTAAAAAGCCAGAAACTTCATCGTCAACCGCCCCTGGGAGTGTGCGCTTGACTGAAACTACGGCGACCCCTTCTTCTCAGTCTACTGTTGCCCAGTCGATTCCCTCCTCCCAGCCCACTGTTACTCAGCCCAACCAGCCTGCCACAACAAGGGTCTCTCTCATATCTCCAATAAAAGGCCTATTACCCCATTGTTGCCCCAGCAATCATCACTGACTCGACCTGAGGAGGGTAAGAGGGGTCCCAGACCTAAGCGCCCAATTCACTTATCCCCAGAAATGTCCCCCTTTACCATCATTCTCACAGGGGTTCCTGAGCTATCTACAAATAAAGATGAGCCACCCTGGTCTCTTTGGAACAAGGTCTTACAGTGGCTCACAATGAACAGGTCCCTCCATCCTCCCTATAATAGTCGTATTTCAGCAGTACGACGAGTCCCGTGGATTGGGGATGAACCAAAAAATATACAGGGAGACTGTATTATAGTGACTTGTGATGATCCAGACATGGTGGATTATATTTGTTCCTGGCCCGCATTGGCCAAGAAGGGGGGGATTGATACATATCGCCTCTCCTCTTTTTACCCGTATGAACGTAGCCAGCAGAATACGCCAGTATCCAATTGGGTTCATCCCCCTGAGCGTCAGCAATCGACTATACCAAACTGGGCACAACTTCCTGAGCGTCCGCCCCCGATAGTTCCAACCTGGGTCCAATCATTTGAGCGCCAGCACTCGACAGTTCCAAACTGGGCGCAACCACATGAGCGTCAGCCCCCTCTAGCCCCAAACTGGGTGCAACCTCCCGTGCGCCAAAACCAGCCAGTACCCAACTGGACGCAACCATCTGAGCGCATGTGGAACAACATAGGTTCTTGGTACCCACAGAAGAATAGGAGTAGAGAGTGGGCTCAGCGGCCATGGCACCCTAATAGTGACCATCCTTCTGCGGGGGGTGGCGGGGTATCCCTGTTAGTAACAGATTTGATTGTCTGGAAATGGTCGATTGACCTTTGGCCACCTCTGATAGGGATAATCTTGCCCAGGGGGATCGGGGGACAGATGTAATGATTGACAGTATTTTTGTCCCCAATCAAGTAATTTGTATTTCCCCAGTTTTACATATTGACACAAATCCTACTTCAAACCTAGTAGGTACCCAAATTCCAAGCAGAACTAATGATGTAGAAGTAACTCTTATAGTACCTCACCAGGAGCTATCTGAAGTGCCTATGGGTGATAAGCCGCTTGTCTCTGATATACCGTTCGCCCCACCCCGAGATAGGGCTGCTTATACAGTAGCCGTACCGACGGGGATACATTTTGTTACCTGGAATATAGCAGGTATTACAGGTAAATTGAACACCCCATTTTGGGAGGAATTTATCGGGGCCGGGTACGACATAATCTGTCTTCAAGAGACATGGTGCCAAGATCCTATTCACGTTGAGGGCTATACTTCCTACTGCCTTACTGCATCAAATTCTCCATCAGGTCGAGCCAAGGGCGGCCTACTGATGCTAATTTCTAATAAGTTGACTAACTTTAATATCAAAAGTTACTCTCTAATTGAACCACATAGTCAGGTGCTACGGTTAGAGGCCAGTAAATTCAGAGATCTAATCATCATTAACTTTTATATTAACATCTTTGATGCTTCCAGGGGAAATATTTTATTTCCCCTGGAGGCCGTTCTCGAAGATGTATTGGCATCTTCACGTAGAGTGGCGACCATTCTGTGGGCAAGCGATTTTAACACCCAGCCATGCCCTCTTGCACCAGGTAACCCATGTGGTTTTGGGAGAGAGTCGGGGGTTAATGGGGCAGCAGACAGAGTAGAATCTCTTCATTTCCCACATTGCAACTATGGTAATCTTTTAAATAATATGTTGGTCAAATTCGATTTAGATTTGCTTAGTTGCAATAAAAATAAGTTTAACCATACTTGCCCTACTTTTACAGGCAGGCATGCTAATTCTAACATTGATCACATTTTATTGTCAAATTCCAGCGAATTCAACAACTTGATGGTTAGGGAAGAACCCCTTAGTGACCATAATAGCATCTTTTTAACGCTACTGGGTTGGGGATTTAAACCATCCAATATAGAATTCTGTTCTACTGATATTGCCCCCACGAGACCGAACGGACCAAGAATCAAATGGCCCGGAATTGACCCTGTGTTAAAACTTAAGGAGGTCGTGGTAAAATGTAGGAACGAGATTTCCTATTGCCTGGAAGAAACTACTAACCCAGCTACCTTGTTGACAAGCTACACGACGATAAACCTAGCTATAGAAGCTGTCTTCACTAAGAAGCAGTCTAAAACCAGAGTAGCTAGGCTGGGATGGTTTGATAAATCATGCACACTGTCCTTACGTGAACTCAAAAAGGCTCTGTGTCTTAAACCACGCGACCCTAATAATATCCAAACTCTGCGTGTCAAATATAAGAAGGCCCTTTCCAAAAGGAAAAAGGCTCTGCAAGAAGAAGCCTGGGCCAATCTTCACCGAGCAGCGGAAACCCAAAACAGTAAACTTTATTGGGAGACCATAAATAGTCCTTTTTTAAATACTGATGGGACTCCGGAATTGACATCGTATGTAGCATGCAATGCCTGGATTGATCATTTTTCTAATATTTTTAACCCGAAAGGAAAGCCCCTAGAAACCTCGGACCTGGAGGTCTCAGCCTGGTTGCCTCTACCACTGGGAATCAACCTGGAGGAGGTTTACGAAGGCCTGTCCAATAGTAAAGGAGGCAAAGCCCCTGGCCCCGATGGAGTCCCTATAGATCTTCTTAAATCTGAAATGAATCTGTGGGCACCCATTCTGGTCAGGGTCTTTAATGCTGCAGCTGAGGGATGTCCACCACCATCTTGGGGCCAGTCGGTCATCATTCCTATATTTAAGAAAGGCAGTAAATCGGAGGCAGGTAATTATCGCCCCATCTCCTTACTTGATGCTTCAGTAAAGGTGATGAGCCGAATTATGCTGCAGAGGCTGGAAACCTGGGCAACTGAAAAGGAAATTTTAACTAGGGTCCAATATGGTTTTAGGAAAGGCATGGGGACACTAGAACAGTGTGTAAACTTAGATCTCTTAATTAATAAATACACTAAAGTTAAAGAAGGGAACCTGTTTTTATGTTTTGCGGACTTGAGTAGTGCGTTCGACCTAGTTGATCATAGTATACTATGGCAGGTCCTGATAGATGCTGGAGCTCCAGCGGAGATTGTTCATTTTTTGGCCAGGCTATACGAGAGACTGTCATGTAAGGTGCGCTATGGATCCCTAGGTGAATGTACCCCTTTCTTCAAAGTTTCAAGAGGCATCCGACAGGGTTGTGTTCTGGCACCCCTTTTATTTTCTCTTTTTATCAACCAAATTGATTTTATATTGTGTCAGACCCCTGCCGATGCACCATTGATTGGAGGCAAACCGGTGCCAATTTTATTGTATGCGGATGACGCCGTATTACTATCCTGCACACAGATTGGCCTACAGCGCCTCATTGATAGATTTATGACATTTATAGAGAGTAGGAAGCTACTTGTAAATAAATCTAAAACTTTTGCAATGTCCTGCGGGATGAAAGCCAAGAAACCTAATCCCACCTTCTTTATTGATAAGGACAAAATGTCAATAGTTAAAACGTTTTGCTATTTAGGAATCACCTTTGCCAATAACGGGTCATGGCAACCCGAGTTTGATAATATCAGTCTAAAAACGAAAAGATCCTCTAACAGCATCTTTAGATTCTCATGCAAACTTGGGGTGAGGAGCATTAAAGATATGATGACCATCTATAATGTAAAATGTGTGTCCTCAGCCCTATATGGAGCGGGGGTTTGGGGTCATTGTGTTGGACCAAATGTACAGAAAGATGAAAATAAATTCCTTAGGAAATTGTTATGTGTACCACCCTCAGCATCAGTGGATCTGATCCATGAAGAAGTGGGAATAGAATTTATTTCGGATCTGGCAGCATTACGTCCTTTGCTGCTCTGGCGTTCTATTTGGGCCAAGCCGGAAACCGGATTCACCCAGGAGATAATCCTTGACTGCCTCAGACTGGATCATATTACACGAATATCCTGGCTTAAGTATATATATCATTGGTTTCTCCTCCTCTTTCAGTTCGACACTTTTCTTGACCCCAAATCCGTGGTATTAATCCCAAAAAAGGTCATCAAACAAAGGTTTCTAAGCTATAAAAAAGAAGGTCGTGCAAAGGTGTCTGGAAAGCTGCAAACTGTGATGTTTTATCGGGATCTTAATTTACCTATTGGTTTCCAACCTTATCTTTCTGATGTCACTCGTAATTCCCACCGGTTTGTTTTAACTCGCCTACGATTGGGTATCGTTCACCACCTTGTTGCATTCCCTACAATGAATTCTAGATCCGCTTTAGCATGCCCCTGTGACAATGTCTCTCGCCAGAGCTGTTGTCATTTCTTATTGTTTTGTAAATTTTATTACTTTTTTAGGGTTACATATCTAAAACCCATCTTTTTAAGATTCAAAGTTCGCTCTACAAAGAATGCTTTACATTTGCTTAGTTCCCTAGAGAACCTGGATATTTGCTTCTTTGTAGCGACATATATATTAAAATGTACAGCTGCCAGGAAAGCCATAATTTTATGAGTTTTATGACATCCCGGACTATGTCCCGTTCCATTATGGCTCCCTGTCTGTACATTTTATTAGATATACAGCTGCCAGGATAACCATAGTTTTACGATATCACGGATTGCGTTTTGTCCTATTAGGTTTCCTGTCTGTATACCTATTTACTTATTTATTTATTTATGTATAATTATCGTATGAACAATGTATATTATATGTTCTTTTTAAATCTGGTCAATCAGCTTTTGTACTGTATATATTCAAGTTTGGTCTTATCGTGCTCCTAGAATTCCCCGCTTACTATGCATTTGATGGTTCTCTTCTGACTGTTTTAATTGACATGTCCTGATTGTTATATTTGTATGTGTTCTGCTTGTATGATTTGTGTCACAAATCGAATAAAGCTTTTGATTTGATTTGAACTTCACAAACAGAGTACAAACAATACAGATGCATTTTGTGATAGCACGGAACTTTCCTAATACGTTGATGGTAAAAGTATAAAGTACATTAAAAAGACAACAGCAAGTGTATAAAAAAATGTGACCTGTGCATACAACGGACCCATTGTGAGACACAGCATGAGGGTCTGGAGAAACTGATATGGGCGCAGATGTAATTTAGAACTGGAGTAAATCTATCAGGTTTCTGGCTTTCAGCAGCCCTATCTTAGGGAAAAGTGTTATCAGAAAATGAGTTTGGAGGGTAGAGTTATGGGGGTTGGCATTGGGAATATTTAGGGTGCTCACAAAGTTGTGGCTTTGTGGTATTCACAAACATTTGCCAGCTATTTTTCAAACTCTTATTGCACACCAGTTTGGAGTTGTAATAAATATGGAGTAAGTCTGAAATTAAAGAGGGAAAGCATCCCAAAAAATGGTGGGGCCTATTTATCATTGTGTTGTGCTGCCCTTGAACCACGCAAGGGGGTGCAAGAGCGACACATCAACAAAGTCAGATTTATTAAGCCATGTGTGGCCCTTCATGGCTCCTGGAGTAACGCAAGGCAGCGTAAATCACTGCCTTACGCTACTCTGCCCCAGGAAGGAGTTCCATGGGAAAAGCATGGGTGTTCCCACGCATCCACCCATGGCTTTTGGCGCATTCCCAAATTTTCCAATACTAGTAAACCTGGGAATGCGTCAAAATGTTACACCTTCCTAGGGGAGGCACATGGAGAAATATCTTTATTTGTCCACGTTTCCTCATTCTGCAGCACCCTTAGAAACAGGAAAAGGCCTCTAAGGATTGTTTTTGTGCAGGAAGGTGCTCCTCCCTGCACAAAAACAATCCTGCCTGCAACGCAAGCACTCTTACACCATGCATTGGAGCAGGGCAGCACATTGTGCACCAGAGCAAGGAACGAACAGGAATGCGCTGTATCATGCTAAATATGGCTCATTCCTGCCCTTTCCCTTTCAGTGCAGCGCAAGGTGGCTTGCTGCGCTGCTGCATGAAATAATGATGAATCTGCTGCAGGTCTTTTTTTCCTAAGCTAAATCTGCAGGCTTTTCCCTTGTGGCACATCTACAGGAGTAAAAGATGGACAGAAAACTAATCAGGAGAGCTATGATTTACATGGATTTTTAAATGTGCTCCTAGACATTTTTCATTCCTGAAAAACCGTGGCTTCGACAGAAGTTATAGGTGTATATTTACTATGCGTGAATTAATTATTATGGGGCTTATTTACAAGCTCCTTGCGCCACCAGTACACCACTTTCCCCATTTCAAAGTGACGCGCCAGCGACGCAAGGGCTTGTAAATAAGTCCCTATGTTTTTTAATAATCCTTCACTGTATAAAATGAAATATGTAAATGTTCACCTTTGCGGTGGAGACGGTGAGATGATGAACGAATGCAGTTTCAAAAAACAGATTGTGGAAATATTTAAATGTGAAAAATAATGTATTCCACAATAAAAATGTATATTTTAGTGCTCTGATTTCCAGAAAACGCCTACAATTCAACCCAGAAATAGCATTTGTGGTTTTAAAACAAATATAAATAAAGAGAATCTCTCCAGGTAGCTCGCTAGTCAAACATGAAGGTGGTAACACCCTAAATCATGTCAAAGGGATGGATGGGCCACAAGAGAGAACCTTTATTCAAGTTCCAGGGTGTATGAGCTGTGCCGTGTACAAGGCGCTGGGATTTTCCTATACTGTGTCTGGATATAGTGCTTGTAAGCAGACATGTAGGCTACCCTGCTGCCGCATCACCCCTCCGCCCCATAACATCAAGCACAGTGGGAAATAACCGGAAGTTAATGATAGTACTGCTACAGGAAGCCAAGACTGTCTCCTGGTAAGCAGGGCGCTAAGAAAAACTTTATTCCTAAGGAGCCATTAATCAAACACCGGAAATCCTCCCTCATTTTCCACCAACTAGGAATCAAGAGCAGTCCAGGACAAATGTTCCCTTAATGCGAATTGTCTGCTTATTTGGGGATTCCCCAGCTATCATAGTGAGCTGTTATTTTCAATTCAAGCTCTTTAAACCTGGATAAAGACCACGCCAGATATTACTATCCAGTCAATTCAAGAGAAAGAAAAGACATCGGTGAGGAATATATTCGATTACAAAGGTAATTAATAAAACGGGAGACATTACTTGGCATCTGTCGTGTCCTAGTGTCCTGTCCTCTGTCCCTGCTTGTCAGGTCGCCACATCTCCCCCTTTGTTATAAACAAAATATTCATGATGTTCCTTTCCTGACCATTTCCGCCCCTTCAGTCCTTGACTGCATTTGCTTGTTGTGGTGATGACAAAAGAGAAAGAGAGAGAGAGAGAGAGAGAGAGAGAGAGAGAGAGAGAGAGAGAGAGAGAGATGTTTTGTCCGTCTCGTCGACCCTTCTCCCCAGTCTCTGCTTCCTACTTTTTTCTACATACTTTCTTTGTTTCCTTGCTCTCTTTCTTTGATTGTCCATATCTGTCATCAGCTTTGTTCCTGCTTTTCTGTTGTCCTCCGTCTGCTCTCAGTGCGCCGACCGCTCTTTTTCTTCGTCGTTGCTCTCCCCTTTTTGCCTTGTTTCTGTTCTTCCATGGTCCTCCTTCTGCTCCCTTTTTGTCAGTCTCTCGTCGTCTTTGTCGTTGTTCTCGGCCCTCTGTTTTGCTTCGCGTTCCTTTCTTTCTACCGCCGCCCTTTGTTGTATTTGTTCCTTCAATCACTCTTTTTTGTTCTCTTCCTCTTTCTTTGTTCCCTGAGTCTTCTCTTTGCTTGTTCTCAGCAGGTCTATTATTTTTGTTATATATCATCGTTATAAGGCCCATCGTTTTCGCTGTGCTGTTGCTCATCAGGCATGGCCCTGGGACATCGCCTTGTAGAACATGAATGTCTTCTCTTTTTATTGTGTCCTTGTATCTCAGTTCCTCTGTGAATTTTCCGCAGTTTGTTATTTCTTTCCTTGCCCCCCAGGTAAAAACCTTTACCTGGGACGCTCTCAGGGCCGGCTTTATTTCCATTCTCTCGTATTCCGATATACACATGACATTGCATGTTGCACCACTGTCCAGTATAAAGTCTGTTTCATGCGCTCCTACTCTTATCTTTGCTTGGTCCATCTTTCTTCTGGTGCTTCTGTCTGCTGGCTGTGTTGTCTCTCCTGCTTCTTCTTCCTCGCTCCGCTCGATGCGCACCTCCGACATGTGGTATAGTCTTTCCACTTTCACTTCTTCCTCTTCTTCGCCTGACCCTCGTGATGAACTTCTCCTTTCATTGTTGATGTATCTGACATGTCTTGCTGTCGATTCCTGTTGTCTTCCCGTTCTCCCCTTGTCGTCTCCTCTGAATTGTGCGCCTTGGCACATGCTGGCGTAGTGATTTCTTCCACCACATCTTCTGCATGTCTGGCCAAATGCTGGGCATGGACCTCGGTGTGGAAATTCCATTCCACACTTGTAGCATGTTCCTTCAGGTCGTCTCCTCTCTTTTTGTTCCCTCCGGTCATTCTTCCATCGGTCTGTGCGATATCTGTTTGTCGTAAAGTGTGCGTTTTCTACTTCAACGCTTTTCCCTCTTTCCATTTCTTTGGCATGTTCTGTTGCTCTCGCCTCTGCTCTTGCTAGGGACAGGATGTTCTCCAATGAGGTCGGTTCCTTTAGTATTCTTGCTCTGAATCCGGTGTCACGACAGCCCTCTATGATCCATAGTCTTATTGCTTGCTCGTTATCAAATTTGTCAAACTCACAATGCGTTACCAACTTTCTTAGCCTTGTTGCGAAGTCGTCTAGTGTTTCGCCGACTTGTTGACAGGCAATGGTAAAAGTATATCGTTCAAAATCAATGTTGCGCTGTGGGTCGAATTTGGCTGTTAGACATTTCTTTAGTTGGTCATATGTTTTTGTTTCCTCTGTAGGCAGTGTCACCAGGAGTTCTTCAACGTCAACCCCTGCTAGGTTCAACAGTAATCCTCGTTTCTTTCCATCTGCTACATCTGTATCATCTACATATCTTTCAAATCGTCTGATCCATTTCTCCCACCTTATTCCTGTTTGTGGCTCCGACAAGTTGAAAGGTAGGTGTGTCCTGTATTGCGCGCTGGGTTTTGGATCTGCCATTCTTTCCTTCTTCCTTTTATTTGTACTCTTTCTTTTCTTTCCTTTTTCTTCTTCTTCTTCTGTTCTTTATTTTATTTTCTTGGCTTCTTTATTTATTTTTTTTCTGCCTTTTCTTTATTTGGCCTCTTCTGGGCTTTCTTGGTCCTTTTTCTTTGTGTTATTTTTTTTTGTCTTTTCTTTATTTGGCCTCTTCTGGGCTTTTTGGTCCTTTTTCCTTGTCTTATTTCTTCTGCCTTTTTTTTTTTTTTTTCTTTATGTCTCCTTGTTTTATTTCTTTGTCTTCTCCTTTTCTTATTTTCTTTCTTTTCTTTTCTTTCCTTTTTCTTCTTATATATATGTATCTGTAGTATTTTTTGGCACTTATTTCTGCCTTTATTTTCACTTTCAGTGCCCTTAATTCTTGTGTGCGCTTTCTTTAGTCTCTTTTTCACCTTTATTTCCTTTATTTCTCTTGTTTTCTATTTTTCGTGCTGTGCCTGACTCTTTAAAATGGCCGCCGCCGTTTCCTTCAATCTGATTGGCTCCTGCGCCTGCTCTTAAGATGGCCGCCGGTGTTCTCGCGAGGCTTCGCGTCCAATCAACGCGATGCCTGACTCCAAAATGGCCGCCGTCTTTTTCTTCGTGGTGATTGGTTCTCACGCCTGGTTTGGAAATGGCCGCCGAGACTCTCGCGAGAGCTCGCGCCAATTCCCTTTTACTTCGCGCTTTCTGCTACACAGCGCTTACCGGAGTCAGCGGTCTTCGTCTCCCCATCAGTCGGGGTGGGCTCCCGCGTTGAAGGCACTTCCTCTTCTTTCCTCACGACGCGATCCAGGGTACGCTCCTGAATCGAAATCTCGAATGGGCACACGTCGATCCCACCCTCGTCGCCAGTTGTCGTGTCCTCGTTGTGGGCACCACACAGGACAATGATCCACAGGACACAGGTTGGTATAATTACGTTTCTTTATTGTTATCTTAGTTGCAGCTGGTCGTATCCACGTCCGTCCCCTTGGTCGCCCTGGTCTGCTCTGGTCCTTTCCTGTCCCCTGACCGGATGTCGTGTCTGGTGACCTGGTCACCTCCCTCATGACCCACAGGGTCCTAGTGTCCTGTCCTCTGTCCCTGCTTGTCAGGTCGCCACAGCATCTAGCTCATCAGGAATTACTACAACGTGAGTATCATTACATCACATGGTCATTACATCGCAGTAAACTTCCATAATTGATTGCAAGCCCCATCTCGTTTTCTGTATCCCCTTTTCTATATATGTATATTTAAACATATATATTTATATATTTAGAGATGTAAATTTATATATATATAGAGAGTATGTATTTTAACACCCGTATGACCCCATTATTTTTCTTTTTGAGAATCGATTTTTGCATTCTTAACTGATCTACGCTTTCATTTTGTAATTATATTGCAGGGGATTACATTATAGCTTTGTATGTTTATAATTTATGTAAACATGTTTTATTTTATATGCACTATTCCTTATTGTTAAACTATTTTATTTTTTAAGTAGCTTTATCTTTTTAAACTGCGCCTATTTTAATTTACAATTTAAATTAATCTTATTTAATTTATTTGTTGTAATTAATGCAGTGTTCTTACTCATTTGTGTGTGTATATCTATCTATCTATCTATCTATCTATCTATCTATCTATCTATCTATCTATCTATCTATCTATCTATCTATCTATCTATCTATCTATCTATCTATCTATCCATCTACCTATTTCATATTGCTTGTAATTATATGTATACTTACCAGCAATGTAATGACTCCTGAGATGTATGACTCCTGATGTAGAAGTTACTTTCTAGTATTGTAGACGTTTTGCTTCAATGTTTAGGCATGCGTGTACATATTACTGAGCAACAGTTAATAACCTTTTAACTTGAGTGGTCCCCCAATGAATCACTAGTCGATGCAGGAAACCTTAGTAAGTTCTATGATTTAAAACTCAAAACACTGCACTAAACACATATAAATCAAGCAGATAAGCAAATTATGGAAACTAAATAATTCACAAACAAAGAAATACATGAAAATCGAAACATTGATGATAGGAAAGTCAGAGCCTTTCAAAATCTAGTTTTATTTCTAAAATATAAACCGATATGCTAAACTCTATCATACCACATTGTATTTTTTGCACTTAGGGTATGCTCTCTTTTTGCCAGTGCCTACCATTGCTGCTTCAATAGTGACTACTAATATTCCATGTTAGATTCTGTTTGCTATAATGGCGTTGCTCCCACAAATCAAGATCATTCCAATTTAGGGCACGATTATGATGTTGGACGGACAATGTCCCTTTCCGACAGCCTTTACATGGAGGTGCGACCGCCACAGAGAGACTGTTGGACAGGGATTTTGGTAAGCCCAAGCAGGGCCCCCATCAACCCATGGCCTCTGCTATGGGACCAGGGGGCACTCATGGTGCCCCACGAAACATCCATACACACTGTGCCAGGCACTACATGGTGCCTGGCACATGCTGCAGGGATGTTTTCAACATGCCTTTTACCATTGAGGCTTGTGCTGCGGCCCTTTTCTGGGGTGCAGCAAGCCTCAATACTAAAAGGCTTGTTTCTGACCGCCTACAAGGTGGTCGAATCATAATTTGAAAGTTCAGGACCGCCGCCTACGTGTCGGGCAGTCACGGTCCGTAAACGATGTCGGTCAGGCGCTTTTCCGACCGGCATCGTAATGAGTCCCTTAATTTTTAAATATTAATTTCAAATTCTTCATATAAAGTCCCAACTATAATGCATCAGCATAATCAAGACATGAGCGAACACTGTCTGAAGGATGCTGTAGTGAGTGTTCTGTGGCAGGAAGGATAAGCACATCCTTACCACTTTGAGACTGAAGAAGCAAGGCAACAATATTCTCTCCACCTATGGATTAAAGGATCATTCCTTTCTCATCAAGCAGGTCTCCTAGACGTTATACTGTCCCAGTAGGAATAGGACAGTAATCGAAGGCATCCACTAGGCAGATGAATGACCAAACCAACTGGAGTTTGATAATAATAATAAAAATCAATACAAATATAATATCATGTTGTTAATAACCATAATGATTTTATGATTATAATTATTACTGTTATTATTTTAATAATATCAATATTAATAATACCAATACCACTACTACTAATCATTATTATTATAGTACTTGTTTTTAGTATTATTGTTAACATGACATATTTTAGCAGGGGGCTTTGCTCATGTGGTCTTTTGTTTCATTAAGACTTCCTGTAAACTTGTTTCCACATCTTAAATTATCTTTGGCTGACAAAATCCTGGTGTCTTAAATGCATTAGCCACTGCCGCCTTGCATCTTCTCTGTCCTATATCTTGCACCTCTTAGACAGCAATGGCATCCTTACGGCTGGCAATGGTTCTGAACCTCTCAGGACCACTGATGCCCGAAACATCCTCAGTCTCCACGTCTGGCTGGTGCCACATGCACAGTGGTATGAAGTGCCCAACTTAAGTGAGGGAAATACTCTTACTAACCCATCTGACTACCTGCCTTGCCCACATCAGTCTTTAGTTACCATCTCCAAAGGCTCATGGGCGTCCGCAGAAATTTTTCCAGGGGGGGGGCAACATTTTTACTTCATCACCATCCTCCGACATGATTGAGCACAAGTTTTAAATAAACAAATAAAAAAATCTAATAAAACAAAGAGCTTAAATAAACAAAGAAACCCATGGGGTGGGAGAAAAATCATGTGAGGCTTCACAGCAACCACAATGAAACAGAGGAAAAAACAAACAAGCATTGGCATAGCCAATAGGTCTCGCCTTTGGGACCTTATAAGTGTTTAGCCATGCAACACTTGAAGTTGTTGCACCAAGGATATTGTACTAGACAACTAAACACTTATAAGGTCCCAAAGGGGAGACCTATTGGCTATGTCAATGCTGTTTTTTAAAAAAAAAAATGACAAACAGTGCTATATGGCTCCGGCTGCCACTTAGTCAACCACATCCCACGTGGATGCTGCAGCCATCTTTGAATGGTTTTAAAGCCAATTCAAAAGCTGTCACCAGTGTATGTGAATCCCTATCTCAACTGTGAGACTGCTCTCCTGCTTCCCAATTCTGTTAAATACAAATGATGTAAAAAGAACATCCCTTTCTGAGCTGCATGGCTCATCCTACCCACGTTTCATGCGCAGATTTGAAATACTGATGGTTTGGGCTTCCCGGAATTCAACTGGTTGAGAGGTAGACAGGTGTAGAGAGGTAGAGAGAGGTAGAGAGAGAGGTGTAGAGAGGTAGAGAGACAGAGGTAGAGAGAAGTAGAGAGAGAGGTAGAGAGAGAGAGGTAGAGAGAGAGAGGTAGAGAGGTAGAAAGAGGTAGAAAGAGGTAGAGGTAGGGAGAGAGGGAGAGGTAGAGAGAGAGGTAGAGGTGTAAAGGCAGAGAGAGAGGTATAGAGATAGAGGGAGAGGTAGAGAGAGAGAGGTAGAGAGAGAGAGGTAGAGAGAGAGAGAGAGAGAGGTAGAGGGAGGGAGAGAGAGAGGTAGAGGTAGAGGTAGAGAGGTAGAGGTAGAGAGAGAGTGGGAGAGGTAGAGAGGGTGAGAGAGGTAAAGAGATAAAGAGGTAGAGAGAGAGGTAGAGAGAGAGAGGTAGAGAGAGAGGTAGAGAGAGAGAGGTAGAGAGAGAGGTAGAGAGAAAGGTAGAGAGAGTGGTAGAGATGGGTAGAGAGGGGTAGAGAGGGGTAGAGTGAGAGGTAGAGAGAGGTAGAGAGAGAGGTAGAGAGAGAGCGGTAGAGGTAGAGGTAGGGAGAGAGAGAGAGGTAGAGAGGTAGAGTGAGAGGTAGAGGTAGAGAGAGAAAGAGGGGTAGAGAGAGAGAGAGGTAGAGAGAGAGGTAGAGAGAGAGAGAGAGAGAGCAGTAGAGAGAGAGAGAGGTAGAGAGACGTACAGGTAGAGCGAGAGAGAGAGTGGTAGAGAGAGAGAGAGAGGTAGAGAGAGAGAGAGAGGTAGAGTAATAGAGGTAGAGAGAGAGGTAGAGTGAGAGAGAGGTAGAGAGGTAGAGGTAGGGGGAGAGGGAGAGAGAGGTAGAGGGGGAGAGGGAGAGAGGTAGAGGTAGAGAGAGAGAGGTAGAGAGAGAGGTAGAGAGAAAGGTAGAGAGAGTGGTAGAGATGGGTAGAGAGGGGTAGAGAGGGGTAGAGTGAGAGGTAGAGAGAGGTAGAGAGAGAGGTAGAGAGAGAGCGGTAGAGGTAGAGGTAGGGAGAGAGAGAGAGGTAGAGAGGTAGAGTGAGAGGTAGAGGTAGAGAGAGAAAGAGGGGTAGAGAGAGAGAGAGGTAGAGAGAGAGGTAGAGAGAGAGAGAGAGAGAGCAGTAGAGAGAGAGAGAGGTAGAGAGACGTACAGGTAGAGCGAGAGAGAGAGTGGTAGAGAGAGAGAGAGAGGTAGAGAGAGAGAGAGAGGTAGAGTAATAGAGGTAGAGAGAGAGGTAGAGTGAGAGAGAGGTAGAGAGGTAGAGGTAGGGGGAGAGGGAGAGAGAGGTAGAGGGGGAGAGGGAGAGAGGTAGAGGTAGAGGTAGAGAGAGAGGGCCCGATTCACAGAATGAATTTAAGACTAAATCCTAAACTTACTACTATTTGGTATTCACAGAATGCACTTACTACTTTCGGGATTCACAGAGTGAACTTACTACTTTCGGGATTCACAGAATAAACTTACTACTTTCGGTATTCACAGAATAGATTTAGGACTACTAACTTTAAGTCCAAAATCGGGGAGTAAATTCCGGCCCGGAGGCGGAGCTTCCGGCTTGGGGGCAGAGCTTCCGGCCCGGAGGCGGAGCTTCCGGCCCGGAGTCGGAGCTTGCGGCCCGGCGTTGGAGATTTCAGCATGGCAAAAATCCCCACCTCCGAGCCGGAAGCTCCGCCTCCAAGCCGCAAGCTCCGCCTCTGGGTCGTAAGCTCCGCCCCCAAGCCGGAAGCTCCGCCTCCGGGCCGGAATTTACTCCCCGATTTCGGACTTAGAGTTAGTAGTCTTAAATCTATTCTGTGAATAACAAAAGTAGTAAGTTTATTCTGTGAATCCCGAAAGTAGTAAGTTCACTCTGTGAATCCCGAAAGTAGTAAGTGCATTCTGTGAATACCAAATAGTAGTAAGTTTAGGATTTAGTCTTAAGTTCATTCTGTGAATCGGGCCCTGAGAGGTAGAGAGGTAGAGAGCGAGAGAGAGAGGTAGAGAGAGAGGTTGAGAGAGAGAGAGGTAGAGTGTAGAAAGAGGTAGAAAGAGGTAGAGGTACAGGTACAGGTAGGGAGAGAGGGAGAGAGGGAGAGGTAGAGAGAGAGGTAGAGGTGTAAAGGTAGAGAGAGAGGTATAGAGATAGAGGGAGAGGTAGAGAGAGAGAGAGAGGGGTAGAGTTTGAAAGGTAGAGGTAGAGAGAGAGAGTGGGAGAGATAGAGAGGGTGAGAGAGGTAAAGAGATAAAGAGGTAGAGAGAGAGATAGAGAGAGGTAGAGAGAGAGAGAGAGGAAGGAAGAGAGGCAGAGAGAGAGGTAGAGAGGTAGAGAGAGAGAGGTAGAGAGAGAGAGGTATAGAGAGAGAGAGGAAGGGAGAGAGGTAGAGAGTGAGGTAGAGAGAGAGGTAGAGATGGGTAGAGAAGGGTAGAGAGGGGTAGAGTGAGAGGTAGAGAGAGGGAGAGAGAGAGGTAGAGAGAGAGAGGTAGAGGTAGAGGTAGGGAGAGAGAGAGAGAGAGGGGTAGAGAGGTAGAGAGAGAGGTAGAGGTAGAGAGAGAAAGAGGGGGAG
The DNA here is from genome assembly GCF_964261635.1 of Lissotriton helveticus. Taxonomy (NCBI): domain Eukaryota; kingdom Metazoa; phylum Chordata; class Amphibia; order Caudata; family Salamandridae; genus Lissotriton; species Lissotriton helveticus. The sequence goes on along the minus strand of NC_136067.1, from coordinate 217,300,243 downwards.
AGAGAGAGAGAGGTAGAGAGAGAGGTAGAGAGAGAGAGAGAGAGAGAGAGAGAGAGAGAGAGAGAGACGTACAGGTAGAGCGAGAGAGAGAGAGATTGGTAGAGAGAGAGAGAGAGAGGTAGAGTAATAGAGGTAGAGAGAGAGGTAGAGAGAGAGAGAGGTAGAGAGGTAGAGGTAGAAAGAGACGTACAGGTAGAGAGAGAGAGAGAGAGTGGTAGAGAGAGAGAGAGGTAGAGAGAGAGAGGTAGAGTAATAGAGGTAGAGAGAGAGGTAGAGAGAGAGAGAGAGGTAGAGAGGTAGAGGTAGGGAGAGAGAGAGAGAGAGGTAGAGGGGGAGAGGGAGAGAGGTAGAGGTAGAGAGGTAGAGAGAGAGTGGTAGAGGGAGAGGGAGAGAGAGAGAGGTAGAGAGAGAGGTAGAGAGAGAGAGAGGTAGAGAGGGAGAGGAAGAGGGAGAGGGAGAGAGAGGTAGAGTGGGAGAGGGAGAGAGGTAGAGGTAGAGGTAGAGAGAGAGAGGTAGAGAGCGAGCGAGAGAGAGAGGTAGAGAGAGAGGTAGAGAGAGAGAGAAGTAGAGATGTAGAAAGAGGTAGAAAGAGGTAGAGGTACAGGTAGGGAGAGAGGGAGAGAGGGAGAGGTAGAGAGAGAGGTAGAGGTGTAAAGGTAGAGAGAGAGGTATAGAGATAGAGGGAGAGGTAGAGAGAGAGAGAGAGGGGTAGAGGTTGAAAGGTAGAGGTAGAGAGAGAGTGGGAGAGATAGAGAGGGTGAGAGAGGTAAAGAGATAAAGAGGTAGAGAGAGAGATAGAGAGAGGTAGAGAGAGAGAGAGGAAGGAAGAGAGGCAGAGAGAGAGGTAGAGAGGTAGAGAGAGAGAGGTAGAGAGAGAGAGGTATAGAGAGAGAGAGGAAGGGAGAGAGGTAGAGAGTGAGGTAGAGAGAGAGGTAGAGATGGGTAGAGAAGGGTAGAGAGGGGTAGAGTGAGAGGTAGAGAGAGGGAGAGAGAGAGGTAGAGAGAGAGAAGTAGAGGTAGAGGTAGGGAGAGAGAGAGAGGGGTAGAGAGGTAGAGAGAGAGGTAGAGGTAGAGAGAGAAAGAGGGGTAGAGAGAGAGAGAGGTAGAGAGAGAGGTAGAGAGAGAGAGAGAGGGAGAGAGAGAGAGAGAGAGAGAGAGAGACGTACAGGTAGAGCGAGAGAGAGAGAGAGATTGGTAGAGAGAGAGAGAGAGAGGTAGAGTAATAGAGGTAGAGAGAGAGGTAGAGAGAGAGAGAGGTACAGAGGTAGAGGTAGAGAGAGACGTACAGGTAGAGAGAGAGAGAGAGAGTGGTAGAGAGAGAGAGAGAGAGGTAGAGAGAGAGAGAGGTAGAGTAATAGAGGTAGAGAGAGAGGTAGAGAGAGAGAGAGAGAGGTAGAGAGGTAGAGGTAGGGAGAGAGAGAGAGAGAGGTAGAGGGGGAGAGGGAGAGAGGTAGAGGTAGAGAGGTAGAGAGAGAGTGGTAGAGGGAGAGGGAGAGAGAGAGAGGTAGAGAGAGAGGTAGAGAGAGAGAGGTAGAGAGGGAGAGGAAGAGGTAGAGGAAGAGAGAGAGGTAGAGAGAGAGAGGTAGAGGTAGAGTGGTAGGGAGGTAGAGAGAGAGAGAGGTGGAGAGAGAGAGGTAGAGTGAGAGGTAGAGAGAGAGGTAGAGAGAGAGGTAGAGAGAGAGGTAGAGAGAGAGAGGTAGAGAGAGAGAGAGAGATAGCGAGAGGTAGAGAGGTGTAGAGAGGTAGTTAGAGGTAGAGGTAAAGAGAGACAGAGAGAGAGACGTAGAGAGAGAGGTATAGAGGTAGAGAGAGAGGTAGAGAGGTAGAGAGAGAGGTAGAGAGAGAGGTAGAGGTAGAGAGGTAGTGGTAGAGAGGTAGAGAGAGAAAGAGGTGGAGAGAAAGAGGTAGAGAGAGAGGTAGAGAGAGAGGTAGAGAGGGAGAGGTAGAGAGAGAGAGAGGTAGAGAGAGAGAGGTAGAGAGAGAGAGAGGTAGAGAGAGAGGTAGAGGTAGAGAGAGAGAGAGAGAGAGAGAGAGAGATAGCGAGAGGTAGAGAGGTGTAGAGAGAGAGGTAGAGGTAAAGAGAGACATAGAGAGAGAGAGATAGAGAGAGAGAGGTAGAGAGAGAGAGGTAGAGAGAGAGAGGTAGAGAGGTAGAGAGGTAGATTGGAGATCCTAGCATTTCCAGAGCATTAAAGGCACTACTCATTTGTAACGTCATTCCTTTCACAGTACATAACTAGGGCCCTCAAATACAAAAGGATGTTGTGGTCATAAAGCTTACAATTTGCAGCTACTGCAAAACCCCTTTTTAGAGTTGTGTATAACCTTCATGATTGACAAAAGGGGTTCTGTATCTTACTTCATATTGGAATTTGGAGGGACAGTGGAAAGGGTGCTATCTTCAAATTGCAATTTACAATGACATATATCAATGGTTTTCAAACGCAATGTCAGTCGCAAACCGTTGATCTGATACCAACACTGAGCTGCAGTTGGTACATGATTCAGAAAAGAAAAGTTGGGACAGTGGGACAGCTTTCCCTTCGTGAATCATGTCAGGCGACAGTGAGTATAGACAGTGGTCCAGGGGCTACACTCGATACTGCAATGAACATGAGGGACTGCCCCTTTGGAGCTCAAGGCGTAAACTCTTTAATCCATCTCATATGCAGACCCTTCTGTAATACCAGTGCTTATGGTGCAAACAGGCATATCGTGTGTGGTGCAGACACTTCTGTTCAGTTTTAACTCTTTTTCAGTTGTCAACAAAATATTTTAATTCATATTTTGGTTTCCATTGTTAACTGTTTTTTAATATATCCATTATTTTATTTTATTTTAGAAATAATGGATATATTAAAAAACGTATAACAACAGTTAACAATGGAAACAAAAATATGAATTAAAACTGATTATTACCATGGAAAAGAAATTGATGAAACTTTAATGTTCGCTGAAAAGTGCACACATCCATCGGAACAGAAGTGTCTGCACCACACACGATAGGGTATACGAAAGGGCACCTAAAGAGTAGGTACCAGGATGTAGTAGCACCAACAAAAGAAAGGAATATAGCTTGAGTACGAATAAATCACGAGTGCACAGAAGGACTTTCCTAATTGATCTCGCAAAAAACAGGCAGACACACCCATTGCATCTCTGGGCGAATTGTGTAATTCGGTGCTGGCGTTAATGAGGCTTTGATGATTTTCACCCCTTCCTAGGGCCCCTGGCTGCAGCTCCACTCTTCCTTAGCTTGAAAAATGTGCCCCCCCCCCCGAAATTTGACTCTAGGTGCGCCTCTGCTTCAAGCTGTGGGAGCAGCCAGGCCTGGACCTTCTCTCTTGCCCATCAGCAGGACCGTCATTGCATGCACTTTCTCACGCTTTTAAAAGTGACGGCCCTGCAGACAAACACCACTGTGGGGGCTGTCAATAGTGTTCCAGGGGGGGGCAAGTGCCCCCCCCTTGCCCTTCCCTGCGGACGCCCATGCAAAGGCTCATTCTCGGCCTCCTGACCTCCAGAACAGAGGCCGTCTTGTTTCTGCGCCCTTCCTGCTGTTTCCACACATTAACCCCTTGCTCCTGGTTGGCATTCGCAAAACGATGGAAAATCCTCAGTAACGTTACACAGTGGCGGCTCCTCGAAGGTGTGCTGTGGGGCGGTGAGGCGGGGTAAAACGAATTACATTGCATGCGCTGCATTACCATTTGGGGTTGCAGCACGCGCAATGTAATTCGTTTTATTCATTGATTTACTTAACTCTGTTCACCCATATGCTGGAGTTTACTACCCCCCCACTCTGCCCCTCCTACACCCCGCCCCACCGCCGCGCAGCACTCCCTCGAGGGACCACCACTGAAGCAGTAGCAGACTGTAGGCATAACATCAGCTCCTCCTGTGGCTTTGCACCCCATTCTGGCGATTGTGGAGACGTCCAGGCTGCTAAAAAGGACTTCACATGTGAGGGTTATCAGGGTTGCCAATGAGAATGTAGGGGGTGCCCAAAAGGTTCCAGCTACGTATGTATTCTCAAACATCCCCAAACTAGAATTGCGCACTAACCCTGGCTGTAGGAAAGCTGAGGTAAGTAAACCAATAGAAAGGGAAACTGACCCAAACACATTTCCTGTCCCTACTGCCAGATATGTGGATTGTCCACTTGCAGATGGTTCATAACCGGCGCAAGGTACAGTATACGAAGACATTCATCAGTTCAGATAGATTTTCAAATTTATGAATCTCAGAATATGTGTAATTCCTCAGAGCTGTAGTTGCACGCTTCCCATGAGTAAATTAATGTTTTCTTTTTTTTTAATCAAGCATTTTATAACCTGTCAAACTATTTCTTCATTGTCTTTATTTAGGCTTCCTACTTGTAGATGGGAACGATAAATTGTTGCAGAAAGCATTAAAAAAAAAAGATAGCGTAGAAATGTTTAAATGTGCGAAGTAGGCTATGCCACCGAAAAAGTGTATATTTTCGTGTTTCCAGTAAACACATACTATCCAATGAGAAAATTGCATTAGTGGGTTTGAAAACAAATATAAATAAACAGAACCTCTGAAGGTAAACCATTGGTCAAACATGAAAGCGGTAACACCCTAAATCTTGTGAGAAGGGTGTGCCAGCAACAGAGAAACTTTGTTGAAACTCCAGGCTGTATGAGCCATGCTGTGTAGATGGTGCAGAGATTTTTCTGCATTCTGTTGAGATATGGGGGTATATGTACAATAGAGCAGCAATATCCTACTTGGCTTAACGCCGCGCTCCGCCACTTCTGAAACGCAGGGCTGCACCTTATTTACAACAATATGGTGCAGCCCTGCATTTCCTCCTGGGCTGGCACTACATTTAGCTGCTTAGTGCCAACGCAGGCACCTTCTGCGTTGCAGGGAAAGATTGCTTATGTGCAAGAAGGTCTCCCTTCCTGCACAAAAACAATCTTTAAATGGCAGATGTTTTGTAACTTCTATATGTGCTGCTTAATGCAGCACACATGGAAGTTGCAAAACGTAGTTGTTTTAATGATTGTTTATGTGCAGGAAGGGATATCAATGGTGTTTGCTGTTTCCATGTGTGCTGCACAACGCAGCACACATAGAAACAGCAAAAACAAGGAGAATTAAAACATTCTCTTTGTTGCTCCAGGTTAAGACCAGGTTTTTAATATTCGAAACAAGCAGCCTGGTTGCAGAGGATTGCACTGCCAAGACAAGTCACAAAAGTAATAGGATATTGCCCACCTCAGATGGCCAGCTGCCACATGACCACAGAGTTCAACATTACTTCACAGGGGTATGAGAGGCAATATATACAAGGTAGAAAATATAAAGTATGTACATGAAGTAAAAAATGAAGTTCACGTTGTTGCTTGTGACCTTAAGGTGCTTTTATTCAAGATGCACTTGGTTTTCAACAGAAGACAACCAACACGTTTCGCCCAAACATGGGCTTCTTCAGGGCAAAGCAACTAGTTGTCAGAGCTCCAGGGAGTAACAGTTCTCGTCCAGTTTTAAATTAAGTCTGTGTCGGGACAGAAGATATAAGAGGAATGAACCTCTCAGGAATGAAGCAGAGGTAGTCCAATATTTAGGGTGACATAGAGATCTGCCTCCTTTAGGCTGATTCGTAGTTGGGATGTATGTATTCCGATAAGGATCTCCGTGTTCGTGCAATGACCAGCGCCGTTCAGTTCTCGCTGGAAACAGTTGTACTACCAGGTTTTCCCTGGTCCTAATATTGGCTCTGCCTCATATTTATGCCACCCATGTGAATATGGGCAGCGTCAAAATCAATGGGATTTGCAGTGGAACGCCCAGTTTCTGAAAGTCATAACTCCTGGCTATGACATCACAACAGTTGATAAAAAAATACACTTAGCCGCTGTGGCTATGTCAGCAAGGTCTTCCAGACCAGGCTGACAGGGCTCTCTGAGAACCTGTCAGTGCTGCACTGCTCGTCTGCTTCGCCTGAAAGCAAAAGCACAGCACACCAGAGGGAAGGAAGACAGGGAAAACGCTGATAGTTGGTCAAGCATGGCAGGTAAGTTTGTTTTAACCTTTGGTACAGGGATTCATAACAGAGGCCATGTTATGTATGACTCTGGCATTACTCCTCTGCCACTGCACAGCAGTTCAAAGTAGGGCCGGATGATTTGGGCAGGGGACATACATAACATAAAATTATAGATGGGTAGAAAGTGAATTAAGGGGAGGGGTTCTGAGTGAAATCAAAAGCAACTTGAGCTTCACTCTTGTTGTTTAATTGGTTTCACTCGGAACCCCTTGGTGTAACACATCCCCATAAATCACTGTTACCCATCTATAATTATATGTAATAATAACAACAACAACAACAATAATAATAATAATAACAATAATAATGATGATAATATGATAATACTTCATAATATTATTATGTTATAATAAACAGTATATATGTATATATATATATATATATATATATATATATATATATATATATATATATATATATATATATATTCACTGAAAAAACCATAGGTTATAGACCATATATAGTTAGGAATTAGCATTTACAAAACCTTGAAAATTCACTGAAAAAACCATAGGTTATAGACCATATATAGTTAGGAATTAGCATTTACAAAACCTTATTTTACTCACACAAAACCATTGAAATTCGCATATATAGTTAGTTGCACTAACTATATATCGCGCACCCGCAATCCACTGCTGATTATGTCACATATTACATCATTCATGACATGGTCAGTGATATCACTGATGACATCACTGATGACATCTCAAATGACATCACTGATGACATCACTGATGACATCTCAAATGACATCACTGATGACATCACTGATGACATCACTGATGACATCTCAAATGACATCACTGATGACATCACTGATGACATCCCATTTGACATTACTGATCACATCACTGATGACATCATTCATGTGATAATACGATGAACCTCTTCAGACTCTAATATAACCTTAGATACACTCAGTGTAAACAGACACTCACAGACTGTCACTCATCCATGGAGTTACTCACACACCTAGTCAGTCATGCAAAGAATCAATCACACCTCCATTTCCTCAACTATACAGTTATACACACCTTACTTATTCAAACATATACTAACACATATTTACTCTCTTATACAATCCCTGATACAAGTTCACAATGATCCATACAGCCACTCACACATTCACTGGCTCTTATGCACAGTTATTTATATATGTCAACTCTCACATGTACTGTGTTTTACATATGTACTTACTTTGACATGTAGCACTGAGATATCCATTCACTCACCAATACACTCATGCACACAGTCAACCGCCCATACAGCTGTTTCCACGTGCACTTTTGAACCCATACATCTAGTGAATCAACTGCTCACACATCTATGCACAGAGTCATACACCTCCCAGCCACCCACACACACACTCAGTCTCCCATACAAATACTTGGGCAACCAATCAATAACCCATATAGTTACTCATATAGCTACTGATCAACACATGCAGCAGTTTACAGAACAACACACATAATGATGCACAAATTAAGACAGTTTAGTCACTAACCCATGCACTCAGTGAGACACATTTAATCACTCACTCATACAGTCAGTCATGCACCTACTAAATCCTTCATCCAGACACTTATACATCCACTCATTCTTCAATATGTAAGACATATTTTAACTTTACAGAAACATACAGTCACTGGATGTTGTCATCAGTGATGTCATCAGTGATGTCATTTGAGATGTCATCAGTGATGTCATCAGTGATGTCACTGACCATGTCATGAATGATGTAATATGTGACATGATCAGCAGTGGATTGCGGGTGCGCGATATATAGTTAGTGCAACTAACTATATATGCGAATTTCAATGGTTTTGTGTGAGTAAAATAAGGTTTTGTAAATGCTAATTCCTAACTATATATGGTCTATAACCTATGGTTTTTTCAGTGAATTTTCAAGGTTTTGTAAATGCTAATTCCTAACTATATATGGTCTATAACCTATGGTTTTTTCAGTGAATTTCAATGGTTTTTTAATAGCAAATATCAAAAGCTGTAAAATGTATTCTTCTTTCTTTTTTTTTTTTACATATATGGGCCTCCTCAGCCACCCTCAGGAAACCTAGGGGGTCAGGATATGTCTCCCGTGCCCCCTTATACCCATTCCCAACATTGTTTATCCTCCATCTTGTGACTAAATTCGTCCAAAACACAAGATGGCGGACTCTCGTTACGCTACCGGTGAGCTACCCGGTTCGCGTACCGGGTAGCGCTTCCACCGCTTCCACCGCTTCCCCGCGGGGCCCTTTAATAGCCCCCACATCAATCCTAGGGGGTCAGGAGGGGTCTACCTTGCCCCCTTTCATTCATTTCCCCCTTCGTTTATTTCCACCTCTTGTCTCTCGATCCTACCGAGAGACAAGATGGCGGCCGCTCCGGACTGTTTAGAATGTTGACAGTCACCGGAGAGCAAATCCTCTTCTCCTCGCGAACTTCCGTTACGCGAACCGGGGCGCTAACCGGGATGCTGTCACAGATATATATATTTTTTTGAACGTTAATTTCTCAAAATCCACTGGAGCACATATCTTGAGACCTAGCAAAGGCACATCGGGCAAACCGTCTCTACAATTTTGCCAAGTTTCATAGAAATCCATTCAGTCGTTCGAGCTAAAAGTGAGTCCAACCGCCCTATGGAAAACTCAATGTTAAAAACACGTTTTGGGACCCCCCTTTTTTCTCGGCCCCTGCTTGATGAAACCCCCCCAAACTTTCAGGGGACACTCAGAAACAAAATGTGCCATTTTCCTGAAAATTTAAGCCAATTCCGTCCATCAACGCCAAAGTTATTCAACATAGAATTTTCAGAAATCCCTAATCAAAAAAATCTTAACTATATATACCTACCGGCGACCGCCAATAAGTAATATATATATATATATATATATATATATATATATATATATATTGCAGCTCCAAGTCTTTCTTAATATCGGAAAGAATTTTTGGCACTCATGGGGGAAGTGTTCACGTTAGTTTATTGAGAACACTCAGCAGACAAACGCGTTTCGGTTTTCCTTCGTCAGTGTCTACCATTGACACGGAGGAAGCGGAAATAAAAGCATTTTCATTATTTTTGCATGTCCATAGAAAGAGGACTTTCGTGAATCCCCGTGAAAAAATCATTTGTGCAGTATATCACTTTTTGTTTAACATATTGATAAACATGATGAATGGCTATATTCATGTAATTCATTTAACATTTATATACCATATTTTCAGATAATTATAAATTATAAATTAAATTATTTCCGAAAATTATTTACAATATATGTACAGTTTGTGTTTTGCCATTTCTCATGCTACAGTTGCTATCAAGCCGTGGATCGGCAATGCTCACGGGGTTTGTTTCAGAAAAACATATTCAACAGGTTCATATATCACTACATTTTCGAAGGGTTATGCATTTCCCAAGTGAGAAGCTAGTTCCTCATTCTTATTCAATCCCAGAGGGGCCTTTGTCTGGAGATCTATAATGTAACGGGACTCTAGCCTTCTCAGTCGCCGCAATCTGTCTCCACCTCTTGGGTCTACTGGTACATGATCTAACGCAAAGTACTGTAGAAGTTCTCTATTGCTGTCATGCTTGAGGGCAAAGTGTTTTGCTACGGGATAATTAAAATCTTTATTCATAATGGCACGTTGGTGCTCTAATATGCGTAATTTGACATTCTTCACTGTACTCCCTATGTATTTAAGTCCACACGGACACTGTAGGCAGTACACAACGTGAGTTGTGGTACAAGTAAGAAACTTTGAAATTTTTCTTTTCTTATTAGTCCCTGGTATATCAAATGATGTTTTCCTCTTGCTCTTTTCGCAGGCCTTGCATTTTCCGCATGGGAAAAATCCTGGCATATCCCTAATTCTCCCTGTAGATGTCATTTTCTCAGGAAGGTGGCTATGAACGATTTTATCTCTAATGGACCTCCCTTTCCTAAAAGTAATGAGAGGGGATGCAGGAATTTCTTTTCCTATGATCTGGTCTGTTTTAAGGATATGCCAACTTCTCTTCAAGATTTTTCTTAGATGATTGGAATCATCCGAGAAGGTGGTGATTAGTCTGAATTTTCCTTCATTTTTTGTTTTCAGCTCAGTTTTCTTGTTCTTATCCTTCATAAGTTGGTCTCTCGGTATCTTCTCTACTCTTTTGAAGGTAATTTCTAGGAGATTTTTATTGTAGCCTCTAGCTTGGAACCTACTGATGCTGTCTTTTGCTGCTTTTACAAAGTCCGAATCCTTAGAGCAATTTCTCTTAATTCTCAGAAGCTCTCCATAAGGGATGCTTCTGATCAAAGTTGGGGGATGGCTGCTCTCAGCGTGTAGAACTGAGTTGCCTGCTGTTGTTTTTCTGAACAGTTCAGTTTCTATTTTTGTACCTCTCAAATTTACTTTCAAATCCAGATAATTTACTGATAAAGCATTAATGTCAGCTGTGAATTTCAAATTCAATGCATTGGTGTTTAGATAAGCCACAAACTCTTCTGCCTCAGTTACTGACCCTTCCCATATTAAAAAAAGGTCATCAATGTACCTATACCAAACTTTAAGGTTCCCAACCCATTTTTTGAAACCTGGGCTCCTGGTCACCTGCTCCTCCCACCAGCCTACGAATAAATTCGCGTAGCTGGGGGCGAAGCAGGTTCCCATCGCCGTACCAGTGACTTGTCTGTACAACTGCCCTTGGAATAAGAATATATTGTTAAATAAACAATATTCTATAAATTCTAGCAACATTTGATTATGTTGTACAAATTTCATGGGTCTTTTATCTAGAAAGTACTTGATGGCTGACAGTCCCTGGTGGTGGTTAATGCTTGTATATAAGCTTGTAATGTCCATTGTTATTAATATACAAGAAGGATTACAGTCCACATTCCCAATTTTATTTACAAAGTCCTTCGTGTCTCTAATATAGGACTGAAGTTGTAACACACTTTGAGAGAGAAAATGGTCTATGTATACGGACATGTTTTCAGACACACTTCCTATGGAGGAAACTATTGGCCTCCCAGGTGGGTTTTTATTGTCTTTGTGTATTTTTGGTAACTGGTAGAAGGTGGGCACAGTTGGATTGTTGTTTTTAAGAAAAAAATACTCTTCAGTATCCAGCATGTTGTTATTATGCCATTTATTTATCAATGTTTGAAATTCTGTAATGCTTTCATCATATATTTGTTTAGTCGTCTTCTCATATGATGATCGATCTTCCAATTGTCTGAGGGCTTCACAACAGTATTGATCTCTCGACATCACCACGATGTTTCCACCTTTGTCTGAAGGCTTGCAGATGATGTTCTCATCATTGTCTAGGTCTTTCAGAATATTTCTCTGTTCTTTTGTCATGTTCGGTGTTTTAATCCTTAGTCAATTTTGTTGTGACCTGAATTTGATCAAGTCCTTTATCACAGCTTCCGAAAAAGCATCAATCGCGTCATAGGGCATCATTGGTACAAATGATGACGGAGGTTTGAATTGTGTTGTTGGTGCTTCTTGTTCGACACCTATCTTTCGAGTTGTCTGTGTAACTGACTCTGCTTCATTGAGATTTTCTTCAGTTCTCAACTCCTCTAAAATCTCCCAGGTTGAAATATCATCAGTTGTAAGGATGTCTGTGTCTCTTGTTCTTAATTGTCTGTTTTCTTTCTTAGTTGGTTTCAATTTGAAATATTTGTGTAATTTCATTTTGCGCACGAAAGTAAAGAGATCAATTCGGGTTTGAGTAAATTCAAGTCTTTCATTCGGGCAGTATGATAAGCCCAATTTCAATGTTTCTTCCTCTAATGGTGACAAGGTTCGCTCTGTTAGATTTACTATCGTTAAGTTGTCTACCATTTCGCGCCCCTTTTGCTCCTGGTGATCCTGGGGGTTGTGTTGACTAGACCTCTCCCTCTGCCTCTGCCTCGGCCCCTTCCAACCCCCTCTTCTTGTTCTTCGGTTGCTTCTGGGGGTTTGCTCTTTCCTCCCCTGAGCCAATTCGCTCGGACTAGGTCGTATTCCATATGAAAAGGGGTCTTTGTTTGCGATGTGCCTGCCGCCTCGTCTCCTGATAACTCATTTTCGGTCACCTCCGATTCCGAAGTCTCTACTGTTGGCGTGGCTGCATGGGAGGCTTTCTTCTTGTTCATTTCTTTCCTCGGGGCGTCGAATTTTTTGGCGAATGTCAATATTCTTCCTAGGGAATAATCCCTCTCATCCCTCTCGAATTTCTCTTGCTTTCTGTGGCGGATTTTCAACTCATATTTTTCCAACCGTTTTCTCATTTCCGATCTTAATTCATCCTTTCTTGTTGTATTCGTTATTTTCTCAATTTCTTCCTCCAATGACTTAATTTCATTAATTGCTTTTTCCCTGTCACTCCAGGCAAACTGTATCAGTAATTTTAACATGCCTCGACTCGATAGGGCTGTGTGTTCCGCCCACAGTTCCAGTAATTTTGGGTCTGGATTTTCATACGCCGGGACAGTGTATATTCTAAGTCCTCTCGGCACTCTGTCAACATCCACATAGTTTGTGAGAGAGGTGGCTTCCCACCACTTTCTAATCTCTCTTTCCCGCAATCTCTCCAGTCGATTGAAAAGATTATTTAGCGTATCTTTGCCGCTGTTGTCTTTCTTCTCACTTGGTTTTGCGCCCTCAGCCTCTTTAGAACGTTTTTTAAACATGCCGCTTGCTGCTTCCTGCCGAGCCTTATCGCCAAACATTTCGTCATCCATAGTTCGGATAGGCGACGCGTGGTTCACTTCCCCTTCGTCTTGCCTCTCACTCTTGCATTCAGCACACCTACACGCACTTGGGCTTACCCGGTAGTGAAGCCTCACTGGTCCTGGGTCGCTCCTCTCGGCGTGGTCTTCGGTGTGTCCTCAATCCAGTGAGCGCGGTGCCCCGTTGAATATTGTAGCTCCTTGTTGCACCAAATCCGGGTCACTCGCAGACGGGTGCCTCTTCGTGGTGGCGCACCACGTTACACACTGCAGCTCCAAGTCTTTCTTAATATCGGAAAGAATTTTTGGCACTCATGGGGGAAGTGTTCACGTTAGTTTATTGAGAACACTCAGCAGACAAACGCGTTTCGGTTTTCCTTCGTCAGTGTCTACCATTGACACGGAGGAAGCGGAAATAAAAGCATTTTCATTATTTTTGCATGTCCATAGAAAGAGGACTTTCGTGAATCCCCGTGAAAAAATCATTTGTGCAGTATATCACTTTTTGTTTAACATATTGATAAACATGATGAATGGCTATATTCATGTAATTCATTTAACATTTATATACCATATTTTCAGATAATTATAAATTATAAATTAAATTATTTCCGAAAATTATTTACAATATATGTACAGTTTGTGTTGTGCCATTTCTCATGCTACAGTTGCTAAAAGGGGCGCGAAATGGTAGACAACTTAACGATAGTATGGATGTTTTTTCTGTGCCGGGGATCATTCAGCAAGTTGCAGAGAATTAAAGACGGAGCTGAATTTAACTTGCTGTGGCCTTTGTCGAATTGGAGTCCTGTGAAGATGGAATTATGTGCGGCTCTCCGGTCGCGTACGAAGGCTCACTGCTGCAGCGGGTCCAGATGAGCACCAGGCTGGTGCTTGAATTGAGGAAGCAAGAATGCTGGCGTCTTGCAGGGGGCGTTCAGTATGAGCTCGTCTCGGCTTCTACAAAGCAAGAATTGATGCCCGCCTGAATCTACATCAACCCACTTGGGAACATTAATGTTTTAATAAGGACTGAGAGACAGCGCACCCACTCGGGTGTTATGTATGCACTACACCTCCCACAAGGCCATTGAGTGGGCGGCGCCCACGTGGCAGGTAAAGGTCAATAAGTAGTGCAGAGTATAGAGCGCTGGGACTCATTTCCATGAACTGCACGCCATTGAGAAAGGGATTTCATTTTCCCGAAACGCGTCTGGCGTTCTACCAGTATGGATGTTTTTTCTGTGCCGGGGATCATTCAGCAAGTTGCAGAGAAATAAAGACGGAGCTGAATTTAACTTGCTGTGGCCTTTGTCGAATTGGAGTCCTGTGAAGATGGAATTATGTGCGGCTCTCCGGTCGCGTACGAAGGCTCACTGCTGCAGCGGGTCCAGATGAGCACCAGGCTGGTGCTTGAATTGAGGAAGCAAGAATGCTGGCGTCTTGCAGGGGGCGTTCAGTATGAGCTCGTCTCGGCTTCTACAAAGCAAGAATTGATGCCCGCCTGAATCTACATCAACCCACTTGGGAACATTAATGTTTTAATAAGGACTGAGAGACAGCGCACCCACTCGGGTGTTATGTATGCACTACACCTCCCACAAGGCCATTGAGTGGGCGGCGCCCACGTGGCAGGTAAAGGTCAATAAGTAGTGCAGAGTATAGAGCGCTGGGACTCATTTCCATGAACTGCACGCCATTGAGAAAGGGATTTCATTTTCCCGAAACGCGTCTGGCGTTCTACCAGTATGGATGTTTTTTCTGTGCCGGGGATCATTCAGCAAGTTGCAGAGAAATAAAGACGGAGCTGAATTTAACTTGCTGTGGCCTTTGTCGAATTGGAGTCCTGTGAAGATGGAATTATGTGCGGCTCTCCGGTCGCGTACGAAGGCTCACTGCTGCAGCGGGTCCAGATGAGCACCAGGCTGGTGCTTGAATTGAGGAAGCAAGAATGCTGGCGTCTTGCAGGGGGCGTTCAGTATGAGCTCGTCTCGGCTTCTACAAAGCAAGAATTGATGCCCGCCTGAATCTACATCAACCCACTTGGGAACATTAATGTTTTAATAAGGACTGAGAGACAGCGCACCCACTCGGGTGTTATGTATGCACTACACCTCCCACAAGGCCATTGAGTGGGCGGCGCCCACGTGGCAGGTAAAGGTCAATAAGTAGTGCAGAGTATAGAGCGCTGGGACTCATTTCCATGAACTGCACGCCATTGAGAAAGGGATTTCATTTTCCCGAAACGCGTCTGGCGTTCTACCAGTATGGATGTTTTTTCTGTGCCGGGGATCATTCAGCAAGTTGCAGAGAAATAAAGACGGAGCTGAATTTAACTTGCTGTGGCCTTTGTCGAATTGGAGTCCTGTGAAGATGGAATATATATATATATATATATATATATATATACACATATATATATATATATACATATATATATATATACACATATATATATATATATATATATACATATATATATATATATATATATATATATATATATATATATATATATATATATATATATATATATATATATATATATATATATATATATATATATATATAACATTTCTATGGCAAAATGAAACCCCTCATTTTGTTCCTTTTCAAATTAAATGTATTAAGTGTTACCACTTTATTCCAATCAAGATGACTTCAGGTGTGCCATACTTTTGTCATAAGTAAGACTGTTAGCGTTCTAGTTGTTCTTTAGAACACTCTGGGACATTCTGTCATTGGGCTATAGTTGGGCTACATCTGGCTGATATTTGGGCTACATTTGGGCTCTTTTGTCTCTGGTGGCCATCTTGGGAGACTGCATATCAGGATTTGAGAAGTCACTCAAAATGTGCCCTAATTTTTCTTTCTTCATGACTAATCATAATTTCTATGGCAAAATGAACCCCCTCATTTTGTTCCTTTGCAAATTAAATGTTTTAAGTGTTAAGACTTTATTCCAATCAAGATGACTACAGGTGTGCCATACTTTTGTCATAAGTAAGACTGTTAGCGCTCTAGTTGTTCTTTAGAACACTCTGGGGCATTCTGTCACTGGGCTATAGTTGGGCTACATCTGGCTGATATTTGGGCTACATTTGTTTTTTTTTGTCTCTGGTGGCCATCTTTGGGCTACATTGGGCTACATTGGGCTACATTGGGCTACATTTGGGCTCTAACATATATATAGCCCAAAGTAGCCCAATATATATTTTTCAAAGTTAATTTTCGTAAAAACCACTGGAGCATATATCTTGAGACATAGCAAAGGCACATCGGGCTACCAGTCCCTACAATTTTGCCAAGTTTTGTGGAAATCCATTCAGCCGTTCGAGCTAAAAGTGAGTCCAACCGCCCTATGGAAAACTCAATGTTAAAAACACGTTTTGGGACCCCCCTTTTTTCTCAGCCCCCGCTTGACGAAACCCCCCCCAAACTTTCAGGGGACGCTCAGAAACAAAATGTGCCATTTTCCTGAAAATTTCAGCCAATTCCGTCCATCAACGCCAAAGTTATTCAACATAGAATTTTCAGAAATCCCTATTAAAAAAAATCCTAACTATATATACCTACTGGCGACTTCCAGTAGGTAATATATATATATATATATATATATATATATATATATACATTGTTATAATATTAGCATGATTATTATTGCTCTTGTTTTGTTACTGTTATTGGTATTATTATAGCCTAATAAACATTACATTTAATATTATTATTGTTATTATTATTATTATTATTGTTATTATTACGGTTATTATTAGGACTATAATTGATGTTATTATAATTACGACCCCCAGTTTTCTCTTTTTGCTGATTTTTACAGCTAAATACAAACAGGAAAACATCTATTTTCCTGTCTGTATGTGTTTTTAAATATGGAAAAATATGGAAAACAGGTTTTATTTAGAGCGATTTTCACTACTGCCAATCATGAGCCCTTGGGCACAGGCTGAGCAGACTGAGTTGTAGAGTGGAATTACAAATGTAAAACATTTGCTAATGAAGCTTAAATAACTGCATCTCTACAGCTGTTTACTCTGTTCCACAATGTACATGTTGTCAGATGACGGTATTTCACTGCAAATGGCTAAAAACCACTAGATATTGAAAAATGAATATACATTTGTCAGTTAAATACGTGTGGAAATATACCCACTGCAGCTTCATTTTTTTACACTAAGCACAAAATAAATATGAATAAATATAGATGGCGTTTCAGCGCGCGCAATGTAATTCGTTTTATTTATTTATTTAGTCATCTAACTCCGTTGGGCCGTATGCTGGAGTTTACTACCCTCCACCCTGCCCCTCTCTTAACATAACATAACAGGTGTATTTGTTAAGTGCACGATTACCCGAAGGAATCCTGGATCTGAATAACAGATGTTTATTGTTACCCAACTCAATGGTACTCATTTTATCGACCTCAAATGGATGAAAGGCTGAGTGGACCTGTCAGGATTTGAAACTGTGACCATGAAGTCGAACACAGGCCCCTGCAGTGGCTGCTTTAGTCCACTGAGCCACCAGACCCGACTCTTGCCCCGCCCACTGCCCCGCAGCACCCCTATCATTCTACACCCATTAACGTTTGTGATCCCAGTTTGGGACTAGTCTTGATGAACTCATTTGCATTATTCAACTGCTGGTGTGAATGGGTGTTTGCCCAGGATCACACACTTTGGTTGAGTTAAGAAGTCGAGAACGCAAGTGTCTCATCAAAGTCTGTGGCTTCAAAAGTAGACCAAAATCTCCTTCAGTTTTGGCGCTCATTCACTATGACTAGAGTCACTTGATACCCATTAGCCGATGAACAATCCTTTTATGTTTGAATAGGCCCAATGTGGTCTTCGTTCCTCCAGGTGTTTGCATGCAGAGCCAACGTTGTGTGGTTTAAGTTTCTTCGTCTCATCAGAGGCTCTGCAGAGCGCGAGTGTATTTTATATTATGTCATCTTATATGGATTTGAATAGCGCACGATTCACCCGAGAGGGTATCCAGGCACTTGGGCAGGTGTGTAGGTTTGAGGCCGCCAGGGTGCTTATACGAAGAGCCAGGTCTTCAGATTCTGGCACATCGTAGTGTGAGCATCGGGCCATTAGGCAGTGTTAAAGTCGTGGAATGATTAAGGCCCATCAAAACAAGCAGTGGCAAAGCCATGTATAGCAGCGGAGCTGGCATTGGGAAGATGGGCAGTAAAAATGGAGGCCATTTTGCAACAACATTTCATTTGTCTGCATTGATTGCCATGCTGCAATAGGGATCCCTGGTTGGCCGCGTAGCTTTGACGGGAATTTGTGATGGAGCTTTAAAGTGAGCTGTGGAAGGAACTGTTGAATCGCTAAATAGCATTCGTACAACCTTTAATCAGTCATGGCTTTTAACTGAAAGTACATGCATGACTGCACACGTTTATGTTGCTGGCCGACAAGTCCTGTGATTTTGGGCAAATCACTTATTCCCCCTGTGCTTAAAAATCATAAATGCGACTTGTGTAATGTAACAGGTGCTCATATAAAACGATCAAATACCTTTGGGTCAAGTCGAGTCCTCACTATATAGAAATGTGTGGGGAAAAAATGGTACCTCAATGACTGGGAAAGCCGCATGAGCAGTAGCCGTACACTAATTAAGTCTAATCAACCAGTAGTTGGTCCATGCACCACAGAAAGAAATGAAAGTGACGCAGCAAGCGACGCCTCATACGTGCTGCTGAATTAGAAGGTGATTAGAGTAATAATCATGTCAACAAATGTTAAGTAATGGGCAGGCTAAATACCCTTTTATAGTGTTTTCTTTAGATACAATAGGTCGCCAAGCGACGGTACATTTGCCCTGCCTGCAGGCTCGACCTAAAAATGTAGTTCCCTAAAAATGACAAGTGGAAGAACATAAGTCAAGGGAGAGGATGTGGCATAACAGCCAGAGCTTTGACTTTGAAGCTTTATATCTAGGTTCGACTCTCAGCGTCTGCTTATTAGCCTGTGATTCTGGGCAGATCATTTAATCTCCCCGTGCCTATGACAGCGCCTGGATACCCTCACTGGTGGTTAGCTAAGCTCTACAAATCTGAGTATTTATTTATTTGAGTCAGCCGAATCAAAACGATGGTAAAGAAGCTATGCTCTAGGGAAAGGACAAACACAAAATGGGGCATGATTTCCTATGAAAAAATATCTGCCTACGAACTTGAACACAGTGTAGCAACACTCCACCTTTAAAGGTTGAATGACTTTACATTCCTTTTTATTTTTTAGGTTGAGTCTAGCGGCAGGGCGCATGCGCGGCTCGCTCTGCGAGACTGCTGTAGTAGAGTATGGGAGCGAAGCCGCACCCACTCTCCTCTCCTCCTCGGCTACTTCGCTCTCCAGGTGTGATTGAGGAAAGCGCCGAGATGCCCCTCGGTGATTCGTGCGCGATATAAGTTCTCCACATAACATAACATAACATTAATTGGCATGTGTCATTGTCTTTCGTAAATGCTGCCTTCGGATTCGTTAATAGGCTTGTTAGTCCCTACTTAATACGGCCTTGTCTTCATTTGTACCCTCCCCTGGCGACAGGCCCTTTTACTTCAATTGTTACACAGGACCTGTTATTTAGTCTGTAAGCACTATTTACTTTATTGAGTTTCTCTTAATGCAGGCCGGACATGCGCTGCTTCAGCTGAAACTGCTTGAGTTTTTTCAAGCAGTACGGCCGCCCCTGTAACACGGGCGCCTGCTTTCAATCACTTTAGCCCGGCATTATCTCCTGTCTGTAACATGGATTTAGAAATTATTAGCTTTGCCACTGTTGGAGCCTGCAGTCTTGGGGAGAAGCCGTGACCACACTGCTGGGGAGGACTAAAACTCCACACTCCTTTGCCTCCACACACCTCTTAAAAGCGCGCCGTGCCCAAGTGGAGCTTGTAGCCCCTTTACCATAGTTGGAACCTACAGTCTTGGGGAGAAGCCGTGACCACACCGCTGGGGAGGACTACAACTCCCACACTCCTTTACCTCCACATGCGCTTAAAAGCGTGCCACGGCCGCACGGAGCTTGTAGCCCCTTTGCCATAGTTGGAGCCTGCAGTCTTGGGGAGAAGCCGTGACCACAACGCTGTGGAGGACTACAACTCCCACACTCCTTTGCCTCCACATGCGCTTAAAATCGTGCCGTGACCACGCAAAGCCCAGGCCAAGGGCGGGCCCATCCATGCCCGTCGGAGCCCGGAAGAAGCTGGGCTGGGCCCCCCTCTAAGCCTTGCTGTGTCAATCGCTGATACAGAATCGTAATTTCTTGGAGGACTGAAGTATCCCAGTAATGGCAGCCGCTCATATCATGGGTAAGCTTAAAGTCACAGCACAAGCAACAGGAGGGGAGATTGTTAACACTTTTGATTGTTTCCTGGTGAGACCCGCGAATGTGCTATCCAAAGAAATTGAGATCACCGAGCGACGCCTCTCATTAGAGGAAGGGAGGCGGTCTGGCCATATGTTGCAACCCCCTTCACTTCCACTTATGCAGCCATTAGATCCCGCGGACGATGATTCTTGTGCTACTGTCCATCATTCTGCGACTACCCCTGTTTCCCCCAATACACTGCCCTGCCCGATTCCCCCAGTATCCCCGCATCGAATGATTCAGTTATTGAACCAGTTGTAAAAAGAAAAAGGCCCGGGGAAAACAGAACCTGACATCAAGACACAGAGAGCACAAAGAGTGGAAAAAACAGCTATTAGATCCAGTCCTGGACTTGAAACCGCAGTGACTTCTGAGTTGGGGGAGGGCTCAGGGATGGTATCGAAAAGGTCATTCTAGTGAAATTGGAAAAAGTGGTCCTAGGTCTTTTAGAGCCACTAAATAGTAGATTGGAAAGTATTGAGGACAAATTAGATCTCCTTATTAGAAGGGGTGTAAACGATAACAGTTCCAGGACGGATGCCCAATCTCTATCACCTGAATCAATAGCAGGGCTGTCAACAAATTTGGTTAGGAAGGGTCAGAAGGAGACAACCAGGAGTGTTCATGTCACTTTACCAAATCTTCCATTATCATAAAACATTTCACATCTTGCCCCGCAGCCCCTCACACACCCTACCCACTTCGCCCTCTTTGCCGGAGGCTTATGCACATAGCAGTACTCAGGGCACCAACAACACCTGTATAGAAGGTGGTCTGAGACCCCAGGACGTCATAATCCAACAGGCCTTATTGAGGGGCCAGTAGGGGGACAGCCTATAACCAGGTGCCCTCCGCAACAGGTATGAAGAAGCCTCACACTTTAGATCTCCCTCCAGCAGCCCTCCCATTTGTCTTGGTTCTAGTTGATGTGCCCCCGTTAAAAAGGGGTCAGAGAGAAACGACCGAATAACTAATGGCAAAAGTCCTTCATTGGTTTAGTTTTTGAGCCAAAGGGCCTGGCCTATGGAGAAAAAGATTAGACACACATAATATTATGGCTAGGAGGGTACGTTGGGTCGGGCCTTCACCTAAAGTAATAAGTGGGAACTGTGTGGTTGTGAATTTTAATCCGAAGGACACCACATAGGCGAACCACGGGAGAGACCACAACGTAAAAGTTGTTGATGTAACGGCCCCCCCTAAGTGCTCAGGAGCAGATATTCGAGCAATAATATTTTTGGAAATACCAGCATACAAGGACCCAAAAATCGGTCAGTCCTTTATAAGAAACAACCTTTTTGCATTCAGTGTTCCTTAGCGTGAACACTTAATATGCAGCACATGTGGGGATTTTTTACCACTCACCTTTCACTTTATTCACTTTATTGAGAGGTCCTGACGAAAGCCCCGTTTATATATTTTTGAGGGCTAAAACATGTTGACCATCTTTGGATAATAACATACAGTTGCACATAGTACTGTTTATCCACATTTTCATTTGAAACATACCCAGGATCACTGCGAATAAATTAAACAGGTAGAATCCTGAGGTATTTTTAACATTCACACTACACTTCATCACACTCGCACACCGGCTACTCAGCTGGGACCTGATGATGAAGCATGACACCAACCAGGTTGGTGAGTGAGGGTTTTATTAAAAAACCTTAAAGGTGCCAGACATTTCCGTTATACTCTCCTTTTTGTAAAACGGCCGTCTTTATTGGTTTTGTGTGAATTTTAATAATCAGCGTCTGGCAAGAGACTTATTTGAAGTTTGCAATAGTCCCTCCCCTCCAAATTAAAAAATTACTGTTTCCCACCTAGCAAATTTTTACAGACCCACACCACGAACCATACTGTGTTAGCGCGAAGAAGTTAACAACTGGAGAATGTTGAATCAACCCACAGGCCACTTAACGTCTGCAACTCAGGACAGTTTAATCCATCAAAGATTTGAGAGAATGTACGAGTTGTCCAGCAGGTTCTCGCCCCTGGCTGACCTAGAGTCGTGTGACTGACTACTTAAGGAAGGTTTATTAGTACATGCTAACAGCCCTAGGGAGCTTTTTAACATCTCGGAGGCACTGACTTGCACGATCCAGACTGAACCAGTAGTGGGTGGCCATATTGGTAATGTAGAAGGTGTCCTGAATGACTAAGTAGTATAGAACCATTGGCATCTGTGGAACAAATGGGATCTCGTAAACATGTATTGCAAATAGCCACATGGAATGTGTCGGGCTTTGCTAATAAGCAGGTTTCACCAAAGTGGACTTCAGTGTGGCAGGGTAGAGACATTATTTGCCTTCAGGAAACATGGGCCACAGACCCTATTTCAATTAACGGCTAACGTTCCTTTCAAACCAACGCTGTTCCATCTCCGGCTGGCAGAGCAAAAGGAGGTCTCCTCACCTTAATTTCAAACACCTTAAATGTTAAGATAATAAAGTCTGAATACCCATCCCCTAATTTCCACATATCAGCTTTTAGAGAAGAATGACCACAAGAATGCTTAATGATAAATTACTACAACAACAACTTCGGGGGTAGCATGGCGTCAACTGTAGATTCCCTCAGAAGGAGCTCACGAAATTTATAAGGGCATTGACAATTAAAGACCTTAATATTCTTTGGGTAGGGGATTTTAATGCTCAAACATGTCCTCACATATCTGAATTGGTTTGCGGTGTCGAAGATACACAGGGGTATTTAATTGTGCATTGTATGCACAATAAGCATGGAAACAGCTTAAATAGACTGCTGACCACCCGGAACCTAGAAATAAAACAGAGTCAGTCAGAGGCGGTTTAGATAAAACATGTTTCCGTGGCAATCATGGGTCGACAATCGACTTTATAATTGCTTCTGCTCACTCCTGTGTTAATGTTCCCCATACCCTTACACAATTTTCTAATTTTAGCGACCACGCGCTATTGTTGTTCGAGGTAACTGGTGTAGGTGTTTCCTGTAGGCAACCAGAAAGGGCCTCCAAACCACTCTTAGCTAGACAAAATGGGTACCAGTTAAAGTGGCTCCAGAAGAAAGGGAGTGACCACAAAAGCCAAGAGAGGGGGTACCACAGGTAAATAAAAGAAAAAACTCTCTTGGGTGAATTGTTAGTTGTACAAAAATCCCTATTTCGTTATCTCATACTTTCATACTCATCCACCCTCACTTAAATGCCCCTATATATATATAATATATATATAAAATACCCTACTAGTCAATCAACACATATATGATGAGAATGGCAAAGAAATACATAAAAAGGGTTATTTTATTTTAAATTCAATTTCTATATCAAATTTTTTTCAAATAAAAGCACTTCAAGTTCATGTACTTTTTTTGTTTAAATTTGTGTATTGGGTTTTTGTGTACATATGATAATCAACATATCAGTAATCATGAAATACAGATAATGCATGACCATAGTTACATTGTCTCAGGTATCGTCACTTAGCGGCCTCCCTGCTCCAGGGAGCCCACGTCACGCGACCGCATCCCACCGTGTGTTCCTGTAACGGTCACCTCTAACCCCTCATGGGGTCCCCAATATGTCCCCAAGGGGGGGGGGCAGTACTGTCCGTGGCGTGCGACCTACTGGTGTCTGCGAGGTGATGAACTCATGATGTGGCAATTGTTATGTGGGTGCCGCACCGAGTATTGGCTATGCCGGCGTGATCCGCAGGTGTGCATGGTGTCGTGTCGCTGTTATCTGTATGTCCACCCAATGGACCCAAAGGTGTGGGGGGGGGAAAGATGCCCCCCCGATCTAAACTTATTAACTCTTCCAAGAACTTCGGGATGAACTGGGTAACAAGGGGGGGGGGAGCCTGGGGGGGTGAGCAGAAGGGAATGGGTCGCTACCTCGGGGGGCACCATAGCGGCGCCCCTGGATCGCGGAGATTGGTTGTGTGTGAGGAGTTATTGACTCGCGTCTGATCACGAGTGTTGCGGGGATACCACTACTGATGGCAATCCGGGAGGGTTCGTCGCCGTATCATGGGGTGTGGGGGCCGGAGTGGCTAGGTGTGTCTGGGACTGTGAGACCATGGGTGTTGCATCAGGTCGTGTTGTCTGTGTAAAGTTGTACATCAATTGAGCCCACTCTAAGGATATGGGGTGTTTGCGGTGTCCCCGTACCTCCTCCTCTCGGAGTATCTCCTCCTCTGCCTTGCCCCACTTCTGCACCGCACCTATCCATGCCGCTTCCGGTGGTCCCGTGGGGGACCTCCAGTGCTTGGCTATTCCCCGTTTCGCCAGAAGGATGGCCAGTGAGAGGAATCGGTTCTGTACTTTCTCGGTTTTCCGCCTGCGGAAGATTCCGAGCGCACATGCCTCCCATGTGGTCATGGACGTTATGGCCGTGACCTCCGCCAGGGTTCGATGGACCAAGTCCCACAATCCCCGGAGTGTGGGACAATCCCAGAACATGTGTCTGAAATCCGCTCCTGGGGTATGACAGCGGGGGCACTCAAAGTGGGTGTCGAGGAAGAAACGCTGCAGGCAGCTCGGTGTGAGATATGCCCTGTGGAGGATGTTGAATTGTATGTTACGGAATCTGGCATTTCTGGATACTTTTTTGGGGTACTCCAGGGCCGTGCTCCATTCTTTATCGTGGTTCAAGTTCATGTACTTGAAGTGCTTTTATTTGAATTTGATATAGAAATTGAATTTAAAATAAAATAACCCTTTTATGTATTTCTTTGCCATTCTCATCATATATGTGTTGATTGACTAGTAGGGACTGGGGGCATTTAAGTGTGCGTGGATGAGTATGAAAGTATGAGATAACAAAATAGGGATTTTTGTACAACTAACAATTCACCCAAGATAGTTTTTTCTTTTATTTACCAGTCAAAGTGGGCCAGAATAGACAAGAAAGAAATAATACAGCAGGTTGTAGAGAACAAATTGGACGTGATTATGAAATGTCTAGATCCAAATTTAGAACCTGGCACTTTGATTCCCAACTTTTTAGACTTACTTAAGGAAGTCAGAATATCTCTAACCAGGCCTAATGCATACACAAAAAATTGCGTACTTGGTTGGTTTGACGAGGCTTGTTCCCAAGCCCTGCAAGTTCTTCATAAGGCCCTTAAGGCTGCTCCTAGAGATCAGTCCCATATTAAGGACTTATGTCTGAAATATAATAGAGCAAGGAAAAAATAGGGAAGTGGAGATGAAACACAATGCGTGGGAAGATCTAGTCAAAGCAGCCTCCTGTAACAATAGTAGGGATTTTTGGAATGTTGTGAACGCCCCCGATTTTAAAAATACCTTGGATAAACATCTGGATAACCATGGTGACGTGGTTGCTTGGGTGCTGCACTTTGAAGGTATTTTTGGATGCAGTAGTACAGTGAGTGGTGATTCTTTTGATCCCATGGTACTCTCAGGTGAACCACTGATCTTTAGCCTAGAGGAAGTGAGAACTGCCCTACTTAAGTGTACCCAAGCCAAAGCGCCCGACCCAGATAGGGTTCTCATTTACTTTTTTCTGTAATACCAAGAATTGTTAAACACCTGTATTTAATGAAATTGCTAAGAAAGGACCTCTCCAGTCGAGGAAAACAAGCATTATAATTCCAATACATAAGAAAGGCGATAAAGCCAATCCCTGGAATTATCGCCTGCTTTCCCTTCTGGATTGTACCGGAAAAATGTTAGGCAGTGTGTTACTGAACAGGCTGGAAGAGTGGGCGAGGGAGAAAGCTATTTTAATACCAACTCAGTATGGTTTCCAGAAAGGACGAGGTACATTTGATCAATGCCTAAATCTTACTATGACCATTGCAAAGTATACAAAAGCCAAGGGAGGTTGTATTTACATGGCTTTCATGTATCTATCAGCAGCCTTTGACTGTGTAAGCCATGTAAAGCTATGGCCCACAATGTTAGAGATGGGCATTGATTCTCAATTGATTAATATAATTTGGGAAATGTACACACAGGCGACTGCAAGAGTTCGGTATGGCAGTAAGGGAGAATGTACTAGGTCTTTCCAGATCATGCGAGGCGTCAGGCAAGGCTGTGTACTTGCCCCATTCCTGTTCTCACTATATACAAATGGGTGGAAGCTGCACTAACAGGATCTACCACAGATATCCCAATTTTCCCACCATCCTCACTACCGATCCTGGCATATGCGGACGATGCAGTCCTAATAGCCAGGACGAGAGTTGCGCTCCAACACTTAATAAACGCCTTTGTAGGGTTTATGTCATCACTAGACCTAAAACTTAATGAGTCCAAATCTTTTGTTATGGTGTCAGGCGCTATACTTCCGAATAGGCTACCATCTTTTTATGTAGGGACAAGAAAATAAATTAGAAATACTGGAGACTTTCTCCTGTTTGGGAGTTTTATTTGATAATAAGCAATCCTGGGTGCAAATGGTAAAGTGCAGGGCCACAACAATGAAGAGAACTTTGGTTGCAATTACCAGTTTTTGGAAAAAACTGGGATCCAAACATATAGAGACGATAAGGAAGATTTACAATGCAAAAGCAATTTCAGTAGCAACATACGGGGCTGGATTGTGGGGAAGAAATTCTCTTGAGAAAAGATTCTCGTGAGAAATGCGCATGCGCGGCCGCTCGCGCATGCGCATTAGTACACAAGACGGCAGCCATGAAGATAGCGAGCCCCGGGGACGCGGCGGGCAGCGGCGGGCAAGGTAAGTGCCTTTTAATTCTTCTACACCATCAATTTAAAGTATTTAGGGAGGGCGGGAGGGAGGCGGGTGGCGGCCAGCTACGCTCCGTCTGCGGAGCGTGCATAGTGCCGGATTCTACGCCTGCTACGCAAAATGCGTAGAAGCCGGCACTACGCACACTCCGTGCACGGAACGTAGCCGCCCGCCGAGGGTTATGTGTAGCATCCTTTTTGTGTGCCTGCCTGTTCAAAAGACGCCATTTATAAAGGAAAATGCTGTTAGTTTCAAATAATTGTCTCCCATGAAGTCTCATTGTAAATAGGAAGGTTAATCATGTTTCTTAGGTCTGAATTTTTAAATAATTTACCCAGAGTTACTTGAAGTCTATATTGGTAGAGTCACAAAGGTTCCCTTTTATCATTGGTTTGTATTGATTCTATAAAAGAATGTTTAAACTGCTTCTTTTTAAAACTGTGTACTTTTATGATCTATGTCATATAACCAGATCAAATAAAGTTTTATTGAATTGAATTGAATTGATTAGCGAATGAAGCCATGTGAATTCCAGGTAGCACATAATCCTGTGCTAATGAGCTGAAGCAGACAACAACACATCTGTGTTACATGTAATCTGTACTAAAACCACCTGATGGGTTGTTTTCAAAAACCTGTTTTATGATCAACACCACCACCACCACCTATATGACCACGACCAACACTACCACCTCCACCAATACCACCACCACCACTGCCAATACCACCACCAATACCACCACCACCACCAATACCACCACCACTGCCAATACCACCATAACCACTATCAATACCACCACCAATACCACCACCACCAATACCACCACCATCAATACACCTATCAATACCACCACCACTACCACCACCATCACCAATACCACCACCACCACCACCAATACCACCACCAATACCATAACCACCAATACCACCACCAATACCAAAGCCACCAATACCACCACCATTACCACCACCACCAATACCACCACCAATACCACCACCACCACCACCACCAATACCACTACCAATACCACCACAACCACCAAAACCACCACCAACAATATCACCAATACCACCACCATCAATACCACCACCAATGCCACCACCACCAATATCACCAATACCACCACCATCAATACCACCACAAATACCACAGCCACCACCAATACCACCAATATCACAACCACCACCAATACTGCCACCAATACCATAACCACCAATACCACCACCACCAATACCAACACCACCTCCAATACCACCACCAGTACCACCACCAATACCACCACCACCACCAATACCACAACCACAAATACTACTACCACCACCACCAATACCACCAACAGTACCACAACCACCAATGCCACCACCAATGCCACCACCACACAAATACCACCAACAATACCACCACCACCACCAATACTACCACTAATACCACCACCAATACCACCACCAATACAACCACCAAAACCACCAACACCAATATTACCAATGCCAATACCACCACCACAATACCACCACCAATATCACCACCAATACCACCACCACCACCAACACCACCATCACCATCACCAAAACCACAAAGACCACAAATACCACCACCACCACCACCAATACAACCACCACCAATACAACCACCACCAATACCACAACCACCAATACTACCACCACCAATACCACCACCAACACCACCACTAATACTACCACCACCAATACCACCACCATCAATATCACCGCCACCAATAGCAATACCACCACCACCAATATCACCACCACCACCAATACCACCATCAATATCAACATCACCATCAATACCACCACAACCACCACCAATACCACCACCAATACTCCCACTAATAGCACCACCACTATCACCAATAATACCACCACCACCAATATCAGCACCACCAATACCACCACCACCAATGCCACCACCGATACCACCACCAATACCACCAATACAGCCACCAATACCAATACCACCAATACTACCACCACCAATACCACCACCACCAATACCACCACTAACACCACCAATGCCACCACCACCAATACCACCACCATCAATGCCACCACCACCACCACCACCACCAATACCACCACCAAAAAACACCACCACCAATACCACCACCACCAATACCACAACCACCACAGATACCACCACCAATATCACCACCACCACCAATACCACCGACACCAATGCTACCACCACCACCAATACTAATAGCAATACCACCACCAATACCACCAATACTACCACCACCACCAATACCACCACCACCACTACCATCACTACCACCAATACCCAACCACCAATACCACCACCACCAATACCATCAATACCACCACCAATACCACCACCACCAATACCAATACCACCACCACCAATACCAGTACCACTGATGGAGTAAGGTCTCGGAGCAAAGAGACTTGTTCGGATGCAATCTGCTCATTTAACTCACTAACAAGTTATTAATAAAATGTGGGTTAGTGTCAGCTTGCTTATGCATGTACTAACGCGGATAACATTAAAGAAGGGCTAATACCGCTTTTAGCGGGAAATCTGTTTTGCACATGCATCAACTACATTTACGTAGTATGACGAGTAATGCTTGTAGGAAAATTCTGGTGCATGAGCAGAAGCTACTAACTCGTGTGCATGGCACCTTCTTATTTGTAATTAAAGTACGCTATTTTACTAATGCTAATGTGGGGATAAGTCTAATAAATAAAATGGGATAGAGTAGAGGTGGGTGGTATACAGTGCAAACACTTTATTTGAGAAATTAACATCTGTCTTTTGACTTTTATCATTAGTGCGTATTTGGGCCTTTCTCGCATACCTGAATGAGCTGAGTGACGCGAAGTTTGCACATGCCCGCTGAGTGAAGCCATGAAGGTCAATGACAAAGCAGTTGAACGGAAGCCAAGATAGAGTGCTACAGCTTGGGAACGGATGGTGCAGAGTTCAACAGTGAAAAGTTCCATTCATCATAGTGTATTAATGTTTTTCAATATTAATACATGTAGTATATGGGAATAAAATGTATGAATGAAAAGTTAGGGGTTGGATTCATGAACAATGGTTTATCTGAGTCTTGTGACATGTAAACATGGTGTGATGAAGACCCCTCCTTTGCCGGACCAATCAAAATTCGTATTTTCCCAATATTGAAACATTAATGGGTGGAACATGCAGAAGGAAAGGTATAATTAAGGTAGCTTTAGTTATTTAGGGGCATATTATCAAGACCGGTGTTAAAATTATCGCTGGTTATGGGGCAGAAATCGGCCGCTAAATCGGCGATAATGGGCTTGATAATATGCCCTGGAGAATTTCAATAGAAGCCCATGTTCACACCAGAACATGGACTTCTATTGGAATTCTCAAGGGCATATTATCAAGCCCATTATTGCCGTTTTAGCTGCAGTTTTCTGCCGCTAAACCAGCGATAATTTTTTACGCTGTTCTTGATAATATGCCCCTCAGGCGGATGCCGATTTGCTGAGACGGGGTCTTGCCAAATGCTGCAGATGGAGATTTACTGAATGCTGGGGAGAGAAGCTGATGGTGGGTTGCTGATGAAGAATCGATTGCAGAACCTGAAGCAGAACTTTCTATCCTAAATGAATTTGGGTTCGATTCGAAGATTGCGGAAAAATCTCGAGGAGGAAGATAGTGCCAGAGAGGGGTGCGGCGCAACCGTCGGTATCTTAGAGAGGGTAACTATCCTGTCCTGATTCCAGTCCTGAGGTCTTTGTCTCTTGAATCTTTCTCAGGGGACCCCCAACAGCTCTTTGGCCATGGGGCTGGTCTTCCACACCGTCCTTGGTAATTATAAATTTCAGTTATTCGTAAATGTTTTGATCTTTTCTCTCTGTCCTCTCCCTTTCCGGCATCAATTATTGCGTGAGTCAGAGATAAATGCATTGTGTTTTATTAATTGAATTTTCTCTCCTATGAATGATGGTGACTGCACTGTATTCGGATTGCTCACATGCATCTGAAATTTTAGATAAAGATTTAAAACTTCCTGAGTCTGTGGTGATTTACTTAACAGTATAGAAAAGTTAGTTTATGTTAATTATCGCCATCAACTAAATTCAACTAATGGTCCATCGACCAGAGGAAAGAACTTGTTGATCTGCGAAGGGTTAGTTAAAAATTGAATAGAGGTATTTTATAAACTAATCCTAAACAGGTTGTGAAAATATATATATATATAAAACTTGAACCCCCCCACCAGTGGTTTATCCACTGTAAGTTTATGGGCCCAAGTGAGATTATGGTAGTGGAGTATCTTTTGTTGGTGAATCGCTGGATCACCACCACCACCAGTACCACCACCAGTACCACCACCAATACCACCACCACCAGTACCACCACCAATACCACCACTAATACCACCACCACCAATACCAGCACCACCAATACCACAACCACCACCACCACCACCATCTCAGCGCTTCTTGCTCATTAGTAATAGCAGGAGCACTGTACAAGGCCAGAGCTGCAGCCGAGACCATCCCTCCCTCCATGCCTGCCATAAAGTACAGCCTGCCCTGCACCAGGAGGTGAAGCCAGGGCCCTACTACAGCTGGAGGGTTTTTATTAGGCCAAAGATAGTAATGACATTACGCAATGCCACACTGCACACTCAAATCAGGAGAGGGCAGGAAATATCCACCCCGCTCTTCCTCCTGAGCCACAACAGTGTAATCACAGAGCGAAAGGTGTTGGAGTGCTTTGTTAGTGTTTATACAGCCACGGCCCGTGTAGGTCGTGCCACCGGGCGGTGACGTGGGGTGGGGGGTTGTAAAATGCAGGTAATGGACGATTTCAGGTAAGTAACGAAAAAAAGAAATAAAACAAATTTTGTTCCGCGCGCTGCATTGCATTTGGCGATGCAGCACGTGCAACGGATGCAAATCGCCCGTTTCCCGCATTTTACAGCCTCCCACCCTGCCCCTCCCCACCCCACGTCACCGCCCGGTGGCATGCCCTACACGGGCCGTGGCTGTGTTTATAGCTCGGATCATATGTACCTCTCACTTTACACTTTGTGTCTGTGTAATTTACAACATTTACACATCTTCTTCATTGTACTATTTATCACTACTTTGAAGACTTTGCAGGCCGGTCTCTTCCTCTGATATTTACAATCTAACAAGAGGTCGAGAAGGCCCTTTATTGCTGTGCAATAGGTCTCGTATTTGCAAGAGTTTAAGCTATCAGTATAGTAAATGACAATGCCGTTTATTTATGTTTTAAAACCCAAAACATAAATAAAAGGTATTGTCATTTACAATACCAATAGCTCAAACGCGTGACAATGCGAGACCTATAGCATTGCAAATGCTTGTTATTTTATCTCTTTATTAAAGGTTATGCAATACTAATAACAATAAACAATTTGTAGCATTCAGGCATTGTAAAGCACAATTGAATATCTATTGCAATACTTGCATTAATATTTCTGCTCTCCATGAAGTTCAAAATACAGTCACAGCAGGTTTTGATCTTCGAGAGTTAACCAGAAACCATCTCTCTATTGGCCCTGTTCTTAGTCCCGACTTCGGAGTTCCTTGTCTCCTTAAGAAAAACCTGATGGCTCATGGTGGTCTGTAATCCGGGGTGGTAACTGCAATTTCTGTAACAGGCCCTGCCATGTTTCCAGGTTGTCTGGTAATCTGTCATCTTGTCTAGTGTGCATCATCCAGAGTTCCTTTGCCACACATCATTCGCCCACATCGCCTAACCAGTTGTCTACTGTCGGGGACCTGTCACTCAGCCAATGTATCCCTATCTTAATTTTGGTCAATAGGAGGATAAAGTTCACAAATTGTTTCCTCATTTTATTTTTCATGTTCCTTCCTTTGGGCGCCAGTTTTGAAGAGAGGAGGCTGCTGTTGGCATCCCTTTCACTTTCTTTAACTAGTTCATCAGGTACAGTCAATGATTTGCTAGAGAAAGTGGGGAAATGTAGAGAGGAAAGGGACAGTAGAGAGAGAGAGCAGGACAGAAGAAGATGAGGGAGGAGGATGGGAGCAGGCTGGTCTGAAAATTTTACCAGGGCTTGTTTTGATTCCATTTGCGACCCTAGTTTCTCCTAATACAAGATCTGTGGATGGTCCACTTGCAGACCATCAATAGGAGTACAACAAGTGATAGTAAAAGTATGCCTGGAAATGTACCGTTAGTTAGATTTTCAAATGCATTTCCTGGGATAAAATGATTATCACAAAATGTGTAACTCGTCAAAAAGTGTAGGTGCAAGTCTATGATTTGTATTACTTAAAAACGGGCATTCCGTAAGCTATCATACTATTTATGCATTGTCTTTTTTAAGTTTCTTACTTGTAAAATAAGAAGAGTAAAATGATGCACAAAACACTTTAAAAAAAATAGAGTGAAGAAATATTTAAATGTACGCAATAGGACTTCTAGGAGTGGAAATAATGAACGCAAAGAAATGTATGGGTTATGGATTTTTAAAAGTACTTCCTTGGATTTCATGAGTCCCAAAAAATGTAAATCGTGAAATGGTGTAGCCAGAGATCTACCATGTGTAATTTAACGATTTGTTTTTTTTAAAGATCGTGAATTCCATAAACAATTTCTATGTTATCATTTTTCCTGCATCCCACGTGTAGATGGGAGCTGTGAAACGCTGCACAAAAGACATACTGAAAGTATAGTGTGGAAATATTTATATGTGTAATCGTTTATTCTGCTTTAAAAGAGCGTATCTTAGTATTTTGATTTCCAGTAAACACCTACAATCCAATGAAAAAATAGCATCTGTGGTTTGGAAAATAAATGCAAATAAATAGAATCTCTGGATGCTTTCCGCAGATCAAACATCTGAAAGCGGTGACGCCCTAAATGATGTGAAAGGGATGGACCGACAAGAGAGAAACCTTGTTCAAGTTATGAGGTGGGAAAACAAATGCTGTGTATATGGGGCCTGGATTATCCTATATTCTGTCTGTAGATTTTGGGCGATCATGCTGCTACCTTTAGGAGACGCCGCCTCATAATATACCCTTGGGGAAATAATCAGAATTTAATGACAACATTACTAGAAGAAGCCACAACTGTCTCCTAGAAAGAAGGGCGATCACACAAACACCATAGCTTGATTCATACCTTTTAAACAGAGGAAAACTGTCATTTTCTGCTAAGTAGGAATGGAATGAAATATAAAATGGCGTTACAAATGTTAACTTTACATTTCTGATTCCAAAGGTATAAAATACCTCTTTTATTTAAGCTCTTTAAACCTGGAAAAAGTGAGCACTTTAAATGAGTATTCGATGTAAGTTTGCGAAAAAACACCCACCAGTCCTCCGAAGTTTTGCCTTCTGCTACCCAAACTGTTTTGTTTCAATACTTAGGCGTGAACATTTTGTGCACTGCAGAAATATGAAGCATTACAAAGTGGTATATTTCAAGGAGCTTTTTTTTCACAATACGTTGTTCCATTAAAACGCACTGCTTGAATGCACAAAATTGCTGCTAAGTATTATATGTATATACACACACACACACACACATGTATATATATTTTATATAGTTATAGTTATGTTTGCGATTAAACAGAAAAAGCATTTTTTGGTTTGCTACTAACTTTGGCGTCAATTGACGAATCTTCACATTCCTTTCCAAAAACAATGGGGTATATTATCAACAACTAGCGATAATTTTTGTCTCTAACTTGTTTAGAGACAAAAATTATCGCCGCACATCGGCGATTTTTATCGCAGATAAACCTTGCTATTAGCAAGGTTTATCGCAAATGCGATAAAAAACGCCCGCAATGCATGAATATCGCTGAAAAGTCAGCGATATTCATGCATTATCGAGCAAATGCTCTTAGCCATGTTATCCACCTCCCATTGGATAACATGGCTAAGAACTGCTCAGGGCAGGTGTTAGCTTTTGGAGATATTCGCCCTTAGCGCAAATATCTCCAAAAGTTGGTAATAGGAGATAGCGATGTTAGCGACTGTTTCCAGTCGCTAACATCTTGGCACGCCCACTTTGCATATCATTAGTGATAAATATCACTGACATGCAAAGTGGGGCCCATAATGGTCGCTATCTCCTATTAGCTGTCGCTAACTGGTGTTAGCGACAGCTTGGTAATAGGGAGATACTTTTATCTCCGCTTTCTTGGCTTTTAAAGCCAAAAAAGCGGAGATAAAACCCCTTGATAATATACCCCAATGTTCATTCACCTCAGACCCTTCCTGGAACGTTTCAGGATGATCTGCAAGTGGGGACCGAGAAAAAAGGGCAGTCCCAAAATCAAATTTTACCATGCATTTTTCCTAGATTTTTTTTAAAAGGTCTACAGCCCAAACTTCTGATTGAAATTGCACCAAATTTTTCAGGAAGCTAGACTTTGGTCCAGAAAGTGTGCTTTTTGTGATTTGGTGTGAATCCATTCAGTAGTTTTTGAGAAATTAAGTTTAACAAATATTGGTAATATCGGTCGCCAGTAGGTAGTTATTGGTAGGACCAAGTTTCCATAGGAAGAGCATATTTTGTTTTGCTTATAACTTTGGTGTTGTTTGATGAATCTTCATGAAATTTTCCAAACTAATTCTTTGTTCATATCAGCTCCTATGTTGAAAGGTTGGGGGTGATTCGTCAAGGGGGGCCTGAGAAAAAAGGGGGGTCCCAAATGTGTGTTCTCCATGCAATTTCCATAGGAAAGTTTAGACAAGGCTACAGGTCGAACGGGTGAATGGAATTATCCCAAATTTGACAGGGAGAAGGGTCTTGGTCTTGGTCTAGAAAGCACGCTTTTATTTATTTGGTGTAAATCCATTCAGTAGTTTTGGAGAAATATCGAAATTTACAGATATCAATGTTTGGGAATTCTGCCGTCTGATTGGCTGAGGCGTTACGAGCTGCGTGTGGTTGCAGCTAAGAAGTGCTGCCAGCCATTTTGTGATTCCGTTGAAACGAGTAAGAGGAAAAAAGGGCGCAAAGAGTAGGAAACAGGAGGGTAGGAGCACTGTAACCTCTGTGGGTGAGTGCAAAGGTAGTAGTCACTCCTACCGGTCTGAAAGTGCAGTGTTGGTCAGAGTGACATGGTGCTGAGATGAGATGCTGCTACACTCGGGAATGAAACTGAGAGCCTAAACCATGAGCTCATTGCTGTAAAGTGATGTGCTCTGGTCTTTGTAGCATACCTGTGCAAGTAGTGTTAGTAGGCGTTTATACCATACAGGGAGTGGGAAGCGAACTGATGACCCCTACTGTGCGTTTATACTATACCGGAAGTGGGAAGCGAAATACTCACGCCTACCGGTGTGAAGACTCAGGGATCAAACTAAGCTGATTGCTGCAAAGTGATGGGCTCTGGGCGCTGTAGCATACTGGCCACTGTAGTATAACTGTGTAAGTAGTGTTAGTATGCGCTTATACTAATTCTGCAGTGATGCAGTAACCAATGCATCATGGCCCTAGGGAGCGCCACCTCCCAGGCACAGCTCATACAATGTCCTGGGGTGTGCGTCTGCGGGACATTTATGTTTGCTATTATAGGGCGGGTGCATGGCTTCCACCCTGTGATAGCAAAACCTTGTTTGCCTCATTAAAACAAGAGGAGGAAAAATATCGAGAAACAAAAATGAAGCGGGGTCTCACCCATTCCTTTAAATGAGCCCCCTAGTGGGTAATGTTTGGGGGCCAATCCTATTATTATATTGCGGGGTCTCTGCAGGACTGGGGACCATAATCTCACATGTAAATTGGATGCGGGAGGGCACAGAGACGTCTCACAGCCTAGGGGATCGCCAAGTCCCCGGGTATTGTTTACTAATTGTTCGGGGGGCTTCAAGGCCAACTCAAGTCAGCCGATTTTCACAATAAACTACAGACAAGTGTTGTCAGAAAAAGAAGACCCATACACTCACTAATTTATTGGTAAAAAAAGAACCTTTATTAAAACAACACAAATAAATGGTAACACAACTTTATTTGAGCAAACAATAGTATAACATGAAATAAGTGGGTGGTACTCCTTGAGAAGCAGCCTACAAAATCTGCAAGACAAAAAAGAAACATAAGTATGTGTGCCATGTCCAAGAGAAAAAGAAAGGCAGTCAGTATGAAAGGAAGAAAATGAGAATGGTACAGAGAGCGAGTGTGTGGAAGGGAGAAGGGGAGGGAGAGTCAAAAGAACAGAGGGAGGAGGAGATAGAGTGTCGGCCTACTGCACCCAGCCCTCACTGTTCACCTCCTGTCTCCCGTGTGTCTGGGACGCTGGGGTCCGCGAGAAAATGTGCGGTCCAGCAAGTCCTTAAAATGAGACAGATATGAATGAGGCCAGATATCACATTGTTATCTACGGCAACATCGCTTTCCTGCACCTGTGCACCCAGGCTGCTGCACCCCAGCCCCTTCTCCCACACTGTGCTCAATTGCAGCTCCTGCCCACCGAGGCTTCACTGCTCATCTGCCACCACCGGTGTGTCCAATGACGTGCCGGTGCGAGCTCTGACTCCGGGGTACCACTCTCAGGGTGGCACAGCAGGACTCCGGTTGGGGACAGTGTCTTGATACCACAATGGAAGGCGTCAGAATGTCCAAGGCATCGTCACGGGGTGAGCACCTGCTCGGCCCATTTTGGCGCAACCAACTCAGTGTCTGGAAAGGGAGAAATAATATAATGCTGGAAACGTCGGGCCCGACTCACAGAATGAACTTAAGACTAATTCCTAAACTTACTACTATTTGGTATTCACAGAATGCACTTCCTACTTTCGGGATTCACAGAGTGAACTTACTACTTTCGGGATTCACAGAATGAACTTACTACTTTCGGTATTCACAGAATAGATTTAGGACTACTAACTTTACGTCCGCACTTGGGGCGTAAATTCTGTCCCGGAGGTGGAGCTTCCGCTTTCCAACGGCTACGAAGGACTGCTGCCCTGACTGTCGCCCTGTCTTGGACCCTTGATTGATCCTTTGTAAAGCGAGACGATAGACGGTCTTCTGGTGGCGTGACAGACATTTTGGTTAAGTATAAGTGGGTCGCTCCCACGACTTTGTTTTGGTTCTTGGTTTTGATTCGGTTATTGCAATAGCCGAAGCCGAGGGGCTCGTATATTTACGAGTGTATCAATAGTTGATAACCCCTTGAAGTTTAAAGCTAGAGTAGTGAGCTATAAGATGCCTGGTCTTAGCAAAATTAGGAAATGGTTTAGTTGTGGTTGCAACAGGGATTCCCGATTGGAGGATTCGTTTCCGATACCTCTGGTTGGAACTCTGACTTATGAGCTCTATTCAAAACACGGAGGAAAGATGGTGTTTTACGATGGCCCCAACATGGTAGTTTTGAATTAAATATTTTAGATAATCTGGAAGTTGCGCTATTTAAGAAGAAAGCCCGGCCGGCAATGTTTGACTCTTTCTGCCTTTGGCGTAAGGAAGCCAAACAGCGAGAAATTAAGCAAGCAAAGAGAGATAGGAAAGATAAGAATATGTCAGTACTACAAGCTGCTAGGCAGTTTAGGGAAGATGGAGAAGAGCGTGCGAGTGAAGTCTTAGATAGACAGCGTTGCATGGCCATAGATAAATGTTATCCGGCCTTGCCACCTTCTCCTCCAAAAGTGATTGAAGATCCTGAAAAAGATCCTTTGATGTCTCATTTACTGAGATTGCCACCCCCTTATGTGCTGGATGCTACTGCGCCTCCATTACCCCCGGTTGTTCCACCCTTTGTTGTTCAACCTCCTGCTGTTGTTCAGCCACCCGGTGCTCCACAGATGGTTTTGCCTCCTACTGCGCAACCCACTCTAGGGTCACCAGCTTTGCTACCAGCTTTGCCTCAAACTCCTTTGCCTTCTACTTCTGTATCTCAGACTCCTACTGCTCTTGTTCCTACTCTGCCTCAAGATATACATTTTCCTGTTTTTATGCCTAATTCTTCTCCTTCTGCTGCCAAACGAATGACTGAGACTGTTGCTAATCTGTTGTCTCCATTGTTTGGGTCACTGAATATGACCCCTGTTTCGGAACGAAAGCAGAGTCGTAGTCAGCTTCCTAGTTCCGAGGAACGGACAGTGTTGGATTTGTTGGCTCGTAGATGGATTTTAAATGCTTCCAGGTAAAATTTACCAGCAGTTATGGATGTTTTCTTTCAGTGGGATCCGCCAAAGCAAAGGTATGTTTTTGATGTAATGTGTACTTTTCTCCGTCAGCAATGGGAAGATAATGAGTTGGGTCCGATTCCGCAGGAAGTGCTTGATGTTCAGTCAGAATTTGCTAAAGGGACGATAGTGGAATCTGATGCTACAGATGCCGTGGAGACGATACTTGTTTTTAGGTCTAGATTACCGCCTCAGACATTGTACAAACCTGATTCCTCTGTTAGGAAGAAAGTGAAGCAGTATCCCATGAGAGAGGTTCCCCCTGTATGGAGAGAGGAAGTTGTTGCTAATGTTAATCAGGGTATTCAGGGTGTACCGGCACATTTTCAGCGAGTATGGGTACATGTCCCTTGGAAGAGAGCAGAGGTCTTAGCTCTTAAGCAGACCTTACCTGATCCCCGTAAGAATCCTGCCGGCTATTACAAGGAGTTGTCCCAGACAGTTGATGCGTGTATTATGAATTTAGCTGACATAGATATGTTG
This sequence comes from Lissotriton helveticus, assembly GCF_964261635.1. Classification (NCBI taxonomy): domain Eukaryota; kingdom Metazoa; phylum Chordata; class Amphibia; order Caudata; family Salamandridae; genus Lissotriton; species Lissotriton helveticus. The sequence goes on along the minus strand of NC_136067.1, from coordinate 217,260,708 downwards.
ATGGGTAATGTAGTTCCTCAACCTTTGTGGGCGAAGATCCGTCATGAGAATCATGCGCAAGAATTAGGAGATACATGGGCTAATATTGTTGCTGCAGATGGTCGGCAGGTAGGAGGTGCCAAACCTGAGCCCTTAATTGCAGAATTACCTGGTAGGATTATTAATTTGATGAAAACTATGATGCCTCCTGTACGAGTGAATTGGGATAAGTTAGCAGCATGCAAACAGAAGAAAGACGAGAGTGTATCTGATTTCTTCACGAGGTTTGAAGAAACGTTTATCGATCATAGTGGTCAGGACATGAGTACAGAAGGTGGTCAGAGGTTGTTCGTAGATAAATTTGTTTTTAATTTGCTTCCAGAACTTTCTAATAAATTAAAAGACTCTGAGAGTTCATGGGCTGTTTCTTCGTTGGCCCAGATATTGGCTACTGCACAATATTATGAGAATAGGGATAAAGATGAGAAGGATAAAGCAGAGAAGAAAACTAAAGATCTAAAGACGAAACTTCTTTTGCAGCAAGCTTATCCGCCTCGTCAGAATCAGCCTCAGTTTCAGCAACCTCCACAGTTTCAGAGATTGTTACAGAAGCCTGAGCCTTATGTTCCGCGATTCTTTCCTGGTCCTAATCAGTGTGCTTATTGCAGAGAGGAAGGTCATTTCAAGAATAGTTGCCCGGCTTTGTTACAGCGTGCGAATGGCGTATCTGGTCAGAGAGGTCGTGGTGGTTTCCAGCAAGCTCCTAGGGGTAGGGGACGTGGTGTGTTACCCCAGAATGAGCGTTCCTCTTCCCTTCAGAATTCTGCGAATTATTTTGACAGACAGAATGTTCTAAGTGGTCAGTCTGCCCAGTACTATGTTGAGGATTATTGTATCGAGAGTGAGAGTGCTGGTTATAATGATAGTTAGGACAGTCATGGGCAAAGAGAGGGAGTAGTGTCAGTTCCAGTAGACCAGAGTGGACCTTATGTTGAAGTGATTACATTAGGTGTAGCAGAACCTTTTCTTTTGGATACTGGTGCGACGAAGAGTACTATTATGCACTCTAAACTTCCTTGCGCACCTTTGTCTGGCTTGACCAACGTTTCAGTAGGATTTTCAGGTGCCCCAGTTTGTAACCCGGTTTCTAGTCCTTTGTCCCTTTCTATTGGTCCTTGTGAATTGGAAGCTCCCCTTATTCTAACGACTGGTTGTTGGGTTTGGACTTGCTGAAAAGACTGCATGCGACATTACATTGCTCTCCTTCGGGAGTACATCTTACGATGGGTAAGAAAGTGATTTCCCCGATGTATTTGTCTAAAGATTGCCTTCCACTGGAATTGCGTTCTCTTCCTGATACACTTTGGGCTACAGGTCCCAATGATGTTGGTTTCTTGCAGATTCCACCCTATGTTGTTACCCTTAAGTCGAATGCTAGGCTACCTCGTATTCCCCAATATAAAATCTCGAGTGATGGCGAGAGAGCTCTTCTAGCAATTATTTATGATTTGGTTGAGAAGGGTGTAATTGAAGAAACGAGAGGTAACGTGTGTAACAGTCCTGTTCTGCCTGTCCTTAAGCGTACTGATGCTTCTCAGCCACCTGTGTATCGGTTTGTGATCAATCTTCGAGAAGTGAATAAGATTGTGGTGCCACAGTTTCCTGTTGTCCCTGATATCACTGCTTTGTTGACTCTGATTCCTGCTTCGGCAGCCTGGTTTTCTGTTATCGACTTGAAGAATGCTTTCTTCAGTATTCCGATTGCCGAGGAGAGTAGAGATATTTTCGGCTTCTCTTTAGGAGGCCGCAGCTTCCGGTTTAAGAGAGCTCCTCAAGGTTATTGTGAAAGTCCCTCCATCTATAGTCAGGCGTTGAAAACTCAGCTTGATGGTTTTGTGTTGCCTTCTGGTGCTACTCTTATTCAGTACGTTGATGATTTGCTGATTACTGCTGATAACGAAGAGATTTGTAAAGAGGCTACTCTTTCTTTGTTCCGACATTTGTCTGACCTTCATCATAAAGTGTCACCTTCCAAGTTACAGTATTGCCGACAAGAAGTAACCTACTTAGGTCATCTCTTGTCGAAGGAGGGAAGAAGGTTGACCCCAGAACGAATTCAAGCGATTGCGCAAATGAGTGTGCCATCCACACAGAGAGAAGTACGTGCTTTCTTAGGTATCACCTCGTATTGTAGGCAATGGATCCCCAATTTTTCTCTGCTAGCGAAACCTTTGTTGGCATTGACTCTTAAAGATACTCCGTATCCTCTCCCTTGGTCTGATGAATGTCAGAAAAGTTTTTCTGAATTACGTGATGCATTGTGTTCGGCTCCGGTATTGGGTACTCCGGACTACAGTAAGCCTTTTACGTTGTATGTGCACGAGAGAGAAGGTTGTGCATTGTCAGTGTTGACGCAACCATTCGGAGACAAGCAGCGCCCATGTGCGTATTTTTCTGCGACATTAGATCCGGTAGCTAAAGCGTTGCTGAGTTGTTTGAGAGTTACAGCGGCAGCGGCTGTTTCTATCCGACAGTCTGCTGGTTTGGTATTGGATAATACGCTGATTGTGATGGTCCCACATGCAGTGGAACCCTTATTGAATAGGACTAAGACTCAGCACCTTACTAGTGCACGTCTGTCAGGTTATGAGCTGACTCTTTTGGCTAGCCATGTTCACATTAAGAGATGTAATGTGTTGAATCCAGCTATGTTGTTACCGATTTCTGTAGAGACAGATGTTCAGGAACAGCATGATTGTGTGATTGTGTTCTTCAGACAGAAGAAGAAACAAAGGCTAGAGTCGATCTAAAAGATACTCCTCTTACGAATGTTGATGGTACCCTATGGGTAGATGGTTCGTGTTTCAAGCTTCAGAATGGTGAGACGACTGCAGCATATGCTGTCACAACTTTACATACAGTTGTTGAAACAGCACGTATAGCACAGAATTCTGGGCAAGCAGCAGAATTGATTGCATTGACTAGAGCGTGTGTGTTGTCAGAGGGAAAGCGAGTGAATGTTTATACTGATAGCCAGTATGCGTTTGGTGTTGCCCATAGTTTTGGGTGTTTGTGGAGAGAAAGAGGATTTCTTACTTCCCATGGCACGAAAATTCAGCATGGGCAATTAGTGAATGAGCTTCTTAAATCACTTACTCTCCCAAAGCAGATTGCAATTGTGAAGTGTAGTGCCCATAAGAAGGTTGTGGATGATGTGGGCCGAGGAAATGCGTTTGCGGATGAAGTTGCGAAGGAAACGGCGAAAGACATGATGAGCCGTATGTATGTTGCTGGCCCTGCTAATTGGGTTATGGCTGGTGGAATGTGTGAAGACACAATAGAAAGTGTGAAGATGATTCAGGCTGAAGCTACTGAGAAAGAAGTGAGTACGTGGAGAGAAAGTACGGGTATGTTGGATTCGACAGGTTGTTGGGTTGAGTTGTCGGAGCACCACAGATGGTTGTTGCCAGATGCGTATGTGCTCCCAGTGGTTACAATGGCTCATGGAATGGCTCACATCAGTTCAAAGGGGATATGCAAGTTGTTTGCTCCAGTTTGGCAGAATACTGGAATTCCGAAATGTGCTGAGAATGTGGTGAAGCATTGTATGATTTGCTTGATGCATAATCCTGGCAAGGGAACCCGAACTCCAGCTGGTCATTTTGCTCCCCCAACTTATCCGTTTGAAGTGGTACAGCTAGATTACATTCACATGGAGAGATGCAACAATTTGAAGTATGTCCTTGTGGTTGTTTGCGCCTTTTCCAGATGGATAGAGGTCTACCCCCTAAAGGATAATACTGCCTTGTCTACAGCCAAGGTTTTGCTCAAAGAGTACTTCCCTAGGTACGGTTTGCTGAGAATTGTATGGAGCGACAATGGGAGTGAATTTGTGGGCCAGATCATGAAGAAAGTGTTTGGGTATTAATCAGAAATTCCATGCTGCGAATCACCCCCAGTCTGCTGGACTTGTCGAGTGCTATAATGGCACCTTGAAATTGAAATTGGCTAAAATACAAGCGAGCACTGGTCTTACATGGCCAGATGCCTTGCCATTGGCTCTTTTGTCAACAAGGACGACAGTGCATTCTCGTGTGGGACTTAGCCCATACGAAATCGTCTTTGGTCGTCCAGCGAATGTTTGGGGTGTGCCTCGTCCTAAGAAATATAGCGACATTGAGTACCCTATGTTGGTGGATTACTTACATGACTTGACTGCTAAATTACGTGTTCTCCACCAACAGGTCTATGACAGTTTGCCGACAGCTACTGCAGTTCCAGGCCATACGATCCAACCTGGAGAGTACATCTTGATCAAGAATTTTCAACTAACCAAAAACTTGGAACCAAGATGGACTGGACCACATTTGGTCCTTTTGGTCACTAGAACTGCTGTTAGGGTAGCTGGTAAAAAAAACTGGGTGCATGCCACCCATTGCAAAAGAGTTCCTTTTCCCCTACCGTATGATAAGTGGGTGAGGGATGGAATAGCCGATTCCGAATGTAAAAGGATTCCTAGATTTGTACCTTTTAGTGATGCACATTTGACATGGACTCAGTCAGAACGCGAGGATGATGACATTCTGCAAGCTGCTGTGCCTTTGCCTTTGAGACTCGACACAACAAATCCAGAAATCCTTTTTGAAGATCAAACTGTTCTTGGTAAAGAGCGCTACAATTTAAGACTGAGAAAGACTGAACCTATGGTCAAATAAAAATTGAATTTTTTTATGTAGTGAATTACACCTTGTCAGATCAAGAGACTTTTTTACTTTTTTTCTTTTTCGAGTCACCATCCGGACTCAGCTGCAGGCTCGTGGTACAGCCTTAAGGGGTGAGCCGCGTATTGACATAAGGTCTGTGGTTCATGGTCGTTAGTACGATCTTGTCGCACACTTAAGTGAAGAAGGTAATAGCCGTGAGCAGCACGTTAGAGGATCGAGTCTTTTGAGTCTGATAAGGGTATTAAGAGAATAGATTTTAAAGTGAAAATGTGTACATTGGTTCGTAGCAAATGTTTTTTAATACTATGTTTTCTAATGCTTTTGAATATTTTGGATTGTCTATGTTACGCAACAGACGCTTGCATCTATGTCCCAACCTACTCTTTCTTTCTCTACTGTTTCCCCACATGAGTTTCATACGTTGCCTGAACATGAACAGACACGAAGATCAGAATTTGTAAACAATTCGTTCATACAGATGTTGCATCAGCTAGTCGTAAATACCACAAACTGCTGGGTTTGTGGTTTTATGCCACATACGACAGATAAGGGAATACCATATTTGGTTTTGCCTTTTTTGCCTAATGGGTCAGTATGGGCACTCCAAGCAATGTTTATCTATGCGAATGAAGCATCTCCTGTACGTTCCGTCATAGATAATGTGAGTAATAATGCCTTGATACAGGGAATAGTAGATATGATCAGAGATATTGATGCGTATAATGCTATCCCTAAAGGTGAGGTACGAGCATATGTTGGTTGGAACAAGACGAGATATAGCATTAGTGTGAGAAGTTGGCCTGATATACAGTGCTCACTATTCTAGTGATCACTGTGTATCATACCAAACAACCCTTATTGATGATTGGTTGTAAGTCAACCTTTCAGACCAGCTATCCTAGTAGCATGGACACGAGCAGTCTTCAGGCTAAACTCTAGAGGGCGTGTTAAGCCAGCTGTTTTACCATCACATATACCCCTTGAACACCAAGTGAAAGGACACCACACAAGTTGTTATGAAAATAAAGGATATTTATTTATAACAAGTCTACCCTGAACTCTTTATGAGTCAGGGAGCTAAGCACAATACAAAACTCTTACGAAAATACTTTAAGTTGCACAAATTACACAAATGCCCGAGGGGCACGAAAAACCATTTACACAAAAAGTGGAATGCGAAATGCTAGCAAGTAAGTAACAAGATCCAGAGGCTTCAGAATCGCTAGGACTACACTACTGAACATTAAGATTACGAGCAGGAGGTCTAGGGAGATCGTGTGCAGAGTGTGCACTCTCACGCAGGATGCGGGAAGAAGTCTATGGATGCTAGCGTTTCTAAAGTTACTGTTTCCGGACGAATCCGACTAGATAGACTGAAAACGAAAAAGGATCTGGACACTTGGAGAGTGAACCTGTGCTGGAGTACCGAAATACTCAAGTTACCTGGCCCAGGGGCCGCGGCTGCATAGGGTTCAAAAGACGTCGGGAATCCTCGTTGAAGTCTATGGAGCCTGAAAGAAGAAGTTGCTGGCAGGCGACCAGTGAAGATGTTCGGTGTGATCCAAGGCTGGATCAGTGAAGGAGACGACCTGAAAGCAGAGGGGACTCAGTTCTTAATCAATAGCCAGTTATTATGTGGGCACCAGGATGGCACCGGATGAAGTCACCTCGACCAGGTGAGTGGGCGACGCTGGACTCTGCAGTCACATGGGCTAGGAGGTGTTGTCGGCGTCCAGGCTGGAGGTGCGAGCTGTCCCACGAGGCTGTCGGCGATGCTGGACTCAGGATTTGTGCGATACAAAAGGGGATGATGGACGGAGCGTTTGAGCAAATCAAACACTCACCCCCAGTCAACTGATCTGGGTTTAATCCATCACCATTCTTTAGCCCACTCAGCCACCCCATTTCAGACATGGCTATATGCAAATCAGTCTGACCCTGTGCCGCATGGGAACAGTACAGCCCGAACTGCCAAGCCATGTCTTCCATTGACCGGAAACAAGCATCCTGGGACCGGTTTCGGATTCATAATCCTCATCAGCCAGGCTATCTTGAATCCAGTGGCCAAGTGAGCAAGGGACTCACGTCTGAGCATACCCTGCCACACTTAGGGCGAACAAAGCGATACAAAAGGGGATGATGGATGGAGCGTTTGAGCAAATCAAACACTCACCCCCAGTCAACTGATCTGGGTTTAATCCATCACCATTCTTTAGCCCACTCAGCCACCCCATTTCAGACATGGCTATATGCAAATCAGTCTGACCCTGTGCCTCATGGGAACAGTACAGCCCGAACTGCCAAGCCATGTCTTCCATGGACCGGAAACAAGCATCCTGGGACCGGTTTCGGATTCATAATCCTCATCAGCCAGGCTATCTTGAATCCAGTGGACAAGTGAGCAAGGGACTCACGTCTGAGCATACCCTGCCACACTTAGGGCGAACAAAGCGATACAAAAGGGGATGATGGACGGAGCGTTTGAGCAAATCAAACACTCACCCCCAGTCAACTGATCTGGGTTTAATCCATCACCATTCTTTAGCCCACTCAGCCACCCCATTTCAGACATGGCTATATGCAAATCAGTCTGACCCTGTGCCTCATGGGAACAGTACAGCCCGAACTGCCAAGCCATGTCTTCCATGGACCGGAAACAAGCATCCTGGGACCGGTTTCGGATTCATAATCCTCATCAGCCAGGCTATCTTGAATCCAGTGGCCAAGTGAGCAAGGGACTCACGTCTGAGCATACCCTGCCACACTTAGGGCGAACAAAGCGATACAAAAGGGGATGATGGATGGAGCGTTTGAGCAAATCAAACACTCACCCCCAGTCAACTGATCTGGGTTTAATCCATCACCATTCTTTAGCCCACTCAGCCACCCCATTTCAGACATGGCTATATGCAAATCAGTCTAACCCTGTGCCTCATGGGAACAGTACAGCCCGAACTGCCAAGCCATGTCTTCCATGGACCGGAAACAAGCATCCTGGGACCGGTTTCGGATTCATAATTCTCATCAGCCAGACTATCTTGAATCCAGTGGCCAAGTGAGCAAGGGACTCACGTCTGAGCATACCCTGCCACACTTAGGGCGAACAAAGCGATACAAAAGGGGATGATGGACGGAGCGTTTGAGCAAATCAAACACTCACCCCCAGTCAACTAATCTGGGTTTAATCCATAACCATTCTTTAGCCCACTCAGCCACCCCATTTCAGACATGGCTATATGCAAATCAGTATGACCCTGTGCCTCATGGGAACAGTACAGCCCGAACTGCAAAGCCATGTCTTCCATGGACCGGAAACAAGCATCCTGGGACCGGTTTCGGATTCATAATCCTCATCAGCCAGGCTATCTTGAATCCAGTGGCCAAGTGAGCAAGGGACTCACGTCTGAGCATACCCTGCCACACTTAGGGCGAACAAAGCGATACAAAAGGGGATGATGGACGGAGCGTTTGAGCAAATCAAACACTCACCCCAGTCAACTGATCTGGGTTTAATCCATCACCATTCTTTAGCCCACTCAGCCACCCCATTTCAGACATGGCTATATGCAAATCAGTCTGACCCTGTGCCTCATGGGAACAGTACAGCCCGAACTGCCAAGCCATGTCTTCCATGGACCGGAAACAAGCATCCTGGGACCGGTTTCGGATTCATAATCCTCATCAGCCAGGCTATCTTGAATCCAGTGGCCAAGTGAGCAAGGGACTCACGTCTGAGCATACCCTGCCACACTTAGGGCGAACAAAGCGATACAAAAGGGGATGATGGATGGAGCGTTTGAGCAAATCAAACACTCACCCCCAGTCAACTGATCTGGGTTTAATCCATCACCATTCTTTAGCCCACTCAGCCACCCCATTTCAGACATGGCTATATGCAAATCAGTCTAACCCTGTGCCTCATGGGAACAGTACAGCCCGAACTGCCAAGCCATGTCTTCCATGGACCGGAAACAAGCATCCTGGGACCGGTTTCGGATTCATAATCCTCATCAGCCAGGCTATCTTGAATCCAGTGGCCAAGTGAGCAAGGGACTCACGTCTGAGCATACCCTGCCACACTTAGGGCGAACAAACCGATACAAAAGGGGATGATGGACGGAGCGTTTGAGCAAATCAAACACTCACCCCCAGTCAACTGATCTGGGTTTAATCCATCACCATTCTTTAGCCCACTCAGCCACCCCATTTCAGACATGGCTATATGCAAATCAGTCTGACCCTGTGCCTCATGGGAACAGTACAGCCCGAACTGCCAAGCCATGTCTTCCATGGACCGGAAACAAGCATCCTGGGACCGGTTTCGGATTCATAATCCTCATCAGCCAGGCTATTTTGAATCCAGTGGCCAAGTGAGCAAGGGACTCACGTCTGAGCATACCCTGCCACACTTAGGGCGAACAAAGCGATACAAAAGGGGATGATGGATGGAGCGTTTGAGCAAATCAAACACTCACCCCCAGTCAACTGATCTGGGTTTAATCCATCACCATTCTTTAGCCCACTCAGCCACCCCATTTCAGACATGGCTATATGCAAATCAGTCTAACCCTGTGCCTCATGGGAACAGTACAGGCCGAACTGCCAGGCCATGTCTTCCATGGACCGGAAACAAGCATCCTGGGACCGGTTTCGGATTCATAATCCTCATCAGCCAGGCTATCTTGAATCCAGTGGCCAAGTGAGCAAGGGACTCACGTCTGAGCATACCCTGCCACACTTAGGGCGAACAAAGCGATACAAAAGGGGATGATGGATGGAGCGTTTGAGCAAATCAAACACTCACCCCCAGTCAACTGATCTGGGTTTAATCCATCACCATTCTTTAGCCCACTCAGCCACCCCATTTCAGACATGGCTATATGCAAATCAGTATGACCCTGTGCCTCATGGGAACAGTACAGCCCGAACTGCCAAGCCATGTCTTCCATGGACCGGAAACAAGCATCCTGGGACCGGTTTCGGATTCATAATCCTCATCAGCCAGGCTATCTTGAATCCAGTGGCCAAGTGAGCAAGGGACTCACGTCTGAGCATACCCTGCCACACTTAGGGCGAACAAAGCGATACAAAAGGGGATGATGGACGGAGCGTTTGAGCAAATCAAACACTCACCCCAGTCAACTGATCTGGGTTTAATCCATCACCATTCTTTAGCCCACTCAGCCACCCCATTTCAGACATGGCTATATGCAAATCAGTCTGACCCTGTGCCTCATGGGAACAGTACAGCCCGAACTGCCAAGCCATGTCTTTCATGGACCGGAAATAAGCATCCTGGGACCGGTTTCGGATTCATAATCCTCATCAGCCAGGCTATCTTGAATCCAGTGGCCAAGTGAGCAAGGGACTCACGTCTGAGCATACCCTGCCACACTTAGGGCGAACAAAGCGATACAAAAGGGGATGATGGATGGAGCGTTTGAGCAAATCAAACACTCACCCCCAGTCAACTGATCTGGGTTTAATCCATCACCATTCTTTAGCCCACTCAGCCACCCCATTTCAGATATGGCTATATGCAAATCAGTCTGACCCTGTGCCTCATGGGAACAGTACAGCCCGAACTGCCAAGCCATGTCTTCCATGGACCGGAAACAAGCATCCTGGGACCGGTTTCGGATTCATAATCCTCATCAGCCAGGCTATCTTGAATCCAGTGGCCAAGTGAGCAAGGGACTCACGTCTGAGCATACCCTGCCACACTTAGGGCGAACAAAGCGATACAAAAGGGGATGATGGACGGAGCGTTTGAGCAAATCAAACACTCACCCCCAGTCAACTGATCTGGGTTTAATCCATCACCATTCTTTAGCCCACTCAGCCACCCCATTTCAGACATGGCTATATGCAAATCAGTCTGACCCTGTGCCTCATGGGAACAGTACAGCCCGAACTGCCAAGCCATGTCTTCCATGGACCGGAAACAAGCATCCTGGGACCGGTTTCGGATTCATAATCCTCATCAGCCAGGCTATCTTGAATCCAGTGGCCAAGTGAGCAAGGGACTCACGTCTGAGCATACCCTGCCACACTTAGCGCGAACAAAGCGATACAAAAGGGGATGATGGACGGAGCGTTTGAGCAAATCAAACACTCACCCCCAGTCAACTGATCTGGGTTTAATCCATCACCATTCTTTAGCCCACTCAGCCACCCCATTTCAAACATGGCTATATGCAAATCAGTCTGACCCTGTGCCTCATGGGAACAGTACAGCCCGAACTGCCAAGCCATGTCTTCCATGGACCGGAAACAAGCATCCTGGGACCGGTTTCGGATTCATAATCCTCATCAGCCAGGCTATCTTGAATCCAGTGGCCAAGTGAGCAAGGGACTCACGTCTGAGCATACCCTGCCACACTTAGGGCGAACAAAGCGATACAAAAGGGGATGATGGACGGAGCGTTTGAGCAAATCAAACACTCACCCCCAGTCAACTGATCTGGGTTTAATCCATCACCATTCTTTAGCCCACTCAGCCACCCCATTTCAGACATGGCTATATGCAAATCAGTCTGACCCTGTTCCTCATGGGAACAGTACAGCCCGAACTGCCAAGCCATGTCTTCCATGGACCGGAAACAAGCATCCTGGGACCGGTTTCGGATTCATAATCCTCATCAGCCAGGCTATCTTGAATCCAGTGGCCAAGTGAGCAAGGGACTCACGTCTGAGCATACCCTGCCACACTTAGGGCGAACAAAGCGATACAAAAGGGGATGATGGACGGAGCGTTTGAGCAAATCAAACACTCACCCCCAGTCAACTGATCTGGGTTTAATCCATCAACATTCTTTGAGCAACAACCCTTGGCAAAGGCAAGCCCACGCGGTGGAGTCAAGATGGCGTCTGGAGTGGACCAGGAGGGGACGGGGTGCTCCTCTCTTGGAAGGGAGCAAGGGTCAGTCTGGAGCAACCAGACCAGCGGTGAAATCATCGTGGTACGTCGTCAAGAGGGTCACTAGCCAACGGGCAAGTGACTGGGCAACGTGACAAGCAGCATAGAAGCAGAAGGGCCCCACGCAGATCTCGTGGATGCTGGGAGGCTGGACTTCGGTGCTGGAGCTGCTTAGGGTTAGGGCTTCTCAAACCCCAGTGCACTTACTCGAGGGTCTCTCGGGGTTCGTGCTGGAGAAGCGTCGTGCATGTCTTGAAGATGGCTGGTCCCACGGGTCTCGTCGCACCCACGAATCTCAGCTGTGCTGGATGATGTAGGTAGAGGTCAGAGATGGCAGGGAATCCGGGTCTCGTCGAGCTGGGCAGTCTTGATCCGGAGGATGGACTTGCAGCAAACCGCAAGAACTTCGATGGTGCCTGCTGGTGCAGGGTGGCTACTCCTTAGCCACAAGGGAGAGTCTTCAAAAGAGTCAAGAGTTCATTTCGTGGAAAGTAGTTTCAAGATTCAGAATGATCTAATTTGGGAAGAGGGCCTGCTCCTACCTTTATCCTAAGAAAAGGGGCTGGCACGCGACTAGGTCCTGCCCTAGGGGTGGGACCAGGAGGGGGGTGGTTACACCCCTCTCCTTTGTCCGGTCTCTCCCCAGCTCAGGGGCTGGTGTGCCCCAGGAATTGGTTTGAGCCGGCATATGCACAGTGAGCACCGGGGTGCCACTTGCAGTCACCTTCCTTTCAGCCCTGCCTACCTGGGATACACAAAATCCTGTCTGGGATGGTGCTAGCACCGCCCCTGACAGGAAACCCTTTGTCCAGGCCTCCGTTGCTGGAAGGACTCCCAGCAGCAGGAGGGCAGACTTGTGTCTCGGTGGCACCATCCATTTTGTGGAGCTGAGGCTATGTCTGACTTTAACCGGGGTTCACAGTTACATACATGTCATGTCCCTCTAGAAGGGTGGAATGCTAACCCCGTCGCCAGAATTGGTGAGGGGTTAGTATTCCAATTCGTATGACACCTTACTCGACATGTTTTGATAAAGCTATACCAAAGTTAGCATTTAACCGCGAGGATTATAATGCACTTAAGAGTATATGGTATAGCGTTATCATGGAACAGCTATTTGGACTTGGTTCCGCAAGCTGCAAACGGGCTCAGCTCATGCCAGAGCACCATCTCACATAATTCCAAGCACTCTGCCCTCAGGATTGATAAGGCCTGCCATAGGAGTGACTGATAGGAATATATGTGTCCATTTTAGGGTTAGATATAGGAATACTATATCTAAAGCAAAGGGTGTTTACACCACCTTGCCCCAGCTGCCGTGCAGCCAGTTGTGTCTGTTTGGGTGGCCAGCCAGGGGTGGCATATTACATGCTTCAGCCCCTGGTAGGCCCTGGGTACACCTATGCCCTGGATACCTATGGTATGCTGTACAGGGACTGATAAGGTGGCCCAGCACCAATTGGTAAGATGCACCTAAGGTACATGGTTGTAATTTAGAGAGAGAACAGCAAGGCTGTGGGTCTGATTAGCAGGCCCACAGCCAGGGAAAGTCGTAAATCAGTGAAGCAAAAAGCAAAAAATCTGGGGTGGCCATGGGATTGCAGACCCCACTCTCCTACAATTAGTCTGACAGAAAAGGAGAGACAGAAAAGGTCTCCTCCTATTTGGATTGTACCCCACAGAGGTCATTTTTGTCTGCAAGGTAATGGTCAGAATGCGAGAGCTCAGCTTGGTAAGAGTGTGTGTGTTCACACATATGTCTATACATCCCAGAAATCTCCACCGTTCGTGCCAGCTAAAGGCACGTATTTTGTTTGTCACGACAGAGCATATACATGGTTGCCATCTGATTTTTCAGGCACATGTTATGTGGCATTTTTGCTTCCCCCTACATACACAGCTGCTTTCAATTACCATAAGACAAGATATGGTAGAGGTGTTATCGATGCGAAAGATACTGTCGCACAAGAAGTTGGGGACTTCTTTAAGGGTTTTCTGCCCTTTTGGGGTCCTATGGCTAATGGTAGAAATATTCGTCAGCTTACGAGAGTGGTCGAGGCCACTATAAATGAAACTGCTGGTGCCCTTAGCAATATTACAGCTGAGCTTCAAGCGGATCGCTTATGACATTACAGAACCGCTTTGTTTTAGATAATATACTTGCAGATAGAGGTGGGGTATGTAAATTGATCGGGTCTAGTTGCTGTGTTTTCATTCCAGATAACGCCCCGACAGTGTACCAAGCCATCTTGAGGTTACATAAGTCCGCTGAGTCTATACATGTAGACGAAGGGAACTGGTCATTGATAGAATGGGTTTGGGAACTGCTGTCCAAATGGGGATGGAAGATTCTGATGTTTCTTGGTATGGCTTTAGCAATCCTTTTCTCGTGTTGCTTATGCATCCAGTGTGGTCCCGCCATTTTGGCCTTTGTGCTACAATCTGTGTGAGAAGACCAGTCCCGAGAGAAGTGAAGGATAATAAAATGATGTTACAACAACACCTTGACGACCTGATGAGAATAGATATAGACCTGGATTCAGATTGACGTGAGTTTAGGTTATTGCCTACGTAATGGCAAAAGGAGGGCCTGAGGTTCCGTGATTTCGAACCAGACTCCATTTTGTTTGCGTTGTTCAAGACACCATTTTTGTGTTGCCCTCACGTAGGCCGTGGAGGTAACTGAACGAACAAATTTGCATGGGCCTCATTGTTCATGTATGCATTAACAGGCCCTTTTCTGACTTGTGAGTGAACTGTAGGATGCTGACCCCGTCACCTGAAACTGACCCTTTCAGAAAGCCAATTTCTCTGGCTGATCGTTGTCTAAAATTGCCAATCAATGTTCAGGATATCGTTTACTTTTAGTTTCTTGCACATATCTTATCCTACTCAACATCTGAATTGTTTCTTTCCTTACAACTTTTCATTACATGGGTAGTGCTTGCAATTATGGGTTAGTCCGGCTTGTGGAAATTGAATTTGGGACAGTCCTAATAATTAACTTTTGGGTTGGGTTACTGTAAATTGGGTTTTTGTTAATGTGATACTCAGTTAGAAAATGTGTCCCATTGGTCAGAATTTTGCGCAGTGGGTGTACATTTATAATGATAATATGGTGTATAAAAAGTGATGTCTTGCTCTATGAAATTGTGCAGTTTTCTGAGTTGTACACCGTGTTGTATTGCTTGGTTTACTGTTACTAGCTGCAGCTAATATATTTGATCTTTGACGCCATCCAGAAGTATCCCGTGTCTCTGTATTCCAAGACAGGAGAATCCGAAGACTTCAGGTGTGTCCCTGGCACCACTGGGTTCTAAGAAAACCCGGTCCTTCACCCCCCCCAAAAAAATACATTTCTTTTTGAAGATATAAAATATTGCATACTTTTTAAAGTTTAAAAAAAGGATAATAGAGTTCCAAAATATTACAAAAAATATATATAAAAATATAAGTTTTATAAATATTAAAATATGAAATTAACATTAAAAAAACCTTTTTTACTATATTGATGAGTAACTGCATGTATGAGTGACTGGATGTGGGTGTAGACCTAGGAAATAGTGGGTGGTATGTAGTATCTGGCATTGTTGTGTGTATGGTTTCAAAAATAGTAGTCTGTATTTTAGAGTGGGTGTATCAAAGTTTATATTAGGGCATCAGATTATCAAGTGGATGATGTCATCAGTGATGTCATTTGAGATGTCATCAGTGATGTCACTGACCATGTCATGAGTGATGTAATATGTGACGTCATCAGCAGTGCATTGCGGGCGCGCGAGTTATAGTTAGCTCAACTAACTATAATGGGAGAATTTCTATGGTTTTATAGGAGTCAAATGTCCAACTAACTATAACGTCCCTGAAACCTATGGCTTTTTAGTGAATTTCAAAGATTTTTTAAATGCTAATTCCTAACTATAACGTCTGTAAAACCTATGGTGTTTTCAGTGAATGTATATATATGTGTGTGTATGTGTGTGTATGTGTGTGTGTGTGTGTGTGTGTGTGTGTGTGTGTGTATTGATAAAGTCCTCTGCGATCCAGATGGACAATACTCCATCCATCAAATGCTAAATCTATCCGTAAGTTATTTTGGCCCAGTTGCCCGTGTCTTGCGTGTTTATTGAGTAGTTAAAAACGCATGGGACTTTCTCTTTATTTATCAGTCTTTGCCTCCTACATTCCATGGGGTTTCAAGTCTCTTTATAGTTGGTCTTGGGGTGTATGCCTGCCTCTTGGAAGTCTTCCCTATGATGTATGATGTATTAGACACATCAGAATGCAGATGAGAGCTCAGAATGCAGAAGAGTCTAACCTTCCTGTGTTTGTGGCTGTCTAGAGGGAATGCACAAAGTATAGCTGACACCAAACCGAGATGTGAATTGGAGACAGGCTGTAAGGCACAAAGAGCAGTAAGTGCAGAGAAATATCCACTTTCTAAAGGTGGCATTTCTAAAATAGTACGGTTAAATCCAACTTCACCAGTAAGGAGGATTTATCATTACCATTCCAAACATATTAAACATGTAAAACCTACTCCTTTCTGATCAGGAATTACAGCTTAAAAGTGTATTAAGGAATTCCCAATGCTAGCCTACGTGAGGAGAAGGCCTCTCATTAGTGAAAAATGAAATAGGCTATTTGTCACTACAAGTACATGTCCTATCTTTTACTTACATAGCACCCTGCCCTTAGGGTTACTTAGGGACTAAATTAGGAGTGACTTATATGTAATAAAAGGGGAGTTTAAGGCTTGACAAGTGGTTTTTAATGCAAAGTCGACTGGTAGTAAACCACACACAAGCACTGTGGTGGCAGGCCTGAGACGGGTTTGAAAGGCAATAGCTGTGGGTGCCACAATCAGTGCAGCAACACACTAGAAGCATTTGAAGAACAGGCTCTGGGTAAGTGGTATACCACTTTGCAAGGAACGTACCAGTACAACATATATGCCAATCAGGTATACATCAATGTCATCATGTTTAGGGGAGAAACACATGCACTTTAGCACTGGTTAGCAGTGGTAAAGTGCTCTGAGTCCTAAGGCCAACAAGAAGAATCAGCAAAAACGAGAGCAAAAGGCAAAAGGTCTGGGGTAAGACCACCCTAAGGATGACAGGTCTAACAAGTAGCCTATCACTTCTCTTCAGTATTTGATTCTCCCAGCCCATCAAAACATAATTTTAAGCATTCATTCTTGGTATTTGTAATGCTGAATTAACTTCACTTGATGACAATAAAAGGTACTTTGCTGGGGTTATTGAGTAGATTATGTCTGTGTCGAATGTGGTCACTTGAAATGGATTTGTTTAATATTTCACTATGTTGTCCATGCCTGAATAAACAGAGGAAACAACTGCTGGTCTGTTTTAATATTTGTAAATACCATGGTAATATAGGCAAGAAAAATGGATTGCTATACTGAATTCTGATGAAAAGAAAATGTATGGTACACTGTTATTATACCTTAAGTCAGTGTTAGTTTTTAGGAATGAAATTTAATGTGGTGTGTAAGTTTTATTTTTAACTTTTAATTATTTAAAGCTTGAACCTGACATTCACTAGTACGTTATCTGCTCGTAACCTTGATGGGAAGTGGAAGCATTTGTATTCCCACATCCTTGTTTTCTGTGGGTTTCCAAAGGTTTATGATGCTTCTTCCCCATGACTGGTAAAGAGGCAGACTATAATATTGATTTTCTTGGATCCCGAGGAACAACCCTCTTTGAGGCTTGTGACTCCCACCATCTTAAGCGCTCAAAGCGGACTCTGAGTCATCATGTGTGTATGTATGTATTTATTTATTTACATATTATGTATGAAGCACACACCTATTTGAAAGGCAGAGCAGTGCTGTGCATGGTCAAAGGCAAAGACATAGCTATCATGTCATAATTGGGGTAGCTGATTAGCAGACTGTTATTGCATCATGATGCAGTGTTTTTTAAAGTGGTGAGTCTTCAGCTTTTTTCAAAATTTGGAGCAGAGATGGGGCATCCCTAATGGTTACAGGGGTATTTTCTAGATCCTATGTACATAGAATGTAAAGCCTGTTGCCTTGTGTTTTTCTTTTTATTATTTCTTCATCTTAAGTCTGATGGTGTCCTGACTGAGAGCATATTGAGATGGTGAGCTTGTCAGCCAGGTTAGTAGGAATTTTGGTAATTGAGGCTATATTAATGATGATTTTACTTTTACTTTGTACATGGTGTATGATGGCAAGGCGAGCGAGTGGTCCAGTTTGTCCAATCCTACCTTTGTATAGCCATAGATAATCCCATTAAGGGGGGGTTATTTCTACCTTCAGTCAAGAACAAGTGTTTCTGTACCAATGAGATGGATTTCCACCTTGTCACCTTCCTGTTTTGCTCAGGTAGGGAAACGCAAAAACATATTGATCATGCTTAAAAAAAACTACCAGAATAGTCTTAATGATGTTCTAGGTCCTCTGATTTCATACCTGGATTTTTTAGATAAAGGCTATCTTATTCACCAGCATCCTCAACATTGACACTGTTAGAGGTTTGGCCCAGAGAGCTGTCTTTCTTTTTGACAACGTTAAGGCCAATTTCATCTCAGTGCTCAAGAGGATTATACTTGTGAGAATGACTTTCAAAATTGCTAACATGTCACTCACGGCCCCATAAGATTCTGCTTGGTGCCCTCGTTTTTAGCAAACGTTCTCTAAATATGTAAACACAAGTGTACCCTGTTCCGTGCCCAATCCTGCATCAGTAGGATTTGTTAAAAAATATATATTTCGGATGAGGCATAAATAGAGATACTTGCCAGACTCAGAAGCCAGATTATCCATAATTACTTCTTCGACTTTCGTCAATAAGTGTGCAATTAATCTCCTGTACGTCTTAACGTTTTTCAGCAGAAAATGTGACTGTAGACTCTGCAGGAGCCATGAACCTTCTGCACCTACATTTCAGTCGTCTTCAGGACCTTAATCTCACAAGTCTTCTGTCATCCCATCCAGTTGCTTACCTAAATCTAAATCCTCCCTCAAGTAAAATTCAAGGTTGTATTAAAGTTTTTCTCCCAAATGTGGGAGAAGATGAATTCCAACCCCTGGGTACTCCAGATGATAGGTGGGTATTATATAGGTTATGTATGCTCTACAATCCAGCTTTACAGACCATCCGTTGAGGAACACTTGAAGCTAGAAAGTAAAGAGCCCAATATTTTGAGCCCTTCTTGGACACGTTTTGCTCACTTTCCTGCCTGTTTTCCTGCTAAGGACGCCACTGGGAGGACACCAGGGACTCGGTGTCCCGCGACACCCCTTGAGGGAGGAGGAGCCAGCACTCAGCTGACCTGCGCCACGCACTTTAAAGGTGCTTGACATCCTCCACGGCGCACAATGCATTTTTCTCACTTGCCTGCCAGTTTGCCAGCTAAGGACGCCGTTTGGAGGACACCAGGGACTCAGTGTCCCGATACACCCCTCGAGGGGGGAGGAGCCTGCACTCAGCTGACCTAAGCCGTGCACTGTAAAGGTGCTTGACATCTCCTGCAGCACAGGCTGCACTGGCAAAGCCCAGGCCAAGGGCGGGCGGTAGCGACTGGAGGAGGCTGTACTGGGCCCCCCTCTTGGTTTCTCTGTGCTTTGCCCCTGGAGGCCTGGAACATGGGCAAGGATTTGGTCTTTCAAAAAGCTTGTTCCAATTATTACCCAGGGGACTGGAGTTGGGGACCTTTACTTGGAGATTTACCTGCATGTGGGTTCTGTGTGCGATCTATTGTTGCTGGCTATTTCTCCCTTTTGCCTGGAAAGTGTGGAAAGTGTATCTTAATGTCCTGCAGGGCCTTTTTAATCTCATGTGCCCTGTCACCTTGGACTGCTGTATTTAGTTGGGCCTATTCTGTAGGGGCACTGAGTTGCTGTTGCTATAACGAGCAAACGTAGGCCGGTAGGACCTACCCCAAAGGAATCCGCGAATACGGTGACCACCATGGACGTTTCCTGCAGCGAGTCGTTGGGATTTTGGACAAGGAAATTGAACTAGCCACTTGGCGGTTGTCCCGATCCCCTATTCCCCCTTTCTCACAGAGCTCTGTTGCCCCCACATTGTCAGGGTCACCAGTTTTAGCACAGGGTCCTCCTGCCTATCAGGTAGACACGGTACAAAAGGGGGTGGTGGTGATGGACGGAGCATCTGAACCAATCAAACACTCACACCCAGTCAAAAGATCTGGGTTTGATACATCACCGTTCTTTAGCCCACTCTGCCACCCCAGTTCAGACATGGCTATATGCAAATCAGTCTGACCCTGTGCCTCATGGGAACAATCCAGCCCGAACTGCCAAGCCAGGCCTTCCCTGGACCGGAAACAAGCTTCCGGGGACCGGTTTCTGGCATTACAGCCTTCTTCAGCCCGGCTTGCTTGAATCCAGTGGCAAAGTGAGCAAGGGACTCACGTCTGAGCATACCCTGCCACACTTATGGTGGCCATAGCAGTACAAAAGGGGGTGGTGATGGACGGAGCATCTGAACCAATCAAACACTCACACCCAGTCAAAAGATCTGGGTTTGATCCATCGCCGTTCTTTAGCCCACTCTGCCACCCCAGTTCAGACATGGCTATTTGCAAATCAGTCTGACCCTGTGCCTCATGGGAACAGTCCAGCCCGAACTGCGAAGCCATGCCTTCCCTGGACCGGAAACAAGCTTCCGAGGACCGTTTTTTGGCATTACAGCCGTCTTCAGCCCGGCTTGCTTGAATCCAGTGGCAAAGTGAGCAAGGGACTCACGTCTGAGAATACCCTGCCACACAGGTAGACACAGCAAAAGACTTGACCGAGGCTGCCTGCCTGCCCACAGCAATCTCGCCACACCAGTCTGTGCCCAGTTACCAGTGCCTGGGGATGTATGTACAACCCCCGGTGTGGGACCCGGGACGGGAGGGAACAGCGGGGCCAAGAGGGAGCGCCCCCCTTCGGGAGGCCCTGCACAGCGGCGAAAAAGTACTGGCCTACACTCTAACTCGTTATCGTCCACTACAATGCCCAGCATGCACCTGACACTTTTGCTTGACATGTTTAAGGCAGCTTTGCTATCTGTGCTGGACTCCAAACTAGACCCTATCCTACTTCGCTTATCTATGATTGAAGATAACCTGATTAAACTTTCTGCACCGTCACAAGAGGTCTATACAAAGCCGCCCATAGGATTTCCAACTTCAAAGGACACGTGCAATAGCTCTAGTGGGATTGGGACAAAGCCTGGCGCAACGTCCTCTCACAGGCCAATGCCGGAAGTAGCCATGCAGCGACTGAGTCATCCTGTGCCTATATTATGCCCTGCCCTAGCAGTAACAGTTTTGACTAGAACTAACCAACTAGCAAGACCAGTAAAGAGTATGGTGGAGGGGCCTCATCAGACTCACGGTCATGCTGGTAGTGGGTCAAATTGTCTTCCTGATGAAAGGTGGGGTGGGATGGTTTCAGGGAACTTTAGCAACTCCTCTCAGGGCCTGTGCATCGTTCATTTGCTCACTTACTCAACCCTGCTTGTAGTGCTCTTGGCCAATGTTCCCACACTGGACCCGGGCACCTGGGAAGACTTTGACCAATTGAAGAACAAGGTGGTGCACTGGTCAAATTTGAACATCGCCCCGGGACGAAGGGTGGAAAATCATATTATCATGGTACGCAGGACACCTTGGGTGGGTAACTACAGGAACGGATGGGCAGGGGATTGTGTCATTATTAACTTTAATAATCCTTTCATGGTATCCATCATTTTACGTTCAGTTGCGCAATTCAATTAAAAGTCGGAACTTGGCCATTGAGGCACTGCCTTTAGGCTATTTTTACAGGACCTTGAATTACCCATTGCCACCTTTTGAAAACCCACAGGGATGGCCATAGGAGGTGAACCACATGAACCTGAACATGGCAACGATAGGTGTAAGTTTGTCTAATAGGTTCACACCTCTGAGCTCTTTAGAATCTTGTAACTGTCTGTTTACCAGTTAATAGGATCCAGCTGTCCACCCACTACAGGAGGTGGCAAGGCCATTGGGCCCAGGCCTTCATGAGCTGTGCACTCCAAGCCGGTTAACACATGGAACATACCTCCCAGGGCTCCCTTCCTAATGCTATCTTGCATGGTGTCAGGACCTCTAATAATACCTTGCTCTTGGCTCACCGATTCTTGCACAGGAACAGAGATGCTAGGTCCCAAATCCCTTTGGACAATGCTAGTGGGTCTTACACAGAACCCTCCATCATTACCTCAAGGGAAGGGGGAAATTGGATAAAATAACAAACAGAGAATAGACTGATCCTGAGTAGGGTTCTTCAGTCAGCTGCCTTCTGTGCTGCTATTTTCTTCTGAAGGAAACCTAAAATGACATTACATTATTATCATCCGAACCTACAGCATCTAACTGAAAAACTGCTCCGTAACCTTCTCTCTACCCACCCTTATACTGCTGGACCTCAGCTCCTCTTCTGGTAAGTAATTGTAACTTATTCTCCTCTAGTAGTTGTCACTAGGGAGAAAGAAGACACAATGTATTAATTCTTGCCCTTAACGAATCTCTACTAGAATTATGTTATTATTTTAACTTGTAGTAGACACTTACTTCACTAATAGTGGAGTCTCTCTCTCTCTAATGGGGTTCTGTTTAACTGTGTAATCTGATATGCTCTTCAGTGTTGCTATCAGTCTTTTTCTTATAATGTCCTATTCTGTTTTTGCAGGATTGCTGTTTCACAGTCTTTAGGTAAGTATTTATATACACATATATAGGTTTACATCTTGCTGGAATCACTCATGCTGTTCTTGTTTTTTAATCTTTTTTCCTTCTTTGTAATTTCACAGTTTTAGCTAAGACACGACTTCTTGCCAGATAAATACAAGATAATCACTATTGCTCAAGGTTGTTATATGTTCACTTAGCTTTGCCTTCTTATGTCTCTGTAGTCCTGCGCCTCAGGACTCTCTTCAGCCCAACACTCGATAACTCCTCCTCAGACGAGCGGCGCTATTTCACTGACGTTCCTCACTGGACTCGAGGCTCGAAAATGGTGCTACACCTTGTGAGACGAGTTGGTTAACTCTTCACCGTCTACCACTCGAAATACTTGTTCTCAGAACGAGTGGAGAAATTCCTCTGACGTACTTTATGAAACTCGGAACTCGCGCTTGACTAATGCGCCGAATTCCGACTAGATACAGTTCTTAAGGAGTTCCGCTTAGCGGTTCTACTATAACGACAACAGGTTTACTCAGGAGTATTGGGCAATTCTCGGAACGAACTTCACTCATGGATGCTTCTTGGTGAAGTGCGCATTCCACAGGCTGCTCGCGCTACACATTGAGGTCACCGCCGCTGTGAACAGAAAGACTAGAACGCCCACTGTCACCTCCTTTGGCAACAACGGCAGCCATATTGTATCTCCAGATTCGCACTCTCTTTGCCCACATGTCACCAGCAGCAGACCGTCCTGTCAGCGTCGCTGTTGGGCAGCAATAAATGGAACCCAGAGTCTGGGTCCTGACACATGGCTATGATTAAAATCTGCTATGAAAAAGCTGCCTCTGCAGAAAGCTGATATTGTCCCTAACTTTATCGGGAGAGGGTGTATTTATTGAATTTTTTTTTGTTTCTACACCATTTTATCATTATATCTTGGACTTCTCCATCAAGGCAAGCACACATAGTGACCATAACCCTGTGTGTGTTTTGACAGGATGTGGACGCTGGGCGGACAGATTATCAGTCGCATACTGCCGTATCGAGAGACGAATCGTGGTAGGGGAACTAACCCCTGCTATCATTTTAAAAGAGCCGCCCGCGTAATTTGTGCCTTGTGGACGTATATTTGAAAATCGCCTGTGTGACCGACCTAACCAGCAGAACCACTCCTTATGACTTTCGAATGGAGCGAGAGGTTTATGACTAACTCCGAAGCGTGATGGATTTCCCCAAGGCGAACTGACTAAAACCGGGTATCGCGAAAGCTCGTGAATCCAGTATAAAAACCACCCCTCGGTTTTATGACGTCTTGGTGTTCTTAACCCCAAAGTGGAGGCTTCCATATCTGCCCCCTGGAACTTGAGACAAGTGGTGTCCCCCCCACACATTGAGTATCCCTCTGCCCTGATGAAGGTGTGGTCCCTGTGGACCTGACACCGAAACGCGTGTCGGCGTGATTCGAGGAAGGGATGAATTTCCATCTGATCATGATTTTTGGATCTATTTGATTCCGCTCCCTTCCTGATAACCCCCCTTCTTTGTTATTATAACTTGATCCATCTTAGTTATACTAATTGGCATTGATGCACTGTAGAATGAAATGTATGATTGTGTGCTGTATGTGATGAATGGGACTTGATTGAAGATAGGTATTATGTGTGCGGGACTTTTAGTGTGAATTATCTAATTGTTTTCATTCATATATGCAATATGTTTTATCTCAATGAGACTATAGCTCTATACAAAAATGACTAAATATTTAACAAAATAAAATGAAATTTTGAAAATATATATTAGTTTTGTGTATGTGTGGCTCCATTTCCTGCCAGGTAGTCGCTTCTAAAAAATAGGATCCCCTTGTGGGACCTACATACTGTGCTGGGGCAGGGTTGTTGTTTTCTTTTTTGCCTGTTTTGACAGGATGGCCTCGGGAAATAAAAAAATTAATGTGGGACTGGAGGTTCCCCTAAAAGCCGTGGAAGGGGGGAGGAGATTGGAGTGGGGTCAAATTGTCCCAGAACAGCTACACGAGTCCTTTTAACTCAACAGGGAATTTGCTATTTGTCTAGATAGGGAGGCCAATCCCTTGGACATTATGGAGGCATTTGGGGGTTTGTCTGTTGCCATAGTGAACCTATGAAGGGCTCCGGTAGGTGCACACCACACTTGGGACCAAGGTGGTTCAATTCTGAGTGCTCCCTTGCCTCTAGGAAATTAAAGGAGGCCTTGGGAGCGACACCTTGGGACCCCTTAGTTGTTAAGAGCCTTCAAAGAGCCTACAAGGCTGCCCTGGCAAAGTTCAAGTCTGCCCTGAAAGAGGAGGCTTGGTCAGAACTGGTAGAGGCCAGCATTTTGGGTAACCGCTCCAAGTTCCTGAGCATTATCAACAGCCCCCTTTTAGTAGGCGACACTGGCAATTTAATGGATGCCCACATCCCAAAGGATGATTGGGTAAGCCCTTTTGAGGATATGTTTCAGTCTGGACTATCCCTCTGGAAGCGTGGGAAAGTTTGGCAGTTATATTGGTTGTATTTACAGTGCAGAAGGTAAGAGCCAGTATTATGGGACTGACCAAAAACAAGGCCCCTGGTCCTGATGGGATTCTGCCAGACCTTTATATTGCGAACGTGGATATTTGGGTGCCTGTACTCATGGCAGTTATAAACGCGTTGGTTCAGGTTGGCTGCCCGGACTCATGGGCTTTGTCGGTTGTTGTCCCTATTTTCAAAAAGGGTAACAGGAACAGTACCCATTGCTACAGACCCATCTCCCTTCTGGACGGACTCAGTGGTGAAGGTGGTGGGTTTCATTGTCCTAGACAGACCGGTGACCTGGGCAGATGAAAACAACATCCTAACTGAGGTACAATATGGAGTACACCCGGGTTGTTCCATAGTGGATCAATGTTTGAACCTACATACATGGTTTTGAACAAGTACCCTGTGGCTCATACCAGCTCCATTCATCTAGCATTCATGGATCTGCTCTCTGCGTTTTATCTTGTGAACAGATCAAAGCTTTGGCAGATGATTCTTTCCATTGGCATTGACAGAGACATCGTTTTGTTTTTAAGGGACCTTCATAACGACTCAAAAGCAGTTGTTCGTTTCTTAAAAGACCTTAAGTGACCCGCAAATTTGCCATCAGGAAAGGGGTGCCCCGGGGGTGTGTTTTGGCTCCTTTCCTCTTCAATCTGTATATTAACTACCTGGAAAAGATTCTCCTGAATTCAAAAGTTGATTGGCCCCAGGTGGGGAAGCGCAGTCTGCCTGTCTTATTATATGCAGATGATGCTGTCCTCATGGCAAGGACAGCAAGGCACCTAGAGTTATTGTTGAACATTTTGGTTCATTTTGTGGAGGACCTGGACTTGTTAGTTAATAACAGCAAATAGTTTGCTATGCAAGTGGGACCTGGGTTAGCTAAGCCTTATATTTTCAAGAAAGGAACTTTGTCAATCCATAAGATACATGTTTTCTCATATCTGGGAGTAGTATTTGAAGAAGCCCTGAGTTGATGCCCGTTGATTACTCGAATGAAAGGGGACCTGGCGAGATCGACTGCTTCCGTTTTTAACTTTGGCACCAGAGTGGGAAAGAAAACAATTGGGGCCCTCCTGAAGATTCATAGAGCTAAAAGCATTACGAAGGTCACTTATGGGAGCGAGATATGGAGTCACACTGGCATGGGGCACTGTCAATCGTCAAACACCTTTTTGAAACGGGCGCTCTCCTTACCGCAGAGCTCCCCGTCGTATGTTGTGCACAAAGACTTGGGGATGGCTTTTCTTTCCGATAAGTTGGTCTTTCATCCCTTTGCCTTGTGGATGAAGATCAGGATCAAATAAAGTAAACTTCCTCAGCAAGGACGATCTAAGGTATTGTCTTTCTCTTGACCATGTCACATGTATCCGTTGGTTAAAGTACGTTAGAGAACACCTTTGCAGTTTAGAAAGGGTGGAATTTGTTTTGATAATGTAGAATGGATCTAACTAAAAGAACGCTTTCTTGAAATGCACCTTTGGGATAGAGAGGAAATATATCTGGTACATTGCCCTGAAAACTGTGCCCACTGTTGAACCATATCTCTTAGGAATTAGAATTAACCATGATTGTTTCCTATTGACTAGATTTCAGCTTGATCTTTTTCATTATCTCCTGGCCCAAAAGCATGGCGCACACAGAGGACAGTGTCTCATACCCTGTGGCTGCGACGGTCAGTCTCCACAGGATATGATGCACTTTATATTGTTTTGTAACTTTTATGAGGGTGCCAGAAAGTCATTTATCATTCCTATTGTTATACAAGCTTGTTTCTAGAGGGTTTAGACCCACTTTCATTTTTGTACAACTTGTGTCAAGTGATTCTGTACTCCACATGCTTAGGTTTTTAAGGGCCTCCAATAAGTTTAGGTCCAGCTGTGAATAAATCTGACAGTGGGACCTACTTTTTTTTACTTCTGTAATTAAGGGATTATAATGATTTTACTGTATTGTTTTCCTTTTATACTTATGTTGGAGTTTTATGATGCATGTATGACTTTTATGGCTTTAGCTGAAAAAAACGAATAAAGTAAAAAAATTTAATTTGATGGTTTTGTAAATTCTATCTTTGTTGTTCATTTGGTGCTCAAGGGCCTGTGGGCCATCATCAATCTGAAGAACCTTAATACATGGCTGTAGTATCAGTACTGCAAGAATGACCGTATCTACTTCAAGACTTCTTAATAGATGTCAAATGATGGTCCACTGCCCCTGAAGGATGCTTATTTTTCAATCTCAATCCACCCCCATATCAGACTTTCTTGAAATTCCATTGGAGCACCACATATGGCAGTTCTGATGCCTTCCTTTACCTCTTTCATCATGTCAGCAGCTCATTAGTCATTTACCAAGCATTTTTATGTTGTTCTCTCCAGTCTCAAGCCATAGGGTAGTTACTTTAGGTAATATATTAGGTAATACTTTTAATAATCTACCTCAATGAAATAAGTGTGTCTCTATGTCTTCTCAGCTGTAATCATCTGCACTTATCAGCAAATGTAATGCGTTTTTAGAGGTCTGCTTGAGCCACGTCATATTCAACAGTATTCCTAGGTTTCATCGATGACAGAGTAGCATGTTTAGTGAAATTTCTTGAGGAGGATTTCCAGCAGATCAGAGGGTTCCGTGATTGACTCTTTATTGCTCCATTTCTCCTCAATTGCTTAAAATGTGGTTATTCCTTCCTACTCAATCCTGGCTATTTTCCTTGTTCTGTTCTATCATTGGGCTCTTCAACACTAGCTCTTTATCTTGTCTGATATCTGGAATATCTCATTCTGACCAGATGTTGCTGGACAGCAGGTGACCTGATGCTTTTCTCACAACAAACCAAAGAAATGGTGCTGGCATTTTTGTCTACATATGTTATTTTGTTACTAAATCCAGTGTCAGCTGCAACATTAGGTGGACAGCCAACCTTCAATGTCAGATGACCAGGCAAATAAGGCTGAAGGAGGTGTCATCTCTTATCATAACTTGCCTGTAGTTTCTGGCTGGGAAATTTGTAATGAAGAGTGTGGCATTATCCTCCTTTTTGTATGTAAAACGTCTTGGCAGTCAGATAAGTGATTAACCTAGTGGTCACAAAGTCCCGGAAGCTGATGGCTCTAACCAAGAATTGATCTTTCTGGAATCATTGCTGAGCTACATGTCTGTGAAGGTGGATTACCTCCCCAGCCAGTTTGCCTTAGTGGCATATGGGTGATCATGTCCAAACTAACATTCCAGTGGCCTATTGGCTAGGTTTGCTTTATAGAAATCGAGAAGCATCCTTTCACTAACACTAACTCCATTTTCCTCACTTGTAAAAATCTTTTTAAAACACTTTTTAGCCTAAGTATGTTTCCCACGTTTTAAGCGCTGGCTTAAAAAAGCCTCATGATCTCTGATTAATAAGAGTGGTTCCTTAACTGATTTCAATACTTGCTGTTGTTGGTAGCATAAGTAACCCTCCAAATATAAAGCTGCAAATCCATATTAGACCAACAGGCTATTTCTTAGTGCCCGTGTTGTAATTCACAGTCTCTGTGGGATAAGCCTTCAACAGAGGCTCCAAGATGTTTTACCTCAGTACAGCCTATTAAAATAGCATAATCCATCCATGATAACAAACGCACTCTTTGCTAGAATCTCCCAGTCGTAAACCCACCACATGATTTTTGTAAAGTGAATCTGAAATATTTATACTGATCTACAATACATATTTTAACAGTGGCAGATAAACAAGAACCTCTTACTCCAAACATGTAATGCAAGTGTTTTGCCTGTAATAATAGATTGGTGACTTTTAATACAGTACCTGCTGAGTTTGTCTAATTGTCTCTGAAGGACAGTGGGTGTTTGATCCAGTACCATTATGTTGTCCGTATACATTAATTAAGAAAACGTTTGCACAGATTTTAAAACTAAGGGCAGTGTTAGACATTTCATCCTTATGGTGGTCTTCCCCACACTTTTTGGCTACTGACTTCCACTTTTTGCTGAATCTTGTAGTTGACTGTAGGACTCTGAGTACTTTACCAGTGCTAAAGTGCGTGTGCTTCTCCCCTAAACATGGTGACATTGGTATATACCTTATTGACATATTGTAGGAAGCTGACTCTTTATATGATATATCAAAATGAGATAGATCATGAAAAAGTCCAGGGGTAGCCTTATGAGTGGACAGGGGGGGCTTGCTTTGGCAATCCGAAGGTGCTCCTTTAGAGGGCAGTGTGGTCGAGCAGCCTACACAGAGCAGTGCAAGACATCTGAAAATACACCCAATGGTCAATAAATGAGACACATGACTCAAAAAGGAGATCCACACCAATGTATCAAAAATAGCAAGTATCTTTATATATGTTTAGGCATCAGAAGAAAATTGTTCGGGTCAGTACTTTTTAAAATATTAATTGTTTTTATTTCAAAAAGTTGATGCAATGTTATCTAATGGAGGAAAATCATATGTGGTTTAACAGTTCTTGTCAGCAACTTATGGGATTCTTGTCCAGGAGTTAAGGCAAGATCCAAGGCAGCACCAGCAGAACATCATCAGCGGCACTAGGGTGGCAAGGTGCAGAGGTGCCAAACAGCATTGGGGTCACAATGGCGAACAGTAGTAGTGGAAAGAGGTTGCAGGAGGGGACTGGGGGACCAGTCCAGTGTAATCAATGAGTTGCTTTGGTTATTGAGATATTGGAGGACGTGGGGACATCTTTGGTCCTCTTCTCCTCTATTCGGGGTGTCTGGGTGCAGAGGGTGTTGGGCTCTCCGTTCGGCAACACTTGCGGTTGAAGGGACCTGCCAACAGAGGCTGCACGCGACATTAAGGAGTTCACGAGGAGTTACTCCACAGTGCACTAGTACCTTCAGGGCTTTTGGACCACGCTGATACCTTTGACCCACTTTGACACGACTGGGGTGCTCGGTGCAGTGGAGCTTGGTGCTTGGTTGTATCGGGTTGTGGTAGGGCTGGAGTCCTCTTGGTCCTTCTTGTGCGGTCTGCAGGATGCAGGGGACAGTTCCACTGTCCCTCAGGAGGTCTTGGCTATTGGGCAAAGGCTTGCAGGTCTCCTGGGTTTTGTGAATGCAGCAGCTGTAGGATAAAGTCAACTTTTGGTGCAATAGGCAAAGTCAGCAGGCAGGCCAGCAGGGTTGGCACCAAGTCAGTTGCTAGGTCTTCTCTTCTTGCTCATCTCGTCCATCTTCTTTCTTCAGGTTGTCAGGATCTGCTCTTCTGATGCCAGGGGCTCCCCTAAATACTCAATTTAGGGGTGTTAGGTGAGTGTAGGGTAGTAGCCAATGGGCTACTGTCCCTTAGGGTCACTATGCCACCTATATAACCACTTCCTTTTGGAAGTTGGCATAACCCTGTCCCGGAATTCCTAAGTATGCCATCACAAAGATGGCTAGTTATGAAAAAACGTGTCCACCTCAGTTTAGCTCAGCTTAAGGGTGGTACTAGCCTGGGCGTGGCACACCTACCTGACTAGCTCATTTTCCCACCTGTCCGGGTGACAAAGGGGCTCTGGACAAAGGGCGTCTGCTTCCTCTCCTGTGAGGGGAACCAGATTCGCATTTCAAAGGTGGCAGCTCTTTGAAGCTTGCTGGCTTAAGGCTAATCCACAGGTGAGCAGCAGACACCCTCTTCCCGGACAGGCTGCTGTTCTGGTTCTCCTGAGCGCAAAATGCTCTCACCTTAGGAGATAAGAACAGTGTCCCGGCTGGCAGGATGGCAGAAACCAGTCAAACAGCCCACCTGAGGCTGGTAGCTTTTCAGGGCGCACCTCTAAGATATCCTCTGGGTGCATGTATTGGTAAATCCTTCCCTGGAGTCAGTGTGGGTTTATTATTATGAGATGTTTGATACCAAACATCCCTAGCTTCAGTAAAGCTATCATGTAGCTGGGGAACTTATTTTCACCAGTGTCCAGCATATATTTTAGAATGGCTTCCCTGGTCACTTGTACTGGCAGTAATAGGACTGACCAGCTCAGGGGCATATTTGCTCATGCAGGTATGCACTCACATGTAATATTCAGCACCCTGCCTTATGGCTTTCAGCCCTGGTTTAGGGTTGAGTTACCAATATCACATGCAGTGTTTGAGACATGGCTCACAGGGAAGTGTAACATGTTGTGTTTTCACTTTTGTTTGCACCAAGATATGCAGCCTGCGATAGCAGCCCTGCATGTGCTTGGTGACGGGTCCCTTAGGGTGGCACAATTCTTGTGGCTGCCCTTAGGGACCCTCTTTAGTACCTCAGGTCATAGCTACCAGGGGTATCATTCACTAGGGACTTACAGAGGGTACTAAAGGTTAGGAAAACCAATTGTACAGTTTTGGGAAAGAGCTCTGGCACTGCGGACCTGGTTAGCAGGGACCCAGTGCACAACCAGTCAAAATCACATCAGTTACCAGGCAGAACTTGGGAGTGATCTTGTCAAAACGGGTTACTTTCCCACACACTTTCAGTTTTCTTGTAAGTCCCTTGTAAAGTTGTACATCATACACCCAGGGCCTGTAATCTAAATGCTACTAGTGGATCTGAAGCACTGGTTATCTCACCCACACATGTAGCATGGCCTGTGTGTGCAGTTTACTGCCACTTTGACTTGGCATTTGAATCTACTTGCCTTAAACTCCCCTTTTATTACTCATATGTCACCCATCAGTTAGGCCCTATGTAGCTCTAAGGGCAGCATGCTCTGTACATAAAAGGTAGGACATGTACTTTTAAGTTTAACATATCCTGGTAGTGACAAATAGCTACATTTGTTTTTCACTACTGTGAGGCCTACGCCCATCAAAGGCAAGCATTAGGCATTGGGAAATCTCTTAAGCTGTAATTGCTGATGACAAAGGAGTAGCTAAATCATTTTTCATATCTTTAGAATGGCAATTATAAATCCTTTTTAGTGGTAAAGTTGGGTTTAACATTACTATTTTAGAAATGCCGCTTTTGAAAGTGGACATTTCTCCGCTCCAAGTCTGGGTTTGGTAACAGCTACGCTTTCAACATTCTCTCTAGACAGCCAGAAACACAAGAAAGGTTGGTGTGACAGAGGACTCACCTGCGTTCTAATAGCCTTCCTGGGCAGAAAGGGGGAGAGGAAGCTGACACATCCGAATAGGCTGTCTCCTGTCCTCAAACAAAGGATGGAGTACCCTCCACAGATAGACTGGTAGACAGGCCTGGGATGAAAGGAACTTATGCACTTCAAAGAGCTGCTTTGAAGTCACCCACACTTCAAAGGCACATTTGGGTATATGTACTGGGGCTCTGATCCTATCAAATCAGTACACTGCTGGACCTGTGAAGCCCTCTGTCAGGAGAAAGGACTGATGTGCTACAAGGCTTGCCACTCTGCTAGACTGACTGTTCCAAGGAACTGCTGCACTGCAGTACTGAGCTGTCCCTGCTGCCTGCTGAACTCTGCCCTGCTAAAGGCAAGGACTAGACCCATCTCACTTGAACCCAGAGTGACTCCAAGGGCTTGCTGGCTTGCCTCCTGTTTTCTGAAGTCTCAAGGTCATAAAAAAACTTCCTCCAACTCTGCTGGTGCTGCTGGACCCTGCCATCTGTGAGTCTTACCCTTGGCTGAGGAGCATCCTCCAGTCCTGGGTCTCAGAAGTGGGTTTTTGTAGCTTATCTTAGATCATTATTGACGCAGCACCAGTTTTGTGCCGATCAAAATCAATGCATCTCCCTTAGATGCTGACATAGCGGCTGCCCGACGACAGCTGTTCTAGAGCCGGTGTGGCTCAATCATAACGGTCAGTGCGACTTGACAACAATGCAGTGCCTGCATTAAACAAAGGGTTTGTCGATGAAGCTCCATCATCGGCACGGAACAGTTCCGATGCCCGCCTCCATCCTCAGATCGATGACAATGCGGTGCCTCCTCAAACCCTCGCCTCGAGTCCTCGTAATCGATGCTTCGCTCCATCCACGCTACTTCATTAGCGAGACCTATCTGAGTCCTGTAGCTGACCTGGCCTCCATTGCGGTCAGCCTAAACTATGGATTTACCCCAGTCTAGCGCAACCTCAGTAACCTTTTGGCGCTATTGGCTTTGAGGCACTATTTTTGGGTTATTCTTTTAAAATTCATAATTCTCGTTCTGCTTTATGGATGTTTATCATTTTTGTCTTGATTTCCTCATAACAATATGTTCTATTGTTCTAAATTTGTGTGGAGTCTTTTTGTGATGTTTTTATTGTGTCACTGTGTGTGTGTGTTGCTCAAATACTTTACATATTGCCTTTTAAGTTAAGCCTCCCTGCTCTGTGCCTATCTACCAGAGGGTGAACACAGTTTAATTTAAAGAGTGTATTTTGCTTACTGTGACTAGGGTTGTGGTCCCAACTTGGACAGGGTACAAACTTCTGCCATCTAGAGACCCAAGTTCTGACATTGGTGGCAGTAGTGGGATTGTACTTGTGTTTGTGCAATAACATATAGTATTCAGTGTGCACTCCAACTCTATACTTAAGACCAATTCGAATCTTTTTTAATTCTATCTGATTGACATCTTTGATTTTTCCAAAAGTTCTTTTTTTGCCCCTACTAATTTTCTCTACAATAGCAGTGGTCCTACCTGGCAATATGGAATTCAAGCTGGCCATCCTGGAGGCATACACTGCCAGGCTCAAGTAGTTCGGCTGGGAGAGAAGGGTGTTCCATAAGAAAAGTGCCCAGAAATCAGAGCTTCAGAGAGCCTTAAGAGCATGGGGCGCAGCCGACCCAGAAGGAGAAGTGGATGAGGTGGCGGGGTCAGAATCTGAGGAGGAAAAATTGGAGCAGGACCAAGACAGAGGTCTTGACATGCAGCCTACTGATGAGGGGGGAAACATCCTCCCAGGACTGGAAGCCCACAGCAGACCAGGCAGCAGTACGTCTTAAAGGAACCTGTCCCGGAGGCGCTGGCAGATAGGGATAAGGAGGAGACAAAACTTTAATTGGAATTTGCCAAATTAGATGAAGAACAGGCCCTTGCTAAATTATAGAAGGCTCTTGAGGAGAGAACGGTTGTCATGAATGAAAGAAAATTGGCCCATGAGCTCAGCATGAGAGAGTTGAACATCAGAACCCTGAGAGAGGGGTCTAGCAACAGCAATGGTGGCAGCATACCTGTAGTGTCCACTGGTAAACTCAGAGTCAGGATACCAAAGGATTTTGTGCCCCGTTATGTGGTGGGGAGTGACATAGACAAAATGTTTGCAGCCCTTAAAGTAGTTCTGGGCCTGCACAAGGTCCCAGAGGAGTTCTGGGTGGTAGTTTTTGGAGTTATATGCCAACGGTGGAGAAGGACACACTCCTTAAACTAGAGGTATAGCACCAGACATGATACATTGCAAAGAAGGCCATCCTAGTCAGCAAGTTTGAACTGACCCCTGAGAGGTATAGGCTCCGATACAGGGGCAGCACAAGATCACATCACAAACATGGGTGGATTCCTTGAATTATGCCAGCAAGGCACTGAAGGTCTGGGTAAGGGGCAGCATGGTTGAAGTTTGTGGAGAGCTGTACAACTACATTTTGACGGAACATATGCTTAACATTTATATTCCAGAGCTGCACCAACACATAGTGGATAGCAAGTTAACTGACCCCCTGGAAACTTGCTGAGGAGGCGGATATCTGGGTCAGAACCAGAGTGTCCAAGAAGCCATCTGCAGGGACTCACAAAAGGGTGGTCAGTTTTTCCACCAGAAGAAAGAGGAGGGAGATAAAAAGACTAGAGTTCTCTAAAGGCCCCCAAAATAACTCACATGGGAAAGGGTCTGGTTGTCATTCCCAATCCAGTCACCGCAAGAAAAGCTACCATGACAAAAGTCAGCAGCCCAAACCCACCAAGTGCTATTAGTGCTACAAGTATATGACTACAAGGGGATTCCAATTGTACAAAAAAAGCACCACTTCCTACTGGGGGAAAAGAATCCTGGGGTGGCTAGTGTAGTGCTGGGGAAGGAGTTTATCCCCGTTAATGGGGGAGAGGAGGACATTTAGAGGAGCTACCCTAGTTTCCCTGGGTGACAGTGAGATTGTGCCTATGATCCATGTGCCCCCAAATACTACTAGGTATAGGCAATGGGTCACTATTAATGGCAAGGTGTTGAGGCTCTGAGGGATACAGGAGCCAGTATGACTATGGTAAGAAGTCAGTAGGTGTTCTCAGAGCAGGTAATTCCAAATGCATTCCACTAAATTGTGATGGCTGACGACAGAGAGGTATATCAAAAACACTAGAGGGAGGTAGAGCGAAGGGTTGGATTCCTGCTCCACAAAGTACTTAAATAAACAAAGAGAATCCAACTTAAAGAAGGGGAGAGA
The DNA here is from genome assembly GCF_964261635.1 of Lissotriton helveticus. Classification (NCBI taxonomy): domain Eukaryota; kingdom Metazoa; phylum Chordata; class Amphibia; order Caudata; family Salamandridae; genus Lissotriton; species Lissotriton helveticus. The sequence goes on along the minus strand of NC_136067.1, from coordinate 217,225,506 downwards.
GTGATCGACACAAGTTGAAGCACTCAGTGTTTTGTAAAATACCCCTCACACACCAAAAGGCCCCTTGGTGTCATGCTTCATCATCGGGGTCTTCGCACCCCTCTAGCGGGATGCGGCGTGCTACGACCAACGACTACGCGGGAGCACTTATAGTAATGACTATGTGTGATGTGAAGTGTGTGGGGTGTATTTATAAGTGAGTGGTGGGATGTGGTGAAAGATTAAAAAGTACCTGGCACATGAGTCTATAGAAAAAACTTTTATTCCGAACTCTGGCTGGTACTATTAAAAGAAGTGCAGTGTGAGGTCGATTCTGTTAGTTAAAGAACAGGACCTCTGGTGTGCGTCGACATGTTTCGGAGTCAAGCTCCTTCTTCAGGACGGGGGCACAACTTCCCCACCTTACTCACGTATTCTTAATAAAAATAATTGTGTATTTACAGAAAAGTGAAGTATTAAGGCTTAATGTGCCTACAGCGGTCTGCTACAAGTACAATGACATGTAGAAAGACAAAAAAGAAAGATAAACTAATGGTTACCCTGTAGCGGGTAGTTCAAGCAGGTGCAGTCACCTGGAACCTCACCAATTGCTTGTAATAAGCCCTGTAAAAAGAAAAAGGTACTCACAACACATACAACAAATAACACAAAAGTACTAGGAGTTACTAGTAGTAGTAATCATACTTATGAAGCTTGCTTGTTGGCTTCATGAGCATAATGGAACGTCAGGGGTGTTGCTTGATTTGCAATCTGTAGTAAGGAGGAATTATGCAGTTTTTAGTAAATCATTCTTCACTTACTTAGGAGAAAAAACGGTTCAGATGGTCGTTTTCTTGGTTGTTTTACTTAATACTCACATAAACAGGACGCTATTATCACCGTCTTACCCCTCACGCTGCTCCGCTGGTATGAGGCGGTAATCGGGTTTGTGCTATTTATACTTTTTATCGTAATTGGGCGGAAGTGTCTACATGCCCTAACATGGGTGTTCCGCTCGTTATTGTTAATTGTATACCCATGTATGGAGCATCCGCTCATTGACCATACATAATACGCGTATGTTCGACACGGACTCACATATGACCAGCGTCTGTGAGCGCGAGTGTCCCTTTTACGCGCATGCGCGTTGCTTGAGTATTCATCGCCGCGCATGCGTGTTATGAAGCAGCGCTCGCTTAGGGGGCACTGATGTTTAGCGCATGCGTGCCCTTTACCCGTGCATAAAGCCGGGAGAAATATTGTCAGGTTGGAGGACTCGTGGGTCAAAAAGGACTTACGTTAGACACGGCACATCAGCAGAATTCCATATTCGTGAAAGAAAACCCACATTCACGGATGTATTCAGTGATAAAAATTACTGAAAAATTAATTATGATCACGCCTATACATAATGATACATCTCGGTTTGGTGATCGGTACCTCATCAGTATTTCGCGTGATTCGAGAGAAGCATTTTAGTTGGATAGCTGACCCCAGGGCACTTCATCATTAAGCCCGATTTTATGGGTGCCAAGTCTGAACACCCATCTTTGTTCCTTTTGGAAGAGGCCATTCTCAGAGGGTAGTTGCTCTATGATGGTCCAATTTAGATCATTCACACAATGTTGTGCTGTCAGGTAATGTGTGGCCATTTTCGTGGTGCTTTTTATACAGCGCACATTGCTCTTGTGTTCATTCATTCTCGTCTTCATGGCCCTAGTAGTCATACCTACATACTCGAGATTACAGGGGCATTTTATAAGGTAGACCACGTTTTTGGAGTTGCAGTTGGAGAACCTCCTTTGCTCCCATGTAGTTCCATTTCGGAAGGTCAGTTTGGTGCTTTTCTGTGTTAGGTGGCAGCTGCTGCAGTTACCGCACGGGAAATGACCTTGAATACCTATGGATGGTTGTATGGCAGTTGTTGTAGGTCTTGGGCGGGTATGTACCAGCATGTCTCTGAGATTGCGTCCCCTACGGTGAGCGAACAGTGGTTTTTCCAGGTTTAAGTTACCACATGTTAGTATCTTCCAATGTTTATTGACAATTTTGGATACTTCGTTGGACATAGTGTTGAATGTCGTCACACATATTGGTCGTTTGTTTTCATTTGGTTCTTTTTGTCGCTCTTCCAATAGTGCCTCCCTGTTATTATTCTTGGCCCTCTTCATTGCTTTGTCAATTATTCTGGTCGGGTACTCTCGTAGTTTCAGTTTTTCTTTCAGGTCCTTGGCCTGCAGTTTGTAGTTTGACACATCTGTACAATTACGCCTGAGGCGTAAAAATTGTCCATAAGGTAGGTTCTCTCGCAGGTGCCTGGGGTGAAAACTATCGTATCTTAGCAGGCAATTTCTGGATGTTGGCTTGAAATGAGTAGTGGTTTTTAAACAGCCTCCTTCTGCGTATATATTTAAATCCAAAAAGACCAACATGTGGTCTGAGATCGAGCTCGTGAATTTAAGGAAGGCGTTCTGGTTGGTTAACCAAACTTGAAAATCTTCCGCGGATTGTCGGTCACCTTCCCAGATGACAAGGATGTAGTCTATGTACCTCCTCCAGCATTTTATATTGGATCTGTATGGGTTCAAGTTATGAAGAATCCTGGTGGTCTCGAGGTGGTGTACGTAGAGCCCGGCCAGACTTGGAGCAAAAGTACTGCCCATGCTGGTCCCGTGGCATTGCTGTGTCGTGTATTTCTATAGGTTCTGAATCGATCCCCCTATTCCTGACCCTATTCTGGTTAAACTACCTAGCTAGTTAACTAACAGTCAGCCCATGAGGCAAGAAATCCCCCATGATGCAGATACCGTTATCTGACGCAGTCACACTACGGCACAGGAACGTGTTATCTGATTAGGTCATAACGCTTGAGATCTAATTAGACAAGCGACATTCCTCCAGCCCCTGATAAGGCATACGACGTTCTCATAACAAATCAAACCTATGACAACCTGGATAATCCGTGCGGCCATTGTTTTGATTTCACAGAGAACTTTAGTAAAGAATGTGCTAACGAGCAAGTCGTATGACATCTTTATTGACGTACCTATGTCCATCCTTACGTCAATCCCGGCACCTTTAAGGTATAAATATTGCCGACCTTGCCCTATGCAAACACACGCGTGGTGACAAGACGGAGCAGCCATACTTGCCGAAGCCGAGAGCAGAAGCAGACCCCGCAGGCAGCAGCCCCGCCTTCCTGACGCGCTGAGAGACGCGCTGCTATCTCAAGCCGAGAGACCCAGCACCGGCGTTTCTGGGCAGCCCTCGCAGGCAGCCTGGAATATCGAGAGCAGAGAAAGAGATACCATTCCTCATTCATCCTAAATTCCAGGTACAGAACTGAATAACCCCTCCTAGAGAATTCTTTAGTTATTCACTTGGCAAAAACAAACTTAACTTAAACTGTAACTTTCTATTCCCCCCCACGTATTAGACTTAGGTCAGGTACACGGGGTAGGCGTATTTAGAAACACCAGTTGAGCACGTTTAGTCAAATGTATATGTGTATGTAAATATATTTTAATCATTTTAAAACATCATATGGCTCAGAAACCATATCAATGTTTTTACAGTATTATTTTATACTATTGCTTTTAATGTATGCACTTTACTTAACTATAAGTATTGCAATAATATCGATCCATTTCTCTTGTACGATAAAAGAGACTGATCAATAAATAACATCTTTTATTGAACACGCCCGTCTCTTCCTTTTCTCTACATTCTGATGAGACTAAGAATGCACGTACTGACTGAGTAAAATAATTGCCTTGTGCTCACACGACTCTTGAGATTGACTCTTGATTAGGGGAGAGCAAAGTTGTCATGTTCTATGGTTGTCAGAAACTAAATCCCTTCTTGTCTAATCAGGGGAGTTAATCCTTCCTTGAACATTCGAGAAAGTTTCTAGCGAACTCTGAGCTTAGCTGGCAAACCCAAAAATTAAGTCTAGCATCGATAGTAGTAGACCTAGTTAACGTCTGGCCTAGGCCTTTACTGCTGTAGGTACTATTCCAATGCGCAGAGCCTATTGGGAAAATAGGAGCTACACTACATGGCGCCCAACGCGTTTGGAAAGGGCGATAAAACTAACGTAAGACATTTAGAGTAACTCAGTCGTGCTTTCTCACTCAGACCCCTTTTCCCAAATACTCCAAAGACGTCTGGAGTGGGTGAAAGGTTATAATATCCTCCAAAACCTCGCAGGAGGGAACTCCTATGTATGGTTCTTGGTCTAGTCAACGTTGAAGGATAAACAGTGTTCCAAAATATTGTGCTTCTAATCTCTGTTTCCATAAAGAAACCTGATCTGCAAATAAACATAATACCATCCTGTCAGCAAAATGGACAGCGATGAAGAACGAGAGGTTACTAGATTAGCTACTGAAATAGCAGATGCTGATGCTACCATGCAAGCAGCAGACGCGGATATAATACTCATTCCGGTCGCCAAAAGGAGATCTATAACCTTAAAACTTATAGAAAATGGACTGACACCTAGAGGTGGCACAGTCATATTCGTAATCGAGGCACACGAATATCGGCAGACAGAGGTATACTATACATGGATACATTTTCCAGCAGCTAATACTATAACAAAGTACTTCCACTATTACAAAGTAGAGGAACCTCCTAATGAGTACACTCCTTTCGAGGAGGTGGAAGTACCACTCAAATTCCAAGAGCATTTGCTCTTATTTGATGGCGCCCTAAAACATAATAATCACATTACAAGGCTCGGTCCTTTAGGAAGACCAGGAGCAACGTGGCCGGTCCTAGCCGGATACACACCATATCCAGACATCGAAAGAATGCCTGCAGCAGAGCTGTTAATACAGCTAAAACAACTACTAAAAATTCACAGACAATTAGTTCAGTATGTAATGCGGACTTCAACAATTCAGCCAGCGATTAAACTTCCACAGCTGACCCCTCACCAGGGGAACACAGATAAAATTACACCACAGAACATCCAATCCTGCCTAGGTAAAGTTCCAGCTAAACGGGAACAAATACCATTCTGGTTGGCACAGAAAATTACCCAAATAGAGGCGGTGTTTCCTGACACCACCCCATTAGAAAAACACAGGATTCTGACTATATGTCTCCCAATGGGAATCGCACCACACATTGAGGACTGTGACACTTGGGGTACAGTCTTTGCTTCCATCTACAGAAAAACACACGGTGTCCCATCCATTTCGGTGATACCAGATGTGCTAAAACAAATTCAAGATGAATACGGTCCAGAACCTGCTTTAACTCTTGGCATGAAATTACTAAAAGACTTCAAGCAGGTCTCGGCTATATTACTAGCCAACATAAAGGGTGAAGCAGCAAACGTGGCGATCCGCCAGAGGTTAAAAGAGACAGATATAGCAGACCAACCAGCTGAAATTGCCAGAATCATAGAAAAATCCTATGAAGAACTAGGCAGAGATAGTCTAGGTGGAATACCAGTAAAACCGCAACTGACTACAAGTCCAGAAAAAATATTTTTTAATAATAATAATAATTCACCAAAAAAGAACTGGGATGGGAACAAACAATCCAATCCCAAAGAAAAGAAATTCCAGTCCAGAGGAAGGTCTCCTAGGCGAAGAGAGAAATCTCCAAACCCGAGACAAAGGTCACCCCAGAGTGAACCCTCTGGGAATAGATATAACCTTAGAAATAGGGATAATATTAAAAAACCTGATAGATATCAAGACATTGATACACGTCCCTCTCAATCTTTTCAGAATTCCTCGCAGAAATCGGAAAGAAGAGGACGATCAGAAGAGCACGCCAAGTCCAAAGACAAGGAACCTGCTCAACTGAAAAAGAAATCACAATTTCCAAAAAAGAAGGTAGCCAGTATCAAGGTAGTTAACAATGCCGAGAATACTGAGGACACAACTGAAAAACGGAGAGTGGGCTCAGACAATGCTAGACAGCGCAGCAGAGGTGAGCATAGCTCGCAAAGTCCTTATGAATCATCTGGAGACAGTGGACACGAATGAATACCTTCAAGTGGAAACTGCAGATACCAGAGTTAGCAAGCCCCACAAAATATACGAGATAACATTACGTATAGAGGGAGATAAGACTAGGAAAATAAGGGGACTATTTTGGGATAACCTCTCAAAGGGTTATGACATCCTTTTAGCTGAAAAAGACTGGCCACCAGAGTTTGTCAGGGAGTGCCCTCATGGCGAAGAAGTAATTATGCCTGCCTTCTCGAATCAAATCCCGATTCATAAAAAATACACACTTGCTAGAAAGTGGGCAGTGGCCTTAGCACCTGCTTTATATAAAAATCATGTAGGATGGGATGAGGATTCTCCTCCTCACAAAGTCCAGTTAAAATCACAACCAACTGCACAAAGGCAGTACCCAATTAAGCAAGAAGCTAAAAAACAAGTACATGAAATACTAGATCAGCTAGAATACCAGGGGGTGATTGAAACTTGCACCTCACAAATGAACAATCCTTTGTTTCCGGTCTCCAAACCAGACAATTCATATCGTCTAGTTTTGGATTACCGACACCTTAACACATGTTGCAAAACTTTTGCAGTGCAAAACTCACACAGTGCTGCACTAATGAATAACATAGTGCGCAAAAAATGCAAAACTACCTTGGACATCTCCAACGGGTTCTTTTGTCAAAACATAGCACCAGAGAGCAGATATTTAACAGCTTTCTCAGTAAATGGCACTCAAAAACAATTCTGTCGGTTAGCCCAGGGGTACAAGAACAGCCCGGGGGTATTCTCAGCAAGAGTAACAGAATTACTACAACTATATGATGATGAAGCATTATCTTATGTCGATGACATTTACTTAACAGATGATGACTTGGAAACTCACTTGAAAAGAGTGAACACCATAATACTTGGTTTCGCTGCAGAGGGTTACAAATTCAACTTCAAAAAATCCAGAATTGCCCATCTGAAAATCCAGTACGGAGGATATGAATTATCAAGTATTGCCTGGTTGACAGTCTTTTAAGAACTAGAAGAATTGGAAAATCTAAAATATGAAAAGACGTACCCTCTGCCAATCGACATTCTGCCTCTACGACATTACGCCTGTGTAATCTATACAGACGGACATGCTCAACCCTCCGTTTGGGGAGAACATGCATACAATCCCACATGTGAGATCACAAAAGAAGTGTGGCGCGGAGGTAAACTAAGACCTCTATTAACAAAATCACACTCAGTAGAAACTAATTCAGAACTGCAAACTGAAATAATAGCTTTGAAAATGGCGCTAGATAATGCGGATCGCGAATTCCCGACACTTATAGTGTCAGATTCATATTTCTGCGTCAAAGCATATAACAAGGATTTGCAGACATGGATTCAGAACGGTTACAAAGATGACACAGATGCACCAATAAAGCAGAGACTTCTCTGGGAACAAGTAGCTCTTTTGAAAAAAGAACTACCAAAGACTCACGTGACTCACTCACTGAGTCATCAACGTGATGGCGTTCACGTTGTGGGGAATTCATTGGCTGAGACAGCCGCAGCGGCAGCCACTAAATCGGCTCCCGTAGATCGAAAAAAGCGTACATTAAAATACATTGACGGTGAAACATTGCTGGCGGTGAAAACGTCATCAAAAGGCGACTGCTCAGCGTTACCGATCAACTATCCACTCAATTATACATACATAATCGATGCAAACTCCGTCCCTTTTGCTCGAATCCCTGGAGTGGGGGATAGAGTGATTCCAAACATGGACAGGAGAAACTTGTTAATCGCAGACGCACACATGGGCGAGGGTCGCAGACACCTTAAATTAAAAGATTCTCTGGAAGATTTACAATCACGGTACTGGTGGCCAGGCATGAGCCTCCATCTTACCATCTTTGGAAAAAACTGCCCAAACTGCAACAGAGATCGCAGTAGGGAGAGAAGCAGTTTAATACCTCGTCGTATCAAGGCAGATAATATTACCAGCAAAAAGCAGGGCTTGCGATTAACATATACAGGCTAGTTCCCACTTATAATGTAGATCCTCAGCACTCGGCTGACGTCCGGACTGTTATACAAGATTTGCGAGTCTAAATGGCATATACTCTAAGAGCATGCTACGTTCGACCATTTTTTTTTCTTTTTCTCAGGCAATCCAGCCTGGGGGGGGAAAGAATGGCCAAATGAGCACAGCCCAGCGGGAATCTTCTCACTTCCTTCCTGAGGGTATGGGATGGTGTAAAGAAAAAACCAAGACAGAAAGCAATCTATAATAGAAAGGATATTAGGTTCGGGAGCTGGGTGGGTCAAACATCTAATAAGTGTCCAACGTAGTCTAAATAACTTGCCAAGAAATTCTCTGAAGGGATTCAGTCCGTACGAATTATTATTCGGAACTAGGATGTTGATCTCTGACCTTGATAGTCAGACTTCAGTGGTAACAGAAAAAAGCTTTGATGTCAAAGACCGTTTGGCTATTTTGCTGGACTTAAACAAAACAAGAAAAGACCTGAGCAACATACAGTTGAAACAACAGCCAACAACCACTGAAGAATCACCACCTGTCCCAGCAAGACCTGTCTGGATTCCAAAAGTCGGGGATCTAGTCAGGGAGAAGATCGCGGTAAAGAAGGAATTTGGGCCTTCTTACAGAAAAGCAGTTCCTGTCTTGTCTGTCAACGGGACAAGATCAGTTGTACTACCGCCACTTGCTGGAAAAAAGGAGAACCGAGTTGTATCCATCGACCTGGTAAAACCACAACATGTGGCCGATAACAAACAGTAGGCCAAGTGGACTCCCAATAAGTAGCAGAACACCAAGGTTTGCTACCAGTACAGAGGTCCTAACAAAGAGGCTCATCACATTCGAAACGCCTACAGAAGAACAACAAGGACTATGCAACAATGCAATAGAACTTAGACCTCTGAAAACCCAAATAAAGACATTTAGCAGAGACACACCAATCTATACTGAAGTACCAAGTGAAAATGCAAAAAACAAAAATCCTGAACCAATTGGAACAATTGACAGAACTGCATCCGGTTACTTCATCAACTTCGATGATTCCTCTGAAGGCTTCAGCGAACAAAAGACACAGCCATCATCAAAATCCTTTAAAGACAAAGCGAAGGAACTTTTGAAACAACTAAAAGAAACATACCTGATTTCTCCATGGATTGAATTTTGGGTGGGTTTTGGTGCATTTATCCTCATACTTTGGCTCATCATGGTATTTACTTTGGGACGCTTCATTGAGGGAAAATATGCTAAAATGGACACAGCAAGTCAGAACATCAACTTGGTCCTCAAACCACACACATCTTCACACGTCGAGAAAAGAGAACTTTCTTCAGAACTTTCTTCAGCCAACTTCACAGCAATTCCAATACCTGGTGGGGTAGCCTGGGACAACACTGACTATGAAATTTATGGTCCGGTCGAGATCCTGAAATATCCACACCAAATTAAGATCTCTTTGAGTGACTTTGCAAAACCAAACTCATTTGCTGATGATTGGGACTTTGAAAGTATAAACAATATGATGTCTGACTTAGTAATGTCTGCTAAATTTACAAAACATGATTATTTGCAAGGTTCTACAAATTATGATAGTATGTATTGCTATAACCACTATGGTAACCATTTCTTGCATAAATCTGCACAACCTAGAAATGTTTTAAATTTTAATCAATGGGAACATTGTGCTACACCTCCAAAAGGGAGCTCTAGAACCGTTTATGACAAATATTCATACTTTCAAGGTTTTAACACTAGTAATGCTGAAACATTTTATTATAAATTGTCAAACAAGACAGGGACCAAAACCATGATAACCAACACAAAATTGATTTATTCTGATTCATTCTTTGAAAAAATGAATACTTTTGGATTCGATTATTGGGACAAAAATGTTGATTTGAAAAGTGTTTGGGGTACAAAAGAATGGCAAGTACAGGGTATAGAAGCTTTGTTTAGAGCCTGCATGATCCCAGAACAAATGATATTTTTAAATGACACTGTTCAACAAACCACCTGTCTTGGCTTAGCCAAAATCAAAGATTTAAATAACCCGTCTATTCCAAAGCCAACAATGTTTAGCAATAACTCTGATACAGATGAAGGAATAGACATAAACCATATACTTAACCAAAACAGAACACATCCTGATTGGAAACAATGGTTGATCTGGCCCACAGATACAAATAACTGTCAAGATAGATTCCTGAATAAAACACAGGGTTTCAAAATGACCAGGCCAGACCCTAGATATCCCCAAAGACATCACCCAGGGATAATAACAACCTACAGTGTGGGCAAATTATGCCTTCAATGGCTACAGTCTTCCACACTGCCTGAAATTAAGCAACACCTAACTTTACTTACTGATGGTGCTGACTTGCGTGATTTCATAATGGGACCACGCAAACAGCGTCAAAAGCGTTTCATAGCAGCCTCTGTATATGCAGCATACAATGAGGCCTGGAAGGTTACTCAAATTGAAACAGCAGAGAGAATACGTGAAATTGATCGTATTAATTTGGAAAAATCACTTTCTGTAGTGGACAATGGGTTAATGACTCTGTCCTCCAGAATTTTTTCATTGGACAGCATTGTGTCTTCAGCAATCGATATATTATCGCAAGACTTACTGTTATTACAACATGGTCAGTCACAATTGCGTTCTATCGTACAGCTTGGCTGGACGTTACAAAATCTGCGTTCAGGCTATGTGCCTTGGCGTTTAATCAACACTACGTCACTATTCCAAATCTTTAACCTTACTGATAGACAAATCGGTATGGCGCAGAAGGGTGCTGATTATACAATCTTGAGCATTGAAAAACTAGAAAGATTACCGTTGACAATGTCAGAACGACCTGTCAGTGAATGGATAATCCACGGAATCATAAATATTCCAATCTCAACCTTCAGGTTTCAATACTGCCAAAAATATATACAGGCTGGCATGTACGAGAAATTGGGAAAGGGGTACCTTAAAACAACTTGGAACCTGCCCTATTCACATGCATGTGTCAGTAACAAAGGACAGAAAGTGTTTCTTAGTGGCAACAATTGTGCTATGTCACTAAGCGGCACGCTTCTGTGTAACGGTATTAGCTTGCACGGAGCCTGTGAAGGGAATTCATACAACCTTTCATGTCACCAGCAAGGCGCACCTGCAACTGAAATAGAACCATTCTTTCAAAGACTCTATAATGGGAGTTACATTCTTATTGTAGACCGCAGATGTTGTAGTCTTATGCCCGGGACTCCTTATCTCGTCACTACGACGGCGAAGGTCAAGTGCTGTGGACGTTCTTTGTTCCCCAGCTCCTTTCCAGACAGGGAGGCAAGGGCATGGCCCGGTTTGAAAATTACTTCTATTCGAATAGACACTTTAAGCAGAATAAAAACAGTGCTTCTTCAGACGCCTACAAAGCTCACGTCATCAAAAGAAACGTATGATCTACAAGTCGCAAGGACGACTGCAGAGATACATACATTATTATCAACCAATTCCCCCGTACATTTCGCGGAAATCCTGAGCGAAATCTTAAATATTTCTGATACCACAGGGGTCTCAAAGGTATTTAAGACAGTATTTTCGATGGCATTAACACCATTCAAAGCCATACTGGGTATTTTTCCAGATTTCGTCCATTCGATTTTTGGCGGACTTCCCTTGATCCTGGGACTAATTGCAGGAATCCTATTCCTAGTCCTTATTTTTCGATATGGCAACCCATGTCACAGATCAAACTCTCGCGACAATGGAAGATACGATCCTAGCCATTGGATACCGGGACCGGATATCAAAAATCCTGGGACTCTCCCGGCTTAGAGACCTGAACATGACTTGGTTTCTATCATTTCGACCAATGTGGCAAAGGTGTGTTTTACCTGTACTAAGGTGTCTGCTATGCGGAGAAGAATGCGTGTTAGACACCTGTCTGACACTACAATCGGATGCGCCGGTGGATGCAGATACACTGCTGGTTCCTACCAAGGTTCACGCTTTGTGCTGCCCTCAAAGGCTGCCAATTCTGATGACGGCATTCCTGGAATCTTCACCACTGCGATTGAAGAGTAGTGAAGTTCATGATGAAAGCAACATCGAACAGGTACGACCTTCTGTCAGCAATGCAAATCAGAATGTCAATGCAGACAATCATGCGCATGAATGCATGATTACCCCTATTTCCGACTTAGTGGAACTTTCCCATGAAGCTGTTGACAGTTTTTTCGAAAGCCTGAATGATATGATGTTCTCTCCGGAACAGAAATAGAGACTTTTGAGTAAACTCGCACACGGCGTTCCCTGAATCCGGCCTTCAACTTAAAAAATAAATTTACATGAACAATTACAATCCAGTTCACGGACAGCAACCTTTTTCAGCAAGCCCGTAAAATATTTTTCTATATATTTTTTCCCCGGGACACTGACCTTCTGCTTAAAGTAAGAAACTATTCCTAGAGAACTAAGATTTCTATTTTTTTTAGATACTTTATAGACTTTATATAGACTTTAGCTGCCCGCTGGTATGTTCACAATATATTTTATGTGATGAAATGGTTTCGACTTTTTTTCTGTATAGCCATATTAAGAGCCATTTCATGTGTATTTCTCATATACCAACAAGCAATAATGCATAACAATGCGTGTTTACTTTTGCATTTAATTCATAGCTTAAGTGCATACAATATATATGACTGCAATTTTTCAGTATATTTGAAAATTTCAAAATGCATTTATGTATTTTGGGGTGGTAAGGTATACACTATACTCTATAGTATGTTGTACTATGTTATACTATGCATAGATTAGTAGATATGACCATAGTTAGCGTGGAGTGGGTGTCGTGTATTTCTATAGGTTCTGAATCGATCCCCCTATTCCTGACCCTATTCTGGTTAAACTACCTAGCTAGTTAACTAACAGTCAGCCCATGAGGCAAGAAATCCCCCATGATGCAGATACCGTTATCTGACGCAGTCACACTACGGCACAGGAACGTGTTATCTGATTAGGTCATAACGCTTGAGATCTAATTAGACAAGCGACATTCCTCCAGCCCCTGATAAGGCATACGACGTTCTCATAACAAATCAAAACTATGACAACCTGGATAATCCGTGCGGCCATTGTTTTGATTTCACAGAGAACTTTAGTAAAGAATGTGCTAACGAGCAAGTCGTATGACATCTTTATTGACGTACCTATGTCCATCCTTACGTCAATCCCGGCACCTTTAAGGTATAAATATTGCCGACCTTGCCCTATGCAAACACACGTGTGGTGACAAGACGGAGCAGCCATACTTGCCGAAGCCGAGAGCAGAAGCAGACCCCGCAGGCAGCAGCCCCGCCTTCCTGACGCGCTGAGAGACGCGCTGCTATCTCAAGCCGAGAGACCCAGCACCGGCGTTTCTGGGCAGCCCTCGCAGGCAGCCTGGAATATCGAGAGCAGAGAAAGAGATACCATTCCTCATTCATCCTAAATTCCAGGTACAGAACTGAATAACCCCTCCTAGAGAATTCTTTAGTTATTCACTTGGCAAAAACAAACTTAACTTAAACTGTAACTTTCTATTCCCGCCCACGTATTAGACTTAGGTCAGGTACACGGGGTAGGCGTATTTAGAAACACCAGTTGAGCACGTTTAGTCAAATGTATATGTGTATGTAAATATATTTTAATCATTTTAAAACATCATATGGCTCAGAAACCATATCAATGTTTTTACAGTATTATTTTATACTATTGCTTTTAATGTATGCACTTTACTTAACTATAAGTATTGCAATAATATCGATCCATTTCTCTTGTACGAGAAAAGAGACTGATCAATAAATAACATCTTTTATTGAACACGCCCGTCTCTTCCTTTTCTCTACATTCTGATGAGACTAAGAATGCACGTACTGACTGAGTAAAATAATTGCCTTGTGCTCACACGACTCTTGAGATTGACTCTTGATTAGGGGAGAGCAAAGTTGTCATGTTCTATGGTTGTCAGAAACTAAATCCCTTCTTGTCTAATCAGGGGAGTTAATCCTTCCTTGAACATTCGAGAAAGTTTCTAGCGAACTCTGAGCTTAGCTGGCAAACCCAAAAATTAAGTCTAGCATCGACAGTAGTAGACCTAGTTAACGTCTGGCCTAGGCCTTTACTGCTGTAGGTACTATTCCAATGCGCAGAGCCTATTGGGAAAATAGGAGCTACACTACAGCTGATAAATCGTGGTTTTATATTGGAAGAAGTTTTTTTGTAGTGCCAATGAGATGCATTCCAGCACTAGCCCTCGTGGTGTTTGGTATTTCCATTGTGTGGAAAATAAGACTTCTTCGATGATCAGGAGTGTTTCATCGTGGGGTAGGCTAGTATAAAGGCTTTCTACGTCTAGACTGATTAGGAGTTGAGTTTGAGGGTCAAATGTTGTATTCTGGAGAAGTTGTAAGACAGCCTTTGTGTCCTTGAGGTAGGTGTTTGTTGATTGTACCAGTGGTCGTAGAAAAGCGTCAGCAAATTTTGACAGGGGTTCCAAAATAGAGCCGATCCCGGATACTATCGGCCTCCCAGGTGGATTGGTGAGGCTCTTGTGGATCTTAGGGATGCAATAGAAGTAGGGGATACAAGGTTTTTTCTGCTCCAAAAATTCCCCTTCCTTCTTGCTCAGCCAGTCATGTGCTAAGGCTTCTTCAATCATGCCTCCGATTTTTATCCTGAGGCTCTCAGTGGGGTCCTGTTGTAGAATCATATAGTTGCGTCTATCTAACAGCAGTCTCATACACTCGTTGTCATATGCTTCTGTGGTTTGTAAGACGATGGCTCCGCCTTTATCTGCTGGTTTTATAGTGATGCTTGTGTCTTCTGATAGAGCTTTGGTAGCTTTTTGCTCTTCCTTGGTGGTGTTGTGAAATGTTCGTGCGGACGACACATCCAGTTTGTTGACTTCTGTCATCAGAGCTTTTTAAAAAGCTAGTAGCTCTATTGGGAGCAAAGAATCTGGAGGGGTAAAGGTAGATTTTGGTCTGAGGCCGGTATCAGTTGTAGGTGTTGGGGATGGTTTGTCCATGAAGTAGGCCTGTAATTTAAATTTTCGTATGAATTCTTGCATTTCAATATTAACCTTGAAGATGTCCGGTTTCTGTGTAGGCACAAAGCCCAGGCCTTTATTTAGCACTTTTTTCTGTGTTTCCGTCAATGATTTTAGAGTTAGGTTTACCACTAAGTCCCTTTCTGGTTGCTGGTTGACGGTTGGTTGGGCAGGGAGCCTGTCATACTCCTGGTTTGTCGGGGGTTCCCTTGGTCTTTGTCCTCCCATGTGACATTGTTACCCTTCCGGTTCTTTCCCCGTGTCCCAGGGCGGGTGCCTAAAAAAGGTTGTGGACCGTAGAATCCTCCATCGAAGTCCTGGTTCCATTGTGGGTATCCCTGGGCGTTCCCTGGATGGCTAAACTGGAAAGGGGGAAAAGGTGTGGGGCCCATGAATTGTGGGAATTGAGGTGGGTACCCTCTCCACCCTCGTTGTCTCGGGAATTGTTGTCTTTTTTGTCTCCAGCCGCCTCTATTCGGACGGTACCTTTGTCCATTGCTAGAGTTTGAGCTAGATGAACTGTTATCCGATCCATCACTGTCCATATCACTGTTCTGATTCTTGGGCACATAGTCAGCTTTGGTGTATGGGTATGCTCCTTCAGGTGTGAATTTATCCTTATCCTTTCTCAATTTAGTGAATTTACTCTGTTTTAATGTGTATTCAAACTCGGTCATCTGCTGGTTTAGCTCATCTAGTCTAATCTTCAGGTCGGCTGGTGATATGTAGGTGCTCAGTTGTACCTCAATTTTCTGGATTTCAATCTTTAGCTCTTGAGTGATTCTGGCTGCCGTTTTGACAATAAGGACCAACCAGTCCCTGGTGCAGTGCCAGGAGATCAACGACCACTCCTTTTTGAACTGTGTGTCTGATTGGAATATGAATGGTTCGTTCTTGACGATCAAACCAGGTGGTCCCATCTTGTTCCTGAGGTATTCCGTCATTAACAAGCCATGTAGTGCTGCTTTTATTTGGTTGCGTCTCAGGTTGACTATTTTGTTCCAATCATTAATGTTTGGACCAGTCTCTGGGTTGCTAAGGCCCTCAAATAGATTGATTGCCGTCAGAATTTTATCAATTTCATCCTCACCGAACGTGAGGCCATGTTCGTCCTCCATTTTCTTGAGACCGCTGATGTTCGTAACTGCCTAGTGTAATTGATTATGTGTTGTGATGTGAGTATTACTCCCGCAGCTGTGCGCTGCCTAGACTATATCAAAAACACTAGAGGGAGGTAGAGCGAAGGGTTGGATTCCTGCTCCACCAAGTACTTAAATAAACAAAGAGAATCCAACTTAAAGAAGGGGAGAGAGTGATCGACACAAGTTGAAGCACTCAGTGTTTTGTAAAATACCCCTCACACACCAAAAGGCCCCTTGGTGTCATGCTTCATCATCGGGGTCTTCGCACCCCTCTAGCGGGATGCGGCATGCTACGACCAACGACTACGCGGGAGCACTTATAGTAATGACTATGTGTGATGTGAAGTGTGTGGGGTGTATTTATAAGTGAGTGGTGGGATGTGGTGAAAGATTAAAAAGTACCTGGCACATGAGTCTATAGAAAAAACTTTTATTCCGAACTCTGGCTGGTACTATTAAAAGAAGTGCAGTGTGAGGTCGATTCTGTTAGTTAAAGAACAGGACCTCTGGTGTGCGTCGACATGTTTCGGAGTCAAGCTCCTTCTTCAGGACGGGGGCACAACTTCCCCACCTTACTCACGTATTCTTAATAAAAATAATTGTGCATTTACAGAAAAGTGAAGTATTAAGGCTTAGTGTGCCTACAGCGATCTGCTACAAGTACAATGATCTGTAGAAAGACAAAAAAGAAAGATAAACTAATGGTTACCCTGTAGTGGGTAGTTCAAGCAGGTGCAGTCACCTGGAACCTCACCAATTGCTTGTAATAAGCCCTGTAAAAAGAAAAAGGTACTCACAACACATACAACAAATAACACAAAAGTACTAGGAATTACTTGTAGTAGTAATCATACTTATGAAGCTTGCTTGTTGGCTTCATGAGCATAATGGAACGTCAGGGGTGTTGCTTGATTTGCAATCTGTAGTAAGGAAGAATTATGCAGTTTTTAGTAAATCATTCTTCACTTACTTAGGAGAAAAAACGGTTCAGATGGTCGTTTTCTTGGTTGTTTTACTTAATACTCACATAAACAGGACGCTATGATCACCGTCTTACCCCTCACGCTGCTCCGCTGGTATGAGGCGGTAATCGGGTTTGTGCTATTTATACTTTTTATCGTAATTGGGCGGAAGTGTCTACATGCCCTAACATGGGTGTTCCGCTCGTTATTGTTAATTGTATACCCATGTATGGAGCATCCGCTCATTGACCATACATAATACTCGTATGTCCGACACGGACTCACATATGACCAGCGTCTGTGAGCGTGAGTGTCCCTTTTACGCGCATGCGCGTTGCTTGAGTATTCATCGCCGCGCATGCGTGTTATGAAGCAGCGCTCGCTTAGGGGGCACTGATGTTTAGCGCATGCGTGCCCTTTACCCGTGCATAAAGCCGGGAGAAATATTGTCAGGTTGGAGGACTCGTGGGTCAAAAAGGACTTACGTTAGACAACTACCCTCTGAGAATGGCCTCTTCCAAATGGAACAAAGATGGGTGTTCAGACTTGGCACCCATAAAATCGGGCTTAATGATGAAGTGCCCTGGGGTCAGCTATCCAACTAAAATGCTTCTCTCGAATCACGCGAAATACTGATGAGGTACCGATCACCAAACCGAGATGTATCATTATGTATAGGCGTGATCATAATTAATTTTTCAGTAATTTTTATCACTGAATACATCCGTGAATGTGGGTTTTCTTTCACGAATATGGAATTCTGCTGATGTGCCGTGTCTAACGTAAGTCCTTTTTGACCCACGAGTCCTCCAACCTGACAATATTTCTCCCAGCTTTATGCACGGGTAAAGGGCACGCATGCGCTAAACATCAGTGCCCCCTAAGCGAGCGCTGCTTCATAACACGCATGCGCGGCGATGAATACTCAAGCAACACGCATAATAAGTGATAAGGATTTTTTTTTAAACTGGGCCCTTATCGCCTGGAGATGCACCAGGGATTGGTTGATTCTGATCATCCAAACCTCTAAACGCATAGCTGATACCTTGCTCATAGAAATTCAAATTCTTGAGTCTAAAATTAAGACTACTATAGCTTCTAAGGTTTTCAGCAAAAACTTAGATGACTCCAATAAAAACAACAGAGATTTCAGGGAGCATACTTTGGCGGTTAAGATGGACAAATTCAGGAAAGACCTGGATAAATTCAAATTTGAGAGAATATATCCTTACTCAAGCGACACTTACACCCCCCCAGAGTTCGGTACCACCGGCTGCAGAAAGGGATCATCTTACAGCACATCTAGCTCAGGTGATAATTCCTCAGGGAGCGACACTGGTAGCGATTATTCCAACACACGAGGTCGTGGTCAAGGTAAAAGGAATTTTAAAAATAATTGGAGAGGTAACCATCAACAACAATGGTGGCCACCCACCCCGTGGCAATTTGGTGGCATGCCACCTTTTTTCCCCCCACAACAACCGGGCCCTTTTCAACAACCCATGGGACCACACATGACTAACTTCCCCGGGAACTTCCCTACAAACAACTTTAACGGGCAGCCTTTTTTAGGGTTTGGCCGGGGCAGATCCCGAGGCAAGAGGAGAGGGAACACACAGCCCCAAGTTCACTTCAGCCCCCCACCGACGTCAACAGAAGGGAGGACCCTGAGGAGCAACTCGTCCAAGAACAAAGAGGCAGGACAGAGCAGTGCAGCTCCAGTATAATTATGAACCTGAGCAGACATATCCTGACCCCAATTGAGGAGGAGGCCCTGAACAAAGGACTGGGCTTTGTGCCAACCCATCATAATGATGAGTTTGAAACTCGCTTGGAGTTGGCAAGATTTCTAAGGAAGATTAGATTACACTTCTTCTTCGCTGACAAGGAAGCCTCCATACAGCATGAGGATGATGTCAACACTGGACTAAAATGCAAGTCTACCTTCACTCCCCCTACTCATCTCATGCCTCCCCAGGTTCTAGCCTTTGAACAGGCACTGGAGAAGGAGCTGGACGATCTCTTTAGTACTAAACAAAAGACTTTCCAGAATTTGCCTAAATCACACCATCTGGCACTGAAATCCCTGACTGACAACAAGGACTTAACAATAAAGCCAGCTGACAAAGGCGGCTCGATTGTAATCCTGGATACTGAAGTCTACCGAGCTGAGTGCCTCAGGCAACTTAACACTCGGCATGCCTACACTTCCTTGAATCACGACCCTACAGATGACTTGAAACGGGACATCAAAACCATGGTTGAAGAAGCATCTTCAGAGGGATGGATTACATCAGCCGAAGCCCTTTACCTTTGCACGGAACATCCCAAGATGCCTTACTTTTATACCTTACCCAAGGTTCACAAAGAGCAACGACCGCCCCTAGGGCGCCCGATCATTTCGGGGATAGGATCAGCCCTGGAACCCCTCTCCACCTTTGTGGATCATTTTCTGAGACCGATGGTGCAAGAAATGCCCACTTATCTCAAAGACACCACTGATTTGTTGAGACTGCTACCTAACATCGAATTTGACACCGAGAGGGATCTCTTAGTGTCTTTTGACGTTGAGGCACTCTACACCTCCATCCCCCAGGATGAGACATTGGACGTGGTGCACCAACTCTTGGAGTCCAGGGAATTGAACAGCATCACTCCCGTCCAATTTATAATGGCTTGTGCCACTCTGGCCATGAAACAAAACTTTTTTCAATTCGAAGAACAGGTTTACCTACAAACATCGGGGACCAGCATGGGGAGCGTTTACGCCCCCAGCTTGGCAAATTTATATGTTCATTCGTTTGAACAAAATCATGTATTGAACAATGAGAACCCTTTCATCGATAACCTTAAGACCTGGAAAAGGTATATCGACGACATTTTTGTGGTGTGGAGAGGGTCAAGCGCTAGATGCCTGGAATTCCTGGGTTGGTTGAATAGTAGAAATAACCATCTCAAATTTACCATTGAAATCGGTCACCACCAATTAGCTTTCCTGGATCTACTAATTACTGCTGGCCCTGAGGGCCTACGATCGGAGCTCTACAGGAAGCCCACTGCAAGGAACTCTCTGCTGCTATTTGATAGCAACCATCCTAAAGCATTGAAAGAGAGTCTACCCTTCAGTCAATTTTTACGGGTTCAAAGGAACTGCTCTACGATAACTGCTTTCAAGAAACATTCTAAGGATTTAAGTATGCAACTGGTGGCACGAAAATATCCTCCTAAACTTGTCCAAAGATCCATGAAAAGGGCAATGAATAACAATCGTGAGGCTTTGTTGGAACCTAGACCTCCCAAGCCTGACCTAGATCGCCTCACTTTTGTTCAAACTTACGGAAGCCTCTCAAACAGCATTCAAAGCATGGTCAGGAAACACTGGCGGCCAATACTGAATTCCGGACGCCTAACTCTCTCTCGTCCCTTGGTGTCATTCAAGAGGGGCCCAAACCTAAGAGATAGACTGGTGCACACTAGGCCACGTGAAGACCCGCCAAGGGCGATAGGTTCACTATGGAACCTTCCTCCTGTCCAGGGACACCACCCCTGTGGCAATTGTCAGGCCTGTGCACAAACAACAAAATCATTGGAGATAGATATCGGCACGGCTAGACCGTGGAAACAAATAAAATTCACTAATTGCAACATTGATCATGTGATCTATCTGATTACCTGCCCCTGTGGCTACAAGTATGTGGGCATGACCACCCGGAAGGTCCGCATACGGATATCTGAGCACAAGAGTACCATCAGGTGTGCCAGACAAGCCACAAAGTTAACTGCTCACTTTCTTGAAGCTAAACACCTAGCCACTGATTTCCATTGGACTGTTTTGGAGCAACCATTTATCCCAAAACACACAGCCGATGTGACTAAGTACCTGCTGACTAAAGAACAAAGATGGGTACTTAAGCTGAAGACACACAAAGGTGGCCTTAACGATGATATTCCTTGGTCTGCTTTGTGATTCAGCCCACGGCAACAGAGAAGGGCCCTAGTATATCATTTCTCCTGTTTGGACACTCTACCTCTGATAGGTTGTTCTCTGTGCCAGTAATTGCTTTAGAGATGATGAAGGTACTGACATCATTTCTTTGCCCATACTTTCTCTCCTCTTTGAATTTTACTAGCTGGGCGGAGTGACAGCGCCCCACCGTGTTTGTCCATCTTGACCATATCCTGACCACATCTGGGACCTAGTCCCGATGTCTCCGCTATTCCCTCAGCTGTTTGTGCCTAACCCTGATAATACCATACTTATTACAGCGAGATTCACAGAAAGTTGTGTCTGGGTATTTTTTCTGTATTTAGAGCTTAAGGAATTAGGCATGCACTGTCAGCTGCCTTGCGCGGCTATTCTCAGCCTTTTTTGACCCGCTGGTCATAATTACCATTGACCGTTTGACCCGGTGTCACTGACTTATAGCTACGCATTTTTTCCATTACTAGTAATACAGGACTGCATTTTTATATTTCCCTAGCCTCTTTTCCCCCGCTGCACTTTGTTCGCATTGTGTTTACATTTGCGTTGACAATATGTCTACCCTCGTCGCTATGACTACCAAGCGTCTGAGCGGCCAATGATCTCTCCCGGCCTTTAGTGCTACAGCCTATGAGAACGCAGGCTTGTCCGACTTTGTACCAATCTTACGGGTAGGCTAAGCGCCCCACGTGACTTCACGTGACTTCGCGACCAATAGCAGCGCGGCTTATTAACAACCGCTACCTCGCCTCTCGTTACCTCCCCAGTCGGCCAGGACGCCGGCCCGGAGTACCGACGGAGAGGTAAGAGAAGCCTTTTGTTTTTCTTCGCGCTATGCTGCGCTTTTCCAACAAACTGTATCCCTCTTTAAACGGAGTCTCGGCTCCGCGACTGCTGGGTACTAAAATATTCTTTTGAAAGATACCGACACCATTCCTTGTTGGCTACTGATAACAGGAAGTGCTCTGTCCCTGTATGTGCGCATTGTGTTTTTTACGTGTGTTTCACATGTTTTATAGAGCGGTGCTTCATCTTCCCCTGAGCCGCAGCCAGGTGGGGTGAGGTCAGTCCACCTTACAGATCGAGGTAAGGACTGAAAGATATTTGGCTTATGAAATTTTCTTTCCAAATAACTTAAAACCGGGCCATATTAGCATTAAGTGTCTGCATGTCAATACTCAGAGTGTGATGTAACGTTTGATCCACATAAAATGGACTTTCTGGTCAGCCCATTAGATCACGACAGCTATACTTAACCCTTTTCTTTTCCTTAGTGATCAACACAGACTGTAAGGGCATCTGGAGTATTCAGGTGACTTTATGCACTTGTTTTTGTTATCCCGGTGTCACCCTTCACTTTATTTAGTTCACTTGGTGCAGTAGTTTTAATTGTATATTGGTCCTGATGAATGCAAGGATACAACAGTCCCTGAATTGCAGAAACTAGTTGACCTTTTCTACCTCAGGCGGTCTACATCATGAGACAGCCTTAGGTTGCATTGATTTTTAACTTTGGTATGTTAGGCACACACCGAATAAACTTGCAGTTAAGTGCCTTTTTCAAACCAATTTTAACACACTCTCTTTTGGTTTTTTCACTTCTTCACTCTTTCTAGCACTGCACACCCCAGTCCCACGTCTTTGGCCACTCATAAACACCGAGTGGTATACCACACTGTCATTGCCTATACCTTGTGAGGAACCCCCTTACCACCGGGTTGACCACTAAGTGTGGCACCGAACTTCTCAGACGGGTGGTACGGATAAAATCCCAAATGATGAAGGGCGGATTCGTATGGTGACTGATGGGTATTTTTCTCATCCTGTTGAGATTTTTCTCATCCTGTTGAGAATTTTCTGTGACGCATCACTTTGGTTTTTAGGGATTGGTTGGCTCTCTATTTCTTTTGGGCACACCTTTTTGAGACCCTCTGGTACCTTTGTTGTTTATAGGCTTTCTTGGGGATTGTATCCAGAGCGTGGTCTGTAAACTTCCCCTAGGTCCCCCCCTACCGTAGTGTTTTTGTTGGAGAGGGTACCCACCTCAATTCCCACAATTCATGGGCCCCACACCTTTTCCCCCTTTCCAGTTTAGCCATCCAGGGAACGCCCAGGGATACCCACAATGGAACCAGGACTTCGATGGAGGATTCTACGGTCCACAACCTTTTTTAGGCACCCGCCCTGGGACACGGGGAAAGAACCGGAAGGGCAACAATGTCACATGGGAGGACAAAGACCAAGGGAACCCCCGACAAACCAGGAGTATGACAGGCTCCCTGCCCAACCAACCGTCAACCAGCAACCAGAAAGGGACTTAGTGGTAAACCTAACTCTAAAACCATTGACGGAAACACAGAAAAAAGTGCTAAATAAAGGCCTGGGCTTTGTGCCTACACAGAAACCGGACATCTTCAAGGTTAATATTGAAATGCAAGAATTCATACGAAAATTTAAATTACAGGCCTACTTCATGGACAAACCATCCCCAACACCTACAACTGATACCGGCCTCAGACCAAAATCTACCTTTACCCCTCCAGATTCTTTGCTCCCAATAGAGCTACTAGCTTTTGAAAAAGCTCTGATGACAGAAGTCAACAAACTGGATGTGTCGTCCGCACGAACATTTCACAACACCACCAAGGAAGAGCAACAAGCTACCAAAGCTCTATCAGAAGACACAAGCATCACTATAAAACCAGCAGATAAAGGCGGAGCCATCGTCTTACAAACCACAGAAGCATATGACGAGTGTATGAGACTGCTGTCAGATAGACGCAACTATATGATTCTACAACAGGACCCCACTGAGAGCCTCAGGATAAAAATCGGAGGCATGATTGAAGAAGCCTTAGCACATGACTGGCTGAGCAAGAAGGAAGGGGAATTTTTGGAGCAGAAAAAACCTCGTATCCCCTACTTCTATTGCATCCCTAAGATCCACAAGAGCCTCACCAATCCACCTGGGAGGCCGATAGTATCCGGGATCGGCTCTATTTTGGAACCCCTGTCAAAATTCGCTGATGCTTTTCTACGACCACTGGTACAATCAACAAACACCTACCTCAAGGACACAAAGGCTGTCTTACAACTTCTCCAGAATACAACATTTGACCCTCAAACTCAACTCCTAATCAGTCTAGACGTAGAAAGCCTTTTTACTAGCCTACCCCACGATGAAACACTCCTGATCATCGAAGAAGTCTTATTTTCCACACAATGGAAATACCAAACACCACGAGGGCTAGTGCTGGAATGCATCTCATTGGCACTACAAAAAAACTTCTTCCAATATAAAACCACGATTTATCAGCAATGCCACGGGACCAGCATGGGCAGTACTTTTGCTCCAAGTCTGACCGGGCTCTACGTACACCACCTCGAGACCACCAGGATTCTTCATAACTTGAACCCATACAGATCCAATATAAAATGCTGGAGGAGGTACATAGACGACATCCTTGTCATCTGGGAAGGTGACCGACAATCCGCGGAAGATTTTCAAGTTTGGTTAAACAACCAGAACGCCTTCCTTAAATTCACGAGCTCGATCTCAGACCACATGTTGGCCTTTTTGGATTTAAATATATACTCAGAAGGAGGCTGTTTAAAAACGACTACTCATTTCAAGCCAACATCCAGAAATTGCCTGCTAAGATACGATAGTTTTCACCCCAGGCACCTGCGAGAGAACCTACCTTATGGACAATTTTTACGCCTCAGGCGTAATTGTACAGATGTGTCAAACTACAAACTGCAGGCCAAGGACCTGAAAGAAAAACTGAAACTACGAGAGTACCCGACCAGAATCATTGACAAAGCAATGAAGAGGGCCAAGAATAATAACAGGGAGGCACTATTGGAAGAGCGACAAAAAGAACCAAATGAAAACAAACGACCAATATGTGTGACGACATTCAACACTATGTCCAACGAAGTATCCAAAATTGTCAATAAACATTGGAAGATACTAACATGTGGTAACTTAAACCTGGAAAAACCACTGTTCGCTCACCGTAGGGGACGCAATCTCAGAGACATGCTGGTACATACCCGCCCAAAACCTACAACAACTGCCATACAACCATCCATAGGTATTCAAGGTCATTTCCGGTGCGGTAACTGCAGCAGCTGCCACCTAACACAGAAAAGCACCAAACTGACCTTCCGAAATGGAACTACATGGGAGCAAAGGAGGTTCTCCAACTGCAACTCCAAAAACGTGGTCTACCTTATAAAATGCCCCTGTAATCTCGAGTATGTAGGTATGACTACTAGGGCCATGAAGACGAGAATGAATGAACACAAGAGCCATGTGCGCTGTAAAAAAAGCACCACGAAAATGGCCACACATTACCTGACAGCACAACATTGTGTGAATGATCTAAATTGGACCATCATAGAGCAACTACCCTCTGAGAATGGCCTCTTCCAAAAGGAACAAAGATGGGTGTTCAGACTTGGCACCCATAAAATCGGGCTTAATGATGAAGTGCCCTGGGGTCAGCTATCCAACTAAAATGCTTCTCTCGAATCACGCGAAATACTGATGAGGTACCGATCACCAAACCGAGATGTATCATTATGTATAGGCGTGATCATAATTAATTTTTCAGTAATTTTTATCACTGAATACATCCGTGAATGTGGGTTTTCTTTCACGAATATGGAATTCTGCTGATGTGCCGTGTCTAACGTAAGTCCTTTTTGACCCACGAGTCCTCCAACCTGACAATATTTCTCCCGGCTTTATGCACGGGTAAAGGGAACGCATGCGCTAAACATCAGTGCCCCCTAAGCGAGCGCTGCTTCATAACACGCATGCGCGGCGATGAATACTCAAGCAACGCGCATGCGCGTAAAAGGGACACTCGCGCTCACAGACGCTGGTCATATGTGAGTCCGTGTCGGACATACGAGTATTATGTATGGTCAATGAGCGGATGCTCCATACATGGGTATACAATTAACAATAACGAGCGGAACACCCATGTTAGGGCATGTAGACACTTCCGACCAATTACGATAAAAAGTATAAATAGCACAAACCCGATTACCGCCTCATACCAGCGGAGCAGCGTGAGGGGTAAGACGGTGATCATAGCGTCCTGTTTATGTGAGTATTAAGTAAAACAACCAAGAAAACGACCATCTGAACCGTTTTTTCTCCTAAGTAAGTGAAGAATGATTTACTAAAAACTGCATAATTCCTCCTTACTACAGATTGCAAATCAAGCAACACCCCTGACGTTCCATTATGCTCATGAAGCCAACAAGCAAGCTTCATAAGTATGATTACTACTACTAGTAACTCCTAGTACTTTTGTGTTATTTGTTGTATGTGTTGTGAGTACCTTTTTCTTTTTACAGGGCTTATTACAAGCAATTGGTGAGGTTCCAGGTGACTGCACCTGCTTGAACTACCCGCTACAGGGTAACCATTAGTTTATCTTTCTTTTTTGTCTTTCTACAGGTCATTGTACTTGTAGCAGACCGCTGTAGGCACACTAAGCCTTAATACTTCACTTTTCTGTAAATACACAATTATTTTTATTAAGAATACGTGAGTAAGGTGGGGAAGTTGTGCCCCCGTCCTGAAGAAGGAGCTTGACTCCGAAACATGTTGACGCACACCAGAGGTCCTGTTTTTTAACTAACAGAATCGACCTCACACTGCACTTCTTTTAATAGTACCAGCCAGAGTTCGGAATAAAAGTTTTTTCTATAGACTCATGTGCCAGGTACTTTTTAATCTTTCACCACATCCCACCACTCACTTATAAATACACCCCACACACTTCACATCACACATAGTCATTACTATAAGTGCTGCCGCGTAGTCGTTGGTCGTAGCACGCCGCATCCCGCTAGAGGGGTGCGAAGACCCCGATGATGAAGCATGACACCAAGGGGCCTCTTGGTGTGTGAGGGGTATTTTACAAAACACTGAGTGCTTCAACTTGTGTTGATCACTCTCTCCCCTTCTTTAAGTTGGATTCTCTTTGTTTATTTGACAACAGAGAGGGTCACTATCCCTGTAACTCACCCCTTTGAATGTGGAGTGAGTTACAGGTCTTCTGAAAGTTGCTGTGAGCCCTGCCATGCCTGTGGACTGTTTGTTGGGAATGACCTTGAGCACACTATCTGGATACCAGTGGAGCTCAAGGGTCATGAAAAATGTTGAGTTTACCTGATTGTATCTGTGAAACGGCAAGGTCTATGGCTGCCCAAGATGGGAGTCAAAAAAGGCTGGAGCCTGGAACAGTCGCCCAGTCAGATGCTAAAAAGGGGAAAGTCATAGGGCATGGTAAACCAGCCCCTGAGTGTCTTCACAGTGAGGTGGATAGGGCACCTGCGGTGAGTACCCTGGAGCCCATTGAGGAGGGCACTGCTTCCCTTGGTGACCTGCCTACACTTGCAGAATGGCATATAGAAGGAGGATCCACCAAGGAAGAGTTCTGTTTGGCTAAGAGGGACTGTCCATCCCTTGAGGGCATGAGGAAATAGGTTCAAGCCCAAGCAGCAGGTGCTGTCTCAGGGAGTTATCATATTTACTGGGAGGATGACCTCCTTTACAGTGACCTAAGACTACTGTGCAAGGGACAGCAAGGGCCCTGGTGGTCCCCTAATGGGATTCCGGGGGCTGTGGGCTGCTGCGTGTCTGATGGGGTTGGGCTGCTGTTGGTGCCTGTTCGTCCTTCTCTGGGCTGCTTCAGTGGTCCCCTTGTGGGCTTTTGCTTTTGCTTCTGCTCCTGGGGGGCTCGACCTTTTCATGTCCAGGGGCCGCAGCTGTGACGCCCCCTCCTCATCTTGCTCCCTGGCTCGGCTGGCGGATCTGGCGCCTTCGTCCTGGTCATGCGTCTCCTCGCTTCCTGGGGGCTGTGGCTCCATTGGGAGCTTTCTGTTGTCTCTCCTCCCGTCCAGGGTGACCTCTGTCTTGGTTCCATGGGTCCTGCCTTCTGCCGGACCGCTCCGGTTGTTGGACTGCCCTACCCGTGTTGAAGAACCGGGTTTTAGAACCCAGCGGCGCCAGGGGCACGCCCAAAGTCTTCGGGTTCACCTGTCTTAGAAATACAGAGACACGGGATTATTCTGAGTGGCGTCAAAGATCAAATTTATTGGCTGCAGCCAGTAACAGAAGTCCTAGAAATCATCACGGTATGAGTTCTCAGGAGACTGCTCAATTTTACAAAGCAAGTCATCCCTTTTTATGCCAAAAATCACATTCCAGACAAATACCTAACATTTACAAACTGTCCAATCACATGTATCCACACCAGAGGTATCGCATGACAGTAAAACCCACTTTTCAGTTGCCCAGCCCATGATCAATCATCGGTCAAACCCAACATTCTTCTTTAGACAGGTCGAACGAACCCATAATAAAAAAGGGCACAATCCAATCGTAAATAGACCATAAAGAAAGGAGCAGAAACAGGTGAGAGTAGGATAAGGCATATTTGTGTGCAGTAAAACTTTATGATGTCCTGTGCTCTGATCCTTAATCTTGATCAGCTAAAGGGCAGGAACTGGTTTAACAAGGTCAGCTTCAGGCAACAGCGTCAGTTCACTCAGGTCAATCAGGAGTCAGCACAAACTCGAGCTAAGGTGTACATGTCCTTAAAAAGACTAGTTCAGCCACAGTCATCGGCCTATGTGAGGGCAACCACAAAATGGCTGCCATACACAAAATGGAACCCAAGGGTTCAGAACGAAATCCCTAAATACGTAGTGAATCCATCGGTCTAACATGATGAAAACACTCATACTTACCGCACTAACTAGTTACGGTTCGCTAATATCAAATTTGTAACGAAACCATGACCTTTATGGAACGGGTTCAGAATTCACGGAACCTCAGACCCTCCTTTTGCCCTTACATAGGCAATAACCTAAACTCACGTAAATCTGAGTCCAGGTCTATATTCATCAGATCATCAAGATGTTGCTGGAGCATAATCCTATTACTTAGTACCTCTCTTGGGGCAGGACTCCTTGCACACGTAGTAGCACAGAGGCCACATATAGCAGGAGCGCACTGCACACAAAGACAGAACAGGAAAAGAATCGCTAAAGCCATCCCAATGAGCATCAGAATCTTCCATCCCCAAGTGGATAACAATCCCCAGAACCATCCCATCAACGACCAATCTCCTTCGTCCATGTGTACAGACTCGGAGATCTTATGTAGCTTGGAAATGGCCTGGTACACTGTAGGAGCATTGTCTGGAATGAAAATGCAGCAGCTCGATTGAATCAATTTACATACCCCTCCTCTGTCTGCAAGTATGACGTCTAACGCAACTCGATTCTGCAACGTCATAAGACGATCCGATTGGAGCTCAGCAGTCAAATTACTAAGGGCACCGGCAGTCTCAACTATGGTGGACTCAACCACTCTCGTCAATTGCCGTATGTTCCTACTATTAACCATAGGTCCCCAAAATGGCAGGAAACCCTTAAAAAAATCTCCCAATTCTTGTCCTGAAGTATCTTCCTTACTGAAGATACCTCTAACTACTCTAGTTCTGTGGTAATCTGCCGCTGCATTATACGTAGGGGGCAACAGATACGAAACATAACATGTTCCCGAAAAATCAGGGGGCAACCATGTATATGCTCTATCATAGCACGCAAAATACGTACCCTTAGCTGCTAAAAACGGTGGGGAAGTCTGAGACGCAAAAACATATGTCTAAGTACAAACACTCTTCCCTAACTGAGCTCTCGGATTCTTGACATTACCTTGCAGACAAAAATGACCACGATGGGGCACGATCCAAATCGGGGATGATTTTTCCCTTCGCTGCTTTTCACTCAGACTAACACCATATCCAGTCATGTTCCAACCAATATAAGCTAGTGTCTCATCTTTAGGGATAGTCTCATAGGAAACGATTCCTCTAATCATATCTACTATTCCTTTCACTAGAGCACTATTACTTGGATTATCTTTCATAGAACGCAGGGGGTAAACTTCATGGGCATAAATAAACATCGTCCTATATGCCCATACAGATCCATTATAGCTGAATGGCAGAACCAGGTAAGGAATACCCTTATCCGTGGTATGAGGCATAAGACCACACACCCAGCAATTAGTGGTGTTCACTACTAACTGATGCTGATGCAGAAGCTGCACAAAGGAATTATTAACGAATTCCAATCTTCTGATAGATTCA
Source organism: Lissotriton helveticus (assembly GCF_964261635.1). Lineage (NCBI taxonomy): Eukaryota > Metazoa > Chordata > Amphibia > Caudata > Salamandridae > Lissotriton > Lissotriton helveticus. The sequence continues at coordinate 217,195,188 of NC_136067.1, read as the reverse complement.
TGTTCAGGCAAAGGATGAAAAGAATGCGAAGAAGTAGTAGTAGGAAAAGACATAGGTTGTATGGTGGGTGCAAAAGTCACTTGGAAAGAAAATACAAGATATCCCACTAAAAACATCGTTATGCTAAGTAACATTAAAAGACATGTTATCAAAAAACATTTGCTACTCATTAGTCTACACAGTCTTGTCTTAAAGTTCATTTCTACAACAGCTCTCTCGATCTCAAAAAACTCCATCCTCTAACCATGCTGTTCGCGGCAGGTGGTTCTCTTCGGCTCAGAGGTACGTCTGTAAGTCCAGGGAATGCCCTAGAACAAACCAGAATCGTCGACCTTATGTCTACACGGCTGTACACTCCAAGGCTTCATACCGCGACCCTACAGCTGAACCCGGATGGCGGTTCAAAAAAGAAAAATAGATCAAAACAGCTTTTCGGATGAGAGAGAGCGTTTTTTTTTTTTTAAGCAAAAAGGAATTAATTGTTTATTAGTCCATCGGCTCTCGGTCGTAGATTATAGCGGCCTTTACCAGGCACTGTCTGATCTCGGAACAACAACTCAGGCTCAGTAGTGTCCAATCGTGCATGTGGTGACACAGCTTCTTGCAAAATATCGTTATCCTCGCGCTCAGAACTTGTCCCAACCAAACGTGCGTCACTGAATGGAACGTAACGTGGCACTGTATCAGTCTCTGAATCACCAACACCCTCCTGGACCCACCGGTGGTACGGCAGAGGCAATGATACCCTCTTACAATGTACGCCGTGGATCCAGTACTTCTTGCCCTGAACTCTCACTGCGGTACGCATCGATAAAAGGACTTTCAATGGTTCAATCCAGCGGGGCTGATCATTCTTTGTCCACTGAAAGTTGCGCACCAACACCCAGGAACCAGGGTCAATGGCGTGTCCTGAATCTTCAGATGCTTGAGGAAGTGTATTGTAAACCTGTTGGTGTAAGACACGCAATTTAGCCGTCAAATCATACAAGTAGTCAACCAGCACGGGATGTTCAATCTCGCTAAACTTTGTTGGCCTCGGCACTCCCCATACATTTGCCGGGCGGCCAAACACGATCTCATAGGGACTAAGACCAATTCGGGAATGCACTGTAGTCCTTGTTGGCAAAAGTGCCAACGGCAAAGCATCGGGCCATTGAAGACCAGAGCTCGCCTGAATCTTGGCTAGTTTCAGCTTCAGAGTGCCATTATAGCACTCGACTAGGCCAGCTGATTGGGGGTGATTTGCAGCATGAAATTTCTGACGGATGCCCAAACCCTCACACACTTTCTTCATGATCTGGCCCACAAACTCACTTCCATTATCACTCCACACCATCCTTGGCAATCCAAACCTAGGGAAATATTCTTTGATTAAGACTTTAGCTGTGGACAGGGCAGTGTTATCTTTTAGGGGGTAGGCCTCTACCCATCTCGAAAAGGCACAAACAACTACAAGGACGTATTTTAGATTATTACACCTTTCCATGTGTATGAAATCCAATTGTAGCAACTCGAACGGATACGTCGGAGGCGCAAAATGACCAGCTGGAGTTGGAGTTCCCTTGCCAGGATTATACATCAGACAAACCATGCAGTTCTTGACCAGATTCTCCGCACACTTAGGAATTCCAGCATTCTGCCATACTGGAGCCAACAACTTACAAATCCCTTTCGCACTAATGTGAGCCATTCCATGCGCCATCGTAACCACTGCAAGCACATACGCATCAGGTAACAACCATCGCTGATGTTCTGGCAACTCAGTCCAACAACCAGTCGAATCCAATTTTCACTTACTCTCTCTCCACACATTCTATTCTTTCCCCGCAGCTTCAGCCTGAATTGACTTCACACTCTCTATCGTATCTTCACACATTCCTCTATCCAGAACCCATCTTGCTGGGCCCGCAACATACATTCGACTCGTCATATCTTTCGCCGCTTCTTTCGCAACTTCATCCGCAAACGCATTACCACGAGAAACATCATCGGTAACCTTCTTATGTGCACTGCATTTCACGATCGCAACTTGCATCGGCAACGTAAGTGACTCAAGAAGCTCATTCACCTACTGACCATGCTGATTCTTCGTACCATGCGAAGTAAGAAATCCACGTTCTTTCCACAAACGCCCAAAACTATGAACAACACCAAATGCATACTGGCTATCGGTATACACAGTCACTCTCTTTCCTTTCGACAACACACACGCTCTCGTCAGTGCAATCAACTCTGCTGCTTGGGCTGAATTTTGTGGGATACGTGCAGCTTCAACGATCGTACACAATGTCGTCACAGCATATGCTGCAGTCGTATCACCATTCGGGAGCTTGTAGCATGACCCATCAACCCATAGCGTACCATCAGGATCCGAAAGAGGAGTATCTTTTAAATCGATTCTCCCCTTCGTTTCTTCCTCCGTCCTAAGAAAACAATCATGCTGTTCCTGACCATCTGTGTCCACAGAAATCGGCAACAATGTTGCTGGATTCAACACATTACACCGCTTGATGTGCACATGACTAGCCAAAAGCGTCCACTCATAACCCGACAACCTCGCACTAGTAAGGTGTTGAGTCTTTGTTCTATTTAACAGAGTATCCACTGCATGTGGAACCATCACGACCAATGTATTATCCATCACCAATCCAGCAGACTGTCGGATGGAAACAGCCGCTGCCGCTGTAGCTCTTAAGCAACTTTGCAACGCTCTAGCTACCGGATCTAAAGTTGACGAGAAATACGCACATGGACGCTGCTTATCACCAAATTGTTGAGTCAAAACTGACAATGCACAACCCTCTCTCTCGTGGACGTACAGTGTAAAAGGCTTACTGTAGTCAGGAGTACCCAACACAGGAGCAGAACACAACGCATCACGCAATTCAGAAAAACTTTTCTGACAATCGTCGGACCAAAGAAGAGGGTTCGGTATATCCTTACAAATCAATGCCAATAGAGGTTTTGCCATTAAAGAAAAGTTCAGAATCCACTGTCTACAATACGACGTGATACCCAAGAAAGCACGCACTTCTCTCTGTGTACTTGGCACAGTCATTCGAGCAATCGCTTGAATTCGTTCTGGGGTCAACCTTCTTCCCTCCTTCGACAAGAGATGACCTAATTAGGTCACTTCTTGGCGACAATACTGCAACTTAGAAGGTGACACTTTATGATGCAAGTCCGACAAATGTCGCAACAAAGAAATAGTAGCTTCTTTACAAGTTTACTCATCATCAGCAGCCACTAATAAATCGTCAACATACTGAATAAGAGCAGTACCAGCAGGCAACGCAAGAGTATCAAGCTGAGTCTTCAAAGCCAGGCTATAAATAGAAGGACTTTCGCAATAGCCTTGGGGAGCTCTCTTAAACCGGAAGCTTCGGCCTACTAAAGAGAAGCCAATAATATCTCTACTTTCCTCGGCAATTGGAATGCTGAAGAAAGCATTCTTCAGATCTATAACCGAAAACCAGGCAGCTGAAGCAGGAATCAAAGTCAACAAAGCAGTAATATCCGGAACAACTGGAAACTGTGGCACGACAATCTTGTTAACCTCTCTAAGATCGATCACAAACCTAAGAACAGGTGGCTGAGTAGAGTCAGTGCGCTTCAGGACAGGCAAAACTGGACTGTTACACACATTACCTCTCGTTTCTTCAATCACATCTTTCTCAATCAAATCATAGATGATCGCTAAAAGCGCTCTTTTACCATCGCTAGAAATCCTATATTGGGGGATGCGCGGCAATTTAACATTCGCTTTAAGCGTTACAACGTAAGGTGGAATCTCCAAAAGACCCACATCATTAGGACCAGTAGCCCAAAGAGTATCAGGGAGAGAACGCAATTCCGGTGGAAGCCGATCTTTAGACAAATACATCGGCGAGATCACTTTCTTACCCAATGTAAGCTGTACTCCCGAAGGAGAACAACGTAATGTTGCATGCAACCTTTTCAACAAATCCAAACCCAACAAATTCTCACCACAACCTGTCGTTAAAATGAGTGGTGCTTCGCACTACAAAGCCGCCCTGGAGACAGCACGAGAGGATGGCCTACTGCCGGCAGACTGGAGGCATGCGAAAATTGTTGTCTTTTGCAAACCCGGTCGACCTCCGGACCGCCACGAGTCCTATCGGCCAATTTCTCTTCTGAACATTGAGGCCAAAATACTTGCTAAAGCGCTCGCGAATCGCCTTCTCCCCTACATATCGGATTTGGTCCACCCGGATCAAGCCGGATTTATGCCCTGCAGGGCGACGCGGCACAATATTAGACGAGCCCACGTTGCCGTGGAGGCGATGAGTAAAACCGGGGATCAGGCGGCACTGCTCCTAGCAGATATTGACAGGGCCTTTGACTCCCTGAGTTGGACCTACTTATTTGCCCTCCTTCCGCGCCTTAACCTAGGGCCCCACTTTATGTCATATATCCGGCTTCTTTATACCGGTCTGACGGCCTCAGTGAGGGTGGCGGGGGAGGTGTCGGCAGCCTTCCCGATAGGACGCGGTACTAGGCAGGGATGCCCCCTCTCTCCTTACTTGTTCGCTTTAGCTATGGAGCCGTTGGCGGCGTGGGTCCGGATGGATGCACAGCTGCAGGGATTTGAATGGCAGGCGGGACCGTCGGACAGAATCGCACTGTATGCGGATGATGTCCTGTTCTTTCTTACGAACGTGAATCGCTCCGGGCCACGGGTCCTAGACATCATGAGAATCTTCGGCGAAGTCTCCGGACTCTGCTTGAAACCGCAGAAGTCCACCTTATGGACTTTGGGAGACCGCTTTGAAGTCGGGCCGTGGGCCTCGACGTTGCAAAGAGCGGTCGGGGGCCTTAAGTATTTGGGAGTGTTCCTGACAACCATGCCGACGATAGCCTGGGAGCGCAACGTGGTTCCTGTATGGGACAAAGTACAACAAGAAATGAAATGCTGGTCCCGCATGCCTCTTAATATCTATGGTAGATCAGCCATTTTTAAGATGGTGGCCCTTCCCAGATTACTGTATCAATTACAAAACCACCCGTTCCCAATCCCGCCGCATTGGTTCCGACTGGTCAACTCGGCTCTTGGACGCTTCTTGTGGGCTGGTGGCGCGGCGTGAGTAGCGCTGCGAACCTGCTTTCTATCCACATACTGTGGGGGCCTGGCGACCTCGGATATTCTGTTGCATTACCAGGCCTCACATCTGGTGGTCCTGAATGACTGCTGGTACTGTGATGGGGGGGACCCGGCATATGCCCTTGAACGATACCTGCTGGAACCTGACTCCCTACATTCGGTCCTATACTCGCCACAGCGGCGAAAGAGACTGCCTAGAGCAACGCAGGTGGTGTTCCAGGTATGGCGGCAAGCACTGCGCCGCATGGGATGGTGAGGAAAGCTGATGGGGAGACCCCGCTCAGTGCAAAGTTTAATATGCCTCGCACCCAGTTCTTTCGCTATCTGCAGCTTAGGCACGCTTTGGCACCCACGTTAGTGGGCTTGACTACCCTACCCGAATTCAGCCCGATAGAGGCAAAAGTCTTTATGGGGGACTTGGAGGACCGTAAAATATCCAAAATATACCAAACATTAGTGACACACTGCTCCTCAGACCTACAGCCCTTAAGAGATCGCTGGGAGCGGGATTTAGGAGAACTGGAGAAGGAGGATTGGCGGGAGGCTCTTGAGTCCCCCAGGGGAGCAGCAATAGCGGTCCGTCTACGCCTAATACAATTCAAATACTTGCACCACACATATTATACTAGAGAGAGATTGTGGAAGGCAGGGCTGATTGAGTCCCCGGCGTGCTTGCGATGTGGTTACGAGATGGGCACCCTTTTGCATACAGTGTGGGAATGTAGTGGCCTGGCGAGATACTGGAAAGGTGTGTGGGACTGCTTGTCGGAGGTGCTGGGGTGGGAGCTCCCTCGCACGGCGAAACTGGGCCTGCTTCATGTGCTTGAAGGGGTGGGCGGAAATGTCTACAAGCGTCACTTGCTACTGCTGGGACTAACACTTGCCAAACGTGATGTGGCTCAGGCCTGGAAGAGCCCTGGGGCTCCCAAGGTGGCCGGGTGGAAGAAAGGCCTGGACTTTTGCATGGGACTGGAACGGCCGGTGTTCGAAGCCAGAGGCTGCCCTACAAAACATTATAAAATATGGAAGAGATGGGCGGACTACAGGGGATTGTGGTTGGAGCCCCCACCGCCGCCAAGGGGCGAGGAGGGGCAGATGTAGAAGGCATATTGAGGCTCGGATATATCCATGTATGACTGTACATTTACCTATAACAGAGGTGGGGAGACGGAGTGTTGCAGGACGGGGGAGGGGGGGTTGGATAGTTGGGGGGGGTGGAGTGTAGAGGGCATTCTCCATTAAATGTATCGCACAACATGCATCGTGATTGTAGTCACAGCTCCTCCGGGGTTCGGAGCACTGTGGAGGTTTATTTCTGCGATTCAATAAAACCAGTTTTGAAAAAAAAAATTTAGAGGTGCTTCCAACTCACAAGGCCCTATAGAAAGAGACAAGGGACTAGAAACTGGGTTACGAACTGGGGCGCCAGAGAATCCTACTGAAACATTAGTTAAGCCAGACAAAGGTGTGCCAGGGAGTTTAGAGTGCATGATAGAACTCTTCGCTGCACCAGTATCTAAAAGAAAAGGCTCTACCACACCCGATGTGGCTACTGCAACATAAGGCCCACTCTGATCTACTGGAACCGACACTACTCCCTCTCTTTGTCCATGGCTGTCCTAGCAATCATTATAGTCAGCATTCTCACTCTCAACATAATAGTCATCAGCATAGTACTGAGTCGACTGACCAGATGCAATTTTCTGTTGATCAAAGCAATTCATAGAATTCTGAGGGGGAAAAGAACGTTCGTTCTGAGGAAACGCACCACGTCCTCTACCTCTTGACACTTGCTGAAAACCACCACGGCCTCTCGCGGCCGGCATACCACTCGCACGCTGTCGCAACACAGGGCACTCATTTTTATAATGACCTTCCTCCCTACAATACGCACACTGATTTAAACCCAAGGGTGGTCTTGGAGGAAAATACCCAGCGTTCTGTTGCGGTCTCTGAAACTGTGGAGGTTGCTGAAACTGTGGGCGTTGCTGTGACTCTTGCTGATTTGAGCGAGGTGGATACGCATGCTGTAAAAGAACCTTTGTCTTTAAGTCTTTTGTCTTTTTCTTTGCTTTTTCTTTCTCGTCCTTATCCCTATTCTCATAGTACTGTGCAGTCGCCAATATCTGGCCCGACGATGAAACAGCCCAAGAACTTTCAGAATCTTTCAACTTATTAGAAAGTTCAGGGAGCAAATTAAAGACAAATATGTCCACAAATAATATTTGCCCACCTTCCGTACTCATGTCCTTACCACTAAGCATGGGCGTAAAATCTGTTCCGCTCGCGGAATTTGCGGATTTTCGGCAAATTCGCAATCCGCGAACTCTCGCGGATTTGCCAAAAATTCGTAAATTCGCACGCGGCGGATTTTTTTGCTTGGTGATACAATATTGCGGCGCGCGGCGTCCACTTACCGTCATTCAGCGTTTGCCGAGTTGTTTTTCTCGATATTTTGCGAGTGCTGCACTATTTTGGATCTTGCTGCGGGATCCCGCGGGAGTTTGTCGACAGCGATTACGTCATCGCGTCTTGCCACCTTGCACAGCACGCATCGCGAGAGTTCGCAATTGCGAACACGTAGGTGCGGCGGGCAGCAACAATCTCGCACTCGCGAAATACAGATTTTGCAATTCTGCACAAGAAATCCACCAGCAAAAAGCATAAACCTTCAGAAAATGATGATTTTTATCAGAATCACTCCTCAGGTTGACATTTGCCTGCACTTTTTTTAGCAAGGAGTCCATTTTGGGGGGGGAGGAAGGAAGTGCCCCACAGTCTCCAACTTCCTGTTCCTGTCCAGCAGGCTCCTCCCAGTGCTTTCTTCATGTGCTGGTCACTTTCATTTGGACCTTGACCTGGAAGGATTACTCTTTGTGGATGCTGCTGGATATTTGGATTTGAGGCCTTTTTGACTTTCTTTGGATCACTTTTGGATTAGAAATCAACTTTCACAAGTAAGTTTGTTTGGGGCATTACAGTTGCTGCAACTACAATTTTGGAACTTTTTCAGAACATTAAATAAAATATATTGTGGGTAGTCACAGTATCCAGTAGCACCAGGGTTAGTTATGGGTGCATGATACAACTGTTTTGTTGAATTTAAACATCATTGAGGCCATGGATGGGCTGGGATTGTGCTGAATTTTGTGTTTTTTGTCGATTTTTTGGGGCTGCTGTTGTGGCCTTTTGCCCAGGGGTAGTGAGTGGTGCATGGACTGAGTCTGCCTGTGGGGTCTCTTTAATGTAAACATCCTGGATGGCATTGTATTGTGGTGATTTTGTGTGTTTTTCGTTTTTTTGGGGTGTACTGTTGATGTGGACTGGCCATGTGGGTGGTGGTGGCCATTTTGAGTGCTTGTGCAGGCAGGCCCTCCACATGTGCTTGGGGTGCAAGGGGCCATTTTGAAGACAGGCAGTGTCTGAGGCCTGCACCCATTTTGCCTAGCTTTCATCCATTATGCCCAGGAGTAGTGAGTGGTGCATGGGCCTAGTCTTTCTGTGGGGTGTCTTCTTGAATTTAAACATCATTGAGGCCATGGGTGGGCTGGGATTGTGCTGAATTTTGTGTTTTTGTCGATTTTTTGGGGCTGCTGGTGGGGCCTTTTGCCCAGGGGTAGTGAGTGGTGCATGGACTGAGTCTGCCTGTGGGCTCTCACTCTCTTTAATGTAAACATCCTGGATGGCATTGGATTGTGGTGATTTTTGTGTGTGTGTTTTTTTTTTAGGTGTACTGTTGATGTGGACTGGCCATGTGGGTGGTGGTGGCCATCTTTGAGTGCTGGTACAGCCAACATGTGCTTGGGGTGCACCCATTTTGCATAGCTTTCATCTATTATGCCCAGGGGTAGTGAATGGTGCATGGGCCTAGTCTTTCTGTGGAGTGTCTTCTTGAATATAAACATCATTGAGGCCATGGATGGGCTGGGATTGTGCTGAATTTTGTGGTTTTTGTCGATTTCTTGGGGCTGCTGTTGTGGCCTTTTGCCCAGGGGTAGTACTAGTGAATGGTGCATGGACTGAGTCTGCCTGTGGGCTCTCACTCTCTTTAATGTAAACATCCAGGATGGCATTGGATTGTGGTGATTTTTGTGTGTTTTTGAGGTGTACTGTTGATGTGGACTGGCCATGTGGGTTGTGGTGGCCATCTTGAGTGCTGGTACAGGCAACATGTGCTTGGGGTGCACCCATTTTGCATAGCTTTAATCCATTATGCCCAGGGGTAGTGAGTGGTGCATGGGCCTAGTCTTTCTGTGGGGTGTCTTCTTGAATTTAAACATCATTGAGGCCATGGATGGCCTGGGATTGTGCTGATTTTTGTGTGTTTTTTCGACTTTTTGGGGTGTATAACTGATGTTCCTCTGTCTTCCATTGCTTTTAGGTGCACAAGAGAACCACCAGTGCCAGGAAGCAGTCCTGCTGCGGTGTGTGCAGCACAACGTCACGTGTGGCCACAGACAACTCTGCAACTTGTGCAACTGCGGCCTGCTGTTCTGAGTGTCATCTGAAGAAGATGGCCCCAAAAAAAGTTCCCCGTAGCTCCTCTAGCAAGAAAGTTGCCAGAAAGGAGCAGAAGAAGCAAGTTACCAAGCAGACTGGTGTGCCGCCCGCCACATTTTTTGGGAATAAAAAAAAAAGTACGCCTGCAGCAGCAGCGGGATCTGCTGGGGACCAAGCTGGGAGCAGCACCCCTGCTCCATTGGGCTCAGTGCCACCACCCCCACGCCAACTTAAGTCCAAGTCCTTGAGTGCTGCAGAGGCAGCCAGTCTACTTGTTCAATCACCATCGACCAGTGATGTTGGCTCATCGCAAGAAAGTAGCAGCAATGTCCCTCAATCAACACAGGTTGTTGTAACTCATCTGACGAGTGTTGAACAACCACAGCCGCAACAACAACCACATGTGCAAGTACATGCCCAAGTACATGTGGAAGGAGAGGCGGCGCAAGGAGAGGAGCAAGCAGAGGTGCATGGAGGGGCACAACAAGTGCCCACAATAGTTGTTCCTCCAGAAGTAGGGGCACATCTGGAAATCGACAATCAAGCCGAGGTATCATTCGAGGAAGCCACTCCTCCTGATGATCATTCATTGTCTTCCACACCCGGAGCAAGGAAAAGATCAAGGGTGGTGGTGTCTACATCTTCTTCAAGCCCACCTCCTTCTGATGATATGGATCTTACTTGGGAACCAACACCACTGCCGTCTGAGAGTGAGGCTGAGGCACACCATGATCTGACAAAGGTAGCTAAGCGTAAAAAGAAGGTCGTCGAAACTCTCATAGTTATGGAGTGTGATGACGCTCAACAAGAAGTGGCGTAAACTCCTGCTGCTGAAGACTCTCACGACGACGACGCAGTCATCACTAACGTCACTGAAGCCCCAGCGGGCATCCAGCAAACAGACATTTTGACCCTAGCCCGACAAGCTGCTGAGCGTGATGATGAAGTCGACGAGGAGGCAATGGGAACACCACAATCATTGAAGTTAACTAGTACACCATCACCTACCGCTTTCATATTTCTTCCTCGCCAGAAGGGACCTCCATCCACCTCGACCTCAATTAGTGGTGGGCAAAGTGCACAACGTAGTAAAGTTCAGCAATACGCATCCTCCAATTCATCTGGCATTAGCAGCATGACCACCACCAGTATCGCCTCCTCTGGCCCCCCCAGACATTTCAAGTCCGCAGTTTGGGACTTCTTTAGTATTTGCCCAAAAAAGGAAAACCTAGCCATTTGTAGCATTTGTAAGCTTGCAGTTAGTCGTGGTAAGCTTGGTACCAACTATGGTACCGGAGGCAAGAGAGGTCATCTTAAGAGACAGCACCTTGTCCAATGGCTTGCGCACCTAAAGAAGATCAAGGAAGCCCGAATTGGAAGTCAAGAAAACGTTGATGTTCCTTCTGATGATGACGAGGAGGAAGAAGCGTCACACACTTCACTTACACCCAGTACCCCTGTCAGCACACCCCCTGTGAGCCACACTAAGAGTGTGGGACAGAGTGAGACACCAATGTGAAAAAGTTCATCAGCGAGCGTAACTGGGTCGAAGAAGTCATCATCATCCCGTAAAATGGTCCAGGGCAACATTAGAACCATGTTGTTTTCAGACGCGCCATATGAACGCAACCACCCAACGGCGCGTCTGATTTTAGCCAGCTTAGTGTTCTAAGCTGGCTAAAATGCTAGCGCTGGATCGTCTCCCTTTTTCTTTTGTAGAAGGGGTTGGTTTTCTAGAATTAGTGGCAGCACTCTGCCCTAAATGGAAGGTTCCTAGCCGGTTCTATTTTGCCCGAGTTGCGGTTCCAGCACTACATGAAGATGTGCTGGAGGTGATTGGGGCAGCTTTGCAGAAGAGTGCTGTTCACACTATACATCTGACAACAGACATGTGGACCAGTGGCGCAGGCACTGATTACATGTGCATCACTGCACACTGGGTCTCTTTTTCAGGGGTTAAAGAAAAAGCTAAACGCAGGTGTTGACCTGGACCAAGTTTATAAAGCTGCTCGGAAACATGCAACACTTGCCATGTTTGGCTTGGAGAAACGTCATACAGCAGAAAACATTTTGAATGAGTTTAACACAAAGGTCTTTCACTGGCTGTCCCCAAAAAAACACAAGATTGGTTATGTTTCCACGGATAATGGCGTCAATGTAGTTAAGGCCATGGATCTGGGTCACTATTTCAGAGTGCCGTGTTTGGCGCACTGTATAAACCTGGTTGTTAAAAAATTCTTGGATAAAGACAGTCCAGCGTGCGAGTTAGTGGCCACCTGCCGAAAAATGTGCAACCATTTCAGCCATTCTTTTAAGGCCCGGAAGCATCTGAGGAGCCTGCTACGTGAACGTCGAATGCCAGTGAAAGCACTCATCCAGGAGGTGCCAACACGTTGGAACTCAACCTTCTACATGCTTGAGCGTCTGTATGAGCAGTTTACGGTACTCGATCAGTATTTCTTAACACTGGGTACAGCTCAGAAGGACCTGAGGCTAGATGCGGCGGAATGGGAGCTAGTTAAAAGCCTGACAGACATGCTTCGTCCTTTTGAGGTCTTCACGCGTGCAGTCAGCAGGGAGGACTGTAATTTGGGAAAAGCTATCCCATTGTTGCGCATGCTGGAGCACAAACTGAAGGCGTTGTCTTCTAAGTTTCAAACAGATGAAGAACAGCAAGAAGCTTTTGTTTTGGCGGAGAAATTATTAGAGCGCCTACTTGGCGATGAACGTCTTCAAAAGATCCACTCAGAACAGCATTACAATTGTGCTACTATTCTGCATCCACGCTACAAAAAGGCGCTGGCAGGCAGTGCATTATTTCCTTTTGGTGATGAAGATGTTACAAAGTACAAACATTGGCTAGCCTTGTCAGCCATGAGGTTTGAAAGAGAACGGCAGCAAATTCAAGGAAAAGGCAGTACATCAGCATCAGCAGGCCATCCCCAGTCAAAAGACTCCACTTCTGCACCTGTGGCTGTGGCAGAAGTGACCTCTCAGCCGTTAAAGACACCGGCAACCGGATCATCTGCACCAGACACAACAGAAATATCGGGTGATGATGGTGAAGAGGATTGGCTAGCTGAGCTTGGGTTTGGTTCTCAAAAGGTCCGAGCAAAAAGTAAGCAAAGTGGAGGAACCGTGGAGAACCTTGAGTCGATGGTGCAGGACTATCTGAATGACTCAACAGAGGTCTATGTTAATGCTGACCCATTGGCGTATTGGCATGGGAAAAAAGAATTGTGGCCAGAGATCTCCAACCTGGCTCTAAATTACTTGTCTTGCCCACTCACAAGTGTGTCTTCTGAACGTGTTTTCAGTGCTGCTGGTGGCATTGTAACTTGCAAACGGACCTGCCTCTCGCCCAAAAATGTGGAGAGGTTAACAATGATCAAGATGAATCAGCACCTCATACCACCAGATTACAAAGTACCAGATTACACGACGGAAGAAGACGAGGAGGACAGCAACTTAGATGAGGGAATTTCTTCTGTGTTAGGTGACACTGACCTACTCCTGCCTGAATTCGCAGAGTATGAGGACAAACTCTTCTTCCCTGACACCGAGCCCTGAAAATGAGCCAATGAATCAAGAACTTTCTTTTTCGTACTTATTCACTTTTATTCCTGTGTGTCAGTCTTTCTTTGTTTTGCACAGTTAATATAATTAAAACTTTAATCACCTGTACTTTTGCTTTTTGGCTGTTTGGGGGTCTTCTACTTGTTTTTGCCTGGGTTGACGGGTCTGGGGACATTGCTGGGAAGGTCTAATACCGGATAAAACTGGTTTGGACAACATCCATGAGGAAAAAGTTTTTGCATTTTCTGACATTTCGCTCAATGTAGCGTTTTCGGGGGCCTATTTGGGGGGCTTCCTGGTGTTTGTGGGTGGGTTTCGGGGTCTGGGAGCACTGCTGGGTATGGATAGTTTTGATAGCAAGAGGTTTGAAGGAAATCCATGGAGGCAGAGGGGAGTTAGGGCCTAGCTGCAGAGCGCGCACTGAGTGATAGTGAGTGAGTGGTGCATGGACTGAGTCTGCCTGTGGGGTCTCTTTAATGTAAACATCCTGGATGGCATTGTATTGTGGTGATTTTGTGTGTTTTTTGTTTTTTTGGGGTGTACTGTTGATGTGGACTGGCCATGTGGGTGGTGGTGGCCATTTTGAGTGCTTGTACAGGCAGGCCCTCCACATGTGCTTGGGGTGCAAGGAGCCATTTTGAAGACAGGCAGTGTCTGAGGCCTGCACCCATTTTGCCTAGCTTTCATCCATTATGCCCAGGAGTAGTGAGTGGTGCATGGGCCTAGTCTTTCTGTGGGGTGTCTTCTTGAATTTAAACATCATTGAGGCCATGGGTGGGCTGGGATTGTGCTGAATTTTGTGTTTTTTTGTCGATTTTTTGGGGCTGCTGGTGGGGCCTTTTGCCCAGGGGTAGTGAGTGGTGCATGGACTGAGTCTGCCTGTGGGCTCTCACTCTCTTTAATGTAAACATCCTGGATGGCATTGGATTGTGGTGATTTTTGTGTGTTTTCTTTTTTTTTAGGTGTACTGTTGATGTGGACTGGCCATGTGGGTGGTGGTGGCCATCTTGAGTGCTGGTACAGCCAACATGTGCTTGGGGTGCACCCATTTTGCATAGCTTTCATCTATTATGCCCAGGGGTAGTGAATGGTGCATGGGCCTAGTCTTTCTGTGGGGTGTCTTCTTGAATATAAACATCATTGAGGCCATGGATGGGCTGGGATTGTGCTGAATTTTGTGGTTTTTGTCGATTTCTTGGGGCTGCTGTTGTGGCCTTTTGCCCAGGGGTAGTACTAGTGAATGGTGCATGGACTGAGTCTGCCTGTGGGCTCTCACTCTCTTTAATGTAAACATCCAGGATGGCATTGGATTGTGGTGATTTTTGTGTGTTTTTGAGGTGTACTGTTGATGTGGACTGGCCATGTGGGTTGTGGTGGCCATCTTGAGTGCTGGTACAGGCAACATGTGCTTGGGGTGCACCCATTTTGCATAGCTTTAATCCATTATGCCCAGGGGTAGTGAGTGGTGCATGGGCCTAGTCTTTCTGTGGGGTGTGTTCTTGAATTTAAACATCATTGAGGCCATGGATGGCCTGGGATTGTGCTGATTTTTGTGTGTTTTTTCGACTTTTTGGGGTGTATAACTGATGTTCCTCTGTCTTCCATTGCTTTTAGGTGCACAAGAGAACCACCAGTGCCAGGAAGCAGTCCTGCTGCGGTGTGTGCAGCACAACGTCACGTGTGGCCACAGACAACTCTGCAACTTGTGCAACTGCGGCCTGCTGTTCTGAGTGTCATCTGAAGAAGATGGCCCCAAAAAAAGTTCCCCGTAGCTCCTCTAGCAAGAAAGTTGCCAGAAAGGAGCAGAAGAAGCAAGTTACCAAGCAGACTGGTGTGCCGCCCGCCACATTTTTTGGGAATAAAAAAAAAAGTACGCCTGCAGCAGCAGCGGGATCTGCTGGGGACCAAGCTGGGAGCAGCACCCCTGCTCCATTGGGCTCAGTGCCACCACCCCCACGCCAACTTAAGTCCAAGTCCTTGAGTGCTGCAGAGGCAGCCAGTCTACTTGTTCAATCACCATCGACCAGTGATGTTGGCTCATCGCAAGAAAGTAGCAGCAATGTCCCTCAATCAACACAGGTTGTTGTAACTCATCTGACGAGTGTTGAACAACCACAGCTGCAACAACAACCACATGTGCAAGTACATGCCCAAGTACATGTGGAAGGAGAGGCGGCGCAAGGAGAGGAGCAAGCAGAGGTGCATGGAGGGGCACAACAAGTGCCCACAATAGTTGTTCCTCCAGAAGTAGGGGCACATCTGGAAATCGACAATCAAGCCGAGGTATCATTCGAGGAAGCCACTCCTCCTGATGATCATTCATTGTCTTCCACACCCGGAGCAAGGAAAAGATCAAGGGTAGTGGTGTCTACATCTTCTTCAAGCCCACCTCCTTCTGATGATATGGATCTTACTTGGGAACCAATACCACTGCCGTCTGAGAGTGAGGCTGAGGCACACCATGATCTGACAAAGGTAGCTAAGCGTAAAAAGAAGGTCGTCGAAACTCTCATAGTTATGGAGTGTGATGACGCTCAAGAAGAAGTGGCGTAAACTCCTGCTGCTGAAGACTCTCACGACGACGACGCAGTCATCACTAACGTCACTGAAGCCCCAGCGGGCATCCAGCAAACAGACATTTTGACCCTAGCCCGACAAGCTGCTGAGCGTGATGATGAAGTCGACGAGGAGGCAATGGGAACACCACAATCATTGAAGTTAACTAGTACACCATCACCTACCGCTTTCATATTTCTTCCTCGCCAGAAGGGACCTCCATCCACCTCGACCTCAATTAGTGGTGGGCAAAGTGCACAACGTAGTAAAGTTCAGCAATACGCATCCTCCAATTCATCTGGCATTAGCAGCATGACCACCACCAGTATCGCCTCCTCTGGCCCCCCCAGACATTTCAAGTCCGCAGTTTGGGACTTCTTTAGTATTTGCCCAAAAAAGGAAAACCTAGCCATTTGTAGCATTTGTAAGCTTGCAGTTAGTCGTGGTAAGCTTGGTACCAACTATGGTACCGGAGGCAAGAGAGGTCATGATAAGAGACAGCACCTTGTCCAATGGCTTGCGCACCTAAAGAAGATCAAGGAAGCCCGAATTGGAAGTCAAGAAAACGTTGATGTTCCTTCTGATGATGACGAGGAGGAAGAAGCGTCACACACTTCACTTACACCCAGTACCCCTGTCAGCACACCCCCTGTGAGCCACACTAAGAGTGTGGGACAGAGTGAGACACCAATGCGAAAAAGTTCATCAGCGAGCGTAACTGGGTCGAAGAAGTCATCATCATCCCGTAAAATGGTCCAGGGCAACATTAGAACCATGTTGTTTTCAGACGCGCCATATGAACGCAACCACCCAACGGCGCGTCTGATTTTAGCCAGCTTAGTGTTCTAAGCTGGCTAAAATGCTAGCGCTGGATCGTCTCCCTTTTTCTTTTGTAGAAGGGGTTGGTTTTCTAGAATTAGTGGCAGCACTCTGCCCTAAATGGAAGGTTCCTAGCCGGTTCTATTTTGCCCGAGTTGCGGTTCCAGCACTACATGAAGATGTGCTGGAGGTGATTGGGGCAGCTTTGCAGAAGAGTGCTGTTCACACTATACATCTGACAACAGACATGTGGACCAGTGGCGCAGGCACTGATTACATGTGCATCACTGCACACTGGGTCTCTTTTTCAGGGGTTAAAGAAAAAGCTAAACGCAGGTGTTGACCTGGACCAAGTTTATAAAGCTGCTCGGAAACATGCAACACTTGCCATGTTTGGCTTGGAGAAACGTCATACAGCAGAAAACATTTTGAATGAGTTTAACACAAAGGTCTTTCACTGGCTGTCCCCAAAAAAACACAAGATTGGTTATGTTTCCACGGATAATGGCGTCAATGTAGTTAAGGCCATGGATCTGGGTCACTATTTCAGAGTGCCGTGTTTGGCGCACTGTATAAACCTGGTTGTTAAAAAATTCTTGGATAAAGACAGTCCAGTGTGCGAGTTAGTGGCCACCTGCCGAAAAATGTGCAACCATTTCAGCCATTCTTTTAAGGCCCGGAAGCATCTGAGGAGCCTGCTACGTGAACGTCGAATGCCAGTGAAAGCACTCATCCAGGAGGTGCCAACACGTTGGAACTCAACCTTCTACATGCTTGAGCGTCTGTATGAGCAGTTTACGGTACTCAATCAGTATTTCTTAACACTGGGTACAGCTCAGAAGGACCTGAGGCTAGATGCGGCGGAATGGGAGCTAGTTAAAAGCCTGACAGACATGCTTCGTCCTTTTGAGGTCTTCACGCGTGCAGTCAGCAGGGAGGACTGTAATTTGGGAAAAGCTATCCCATTGTTGCGCATGCTGGAGCACAAACTGAAGGCGTTGTCTTCTAAGTTTCAAACAGATGAAGAACAGCAAGAAGCTTTTGTTTTGGCGGAGAAATTATTAGAGCGCCTACTTGGCGATGAACGTCTTCAAAAGATCCACTCAGAACAGCATTACAATTGTGCTACTATTCTGCATCCACGCTACAAAAAGGCGCTGGCAGGCAGTGCATTATTTCCTTTTGGTGATGAAGATGTTACAAAGTACAAACATTGGCTAGCCTTGTCAGCCATGAGGTTTGAAAGAGAACGGCAGCAAATTCAAGGAAAAGGCAGTACATCAGCATCAGCAGGCCATCCCCAGTCAAAAGACTCCACATCTGCACCTGTGGCTGTGGCAGAAGTGACCTCTCAGCCGTTAAAGACACCGGCAACCGGATCATCTGCACCAGACACAACAGAAATATCGGGTGATGATGGTGAAGAGGATTGGCTAGCTGAGCTTGGGTTTGGTTCTCAAAAGGTCCGAGCAAAAAGTAAGCAAAGTGGAGGAACCGTGGAGAACCTTGAGTCGATGGTGCAGGACTATCTGAATGACTCAACAGAGGTCTATGTTAATGCTGACCCATTGGCGTATTGGCATGGGAAAAAAGAATTGTGGCCAGAGATCTCCAACCTGGCTCTAAATTACTTGTCTTGCCCACTCACAAGTGTGTCTTCTGAACGTGTTTTCAGTGCTGCTGGTGGCATTGTAACTTGCAAACGGACCTGCCTCTCGCCCAAAAATGTGGAGAGGTTAACAATGATCAAGATGAATCAGCACCTCATACCACCAGATTACAAAGTACCAGATTACACGACGGAAGAAGACGAGGAGGACAGCAACTTAGATGAGGGAATTTCTTCTGTGTTAGGTGACACTGACCTACTCCTGCCTGAATTCGCAGAGTATGAGGACAAACTCTTCTTCCCTGACACCGAGCCCTGAAAATGAGCCAATGAATCAAGAACTTTCTTTTTCGTACTTATTCACTTTTATTCCTGTGTGTCAGTCTTTCTTTGTTTTGCACAGTTAATATAATTAAAACTTTAATCACCTGTACTTTTGCTTTTTGGCTGTTTGGGGGTCTTCTACTTGTTTTTGCCTGGGTTGACGGGTCTGGGGACATTGCTGGGAAGGTCTAATACCGGATAAAACTGGTTTGGACAACATCCATGAGGAAAAAGTTTTTGCATTTTCTGACATTTCGCTCAATGTAGCGTTTTCGGGGGCCTATTTGGGGGGCTTCCTGGTGTTTGTGGGTGGGTTTCGGGGTCTGGGAGCACTGCTGGGTATGGATAGTTTTGATAGCAAGAGGTTTGAAGGAAATCCATGGAGGCAGAGGGGAGTTAGGGCCTAGCTGCAGAGCGCGCACTGAGTGATAGTGAGTGAGTGGTGCATGGACTGAGTCTGCCTGTGGGGTCTCTTTAATGTAAACATCCTGGATGGCATTGTATTGTGGTGATTTTGTGTGTTTTTTGTTTTTTTGGGGTGTACTGTTGATGTGGACTGGCCATGTGGGTGGTGGTGGCCATTTTGAGTGCTTGTACAGGCAGGCCCTCCACATGTGCTTGGGGTGCAAGGAGCCATTTTGAAGACAGGCAGTGTCTGAGGCCTGCACCCATTTTGCCTAGCTTTCATCCATTATGCCCAGGAGTAGTGAGTGGTGCATGGGCCTAGTCTTTCTGTGGGGTGTCTTCTTGAATTTAAACATCATTGAGGCCATGGGTGGGCTGGGATTGTGCTGAATTTTGTGTTTTTTGTCGATTTTTTGGGGCTGCTGGTGGGGCCTTTTGCCCAGGGGTAGTGAGTGGTGCATGGACTGAGTCTGCCTGTGGGCTCTCACTCTCTTTAATGTAAACATCCAGGATGGCATTGGATTGTGGTGATTTTTGTGTGTTTTCTTTTTTTTTAGGTGTACTGTTGATGTGGACTGGCCATGTGGGTGGTGGTGGCCATCTTGAGTGCTGGTACAGCCAACATGTGCTTGGGGTGCACCCATTTTGCATAGCTTTCATCTATTATGCCCAGGGGTAGTGAATGGTGCATGGGCCTAGTCTTTCTGTGGGGTGTCTTCTTGAATATAAACATCATTGAGGCCATGGATGGGCTGGGATTGTGCTGAATTTTGTGGTTTTTGTCGATTTCTTGGGGCTGCTGTTGTGGCCTTTTGCCCAGGGGTAGTACTAGTGAATGGTGCATGGACTGAGTCTGCCTGTGGGCTCTCACTCTCTTTAATGTAAACATCCAGGATGGCATTGGATTGTGGTGATTTTTGTGTGTTTTTGAGGTGTACTGTTGATGTGGACTGGCCATGTGGGTTGTGGTGGCCATCTTGAGTGCTGGTACAGGCAACATGTGCTTGGGGTGCACCCATTTTGCATAGCTTTAATCCATTATGCCCAGGGGTAGTGAGTGGTGCATGGGCCTAGTCTTTCTGTGGGGTGTCTTCTTGAATTTAAACATCATTGAGGCCATGGATGGCCTGGGATTGTGCTGATTTTTGTGTGTTTTTTCGACTTTTTGGGGTGTATAACTGATGTTCCTCTGTCTTCCATTGCTTTTAGGTGCACAAGAGAACCACCAGTGCCAGGAAGCAGTCCTGCTGCGGTGTGTGCAGCACAACGTCACGTGTGGCCACAGACAACTCTGCAACTTGTGCAACTGCGGCCTGCTGTTCTGAGTGTCATCTGAAGAAGATGGCCCCAAAAAAAGTTCCCCGTTGCTCCTCTAGCAAGAAAGTTGCCAGAAAGGAGCAGAAGAAGCAAGTTACCAAGCAGACTGGTGTGCCGCCCGCCACATTTTTTGGGAATAAAAAAAAAAGTACGCCTGCAGCAGCAGCGGGATCTGCTGGGGACCAAGCTGGGAGCAGCACCCCTGCTCCATTGGGCTCAGTGCCACCACCCCCACGCCAACTGAAGTCCAAGTCCTTGAGTGCTGCAGAGGCAGCCAGTCTACTTGTTCAATCACCATCGACCAGTGATGTTGGCTCATCGCAAGAAAGTAGCAGCAATGTCCCTCAATCAACACAGGTTGTTGTAACTCATCTGACGAGTGTTGAACAACCACAGCCGCAACAACAACCACATGTGCAAGTACAAGCCCAAGTACATGTGGAAGGAGAGGCGGCGCAAGGAGAGGAGCAAGCAGAGGTGCATGGAGGGGCACAACAAGTGCCTACAATAGTTGTTCCTCCAGAAGTAGGGGCACATCTGGAAATCGACAATCAAGCCGAGGTATCATTCGAGGAAGCCACTCCTCCTGATGATCATTCATTGTCTTCCACACCCGGAGCAAGGAAAAGATCAAGGGTGGTGGTGTCTACATCTTCTTCAAGCCCACCTCCTTCTGATGATATGGATCTTACTTGGGAACCAGCACCACTGCCGTCTGAGAGTGAGGCTGAGGCACACCATGATCTGACAAAGGTAGCAAAGCGTAAAAAGAAGGTCGTCGAAACTCTCATAGTTATGGAGTGTGATGACGCTCAACAAGAAGTGGCGTATACTCCTGCTGCTGAAGACTCTCACGACGACGACGCAGTCATCACTAACGTCACTGAAGCCCCAGCGGGCATCCAGCAAACAGACATTTTGACCCTAGCCCGACAAGCTGCTGAGCGTGATGATGAAGTCGACGAGGAGGCAATGGGAACACCACAATCATTGAAGTTAACTAGTACACCATCACCTACCGCTTCCATATTTCTTCCTCGCCAGAAGGGACCTCCATCCACCTCGACCTCAATTAGTGGTGGGCAAAGTGCACAACGTAGTAAAGCAATACGCATCCTCCACTTCATCTGGCATTAGCAGCATGACCATTTCGCTCAATGTAGCGTTTTCGGGGGCCTATTTGGGGGGCTTCCTGGTGTTTGTGGGTGGGTTTCGGGGTCTGGGAGCACTGCTGGGTATGGATAGTTTTGATAGCAAGAGGTTTGAAGGAAATCCATGGAGGCAGAGGGGAGTTAGGGCCTAGCTGCAGAGCGCGCACTGAGTGATTTTGGAAATTTTCAGAAAAGTGACAAAGTCCCCATTTTTGTACTTTTGCTTTTTGGCTGTTTGGGGGTCTTCTACTTGTTTTCGCCTGGGTTGACGGCTCTGGGGCCATTGCTGGGAAGGTCTAATACCGGACAAAACTGGTTTGGACAACATCCATGAGGAAAAAGTTTTTGCATTTTCTGACATTTCGCTCAATGTAGCGTTTTCGGGGGCCTGTTTGGGGTGCTTCCTGGTGTTTGTGGGTGGGTTTCGGGGTCTGGGAGCACTGCTGGGTATGGATAGTTTTGATAGCAAGAGGTTTGAAGGAAATCCATGGAGGCAGAGGGGAGTTAGGGCCTAGCTGCAGAGCGCGCACTGAGTGATTTTGGAAATTTTCAGAAAAGTGACAAAGTCCCCATTTTTGTACTTTTGCTTTTTGCCTGTTTGGGGGTCTTCTACTTGTTTTCGCCTGGGTTGACGGCTCTGGGGCCATTGCTGGGAAGGTCTAATACCGGATAAAACTGGTTTGGACAACATCCATGAGGAACATTTTTTTGCATTTTCTGACATTTCGCTCAATGTAGCGTTTTCGGGGGCCTGTTTGGGGGGCTTCCTGGTGTTTGTGGGTGGGTTTCGGGGTCTGGGAGCACTGCTGGGTATGGATAGTTTTGATATCAAGAGGTTTGAAGGAAATCCATGGAGGCAGAGGGGAGTTAGGGCCTAGCTGCTGAGCGCGCACTGAGTGATTTTGGAAATTTTCAGAAAAGTGACAAAGTCCCCATTTTTGTACTGTTGCTTTTTGGCTGTTTGGGGGTCTTCTACTTGTTTTCACCTGGGTGGACAGCTCTGGGGCCATTGCTGGGAAGGTCTAATACCGGATAAAACTTGTTTGGACAAAATCCATGCGAAAAAGCCTTTTGGCACTTTTTGTAACTTAGGGTTCGTTAGGGTTAGCCCTAGCAGCAGGATTGCATGTGTTTCTGGGTGTTCTTGATTTTTGCAACTGAGTTCTGGGGTCTTAGAGCACTCGTGGGAATGTGTAATTTTGGTTGGAAGTGATTTGAAGAAAATCCATGGTGGGAAAGGGGGGATCACTTACTCTGTGAGAGGCACTTAGTGTTGAAAACAATTTGGCCATTTACACTTAAAGGAAGAAAATGACACAGACTTAAGTTTCAGGAAAACAAACTTACTGTTAAACCCCCAACCACCAGACTCAAAAGCAGTAAAAAACAGGTATGCTCAGATAAAGTTTCAAAAAGTATATTTGTGTAGCCCTAACAAAATAATCTCCCGCAAGACCCTCCCTAACCCCAACGATTGTCCTTCAAAAGTCCCAAAAACAACCCAACTCCCAATTCCCACCCCCCAAAAGTCTCTAAAAAAGGAGCAAGGGACACTACGGCAGGATGCTGCTCACTTTAGCGGCCAGGGCATCATACTCCTTGCGGAGGGTGGCATGGTCGGAGCGGAGGCCCTCCACCAAGTTCTTATAAGTTAAGACCTCCTGCTCCAGGTAGGACACTCCGAGGCATAATCGGCGCTGGCGTGCCTTGCAACTCCTGTGGGGGGCAGCTGCTGTCTTTGCTGCTCGGCGGTGGCGGTTGGCTTTGGTAGCTCGGCTCCGTACCGCTGGAGCACTGCGCTGGCTGGCAGCCCGTGTGGGCCCGGAGGAGGATGCAGCTGTCGCAATGGATTTACCAGTAGACTGCGTGTCCTCCTCCTCCAGGGCCAGCAGCTGCCGATATTCTGCGACAGTGGCATCCAGCCTCCGTTGCCGGGCCATTCGAGCCTGCTCCTTCCTTGATGGTTTTTTCGATTTGGAAGGAGCAACTATATGAAGAAAGAAAGACATAGTCTGTAACCAATGCTCCTTAAGATTAACACAAAATGATTGAGCAGAAAGATGTGTCACAGTACAACTAGCAACTTGAAAGCACAGTACATAACTATTGAGGCCAGTATCTATCTAACCTCCCACTTCTTCTTCCTTGCTCTAACATTAGTGGGAGTTTAAGGAACAAATTCTACGAGCACTATGGACTTCTATTACAGTCGACTATGACAGTACACCAGTCTTATTCTTCTTCTTCTCTCTTGTTTAGGAAAATTGGTACGTTATCTTCTGCAAGCCGGCATAATGCCAGCGCAGTGAACTTGCACCCGAGAAAAACAGACGCACACCATGATGAGTGAGACAGACTTGCGTTACTGTACCGGTCCAGTACATGCAGGTGGTGAAGCTCTTACTTTTCTATTACGGTTGGCACTGAGAATACTCTGTTAAAAGGGCTACTGCTTAATTAATTTAACTTTCACCCTACAGTGCAAATGAGTACTAGAAAAGGAAAATGAAGAAGCTAAATAATCTGATTATCTATCACTTCACATGGGATGTATTTGATTACATATGTGATGACTTTAGGTGCTTTGCTTTTTATTGAGAGACAGTGATACACCCACACATGAATGACGTACTACTACAAAACTAAACTTATTAAGAGAGGTAGGGAGTGTCCACCGTAATAACCGGATATATGCTGTGCTTGCAGTTGCAATACAAACTACTGCTACTATTCATGGTAGTATTTGGACAAAATTATAACTTCTTTTCCTTGCCTTTTCTACACTGGAACGGACGTGCGGGTGCGGTGTTACATGCTCTTCAAAGTAACATTTAGTTCATCCAGGCGACCGTCTACTCTCTCTAGATACACATATGCTATCTAAGAGTGAGATAGTACCATGATCCAGGCATCCATCCATTCAAAGTATATGCACACATACAGTTTCTGTTTCATCCACCCAGGCTGTTCTCCTTCCACCCATCCTTGCTTCATCATTCACCCAGCCATGCACCATACCATATTCTTTCCTTCCCAGCCACCTCGGGGACCAAGCAAACACATACCATTCTTCTTTGCCAGTCATCATTAAATTTCTCGTCCTTCCACACTTACTTACACCCTTCTTTCGCTTTTCGTTCATCCCATCCATCAAGTTCATCTCAGATCTGATTGGGATTCTTCTCGCCAAAAATTTCACAGCTAAGTCGAAGTACATTTAGAGGAGGCTATTACCTGGTTGATTCATAATACACCCGTGCAGAAAGCACACTCTGCAGTGTTCAATCTCAATAAGTAAGGAATATATAGCTTACCTCTGCCCGCCACCACCGTGTGAACCCTCACAGGCACATTGGTGTCGTCCGGCACTTGCACCGCCTCCTCCCCAGAAGTGTTCTCCTCATCCAACACCACCACCTCTGCGCTGGCCCCGCCACCAGATGTTCCACCCACAAAGTACATTTAAGAATGTTAGAATACACCACTCACTACTATATAATATTTGGTCTAGAATTAAAGAAATGTGAAAAAAAACCAGAAAACAATGTAATAATTTGTGACTGTCTAATCTAAAGTAAAAATGTCCCTTTTTCCAGGGAAGGCTCAGTGCATAGAGCTATTGCTGACTAGAATGGGAGTCCAATGGAATTGCCAAATGTGAAATCTTAGTTAGCTACATAGACAGACTAATAAGAATAATCTAGTAATACCACAGGGAGTCATAGTCGAGGCAGGATAAGAATTTAGATACAGTCTACAAGAAGATCAAAGACGATTTAGAAAAAATCGAATGAGGAACGCTAGGAAAAATAGGTACTCTATATTAAAATGAAAACTTACTGGGGCCAGCAAAGGAGCCCTCGCCTGGCCGATCCTGGCCTTCTACAGCAGCAGCAGCAACCACCTCCTCCTCTGTCCTCTTGCCCCTGGGGGGAGCTGATGTACAACATGAAAGAAAGAAAGACATGGATGATTGTTGTCAACCAAATCAAACATTTCAAAAGAACAATAACAAAATATTTTGGCGAAATAGCAAATAGACAACTATTCCACTGGATATATTGACCGATCTCATGTGGTCTACTACGTTATTCGCATTGCTTGATTTGCGGACCGTCGACTTGGAAAGTTCTTATGTAACTCACTAAACAAACTACTAAAAAGGTTCGCCTAGGACTGGCAGGCAGCAGTCCGCAGCACGCAAAGTGGCAGACAAAGTCCATCGTGATTGCAGATCAGCGACAACACTAAAAAGTTTCCTACTACATTAACCAGTCATTAAAATACTCAAACTATCAATCCACCACCACTATTTCTTCTTATCGCCATGTGTACAAAGGAAGGACTGGACTTGAGTCTGTAGGGGCTGATTTAGAAGCCCCTTGCGGCTCTTTTGCTCCATTGTTGCCTGACTTTTGTGACGCAGCGGCAGAACAAAAGAGGCGCCATGGTGCGGCGTATATTAACAACGTGACACATATGGGAGATGCATCAAGTTGTAAAGCCCTGCGCCATCAGGGGGCGTTCCGGCGCAAGGGAGGGCGTTCCTGCGCAGGAACCCATCCTAAAAGTGGCTGAGGGACATCTACAAGATTTTAATCGGTCACTTTGAGGACAATGATGCGTGACTCAAACCCTGCGCCTGCTTGAAGCAGACGTACGGCTTGACGCAGCATTGGGGAGATAGAGCACCCCAGAGCATTGCTGGAGCAGCACCATCGTTGCGGCGCAACTCCAGCAATGCGCCGCCTTTACGGCACAGAAGCGTAACGCTTCGGTGACGTTTTGGGCACATGGTGCGCCGCATTGTAAACACGGCGCACCATGGGTGGTGGTGGCGTGGCGCATAATTACTGGCCCATCCCTGCTACTTTGCAGGGATGCGTCGGTAATTAAATATCTGACCCTTAGTGTCTAGCATTACACAGTTCTTTAAACTACACTCATGCATAATTTCACAGGCCAATGAAATGAACACAAAATCGAAAACAAATAAGCATAGTAGCAGCGCTACTGAGAAGGAGAGCAGTGCACCTGAAATGCACAGAAGATTTTGAAATATAATTTACCTACAATGTAATCAGCAGCATTATTGCTCTTGGTAAAAAACAAAAATTTGCAAGATAATAACACACAGAGCAGGAGAAAACAGAGTAGTAAAGAAATAGCTACTACTACTCACCAAGCCCGGGGATCTCAAGGCCGAGCAGGTCCAGCAGATCGCGTTCCCGGTCCAGGATATGCGTCCAACGGTGGGTGACTTGGTTGTAGGTGCGCCGGACCCGAGATTGTTGGTACATGGCCCGGCACACCTTCTCCCACCGCTTCCGGCGCTCCCGGAGCCCGTAGCCGCTAGCGATCTTGCTGCCTGCCATGATGGTCCTGGGGAGGCGGCGCTGAACATAAAAAACTAGTGCGGCCACCTCCTCCGCGCTGAAGATCTCCCGGGGCTCGACATTCTCCCCCCTCAAACGCCCGCACGGGAGCTGCGCACGGGGTGCGGGACCCTTCCCCTTCTCAGGATGCTTCCCGGCTCCCTTTACCATGGTCTGGGCAGAAAGGAAGATAAATAATAAAGAAGAAATAGAATAGGGTAGAAGAAAAGAAAAGAGTTTACAAAAGTAGTTTAAAATTAACAAAAAGCAGCAGAAAACACCAAAATATAGAGCTAGAAAAATAGAGGGATAGATAATAAGTAAAATAGATTAAAAAAAACTTCAAACAAGCAAAGGATGGCAGAGATTCAGAGAGGATACAGAAAGCATGCCCAGAACCATAGCAATGAATGAGAAACAAGATGGCCGCGCCCGTTCACGACCGCGTGGGTAAGTTCGTGCGAGATTTTCCTCGCGATCACACGTGAAATTGTACTAGCAAGCCGCACACTTTGCGAGATTACACATAGCGCCCGGAAACGGAATTACGTCACGCAAACAAGATGGCCGCGCCCATGTACGACCGCTAGGGTAACTTCGCAAACCTGTGATGATGAACCAGACATAGGAACAACATAGTCGCGGCCGTTGCGAGCCGACAAGTAAGTTCGCAATTGCGAACTGGTACACAAACCTCGCGAACTGGCAGAAACCCTTGCGAACAAAAAAAAACTAATAAAATCCACAAATTCGCAGGAGTTCGCGGATTTTGCGGATTGCGAATCCGTAAATACGCAAGTTCGCGGATTGCCAATCCGCAAAATCCGCCCATATGATCTATAAATGTTTCTTCAAACCTAGTGAAGAAATCAGATACACTTTTATCTTTCTTCTGCTTACATGCTGCTAACTTATCCCAATTCACTCGTAAAGCAGGCATCATCGTCTTCATTAAATTAATAATTCTACCTGGCAATTCCGTAACCAAAGGTTCATGTTTAGCACCTCCCTGTTGTCTACCATCTGCAGCAATAATATTCACCCAAGTATCTCCTAATTCTGCCGCATGATTCTCATGACGAATCTTCGCCCACAAAGGTTGCCGAACTACATTACCCATCAACATGTCGATGTCGGCTAAATTCATAATACACGCATCTACTGTCTGAGACAATTCTTTGTAATAACCAGCAGGATTCTTACGAGGATCAGGTAAGGTCTGCTTAAGAGCCAGGACCTCTGCTCTCTTCCAAGGGACATGTACCCATACTCGCTGAAAATGAGCCGGTGCGGCAACAATACCCTGATTTACATTAGCCTGAACTGCTTCCTTCCATACAGGAGGAACTTCTCTCCAGGGATACTGTCTCGCTTTTATTCTAACAGAGGAATCAGGTTCGTACAATGTCTGAGGCGGAAGGCTAGATCTAAAAGCCAGTATCGTCTCTACGGCATCTGTAATATCAGATTCCACTATCATCCCTTTAGCAAAATCCGACTGAACATCAAGTAGTTCCTGCGGGATCAAACCCAAATCATTATCTTCCCATTCCTGACGCAGAAACATACACATTACATTAAAAACATACCTTTGCTTGGGCGGTTCCCACTGAAAGAAAACATCCATAACCGCTGGCAAATCATACCTTGAAGCATTTATAATCCATCTACGAGCCAACAAATCCAACACAACCCGTTCCTCTGAACCAGGAGGCTGACTACGACTCTGCTTACGTTCCGAAACAGGGGTCATATTCAGTGACCCAAACAATGGAGACAACAGAGTAGAAACAGTCTCTGTCATTCATTTTCGTACAGAAGGAGAAGAAGCAGACATAAGAACAGGAGAATAAGTATTCTGAGGTAAAGAAGGTGTAGGTATAAGAACAGTAGGAGTCAAAGAAGTAGAAGGCAAAGGAGTCTGAGGCAAAGCTGGTAGCAAAGATGGCGACCCTAGAGCGGGTTGCACAGGAGGAGGCAAAACCATCTGTGGAGCACCAGGTGGCTGAACAACAGCAGAAGGTTGAACAACAAAGGGTGGAACAACCGGTGGTACTGGAGGTGCAGTAGCACCCTGCACATAAGGAGGTGGCAATCTCAACAAGTGAGAGATCAAAGGATCTTTTTCAAGATCTTCAATCGCTTTTGGAGGAGGAGACGGCAAGGCCGGATAACATTTATCTATGGCCATACAACGCTGCCTATCTAGAACTTCACTCGCTCGCTCCTCTCCATCATCCCTGTACTGCCTAGCAGCCTATACTATTGACATATTCTTATCTTTCCGATCTCTCTTAGCTTGTTTAATTTCTCTCTGTTTGGCTTCCTTTCGCCAAAGGCGGAAAGAGTCAAACATTGCCGGCCGGGCTTTCTTCTTAAATAACGCAACTTCTAGATTATCTAAAATATTTGATTTGAAACTACCATATTGGGGCCATCGTAAAACACCATCCTTTTTAGTGTAGCGGATGCATACTACATTAAACGAAATGGGGCCCATGCCGTGTTTAGAATAGAGCTCATAAGTCGGAGTTCTAACTGGAGGTATCGGACATGAATCCTCCATTCGGGAATCCCTGTTACAACCACAATAGAATTTTGCTAAGACCAGGCATCTTCGCTCACTAATCTAGCTTCAAACTTCAAGGGATTATCTACAACGATAGTCTCGCAAATATACGAGTCCCTCGGCTTTGGAAATTGCAATTTTCAAATCAAAACTAAGGACCAATCAAACTAAGGACCAAAGAACCAAAAACTAAGGACTGGGAGCGACC
This sequence comes from Lissotriton helveticus, assembly GCF_964261635.1. NCBI lineage: Eukaryota > Metazoa > Chordata > Amphibia > Caudata > Salamandridae > Lissotriton > Lissotriton helveticus. Next base: position 217,165,657 of record NC_136067.1, on the reverse strand, counting down.
CACTTATACTTAACTGAGGTATCAGTCACGCTACCAGAAGACCCGTCTATCGTTTCGCCGTAGAAAGCATCACAAATGGGCCCAAGACAGGGCAACAGTCAGGGCAGCAGTCCTTCGTAGCCGTCAGGAAAGCGGGAAGCCTCGTAGAAAAGACCTTCAGTCCACATTCGACATGCCGGGGTCGATGAAGTGGTGGCCGTCCTCCAGAATTTCCTCACGAAGCTCCTCACGATCTTCAGGCTTGGACCTGTACCGCTGAAGTCGCCCTATGTTGGGCGCCAACTGAATAACCGGGTTTTAGAACCCAGCGGCGCCAGGGGCACGCCCAAAGTCTTCGGGTTCACCTGTCTTAGAAATACAGAGACAGGGGATTCTTCTGAGTGGCGTCAAAGATCAAATTTATTGGCTCAGCCAGTAACAGAAATCCTAGAAATCATCACGGTATGAGTTCTCAGGAGACTGCTCAATTTTACAAAGCAAGTCATCCCTTTTTATGCCAAAAATCACATTCCAGACAAATACCTAACATTCACAAACTGTCCAATCACATGTATCCACACCAGAGGTATCGCATGACAGTAAAACCCACTTTTCAGTTGCCCAGCCCATGATCAATCATCGGTCAAACCCAACATTCTTCTTTAGACAGGTCGAACGAACCCATAATAAAAAAGGGCACAACCCAATCGTAAATAGACCATAAAGAAAGGAGCAGAAACAGGTGAGAGTAGGATAAGGCATATTTGTGTGCAGTAAAAATTTACGATGTCCTGTGCTCTGATCCTTAATCTTGATCAGCTAAAGGGCAGGAACTGGTTTAACAAGGTCAGCTTCAGGCAACAGGGTCAGTTCACTCAGGTCAATCAGGCACAAACTCGAGCTAAGGTGTACATGTCCTTAAAAAGACTAGTTCAGCCACAGTCATCGGCCTATGTGAGGGCAACCACAAAATGGCTGCCATACACAAAATGGAACCCAAGGGTTCAGAACGAAATCCCTAAATACGTAGTGAATCCATCGGTCTAACATAATGAAAACACTCATACTTGCCACACTAACTAGTTACGGTTCGCTAATATCAAATTCGTAACGAAACCATGACCTTTATGGAACGGGTTCAGAATTCACGGAACCTCAGAGTCTGATGTACTGTGGCTCTTTGGTTGGTCTGCTGTCTTCGGGTGGTGACGGCTTGGTTGAGCCATGGGTTTGGCGCTCGCCTCTGCTGGGGTGTGCGTTTTGTCTACCCTTGAATCACATGTTCTCGTCTGATCTCAGAAGTTAAGCAAGAACCAAGGAGCCCTAGCTCAATGGTGTGTCTTGTGCCTCTGGTGGCACAGGCTCCCACTGCACAAGGGTTCAGATCCTATTGATGCTCTGTTCTTCCTCTGTTTTTGCGGGGTCGCTTTTTGACTGTCTCTGGTCCTTCTCCAGTGGGTCCTGTTCATCCGGTTCCAGTTTACCGGTGGTGTTTTGGTGTCTTCCCCATCCTGTTTCTGGTTTTCCAGTTTTTGGTTGCCTTCCTCCTTGTGCCTGCCCCCCTTCGGCTGGTTGTCGTGTGGCCCCACGCCTATTCATGTCAGGGTTGTCTATATTCGTGGGGGCCTTTTTTCTCCTGCCTCATTCTCTGTGGGGTTGCAGGGCTTCCCCTTTTGTTTTTTTGCCACTGTTGTGCTGTCCTTGTCCAGGTCTCTTTTGGTCCGGTTTCGTTTGAGTCCCATGTGTTGATGCTCCCTCCTTCACATCAAGGCTCCCGCCTTTACTCTTTCCTCTGGTCCCTTTGCTTACGTGGGTTATGGGCTCTTTTGGCCTGAACAGGACATTTGTCCTGATGGTGGTGCTAGTCTGGGTGCTTCTCTCTTATGGACTGGTTTGGTGGCTCTGTGGACTGCTGCATCCACTAATGGTGCCTGTGTTTGCCCTCTTGGTCATTGGTTTGGATCGTGGTGGGTTCCCTCAACCTTTCCTTCTTCTGTGATCGTTGTGATGAGTGCCTTTGAGCTGGGTATCGTTATGCATCTGTTCCTCAGCTCCAGGTTCCCCTTTTTGCAGGTGTTGGTCCGTGAAGCTATGACTCTTTGGTGGGTATTGTGCTTCTGGCTAGCACAGGCCTGGGGTTGTCTCCTGCCACTTCTTTCATACTGTTCCATATTGGTATGTGTCCGGACGCTGCTTTTCATTTTCTAGGTATGCTGGAATACCCCGGTTCTCCTACCCCGAGCGGGGTGAGGTTCCGTGAATTCTGAACCTGTTCCATAAAGGTCATGGTTTCGTTATGCATTTGATATTAGCGAACCGTAACTAGTTAGTGTGGCAAGTATATGTGTTTTCGTCATGTTAGACTGATGGATTCACTACGTATTTAGGGATTTCGTTCTGAACACTTGGGTTCCATTTTGTGTATGGCAACCATTTTGTGGTTGCCCTCACATAGGCCGATGACAGTGGCTGAACAAGTCCTTTAAGTACATGTACCTCCAGTTCGTGCTGACTCCTGTTTGACCTGAGTGAACTGACCCTGTTGCCTGAAGCTGACCTTGTTAAACCAGTTCCTGCCCTTTAGCTGATCAAGATTAAGGATCAGAGCACAGGACATCGTAAAACTTTATTGCACACAAATATGCCTTATCCTACTCACACCTGTTTCAGCTCCTTTCTTTATGGTCTATTTACGATGGGGATGTGCCCATTTTTATTATGGGTTCGTTCGACCTGTCTTAAGAAGAATGTTGGGAATTCAAGCGATTGCGCAAATGACTGTACCAAGCACACAGAGAGAAGTGTGTGCTTTCTTGGGTATCACGTCGTATTGTAGACAGTGGATTCCAAATTTCTCTCTATTAGCAAAACCTCTGTTGGCTTTGACTTGTAAAGATACACCGAATCCTCTTCCGTGGTCTGACGATTGTCAGAAACGTTTTTCTGAGTTGCGTGATGCATTGTGTTCGGCTCCTGTGTTGGGTACTCTAGACTATAGCAAGCCTTTCACGTTGTATGTACACGAGAGAGAGGGATGTGCGTTGTCAGTGTTGGCACAATCTTTTGGGGACAAGCAGCGTCCATGTGCGTATTTCTCGTCGACTTTAGATCCGGTAGCTAGAGCATTGCCGAGTTGTTTGAGAGCTACAGCCGCAGCTGCCGTTTCTATTCGACAGTCTGCTGGGCTGGTGATGGATAATACGTTGGTTGTGATGGTTTCACATGAAGTGGATACTTTGTTAAATCGAACCAAGACTCAACACCTTACTAGTGCGAGGTTGTCAGGTTATGAATTGACGCTTTTGGCTAGTCATTTGCACATCAAGCGGTGCAATGTACTGAATCCAGCGACATTATTGCCGATCTCTGTGGATACAGACGGTCAGGAACAGCATGATTGTCTTTTGAGGACGGAAGAGGAAACAAAAGGGGGAGTCGACTTGAAAGACACTCCTCTTTTGGATCCTGATGGTACACTATGGGTTGAGGGGTCATGCTACAAGCTCCCGAATGGTGATACGACTGCAGCATATGCCATAACAACATTAAGTACAGTTGTTGAAACTGCACGAGTGAGCCATAATTCAGCACAAGCAGCGGAATTGATTGCATTAACGAGAGCGTGTGTTTTGTCTGAAGGAAAGAGAGTGAATGTGTACACCGATAGTCAGTATGGTGTTGCCCATAGTTTTGGACGCTTGTGGAGAGAAAGAGGATTTCTGACGTCGCATGGGACTAAGATTCAGCATGGACAGTTGGTGAATGAGCTTCTCGAATCACTTACTTTGCCGAAGCAAGTTGCGATTGTGAAGTGTAGTGCTCATCGGAAGGTTACGGATGATGTTGGCCGTGGTAATGCGTTTGCGGATGAAGTTGCGAAAGACACAGCAAGAAATCTGATGAGTCGAATGTATGTGGCAGGCCCTGCAAGATGGATTGGTGATGTTGGAATGTGCGAAGATACGATTGAGAGTGTGAAATCGATACAGGCTGAAGCTACTGAAAGTGAGAAGAATGTTTGGAGAGAAACTACGGGTAGATTGGATTCGACTGGTTGTTGGGTTGAATTGTCAGAACACCAAAAATGGATGTTGCCAGATGCGTATGTGCTTGCGGTGGTTACGATGGCACATGGTTTGTCTCACATTAGTGTGAAAGGGATTTGTAAGTTGTTGGCTCCAGTATGGCAGAATGCTGGAATTCCCAAATGTGCGGAGAATGTGGTCAAGAATTGCATGGTGTGTTTGATGTATAATCCTGGCAAGGGAACTCCAACTCAAGATGGTCATTTTGCGCCTCCGACGTATCCGTTTGAGGTTCTGCAATTGGATTTTATCCACATGGAGAGGTGTAACAACCTGAAATACGTCCTTGTAGTTGTCTGTGCCTTTTCTAGAAGGGTAGAGGCATACCCCCTAAAAGACAATACGGCCTTGTCCACAGCTAAAGTCTTGCTCAAAGAATATTTCCCTAGGTTTGGATTGCCAAGGATGGTGTGGAGTGATAATGGGAGTGATTTCGTGGGGAAGGTTATGAAGAGAGTGTGTGAAGGGTTGGGAATACGACAGAAATTTCACGCTGCAAATCATCCCCAATCAGCTGGACTAGTGGAATGTTACAATGGCACTTTGAAGCTAAAGTTAGCCAAAATTCAGGCGAGTTCTGGTCTCCAATGGCCAGATGCTTTGCCGTTGGCACTTTTGTCAACTAGAACTACAGTGCATTCCCGGATTGGCCTTAGTCCCTATGAAATTGTTTTTGGCCGTCCGGCGAATGTGTGGGGAGTACCGAGGACAGTGAAGTTTAGTGACATCGAATATCCTGTGTTGGTGGACTCTATGTATGATTCGTCGGCTAAATTGCGTGTCTTGCATCAACAGGTTCATGATAACTTGCCACCAGCATCTGTGGATCCAGGTCACACCATCAATCCCGGTGACTGGGTCCTAGTGAGGAATTTTCAGCGGACCAAAAACGAGCAGCCCCGCTGGACCGGCCCCCACCAAGTGCTCCTGTCCACAAGGACCTCAGTGAAAGTTTTCGGGAAAAATAATTGGATCCACGGCGTACATTGTAAGAGGGCGCCGTTGCCTCTGCCGTACGACCAGTGGGTCCGTGAAGGTATTGCAGATTCAGAGACTGAAAGGGTGCCGAAGTTTGCACCCTTTAGCGACGCTGAGTTGGTGTGGAGAGGCTCCGAGAAAGAAAATGACGATGTCCTTCAAGAAGCTGTGCCTGTGTCTCAAAGATTAGACACTACTGAGCCTGAACTTTTGTTTCGTGATCACACAGTGCCTGGTAAAGGCCGTTATAATTTACGACCGAGAAACAATTGACAATTAAAGTTTAATTTTTTTCCTCCTTTTGCTTTTGGAGAACTGTACTCTCTCATCCAAGAAACTGTTTTGGCCTATTTTTCTTTTTCGAGCTGCCATCCGAGCTCAGCTGTAGGGTCGCGGTATAAAGACTTGGGATTGCAGGCCATAGACACAAGGTCGACGGTTCTGGTTGGTTTCAGGGCGTTCCCTGGACTGACAGACGCATTCCTTAGCACGGAAGAACCAACTGCCGCGAACAGCACGGTTAGAGGATGGAGTTTCCTGGGACAGAGAGCTGCTGAGAGAAAGAACTCTAAAATGAAACTGCGTAAATTAATGTACAGCAAATGTTTTCTGATAACATGTGTCCTGATGTTTTTAAGCATGACGTTAGCATTGGCGGGTGGGATTGTTTTCGCTACCCAATTGACTTCTGCACCCACCTCCCAGCCTATGTCTTTTTCTACTGCTACTTCTGTGCATTCTTTTCATGTCCTACCTGAACACGAGCAGATTAGAAGGTCAGAATTTGTAAATAACACATTCATACAGCTACTACACCAGCATCAGTTGGTAGTGAACATTACTAATTGCTGGGTGTGTGGTCTTATGCCACATACTACAGGTAGAGTTGTTCCTTATCTGATTTTACCGTTTAGTCAGAATGGGTCGATATGGGCTTTTCAGACTATGTTCATTTATGCCCTGGAAGTTTATCCTCTACATTCCATGAGAGATAACTTAAGTAATCAAGCTTTGGTGAAGGGACAAACATAAGCCAGATCCTGAGCTACAAGAAATTCAAATCAATTCAAATCAGCAAGTCCCAATATTTTAGGTGCTCTTCATTTATTCTTCATAGAAAAGTGTTTCATTCCTTCAACTGATATGGTCCAATCTTCATATAGTCACAAATAAACCACAAAATGCCGCCTTTGGTGAAGGGAGTTATGAATATGAGCAGAGATATCGACACGTATAGGACTATTCCTAAGGAAGAGTTAGCGGCTTATGTTGGATGGAACACGACTGGTTACAGTGTTAGTCTGAGTGAAAGGCAGAAACTAAAGAGGTCACCTCCGATTTGGGTCGTACCCCACCGAGGTCAATTTTGTCTGCAAGGTATTGGCAAAAATCCGAAAGCTCAGCTGGGGAAGAGTGTTTGTACTCAGACGTACGTTTTTACGTCTCAATCTTCCCCGCCGTTTTTGGCAGCTAAGGGCACATATTTTGTTTGTTACAACAGAGCATATACATGGTTGTCCCCTGATTTTTTGGGACGGGAACGTGTTATGTTGGATACTTGTTGCCTCCTACGTATACTGTTGCTTCAGATTACCACAAGACGAGAGTTGTTAGAGGTGTCTTCGATCAGGAAGATACTGCTAGACAAGAAGTGGGAGACTTCTTCAAGGGTTTATTACCATTTTGGGGACCTATGGCTAACAGTAGAGGTTTACGACAGTTGACGAGAGTGGTTGAATCCACCATAAACGAAACTGCTGGTGCCCTTAGTAATCTGACAGCTGAGCTTCAAGCGGCTCGCCTTATGACGTTACAAAATCGTATGGTTTTAGACGTCATAATCGCAGATCGAGGTGGAGTATGTAAAGTGATCCAATCGAGTTGCTGCGTTTTTATCCCAGATAATGCTCCGACAGTTTACGAGGCCATTTCCAGGTTACATAAGATCTCCGAGTCTATACATGTGGACAAAGGAGATTGGTCGTTGATTGGATGGTTTTGGGAACTGTTATCGACCTGGGCATGGAAGATTCTGATGATCATTGGGATGGCTTTAGGGATTCTTTTCCTGTTCTGTCTTTGTGTGCAGTGCGCTCCTGCTATATGTGGCGTCTGTGCTACTACATGTGCAAGGAGACCTGTCCCAAGAGAGGTACTAAGTAATAGGATTATGCTCCAGCAACATCTTGATGATCTGATGAATATAGACCTGGATTCAGATTGACGTGAGTTTAGGTTATTGCCTATGTAAGGACAAAAGGAGGGTCTGAGGTTCCGTGAATTCTGAACCTGTTCCAAAAAAGTTATTGGTTTCGTTATGAATTTGATATTAGCGAACCGTAACTAGTTAGTGCGGCAAGTATGTGTGTTTTCGTCATGTTAGACTGATGGATTCACTACGTATTTAGGGATTTCGTTCTGAACCCTTGGGTTCCATTTTGTGTATGGCAGCCATTTTGTGGTTGCCCTCACATAGGCCGATGACTGTGGCTGAACAAGTCCTTTAAGTACATGTACCTCCAGTTCGTGCTGACTCCTGTTTGACCTGAGTGAACTGACCCTGTTGCCTGAAGCTGACCTTGTTAAACCAGTTCCTGCCCTTTAGCTGATCAAGATTAAGGATCAGAGCACAGGACATCGTAAAACTTTATTGCACACAAATATGCATTATCCTACTCACACCTGTTTCTGCTCCTTTCTTTAGGGTCTATTTACGATGGGGATCTGCCCTTTTTTATTATGGGTTCGTTCGACCTGTCTTAAGAAGAATGTTGGGTTTGACCAATGATTGATCATGGGCCGGGTAACTGAAAAGTGGGTTTTACCGTCATGCGATACTTTGGGTGTGGATACATGTGATTGGACAGTTTGTAAATGTTAGGTATTTGTCTGGAATGTGATTTGTGGCATAAAAAGGGATGACTTGGTTTGTAAAATTGAGCAGTCTCCTGAGAACTCATACCGTGTTGACTTCTAGGACTTCTGTTACTGGCTGCAGCCAATAAATTTGATCTTTGACTCCACCAAGAAGAGTCCCGTGTCTCTGTGTTCGAAGACAGGTGGAACCCGAAGACTTTGGGCGTGCCCCTGGCGCCGCTGGGTCTTAAAACCCGGTTCTTCAGTGGCTCTCCGCATTCTATGCGGATTCTGTATCCTTTTTTTCTTTGTCCCTCATTTGGGGTACTGGAGCTGGCTGGCTCGGGTTTCCTCCCTTGAGGTCTTGATGTTGCCCAGGCTCTTTTCGCCCGGCTCTTCTGTCCTTTTCACCTTTGGTGTGTTTTTTGCCTGTGGCCTATCCTCCCTGTCCGCTCCTGTTCCTGTCGGCTCTTTGTTGTTCGGCTGGGTCAGGCTTGGTCATTGGCTGGCTGTCGGCCCTCCTGGGTGCTCGCTTCGATGGCTCGCTTCCTGCATGTGGGCGATTTGCGGCCCGTTTTGCTTGGCACCTGAGCGGGGATGTCCCGCTCCTCCGTGCCTCCCTTCTGGGTTTCTATTTGCTTCTATGGGCATGGTGGCCCATGGTGGGTTTTCGCTTCCTCTCTGGTGGCTTGGCCCTGGGCTTTGTCCCTTCCGCTCTTCAGGTTCCGTGGGCGGCCTTCTGGGTTTTTCTGCTTCTCGCTGTTGGCCGGTGGGGTCCCCTTGGGGGCTGGGTCATTCCTGCAGCTTCCTGGGTCTGTTTTGCCTGGTGCCTGCCTATTTTCTCTCATTGGTGTTGCACTCCCTTCCGGGGAGTCTTCTGTGTGGCTTATGGTTTGTGTCCCCCCTGTTTCTCTCCTTGCTGGTGGGGGTTTGGTGACCTTGTTTTTTGTGTTCGGTTGGTGTGCTGGGTTACTTTTGGCCCCTCATTCCGTTCTTACGGCTTCTACCAGTCTGTTGATTGCGTCTGGATCCGTTGCTTCGGTCCTCATTTCTCTTTACTGCTGGTGCTTTTTGCTGGGTCGGCGGTGGTAGGGTTTCCCTCTGTTTCTTCGGTTTTGCTCCCCTCTTGCTTTTGGCTGTCTGTTGTGCTGTTCTGGTATGTTGGGACCAGCTTGCTGCTTTCTGTTCTGGGCCTGTTTGTTGTTGCTTTTGGCCCCGTACAGTCCGGTTCCGTGCCTTCTCTGTCCTCCTTCTGTGATTGGTTCGGGCAGATTTTCTGGCGGCCCTTTGGCTTCAGGGGGCCCGGGTTTTCACCCCTCCCCCATGTCTCTCTGTACCTGGATTGGTTCTTCCTGCTCATGTTTGCCTCTCTCTTGGGTGGTCCTTCCACTCTGTTCTTTTGGGTTTGCCTGCTTTTTTGGCGTCCCCTTCTGTTCTCTTGGTTTCTTGTGAGTTTTCCATGAAGCCGCTTGACTTTGGTATGTGCTCACTTCATTAATCATGTGGCGAGGAAGACTTATGAGGAGGTAATGCCCCGGTTACTTATCGGTAATCTTCATTACTCTGAGTATAGTCTTCCTCGCCACATGAGTTGCCATCCCTCCCTCTCTGTCTGACTATAGGGTTCATGTTTATGCTTGGTAGTTTCAGGCTGAAGGGTTGGGCTGGCCCACCTAGCGGTCAAGGATGTAATGGGTTGGCCATATTGGGAAGGGATGGGAGGCATGGGAGGCTAACTTTTTGTTTTGGGGGGGTTCTGGTGGGGAGCTGAAGCTCACTCCGTTAGTCATGTGCCGAGGAAGACTATACTCGGAGTAATGAAGATTACCGGTAAGTAACCGGGGCATTCCATTGAAGTCAATCAGACCCACTATCTTTGTCAACACTTAATTCTGTTTCTAGCCTCGGATAGAGCGCAAGCTCACCTGCTAAATATACTCACCTGGGCCCATAAACTATAAATACTTTGAACAGGTAAACCTACACTCAATCAAATTTAATTTATCCATTCGGGACCTATACCATTTTGACTTACCAATTCAAGTTACCGATACCTAAAGTCCTAAAGGATCAAGGGAGTTAACAAGAAAATAGGTAGTAGAATAACATTAGCGTTTCATAAATAACCACAAACTCGGGAAAGGTTTAAGTTCTTTTATCTAAGATAAATTCTTAAATGTTTCATACCATAATAAAATCAATAATTTCTTGTTCTATTAGAAAGATGAAGATTAAAACGAAATGTGCAATAATTTGGAAAAATATCATTTAAGCATTAAACACAGGGTGGGTAGAAAAGGGAAATAATACAATGACAAACCCACACTTGATAGTTACCTAGAATGGTGTGAAGACTAACCCTGGCCACGGGCTGAGATAAAGGATAAGAATCCCAAAGTGCAGGTGCCAGCGAGAAAGAACAGGTGCAGACCAGAATCAGGACAGGTTACGGACCAAATTGGATCAGGACTGGACCACCATAGGCTAAGATCGGCACCACAGCTAAAGTTCAGAATGCCAGCGTTATAAACCCTCTCTGCAGCTAACAGTTAAACCCTGATTGGGTCATCAAACTCCTTCCCAGAGCCCCGATTGGGTTATCGAATCTTCTGACAGAGTGCTCCGCCAGCACCTCTGCTCTCGATCACCTATTGAGTGCGTTGGGTCAGTGACAGGTCAGCTATTCAGACAAGTCAGACAATCTAACTAGCTAAGCCTACTCTAGTTATACTATTTTCCAGGTCAGTGTACCACCCTCCAATGTTGCAAATGCGTGAATCCCACAATTTTATTGGTCAAAAGACGAGGAGAAGTCATCACACCATATTAATATGAGGTAACTGTCATTCAGTATTTAAATTACGTTCCCTCCCATAACTTTATCTTCCCATGTACTTTTATTCCACCCGGCAGTGAATGTATCAATAACATACAATGTTTTAACAAATTATACAATTCTGCTTCCTCTGGCAGGGTGAGGAGGTCATATTCTCATAGTTTCCACAGTTCATGTCTGATGCTGGCATCGGTTCAATGCCATGGCTTCAGTAGCTTGAGTTTCTTTGCGCAGTTCCTCCAAGATGGAGTTCAGAAGTACATTTCAGGCCCAAATGCGATACATGCGAAAATAGAAGAGAAACAGTTTTAGAAACACAGAATAAAATAATGCACTGTATACCACTTATCTCTATTCTATTCCCATTATTTGATTTAAACTATTGCATTAAGGTTTAGGCAAAACGAACAGCTTAGCAAAGAAGCGATGCAAGCTTCTTGCACGTTAGGACACAGAACAGCCATCTTAGTTCTAGTGCGCAGAAGTAAAAGTTTCCCACCAAGCGAAGTAATACGTCATGTCACATGAGTGTGACAGACGCAGGCGCAGTAGAAAATCCCGCGTAGCAGCAGCCAATTTAATGCAAGCGGATTATAGTTAGTAAAAGCACATTGTGGAGCTTCCCCTAGATACTAGAAATGTTGTGTAATGTAATATTAATATGACATGTTAGTTAGTACATTAATATTATTTTCGAGAGGGCTGAATACAAGCACTTCTTTAGGAAAGGAGGTTCTGAGCATTTTGCACCATGTGAAAAAGTACAGTCCTATGCCACTGCCCCTGTAAGCCTCCCGCCTTGAGAGTATCAGCACTTACGAAGTATGTTAATGCCACCTCAGATGTTCAACTCTCTCTGAAGTATGTTAATCCCCGCTGTTACACATCCAAGTACAGTGATGTTCCAGTCTGGAAACAGAAAGTGTAGGAGCTCACATGATGACTGCAACTGTAGTGAAGTGCAGAGTACTGTCTTAAAGATAGCCCACCCAGCCTGTGAAGTGCCAGTATTGCCCCTTGCGGCAGAGCAGACTAAGTGTGGACCCTTGGCAGTATCTGAGGGTCTCTACAGCAGACCTGCTGCAAGCACTGCAAGGGTCCGGTCTGAAGCATAGTGGTGCTGTTAAATTGTGTGCGCGATGCCCAATCACAAGGACAGCAGCCCTCCGAAACGCTGCTCCTGCTGGCTATACTTGTACTGCGAATGAATCCCACTCTTCACAACACTGCGCAGGAAGCTCAAAAAGGGATGCGTTGGAAATTTCTTTGAGATGAAAGGTGTGCCAATAAAATGCCAATAAAATATATAATGACAGGGCAGTTTTTCCCTATCAGAAAATGGTGATTATTTAGAAAAAAACATAACAAACAGCGACAGACGGGAGATGGTGTGGGGATGGCGCCGCACAGGAAGGTTAAGTGAATTAAGAGCAGCGATGGGTGCCGACATGAGGAGGGAATGCAGCGACGGGTGGGAGCTGGTGGGGGACGGCATTTCAGGAAGAGATTAAGTGAATTGCGGGCAGGGATGGGAGCCAACACGATCATGAAATGCAGAAATGAGAAGGAGGTGGTGACGCAAAGAACAAAGGGGCCGTGCTGAGCAATAACAATGTTATCCCAAGCTATCTCTGGAACTTATTGCCATGGTAACGCGTTATTAACAACGCATTTCTCCAGGGCGATAAAAATTTCCAGAGATAGCGAGGTGATAGGTTTCAGTTTTCTATGCCCCGCCCATTTATATATTATGCTTATTAGTTAGCAGAGTGTGTCTAACAACTGATATATTAATTTATGCATTTTCGTTTATATTCCAATATTGGTTATTCAGTTATATGTGTGACATTACTACAGTTATTCTTAGCTTAGCCTGTGTGCCACCATTTTGAAGCATTTCTCTTTCTGTGCGAGTGCACTTGCTCATTCCCCCTCTCGTAGGAATAGGAATTTTCCACATGCCAGCAGTTTTGCCTCTCGGCCCACTGTGACTGAAACTACTAGCGAAACCCCTTATCACTCTGTTCTCATGTGCTGGAGATGCTAAGGCCTGGCTCCGTGTCCTTGGAGTCAGATAAGAGAATGTTGCAATTCCAGGTGCAGAAGCCTCCTGTATGAGGCTATTGTTCACCATCTCAGGGGTCCAGTACTTTTCCATAATGGGCGTGCCTTACACTGCTTTTCGTAATATAATGTGTTACTGTAATGATATGAGTCAGTCCTTCTCGGCGCACTCTTAGGGGTGAGGTCGAACAGGGCCCTCTCATATGGGAGTTTGTGGCCTAATAAACCTATTTGTTTATTCTTCTCCACTGTCCAGCTGACTTATTATTGGGTTACTATAGGTGAGTGCGGTAAGTCACTCGGGTGGATTTGAGCCACGCTTATCAGATGGCGCCCGAATAGGGACTCCGCGATTAGGACCTTTCTCACCCGTAAGTGGGTAGCAGAAGGCCGGGGACCCTCTGGTCGGCACGGTGGGCCCGGGTACCCACTTGATGTCGAGCTTGGTTCTCGCAGCGCTGCCCCGCCCTGCTGATCGGAAGTGGTCCTGGTCCATGATCCTACGCCGGAGTCCGGAAGGCGGAACTTTGGAGCTGACTGTGTTGGTCCTGGCAGCCGGAGGTGGAGAATGGTAGAAGTCGGTACCGCGCATAGAAGGTGAGTGGTCCGACTGTTGCTTGGAGGAGCCGGAGTGCTCCGAGGGACCGGTGCGTCTCTGGTGATTGGAGGAGCCGGCGTGCTCCTGGGGCTAGTGTGCTCCGGGGAACTCAGAGTGCAAGTGGCGCTCTGGCAGACTTGACGGAGATTGGGTGAACATTGGTTTGTAGTCATCCGACTGGATAATACTGCAGTCGGCGGGTGGCTTGCTACGGGAAGGATCTCGGGGCTCACCCGAACCCCTAGGGTGGTGGCTCGCGGAAGAGAGCGCCGAGTCCCATGTGGTGTAGCGCATGCCGATCTGTAGTGTTGCCCAGGAGACGGATGTGTTCCCCAGTCTCGGAATAGCGGGCGTGCGCTGTTCGGTCTGCGGTAGGGTCCAGGTTCCCCAGGACTTGGTCGACGGGTACTTGTCCCATTTGGTAACACGTGTTTTTGGAACGGATTTGATGTAGCGTATATTGAAGCTGTGAGTGTGACCTACCGGTAAGTGAGTAAGTGTGCAAGTGTGAGTCTTTGTGTTAGTGTGTGATTGTGTGAGAGCAGGATGCCGTGTTTCAGTAAATTGCGGTGTTTAGGGTGCTGTGGTGATGTCTCCGACGTTAGACTGGCTGAAAGCCAACCTGCCCCGTTGGAGGGCTCTCCAAATTTCGACATGTACGTCAAGCATGGCTTACCCCCGATTTTGTTTTCTACTTTGTGGCATAAATACACAAAAGATAATGTGGATTTACAGTGGCATTTGCTTGGCTCTTTTGATGGAGCAAAGTTAGATTATTTACAAGATAGATTGTTTGCTAGGCGCAGCCGCCAGAGTATGTTTGATTCTTTGCGGATGTGGCAGAAGGAGGTACGAGAACGGCAAATGAGGGAAGAGAAGGTGGCTCAGAAGAGAGCGGCGCAGATGATGGCGCAGAAGGCCAGGGAACACACTAAGAAAGAGAATGAGCTGCGAATTGAGCGCGCAGATAGACCTTTTAGGCTATTGGATAATAATAGCTATGTAGTGAGAGAAGATGACCAAGATGAGATGGAGGACATTTTGAACACTCGACCCCCTCCCCCGTATGCCCCGCAGCCCTTGTACCCCGTGTTGGTGGATCCCGCCTCCTCGGCGGTGGTTTCAGTTCCCCAAATGGGTGCTGCCCCTCCCTTGTCCGGTGCACCTGCTTCCTTTGTGGCTGAACAAACTTCCCCCTCTGTCACTGCACCCCTGCTCTCTTTCTCCGCGGCAAGCCCCATTGCGCCTGCTGTGCTCTCCCCGGTGTTCTTTACTGGTTCCGCTATTCCCACTGTTTCATCCAGTACTACCCCTCAGAGCGCGCTGCTGACTCCCACTAGAGGAGCGGGAGGCGGACTGTTTACTCAGGTACGGAAGTTACTTACACGTTCTGCTGTGGGGTTGGATGGGAAGACAATGGTAGCCAATCAAGCTTGTCAATGGGCCAGGAATAACATTTATTCATTGGAAGACATTTGGTCTACCATGAAAGACTATGAGCCTTTGATGCAGCAACATGCTTTGTGGCACATGTCGACGATATTGATAGCGTTGTGGGAACAGGGATATGGTGGCGTGGCACCGGTGATTCTCCGTGATATCAAGAATAATGCCTATAGGGCCAACACTGGAATAAAGGATGTGTTCCGTAGTCTGAGGTTCTTGTTAGAATACAGAAATGAGCTACCACAAGCGGGAGAACCCCATTACCCTGGGGTACACCCGATGCGTGAAGTGCACCCTATATTTCACCCTGAGGTACCTGAGATAATAGACCCAACAACACAGGTTGTGACCCGAGCTCGTATTGGCGCTCATTTCCAGGAACAGTGGGTGTATACGCCCTGGAAAAGGAGCGAGGTATTAGCCTTGAAGGCTCAGCTACCTGACTCTAGGAAGAATCCGACACCCTATTATAAAGAATTGACAGAGGCTGCTTCCTCGACGGTCATGACTTTAGCAGATATTGAAATATTTTTCGGATTATTGGTCCCCGTAGATGTGTGGAGACAGGTGAAGGGTTCAGATCATACGGAAGAGCTGGGTGGTACTTGGGAAGAATTCAGAGATTGGGATAAGGAACGCACGCCAGGGGAGAAGCCGAAGGCTGAGATACTAGCGTTGCCAGGGTGTATATGCACTCACTCATCCCACCTAAAAAGGTAGATTGGGATAAGTTGACGGCCTGCAGACAGAAGAAGGATGAGGCCGTTTCAGATTTCTTCACTCGTTTTGAGGAAACGTTCATGGATTTTAGCGGTCAGGATATATCTCAAGATGGTGGGTTGCGACTTTTTGTTAACAGATTTGTAACGAATCTGTTGCCAGAAATATCAGCCCGATTGCAAGCGTCAGAGAGTACATGGACGACATCCTCTCCCTCTGGGATTCTGAGTATGGCCCAGTATTACGAGCATAGAGAAAATGAGAATAAGGACAGGCAAGAAAAGAAGGCAAAGGATTTGAAGACGAAAGTGTTATTGCAGCAAGTGGCGAAGGGACGGGGACGTGGAGCCCCGCCCATGGCGGCTGGTCGAGGAGGAAGTAGTTACGGAAGGGGAGAGAAAAGAGAGCGTTTGGGACAGAACCAGTGTGCCAACTGCAAACAGGAGGGGCACTGGTGGAAAGACTGTCCACTGCTCCGGTCCGCTGCCGGACCAGGCAGATGTGGATGTTGATCAACGTGGGCCTTATGTAACGGCAGACTTATCGGGATCCCCTCAGAAATCTTTTAGTGGATACAGGTGCTACGAAAAGTTCTGTGGCACGTTCCCAGGTCCCAGGGGCGGCTCTGTCTGGCAAGACTAATATTTCCGTGGGGTTCTCTGGTACCCCAGTGGTTAGCCCCATTTCTAAGCCTCTTGCACTCATGATTGGCCCTTTCACTGTTGACTCTCCCTTCCTTTTAACTTCAAATTGTGGTGAGAACTTACTGGGTTTGGATTTGTTGAAGAGATTGAATGCTACAATTTACTGTTCTCCGGACGGTGTGTACCTCACGTTGGGTCCTTCTGTCGCGCATGCGCAGCAATGTTTCTCGAAAGATGAGCCCCTCCCGGTTGAATTGGCGGATGTTCCTGAGAGTCTGTGGGCCAGCAGCGATACTGATGTGGGAAAAATGGAGATTGCCCCAGTGTCAATAAAAGTTAAGGTGGGAGCGAAGCTACCTCGGATACCGCAGTATAAAATATCTAGGGATGGAGAGAGGGCTCTGCTGCAAATAATACAGGACTTGATTCGGTCTGGGGTAGTAGAGGAAACGGATTCTAACAGTTGCAATAGCCCCATCCTTCCGATCCTTAAGAGACCCTCAGGTGATGATGGCGAGGGTACACCTGATGTCTATCGTTTTGTGATTGATTTACGCCACATTAACAAGGTGGTTGAGCCTCAGTATCCGGTGGTCTCTGATATCACTACTATTTTGACCATGATACCTTCCTCAGCTAAGTATTTTTCTGTACTGGAACTTAAGAATGCTTTCTTTAGTATCCCTGTGCATCCAGATAGCCGTTATCTCTTCGGATTCTCATTGGCTGGCCGCTGTTTTAGATTTTGTAGAATTCCCCAAGGTTATACGGAAAGTCCCAGTATTTATAGTCAAGCTCTGAAAGCGCAGTTGGATGATTTGGAGCTCCCACAGGGGAATGTCTTGTTGCAATATGTGGATGATGTTCTCATTGCCTCAGACACTGAGGAAGGATGCCGCGAGTCTACTGTTAAATTGTTACACCATTTGGCCTGTAAGGGACACAAGGTGTCTCTTCCTAAATTCCAATACTGCCGACAGGAGGTTACCTACCTCGGTCATCTCCTATCGAATGAGGGGAGAAGGCTGACGCCGGAGCGCATCAAGGCGATAACTAACATGGCTGTACCTAACACGCAGCTAGAGGTGCGCGCATTTTTGGGCATAACATCGTACTGTCGCCAGTGGATACCTAATTATGCTTTACTAACAAAACCCCTTCTGTATCTGACTACTAAAGAAGTGCGCGAACCCCTACCTTGGACTCCAGCATGTCAAGAAGCGTTTGAGTCATTAAAAACTGCTTTATGTTCTGCACCTGTCTTGGGAACACCCGATTACCAGAAGCCCTTTGTACTTTAACGTGCACGAGGCGGAAGGTTGCGTGCTGTCTGTCCTAACTCAGAGTTTTGGCGGGAAACAGAGACCTTGTGCTTACTTCTCTGCTATGCTTGACAACGTGGCAAGAGCATTGCCGAGCTGTCTTGTCGTGTATTTCTATAGGTTCTGAATCGATCCCCCTATTCCTGACCCTATTCTGGTTAAACTACCTAGCTAGTTAACTAACAGTCAGCCCATGAGGCAAGAAATCCCCCATGATGCAGATACCGTTATCTGACGCAGTCACACTACGGCACAGGAACGTGTTATCTGATTAGGTCATAACGCTTGAGATCTAATTAGACAAGCGACATTCCTCCAGCCCCTGATAAGGCATACGACGTTCTCATAACAAATCAAACCTATGACAACCTGGAAAATCCGTGCGGCCATTGTTTTGATTTCACAGAGAACTTTTGCAAAAGAATGTGCTAACGAGCAAGTCGTATGACATCTTTATTGACGCACCTATGTCCATCCTTACGTCAATCTCGGCACCTTTAAGGTATAAATATTGCCGACCTTGCCCTATGCAAACACACGCGTGGTGACAAGACGGAGCAGCCATACTTGCCGAAGCCGAGAGCAGAAGCAGACCCCGCAGGCAGCAGCCCCGCCTTCCTGACGCGCTGAGAGACACGCTGCTATCTCAAGCCGAGAGACCCAGCACCGGCGCTTCTGGGCAGCCCTCGCAGGCAGCCTGGAATATCGAGAGCAGAGAAAGAGATACCATTCCTCATTCATCCTAAATTCCAGGTACAGAACTGAATAACCCCTCCTAGAGAATTCTTTAGTTATTCACTTGGCAAAAACAAACTTAACTTAAACTGTAACTTTCTATTCCCGCCCACGCATTAGACTTAGGTCAGGTACACGGGGTAGGCGTATTTAGAAACACCAGTTGAGTACGTTTAGTCAAATGTATATGTGTATGTAAATATATTTTAATCATTTTAAACATCATATGGCTCAGAAACCATATCAATGTTTTTACAGTATTATTTTATACTATTGCTTCTAATGTATGCACTTTACTTAACTATAAGTATTGCAATAATATCGATCCATTTCTCTTGTACGAGAAAAGAGACTGATCAATAAATAACATCTTTTATTGAACACGCCCGTCTCTTCCTTTTCTCTACATTCTGATGAGACTAAGAATGCACGTACTGACTGAGTAAAATAATTGCCTTGTGCTCACACGACTCTTGAGATTGACTCTTGATTAGGGGAGAGCAAAGTTGTCATGTTCTATGGTTGTCAGAAACTAAATCCCTTCTTGTCTAATCAGGGGAGTTAATCCTTCCTTGAACATTCGAGAAAGTTTCTAGCAAACTCTGAGCTTAGCTGGCAAACCCAAAAATTAAGTCTAGTTTCGACAGTAGTAGACCTAGTTAACGTCTGGCCTAGGCCTTTACTGCTGTAGGTACTATTCCAATGCGCAGAGCCTATTGGGAAAATAGGAGCTACACTACATGGCGCCCAACGCGTTTGGAAAGGGCGATAAAACTAACGTAAGACATTTAGAGTAACTCAGTCGTGCTTTCTCACTCAGACCCCTTTTCCCAAATACTCCAAAGACGTCTGGAGTGGGTGAAAGGTAATATCCTCCAAAACCTCGCAGGAGGGAACTCCTATGTATGGTTCTTGGTCTAGTCAACGTTGAAGGATAAAACAGTTCCAGAATATTGTGCATCTAATCTCTGTTTCCATAAGAAACCTGATCTGCAAACAAACATAATACCATCCTGTCTGTAAAATGGCAGAGAGTGATGATGAAAGAGAGGCAATTAGATTAGCTACTGAAATAGCAGATGCTGATGCTACCATGCAAACAGCAGACCCGGATATAATACTCATCCAGGTCGCCAAAAGGAGATCTATAACCTTAAAACTTATAGAAAATGGACTGACACCTAGAGGTGGCACAGTCATATTCGTAATTGAGGCACACGAATATCGGCAGACAGAGGTATACTATACATGGATACATTTTCCAGCAGCAAATGCTGTAACAAAGTACTTCCACTATTACAAAGTAGAGGAACCTCCTGAAACGTACACTCCTTTCGAGGAGGTGGAAGTACCACTCAAATTCCAAGAGCATTTGCTCTTATTTGATGGCGCCCTAAAACATAACAATCACATTACAAGACTCGGTCCTTTAGGAAGACCAGGAGCAACGTGGCCGGTCCTAGCCGGATACACACCACATCCAGACATCGAAAGAATGCCTGCAGCAGAGCTGTTAATACAGCTAAAACAACTACTAAAAATTCACAGACAATTAGTTCAGTATGTAATGCGGACTTCAACAATTCAGCCAGCGATTAAACTACCACAGCTGACCCCTCACCAGGGGAACACAAATAAAATTACACCACAGAACATCCAATCCTGCCTAGGTAAAGTTCCAGCTAAACGGGAACAAATACCATTCTGGTTGGCAAAGAAAATTACCCAAATAGAGGCGGTGTTTCCTGACACCACCCCATTAGAAAAACACAGGATTCTGACTATATGTCTCCCAATGGGAATCGCACCACACATTGAGGACTGTGACACTTGGGGTACAGTCTTTGCTTCCATCTATACAAAAACGCACGGTGTTCCATCCATTTCGGTGATACCAGATGTGCTAAAACAAATTCAAGATGAATACGGTCCAGAACCCGCTTTAACTCTTGGTATGAAATTACTGAAAGACTTCAAGCAGGTCTCGGCTATATTATTAGCCAACATAAAAGGTGAAGCAGCAAACGTGGCGATCCGCCAGAGGTTAAAAGAGACAGATATAGCAGACCAACCAGCTGAAATTGCCAGAATCATAGAAAAATCCTATGAAGAACTAGGCAGAGATAGTCTAGGTGGAATACCAGTAAAACCGCAACTGACTACAAGTCCAGAAAAAATGTTTTTTAATAATAATAATAATTCACCAAAAAAGAACTGGGATGGGAACAAACAATCCAATCCTAAAGAAAAGAAATTCCAGTCCAGAGGAAGGTCTCCTAGGCGAAGAGAGAAATCTCCAAACCCGAGACAAAGGTCACCCCAGAGTGACCCCTCTGGGAATAGATATAACCTTAGAAATAGGGATAATATTAAAAAACCTGATAGATATCAAGACATTGATACACGTCCCTCTCAATCTTTTCAGAATTCCTCGCAGAAATCGGAAAGAAGAGGACGATCAGAAGAGCACGCCAAGTCCAAAGACAAGGAACCTGCTCAACTGAAAAAGAAATTACAATTTCCAAAAAAGAAGGTAGCCAGTATCAAGGTAGTTAACAATGCCGAGAATACTGAGGACACAACTGAAAAACGGAGAGTGGGCTCAGACAATGCTAGACAGCGCAGCAGAGGTGAGCATAGCTCGCAAAGTCCTTATGAATCATCTGGAGACAGTGGACACGAATGAATACCTTCAAGTGGAAACTGCAGATACCAGAGTTAGCAAGCCCCACAAAATATACGAGATAACATTACGTATAGAGGGAGATAAGACTAGGAAAATAAGGGGACTATTTTGGGATAACCTCTCCAAGGGTTATGACATCCTTCTAGCTGAAAAAGACTGGCCACCAGAGTTTGTCAGGGAGTGCCCTGATGGCGAAGAAGTAATTATGCCTGCCTTCTCGAATCAAATCCCGATTCATAAAAAATACACACTTGCTAGAAAGTGGGCAGTGGCCTTAGCACCTGCTTTATATAAAAATCATGTAGGATGGGATGAGGATTCTCCTCCTCACAAAATCCAGTTAAAATCACAACCAACTGCACAAAGGCAGTACCCAATTAAGCAAGAAGCTAAAAAACAAGTAAATGAAATACAAGATCAGCTAGAATACCAGGGGGTGATTGAAACTTGCACCTCACAAATGAACAATCCTTTGTTTCCGGTCTCCAAACCAGACAATTCATATCGCCTAGTTTTGGATTACCGACACCTTAACACATGTTGCAAAACTTTTGCAGTGCAAAACTCACACAGTACTGCACTAATGAATAACATAGTGCGCAAAAAATACAAAACAACCTTGGACATCTCCAACGGATTCTTTTGTCAAAACATAGCACCAGAGAGCAGATATTTAACAGCTTTCTCAGTAAATGGCACTCAAAAACAATTCTGTCGGTTAGCCCAGGGGTACAAGAACAGCCCGGGGGTATTCTCAGCGAGAGTAACAGAATTACTACAACTATATGATGATGAAGCATTATCTTATGTCGATGACATTTACTTAACAGATGATGACTTGGAGACTCACTTGAAAAGAGTGAACACCATAATACTTGGTTTCGCTGCAGAGGGTTACAAATTCAACTTCAAAAAATCCAGAATTGCCCATCTGAAAATCCAGTACGGAGGATATGAATTATCAAGTATTGCCTGGTTGACAGTCTTTTAAGAACTAGAAGAATTAAAAAATCTAAAATATGAAAAGACGTATCCTCTGCCAATCGACATTCTGCCTCTACGACATTACGCCTGTGTAATCTATACAGACGGACATGCTCAACCCTCCGTTTGGGGAGAACATGCATACAATCCCACATGTGAGATTACAAAAGAAGTGTGGCGCGGAGGTAAACTAAGACCTCTATTAACAAAATCACACTCAGTAGAAACTAATTCAGAACTACAAACTGAAATAATAGCTTTGAAAATGGCGCTAGATACTGCGGATCGCGAATTCCCGACACTTATAGTGTCAGATTCATATTTCTGCGTCAAAGCATATAACAAGGATTTGCAGACATGGATTCAGAACGGTTACAAAGATGACACAGATGCACCAATAAAGCAGAGACTGCTCTGGGAACAAGTAGCTCTTTTGAAAAAAGAACTACCAGAAACTCACGTGACACACTCACTGAGTCACCAGCGTGATGGCGTTCACGTTGTAGGGAATTCATTGGCTGAAACAGCCGCAGCGGCAGCCAGTAAACCGGCTCCCGTAGATCGAAAAAAGCGTACATTAAAATACATTGACGGCGAAACATTGCTGGCGGTGAAAACGTCATCAAAAGGCGACTGCTCAGCGTTACCGATCAATTATCCACTCAATTATACATACATAATCGATGCAAACTCCGTCCCTTTTGCTCGAATCCCTGGAGTGGGGGATAGAGTGATTCCAAACATGGACAGGAGAAACTTGTTAATCGCAGACGCACACATGGGCGAGGGTCTCAGACACCTTAAATTAAAAGATTCTCTGGAAGAATTACAATCACGGTACTGGTGGCCAGGCATGAGCCTGCACTACACCATGTTTGTAAAAAACTGCCCAAACTGCAACAGAGATCGCAGTGGGGAGAGAAGCAGTTTAATACCTCGTCGTATCAAGGCAGATAATATTACCAACAAAAAGAATGGCTTGCGATTAACATACACAGGCTAGTTCCACTTATAATGTAGATCCACAGCACTCGGCTGACGTCCGGACTGTTATACAAGATTTGCGAGTCTAAATGGCATATACGCTAAGAGCATGCTACGTTCGACCATTTTTTTTTCACTCAGGCAATCCAGCCTGGGGGGGGAAAGAATGGCCAAATGAGCACAGCCCAGCGGGAATCTTCTCACTTCCTTCCTGAGGGTATGGGATGGTGTAAAGAAAAAACCAAGGCAGAAAGCAATCTATAATGGAAAGGACATTAGGTTCGGGAGCTGGGTGGGTCAAACATCTAATAAGTGTCCAACGTAGTCTAAATAACTTGCCAAGAAATTCTCTGAAGGGATTCAGTCCGTACGAATTATTATTCGGAACTAGGATGTTGATCTCTGACCTTGATAGTCAGACTTCAGTGGTAATAGAAAAAACCTTTGATGTCAAAGACCGTTTGGCTATTTTGCAGGACTTAAACAAAACAAGAAAAGACCTGAGCAACATACAGTTGAAACAACAGCCAACAACCACTGAAGAATCACCACCTGTCCCAGCAAGACCTGTCTGGATTCCAAAAGTCGGGGATCTAGTCAGGGAGAAGATCGCGGTAAAGAAGGAATTTGGGCCTTCTTACAGAAAAGCAGTTCCTGTCTTGTCTGTCAACGGGACAAGATCAGTTGTACTACCGCCACTTGCTGGAAAAAAGGAGAACCGAGTTGTATCCATCGACCTGGTAAAACCACAACATGTGGCCGATAACAAACGGTAGGCCAAGTGGACTCCCAATAAGTAGCAGAACACCAAGGTTTGCTACCAGTACAGAGGTCCTAACAAAGAGGCTCATCACATTCGAAACGCCTAAAGAAGAACAACAAGGACTATGCAACAATGCAATAGAACTCAGACCTCTGAAAACCCAAATAAAGACATTTAGCAGAGACACACCAATCTACAATGAAGTTCCAAGTGAAAATGCAAGAAACAAAAATCCTGAACCAATTGGAACAATTGACAGAACTGCATCTGGTTACTTCATCAACTTCGATGATTCCTCTGAAGGTTTCAGCGAACAAAAGACACAGCCATCATCAAAATCCTTTAAAGACAAAGCTAAGGAACTTTTGAAACAACTGAAAGAAACATATCTGGTTTCTCCATGGATTGAATTTTGGGTGGGTTTTGGTGCATTTATCCTCATACTTTGGCTCATCATGGTATTTACCTTGGGACGCTTCATTGAGGGAAAATATGCTAAAATGGACACAGCAAGTCAGAACATCAACTTGGTCCTCAAACCACACACATCTTCACACGTCGAGAAACGAGAACTTTCTTCAGAACTTTCTTCAGCCAACTTCACAGCAATTCCAATACCTGGTGGGGTAGCCTGGGACAACACTGACTATGAAATTTATGGTCCGGTCGAGATCCTGAAATATCCACACCAAATCAAGATCTCCTTGAGTGACTTTGCAAAACCAAACTCATTTGCTGATGATTGGGACTTTGAAAGTATAAACAATATGATGTCTGACTTAGTAATGTCTGCTAAATTTACAAAACATGATTATTTGCAAGGTTCTACAAATTATGATAGTATGTATTGCTATAACCATTATGGTAACCATTTCTTGCATAAATCTGCACAACCTAGAAATGTTTTAAATTATAATCAATGGGAACATTGTGCTACACCTCCAAAAGGGAGCTCTAGAACCGTTTATGACAAATATTCATATTTTTCAGGTTTTAACATAACTAATGCTGAAACATTTTATTACAAATTGTCAAACAAAACAGGGATGAAAACCATGATAACCAACACGAAATTGATATATTCAGATTCATTCTTTGAAAAAATGAATACTTTTGGATTTGATTATTGGGACAAAAATGTTGATTTGAAAAGTGTTTGGGGTACAAAAGAATGGCAAGTACAGGGTATAGAAGCTTTGTTTAGAGCCTGCATGATCCCAGAACAAATGATATTTTTAAATGACACTGTTCAACAAACCACCTGTCTTGGCTTAGCCAAAATCAAAGATTTAAATAACCTGTCTATTCCAAAGCCAACAATGTTTAGCAATAACTCTGATACAGATGAAGAAATAGGCATAAGCCATATACTTAACCAAAACAGAACACATCCTGATTGGAAACAATGGTTGATCTGGCCCACAGATACAAATAACTGTCAAGATAGATTCCTGAATAAAACACAGGGTTTCAAAATGACCAGGCCAGACCCTAGATATCCTCAAAGACATCACCCAGGGATAATAACAACCTACAGTGTGGGCAAATTATGCCTTCAATGGCTACAAACTTCCACACTGCCTGAAATTAAGCAACACCTAACTTTACTTACTGATGGTGCTGACTTGCGTGATTTCATACTGGGACCACGCAAACAGCATCAAAAGCGTTTCATAGCAGCCTCTGTATATGCAGCATACAATGAGGACTGGAAGGTTACTCAAATTGAAACAGCAGAGAGAATACGTGAAATTGATCGTATTAATTTGGAAAAATCACTTTCTGTAGTGGACAATGGGTTAATGACTCTGTCCTCCAGAATATTTTCATTGGACAGCATTGTGTCTTCAGCAATCGACATATTATCGCAAGACTTACTGTTATTACAACATGGTCAGTCGCAATTGCGCTCTATTGTACAGCTTGGCTGGACGTTACAAAATCTGCGTTCAGGCTATGTGCCTTGGCGTTTAATCAACACAACGTCACTATTCCAAATCTTTAACCTTACTGATAGACAAATCGGTATGGCGCAGAAGGGTGCTGATTATACAATCTTGAGCATTGAAAAACTAGAAAGATTACCAATGACAATGTCAGAACGACCTGTCAGTGAATGGATAATCCACGGAATCATAAATATTCCAATCTCAACCTTCAGGTTTCAATACTGCCAAAAATATATACAGGCTGGCATGTACGAGAAATTGGGAAAGGGGTACCTTAAAACAACTTGGAACCTGCCCTATTCACATGCATGTGTCAGTAACAAAGGACAGAAAGTGTTTCTTAGTGGCAACAATTGTGCTATGTCACTAAGCGGCACGCTTCTGTGTAACGGTATTAGTTTGCACGGAGCCTGTGAAGGGAATTCATACAACCTTTCATGTCACCAGCAAGGCGCACCTGCAACTGAAATAGAACCATTCTTTCAAAGACTCTATAATGGGAGTTACATTCTTATTGTAGACCGCAGATGTTGTAGTCTTATGCCCGGGACTCCTTATCTCGTCACCACGACGGCGAAGGTCAAGTGCTGTGGACGTTCTTTGTTCCCCAGCTCCTTACCAGACAGGGAGGCAAGGGCATGGCCCGGTTTGAAAATTACTTCTATTCGAATAGACACTTTAAGCAGAATGAAAACAGTGCTTCTTCAGACGCCTACAAGGCTCACGTCATCTAAAGAAACGTATGATCTACAAGTCGCAAGGACGACTGCAGAGATACATACATTATTATCAACTAATTCCCCCGTACATTTCGCGGAAATCCTGAGCGAAATCTTAAATATTTCTGATACCACTGGGGTCTCAAAGGTATTTAAGACAGTATTTTCGATGGCATTAACACCATTCAAAGCCATACTGGGTATTTTTCCAGATTTCGTCCATTCGATTTTTGGCGGACTTCCCCTGATCCTGGGACTAATTGCAGGAATCCTATTCCTAGTCCTTATTTTTCGTTATGGCAACCCATGTCACAGATCAAACTCTCGCGACAATGGAAGATACGATCCTAGCCATTGGATACCGGGACCGGATATCAAAAATCCTGGGACTCTCCCGGCTTAGAGACCTAAACATGACTTGGTTTCTATCATTTCGACCAATGTGGCAAAGGTGTGTTTTACCTGTACTAAGGTGTCTGCTATGCGGAGAAGAATGCGTGTTAGACACCTGTCTGACGCTACAATCGGATGCGCCGGTGGATGCAGATACACTGTTGGTTCCTACCAAGGTTCACGCACTGTGCTGCCCTCAAAGGCTGCCAATTCTGATGACGGCATTCCTGGAATCTTCACCACTACGATTGAAGAGTAGTGAAGTTCAAGATGAAAGCAGCATCGAACAGGTACGACCTTCTGTCAGCAATGCAAATCAGAATGTCAATGGAGACAATCATGCGCATGAATGCATGGTTACCCCTATTTCCGACTTAGTGGAACTTTCCCATGAAGCTGTTGACAGTTTTTTCGAAAGCCTGAATGATATGATGTTCTCTCCGGAACAGAAATAGAGACTTTTGAGTAAACTCGCACACGGCGTTCCCTGAATTCGGCCTTCAACCTTTAAAAATAAAGTCACATGAACAATTACAATCCAGTTCACGGACAGCAACTTTTTTCAGCAAGCCCTTAAAATATTTTTCTATATATTTTTTCCCCGGGACACTGATCTTCTGCTTAAAGTAAGAAACTATTCCTAGAGAACTAAGATTTCTATTTTAGATACTTTATATAGACTTTAGCTGCCCGCTGGTATGTTCACAAATATTTTATTATGTGATGAAATGGTCTCGACCTTCCTTTCTGTATAGCTATATTGAGAGCCATTTCATGTGTATTTCTCATATACCAAAAAGCAATAATGCATTACAATGCGTGTTTACTTTTGCATTTAATTCATAGCTTAAGTGCATACAATATATATGACTGCAATTTTTCAGTATATTTGAAAATTTCGAAATGCATTTATGTATTTTGGGGTGGTAAGGTATACACTATACTCTATAGTATGTTGTACTATGTTATACTATGCATAGATTAGTAGATATGACCATAGTTAGCGTGGAGTGGGTGTCGTGTATTTCTATAGGTTCTGAATCGATCCCCCTATTCCTGACCCTATTCTGGTTAAACTACCTAGCTAGTTAACTAACAGTCAGCCCATGAGGCAAGAAATCCCCCATGATGCAGATACCGTTATCTGACGCAGTCACACTACGGCACAGGAACGTGTTATCTGATTAGGTCATAACGCTTGAGATCTAATTAGACAAGCGACATTCCTCCAGCCCCTGATAAGGCATACGACGTTCTCATAACAAATCAAACCTATGACAACCTGGAAAATCCGTGCGGCCATTGTTTTGATTTCACAGAGAACTTTTGCAAAAGAATGTGCTAACGAGCAAGTCGTATGACATCTTTATTGACGCACCTATGTCCATCCTTATGTCAATCTCGGCACCTTTAAGGTATAAATATTGCCGACCTTGCCCTATGCAAACACACGCGTGGTGACAAGACGGAGCAGCCATACTTGCCGAAGCCGAGAGCAGAAGCAGACCCCGCAGGCAGCAGCCCCGCCTTCCTGACGCGCTGAGAGACGCGCTGCTATCTCAAGCCGAGAGACCCAGCACCGGCGCTTCTGGGCAGCCCTCGCAGGCAGCCTGGAATATCGAGAGCAGAGAAAGAGATACCATTCCTCATTCATCCTAAATTCCAGGTACAGAACTGAATAACCCCTCCTAGAGAATTCTTTAGTTATTCACTTGGCAAAAACAAACTTAACTTAAACTGTAACTTTCTATTCCCGCCCACGCATTAGACTTAGGTCAGGTACACGGGGTAGGCGTATTTAGAAACACCAGTTGAGTACGTTTAGTCAAATGTATATGTGTATGTAAATATATTTTAATCATTTTAAACATCATATGGCTCAGAAACCATATCAATGTTTTTACAGTATTATTTTATACTATTGCTTCTAATGTATGCACTTTACTTAACTATAAGTATTGCAATAATATCGATCCATTTCTCTTGTACGAGAAAAGAGACTGATCAATAAATAAC
The DNA here is from genome assembly GCF_964261635.1 of Lissotriton helveticus. Taxonomy (NCBI): domain Eukaryota; kingdom Metazoa; phylum Chordata; class Amphibia; order Caudata; family Salamandridae; genus Lissotriton; species Lissotriton helveticus. Next base: position 217,136,900 of record NC_136067.1, on the reverse strand, counting down.
ATCTTTTATTGAACACGCCCGTCTCTTCCTTTTCTCTACATTCTGATGAGACTAAGAATGCACGTACTGACTGAGTAAAATAATTGCCTTGTGCTCACACGACTCTTGAGATTGACTCTTGATTAGGGGAGAGCAAAGTTGTCATGTTCTATGGTTGCCAGAAACTAAATCCCTTCTTGTCTAATCAGGGGAGTTAATCCTTCCTTGAACATTCGAGAAAGTTTCTAGCGAACTCTGAGCTTAGCTGGCAAACCCAAAAATTAAGTCTAGTTTCGACAGTAGTAGACCTAGTTAACGTCTGGCCTAGGCCTTTACTGCTGTAGGTACTATTCCAATGCGCAGAGCCTATTGGGAAAATAGGAGCTACACTACAGTCTAAGGGCTACAGCGGCTGCTGCGGTCTCAATAAGACAATCGGCAGGGCTCGTACTGGGTTCACCCCTTACAGTAATGGTACCACATGCCGTGGACATTTTGCTAAACAGGACACAGACGCAGCATTTAACTAGTGCTCGTCTAACTGGTTATGAGATGACATTATTTGCACCACATGTAACGATAAAAAGATGTGCCACCCTGAACCCAGCCACGCTATTACCTCTCCCTTCAGTTGAAAAAGACGATGAGGTCCATGATTGCTTGTTTCGGACAGAGGAGGAAACAAAAGGAAGAGTAGATTTGACAGATAAGCCCCTTGATGATCCTGATGGGGAGCTGTATGTTGATGGGTCCTGTTTTAAATTAGCAGATGGTACCACAACGGCAGCATACGCAGTCACGACTTTAAAAACAGTGGTGGAGACTTCTAGAGTCCCGTACAACTCAGCTCAAGCTGCGGAGATAATAGCATTAATGCGAGCATGTGAATTGAGTGAAGGATTGGATGTGAACATTTACACTGACAGCCAATACGCTTTTGGCGTGGCTCATAGTTATGGGAGACTGTGGGCAGAGAGGGGATTTTTGACATCACACGGACAGAAAATCCAAAATGGCCCATTGATATTACGACTGTTGACAGCCCTGACACTCCCCAAACGATTAGCGGTGATTAAGTGTAGTGCACACAAAGCAGTGGTGAATGATGTAGGGCGAGGAAATGCATTTGCAGACCAAACAGCTAAAGAGACTGCCTGGGCAAAACTTTCACGAATGTTTGTGGCAGGACCAGCTAGGTGGGTACCGGATGTCAACATGTTTGCAGACACTGTACAGAGTGTGCGGAACATACAAGAGAAAGCGACTGAGGAGGAGTTGCAACAATGGAAGGATGGAGGGGGGCGGTTGGACTCGGATGAGTGTTGGACGGATGTGTCAGACAAACGGCGATGGTTGCTCCCGAATGCATACGTCCTCCCAGTAGTGACAATGGCCCATGGACCAGCTCACATAAGTGCAAAGGGGATATGTAAATTATTAGATCCGGTGTGGAGTAATAAGAACATTTCCAGGGTGGCGACACATTTGGTACAGCAGTGCATGGTTTTCTTAAGACATAATCCGGGGAAGGGAACACCCGTCCCTGTAGGTAATTTTGCACCCCCATCTTACCCCTTTGAAGTGATACAGATGGACTACATTGAAATGGAAAGAGTGAACAACCTTAAGTATGTCCTTGTGGTGGTATGCTCATTTAGTAGGTGGGTGGAGGCTTTTCCAACAAAGGATTGTACAGCCATATTAACAGCTAAGATGCTGATCAAGGAGTATTTTAGTAGGTATGGTTTACCTAGGGTGATCTGGAGCGATAACGGCACGTCCTTCAACGCTGAATTGATGAAACAGATCTGTAAGGGATTACAAATCTCTCAAAAATTCCATGCAGCCCAACATCCACAGGCTGCGGGTTTGGTTGAAAGATTTAATGGTACATTGAAACTCAAAATGGCTAAGATACAGGAGAGTACAGGGCTGCGTTGGCCAGATGCGCTTCCCCTTGCCTTACTTTCCACAAGAGTAACAGTGAATTCTAAGACAGGAGTTTCCCCCCATGAAGTTATATTTGGCAGGCCCGCCAATGTGTGGGGTGTTCCTAGACCCAAATGTTTCTGAGAGATTGAATACCCTTTGTTGACAGATTATCTGTATGCTTTGACTAAAGATCTTTGTTCTATTCATCAACAGGTAGCAGACACCCTGAAGCCATTGCCTGAGGGGCCTGGCCATGGTATCAACCCAGGGGACTGGGTCCTCGTGAAGCGGTATCAACGGAAGTCCTGTTTGGAGCCTAGGTGGTCAGAGCCCAAGTTGGTGCTCCTTACCACCCGCACCGCACTTCGAGTGGAAGGTCGGAAGGCGTGGACCCATGCCTCTCATGTGAAGAAGGTCCCCCTTCCACTACCTTATGATGCGTGGGTAAGAGGTGGTATCGAAGATCACGAGACCGAAACGGTACCTCGATATATTCCTTTCTCTGATGCTTTATTGACCGAGGAGGAACAGAATGAGAACGAACGGAGGCCAGCCCTGAGTACAAGTAGCGAGGCTTCTTTTGGTCCCAGTGCACAAACAACGGAAGCCACCTCTTTTGAAAGTGATTCCCCAATTCTGTTCACAGATCCTGAAGTGCGAGGGAGCACCCGCTATAACCTGTGGCCCAGGAAAGAGAGGCGAAAGAACTGAGCACTGGAAGAAGGGCTGAGGTAGGGATTAGGCATGGACTATATTGAACAGGTTAGACTAGTAATAGGGATGGACTGCTGAAAGAGCCCTGGTGCACTATTGAGACACTGCTGAACGGGACGCTAGAGTTGTGTGTGGGCCCAGGTTCAGTGCTCCTGAGTTGCTGCAGTTGTGCGACTCCATCGAGGGATTAGGGTTTGCGAGACTGAAAGCCTGCCTATGAGGCTTTAACGGACATAGGGAGAAGAGCCCTTATGAAGGGTGAAGCACCCCTCTGGCCGGTTTTGGAGTGTCTGGAACATTTTAGAAGTGGCCCTTAGTGTTTGGAACTTTTAGGATATCCCTTGGTCTGTTCATTAGGTGAAATGCATCCTTTTGGTCGTCCCATCCCCGAGGAGGAACAGCCTTTTGCTGCTCCTCGCAGATCAGAACCAGATTCACCATGGCATGCCCTGCCTCGAAAAGGGAAAATAGTGGTTATTGTGGTGTTCATTATTATATTTTTGATAATACTTGGAATATTGTTCTTCCTAGATGAAGCTTACCCTGTCCACAAACTGGTTCCTACTCCCTCTCCCTTGCCAGAACATAATATGATTACTGCTGATTATGGTGAACAATGCATGAGAAAGGGTGATCGTGATAATGTTTTCATTAAAACTTTACATCATGCTCATGCTGTGTATAATGTGACAGATTGCTGGGTCTGTGGATTGCTTCCTTCTGCTGCATATAAGAAGGATAGGTTACTGGCACTTCAATTGACTCCTGTGAATAGCTGTGTGGGCTGGTATACTCTGATTGGGATGGTAAAGTTCTTTCAGCAGCCTTATTCTCTGACTCCCCGACTCCCTGGCACTGGGTCGACACTGACAATGCGAATACGCCCTCTGCCCCCTTCATCCCTTGGACGGTTATTTACTGACGGACGTTTTGACCAAACATTCCTAGAAACTTGCTCGAAGAAGTTAGAACAATTTGGGATGCCTAACGACACTGACAAAGTGAGGGAGAGCTTCCTGCAGTTGAACTCTTCCCTATCATACAGACACCCTCCTGCAGCAAACAGTAGTGGTCATTCTTTGGTACCCCTAGCGATGGTGGGGCCTTCACCTTACTTTTGTAGTCAGGGTAGAGGTCCGATTAAAGTGGGCGACAGCCTTTGCAATGTGACTGCCTCGATTCGCCTGCCCCTCAGTCCTTCACTGGTTACTCCCCCGAATATCTATTTTGTATGTGGAAATAATGGGTATTTGTGGTTGCCCAAGGGTTGGGGTGTAACATGTTACTTAGCGTACTTACTTCCACCTGTCTATGTGGCACCTTCAGATTATCATAAAACTCATCGGAGGTTTGCCATCATGCAAGGACAGCGCAAAAGGAGGGACCTTCAGGTGGAGGACGTCGATCAGACTGACACTTCTGGGCAGCAATTCACAGATTTCTCGAAGGGTTTGTTACCATTCTGGGGTCCTATCTTTAACAGGAGAGCCATTAGACGTCTGTCGAGGGTAATGGAAAAGGTGGTGACTTCGGAGGCTGATATTGCAGCCAATATGTCTCTTGAGATGCAGGCTATGAGATTATTTACGATCCAGAATAGGATGGTGCTTGACGTCATCCTTGCAGATAGGGGTGGAGCTTGTCGCGTCATCGGGACATCTTGCTGCGTGTATATCCCTGACTCCGCCCCGACAGTTAATTTAGCTGTACAGAAACTCCATAGGTTAGCGGCCGAACTCCATCAGGACACGGGCACCTGGTCCTTGCAGACATGGTTATGGGGTATTTTCTCTTCCCGGGGTTGGAAAATATTGATGGGTTTAGTGGGGATAGTTGGTGTCCTTTTGACCTGTTGCCTTTGTGTGTATTGCCTTCCTCCCTGCTGCTCTATGTGTGCCAGTAACATACAGGTTTCTAAACGACAAACAAGACAATATACTGTTTCCAATGATCTTGAACTTTATGACCCTCGCTGGTTGATGCTTATTGATGATGATGTTCTTGATTAGCATGCTATACTGGCCCTTAGATTTGATGTAAAGATTCTCCTTTTAGTTAATAAAGGTATCACTTATGTTAGCCACACTTGCTAAAAGGAGGGTCTGATAGGTTTCAGTTTTCTATGCCCCGCCCATTTATATATTATGCTTATTATTTAGCATTGTGTGTCTAACAACTGATATATTCATTTATGCATTTTCGTTTATATTCCAATATTGGTTATTCAGTTATATGTGTGACATTACTACAGTTATTCTTAGCTTAGCCTGTGTGCCACCATTATGAAGCATTTCTCTTTCTGTGCGAGTGCACTTGCTCATTCCCCCTCCCGTAGGAATAGGAATATTCCACATGTCAGCAGTTTTGCCTCTCGGCCCACTGTGACTGAAACTACTAGCGAAACCCCTTATCACTCTGTTCTCATGTGCTGGAGATGCTAAGGCCTGGCTCCGTGTCCTTGGAGTCAGATAAGAGAATGTTGCAATTCCAGGTGCAGAAGCCTCCTGTATGAGGCTTTTGTTCACCATCTCAGGGGTCCAGTACTTTTCCATAATTGGCATGCCTTACACTGCTTTTCGTAATATAATGTGTTACTGTAATGATATGAGTCAGTCCTTCTCGGCGCACTCTTAGGGGTGAGGTCGAACAGGGCCCTCTCATATGGGAGTTTGTGGCCTAATAAACCTATTTGTTTATTCTTCTCCACTGTCCGGCTGACTTATTATTGGGTTACTATAGGTGAGTGCGGTAAGTCATTCGGGTGGATTTGAGCCACGCTTATCAGAGGTTATCGCCCTTTTGCAGGGAACATCGCTGGTTTTCCAGTGATGTTCCCTGCAAAACGGTGATAACCTTGCTTATACGACCCACAGGGTTGTATCAGCATAATCCACCCCAATGTTGGGGATGGCTAAATCAGGATTTTAGCAGACGTTAGATTCGCCAAAATCTAACATGTGCTAAAATCAAGTGGGCTGCCTTGTAAATATCGCGATGTAAACATCAGCGATATTTGCAAGGTAGTCCATCTGGGGTACGCCCAGTAACGCCCACTTTGCATCTCATTGGAGATGCAAAGGGAGGAGTTGGGAAAAAGGGTGCTAACATGCGATAATGCATGTTAGCACCCTCTTGTAAATAGGGCGCTGGTTTTATCGGAGATAAAGTCCTTGTAAATATGCCCTGTAGTGTACCAAACCTACATTTTTTTTAAGTTGAATTTATCGAGGAAAAGAAAAAGAGGGAAGGGGTAGGGGGGATGAAGGAGAAGAGTTACAATAAGCGGGTGGAAGAAATAAACAATCTAATAATAATAATAATTTCATAAAGAGTAAGCATTACAAGCATGAAGAATTATGAACACATCATAAGAGTACAAATACAATAAGTAAAACATAGTATATAAGACTTAATAATTATAATTAATCAATTAAAAAGATAAAACAGGTGATGAGCAACTCACGGGGTTTGCGAACTTCGACTGTTTCAGGCTCAGGAGATGGATGAACAGGGGCGGAGAAAGTGAGGTAAGTTACCAAAGGTAGCCAAATCAGGACCAAAGGTAGCCAAATCAGGACCAAAGGTAGCCAAATCAGGATACCAAACCTACATGAATGGCCAGAAGTGAACTGATGCATTTAATAGGGTCAGTCTCCAGGAAAGGAACAGAACAGCCAAAAGGTGGGATAAATGTAATTCCCAAAGAATTTTGAAAGGCAGACCAAGGAAGGAATTAAAAGTGATGGGCGTGCTGAAAGCCAGCAGAGAAGGAACAGCATGTGTCGAGAGACAGCACATGCGCCTCCTAGGCTCGCCCTAAAAAGCAGACCACAGCAGCAACTAAGGTAAGGCCCCTTGCCCGAGCGCCCGCCATACCAATCCGACCCTGCTTATAAGCAATAGTCGCTGGGACCTAGGTACACAATTGTAAAAATCTGTCTTCAAAGCCATAATTGTATTCCTAACTCTACATAAAGGCAAATCCTAATATTTTATCTTTAACATGTTTCAGCTTGGCATAGCTTTAATGAAAGGAATTTTCAGAGTTCCAGGCAAAATCAGAGTTTGCCATTTGGGCAATCGCTTCCCTATAAATAAGTCGCAGTGCGGCCTGGAGGTGGCCGGCTAGTGTTGCATCTCACTACCTGGTTCCTTATAGTTAAAACAGCCACGAGTAATAAATAATTCAGCCCACATCCCACTCCATGATTAAAGATTGTTAGACGCTCATCTGCCAAAAGGCGTTTCCATCATTTTCTGTCCACAACGAGAGGAACTATTTTCCAGGTCTGCGCGCGCACTGCAACAATCTGAAACCCTTTATTAGCGGGAACATTAGCTGAAACCTTTTCTTTCTCCAGAAAGCTTCCTGTTTATATTGCAGACCAACCTCCCTTGATGACTGATGGGTGGCAGGCAGTAGGTGGTCACAAAATCCGGGGCCCTAAAGCGCGGCCCCACATCTGAGGCGATGAAACAAATCGACAGTGCCAAACGTTCCCCGGCCCTCACGACATCCAAAACAAATTCACACCTCCTCCTCTGCGTGCCATCAATCAGTGCGCTCGCGCGGAGGTGCAGCCTGTGGTGGGCGCGCGGGTCAGAGACCTGCCTGTTCCCTGAGATTTAGAGGCAGAATACGGGCTTTGATATTTTTTCTTTGCAATTAATTCTCTCTCCTACGCGCATATTTCTATTTCTAGACTGGCGGCGACTACCTGTTGTCAGATACGCTGCAGCACTGGAGAGATGAATGACCCTGCATTTCGTATTTTTTTTTAAATTGTCTTCTAAGAAATATCGAGCAGGGAGGCTGCCAAACTCAGCATAACATTAATGCGCATTAAAAAGATTTACTTTGCCCTTTTTTGCTTGGAATGTCGTCTTCTTTTTGCCAAGCGGGCGGGCAAGAGTCTTAAAACCATCAAAGTTTGGTCCAGGATACACAAAGATATATTTTTGTTTTGTGACTCCCCGTGTCACACGGGTGTGTTCTACTCAGCACCAAAGCTAACGCATGAATCAGCACTTTATCTTTTTTTCTGGAAAGTTCCATCGAATGGGGCTCTTTAATGAAGTTATGCTCTCTAATGACTTTCCACAAAATTGGGTCCCTATTTATATCTCCCTGTGTGGAAAACAACAACTCTCCGCTCGTTTTGGTGAGCTTCGATGTTAAGTCTTTCAAAGTCAAAGTACTTATGGTTTACCGCTTACGGTGCCTTCATAAACTGCGATTTCAGTACTTTAATTTGCATATGTTTGATCGAGAGCTGGAGACGATGAATTTACAAAACAGGTATTGAGGAGCTGTTCTCCTACCCACTCCCACAAATTCCAAAGATACTGAAGTGCTATGAATTGGATGGTTTAACTGCTAAGTTGGATTTCACACTTGACCCAGCATTTCCTTAAGCATTTTGGGGGCATATTCACAAGGAGCTATCGCCGAATTAATGGCATTTTATCGCAGCCAAAGTCGTGATAAATGTACCCCTCCATTCACAGGCTGGTGCTAACAGCCCACAGCACCAGTTTTCCCTCGATAGCAGCCGCAAAAAATATTGCCACAGAGGACCCCCACAACTATTGCTAATGAGATGCAGAGTAGGCGTTCCAGTGCAAAAAAACTGTGACAACATGACACCTCAACATTCACAACAACCAGCCAGATCGGCGATAAGAACACAAAACACGCGATAAGGGGCGTTAGCAGCAGGAAATTAACACCTGCTCTGACCTAGTGTAAAGTTGGACCACAGCCTGCACCACAAAAGGGAGCCCGGCCCACAGCCACACCTGAAGACAAACAGATGCCATGGAGCAACTGAACATGCATCACGGACACCCAAGAGGGCCACAACACCTGCTGACACCACACCCACGACCACCCCTCCCTGGCACCCCCCTGACCAAAGACATGCCACATCAGCTACACCTAAACAGTTTAAATCAGACTCCACATATTAAATCAGGCTGATTTAACATGTGGAGTCTGATTTAAACTATGGAGTGTAGCTCAGCTATTGAAAATAAAGTACAAGTATGAAATGAACTGTGATTGCTATGCAAAAGAAGAAGATCTTTTGAACTGAACCTACTGTCTGAGGACTGATTATTAGAAGGTTTTCAATATTTTGATTGGGACACAAACTCAAACTCTCTTGGCGATCCACCTCTTTATATATTTTTCTGTGTATTAGGGTGGTTATTGTGCGGTGGACCACGAGGGGTGAGCTCCTATGTGTGATTGAATATTTACCTACAGATTTCAATAATCAACTTGTGCGCTGTGATGCTTAGCCCTCACCGCTGAAACATAGCATATTGAGTGGATAAATACTTAGGGGCAGATTTACAAGCTCCTTGCGTCACTTTTGCATCAATTTTCCCATGTTAAAAGTGAAGCAAAAGTGGTGCAAACGGCTTGTAAACCTGCCCCTTTGAATCCACATCTTAAGTTCACAAAGCACATCTCGGCACTACACCTACCATTCCTTGATTTACTGATTTCTCTCAGGGATGCGAAACTCTATACCATTATTTACAGAAAACCTACGGATTGCACCCGTCTGCTGAGATATGATAGTCATCCCCCCAAACACCTCAGAGATAACTTACTGCAGTTCAGTGATTGATTATATGTTGAAAATCTTTTTATTAACAAAATCAAAAAGAAAAGGCATCGGGTGACATTTGCCGCTACCACATTTGTCATATATACATTTCCGTACTACAAGATAATACATACAGGATAACATTTAGGGATCACAGGGACTCATGCGCTGCCACTTCGTCCCAAACAACTGGAGGAACACATATATCCCCACGATAACTGTTCCAGGCTCCCCAAACCTTCCCCCACTTCGCAGGACAGCCCCTAGCGACGTAGACCGACCTCTCCCTGTACATACACCAATCTAGGTCCTCCATCCACCTCTCGACCCGACACGGTTGGCTGGCGCCCCACAGCTGAGCAATGTTCCGTTTAGCAATCATACACGCAAGGGTCACCCACTGTCTCCCATACGCACTAAAATCTGTAGGCTCCCAGACATTTAGGACACACCTTCGAGCCTCGACTGGTATCTCCACCCCTAGCACCTCTCGCATCTTGTCATGAATTTTAACCCAGTATTCCTGTATTTCTGCACAATGCCACAAAGTATGCATGAAGGTTCAAAGCTCCCCGCACCCCCTCTGGCACTCCCCGCTCTCCGCCCGACCCATGTGCACTAGCTGGGGCCAGTGACATACGACCTGTGAAGAATCTTTAATTGCACAAGCCGGAGTCTCATTTGAATAGCCACTACCTTTGGAGAGGAGGCTGCCTCCCTCCAGTCCTCATCATCTAATACCAAGCCGTCAGTGCCCCATTGTGCCCTAATGGTTGTCAGCGGGTCTCCCATATTGTTGATAAGTTTGTTATATATTAACAATATGGTCTTTTCCGGGAGATGACCATCTAACACTCGATCTTCCAGGGTGTAGGCGTCTGGGAGCGTGGTGCCTCTGGGAATATGCGTAGAAGGGCATGTCCAACTTGGAAGTATCGATAATGCTCACTCTCTTGTAGATGATACTTTTCTTGGAGAGCACCGAATGTGAGCACTGTGTCTTTCCCCCAAGGATCCCTGATCTGCGAGATCCCGATGAGATCCCATTTTGCAAAACCCTTTCTTTTCCACAAGCTGCCCAGTCTCTCTGAGTTCCATAATGGGGTCGCAAGGGTGAGTTTACAGTCCCACTTAAGATGTCGAGTGGCCGCGTGCCATACCTGCACTGCATGGGCCGACGGTCCAGCGAGGGGAAATCGGCCGACCCTGGCATATAATGCCATCATAAAGTCGCCCCTTGGCACCTGCATGCTGTCCATCGCATACCCAGGGTCTCCGGGAGACCCGTAGATAGCGTGGTTTACCGTCACTAGTTGGGAGGCCCAGTAGTACTTCCGCAGATCCGGCAAACCGATCCCCCCATCATACCAGGGGAGAGAAAGTTTAGAGAAGGCGATGAGAGGCCTGCCCTCCCAAAGAAGCTGCCGTTGAAGGGCCTCAATTTCCTTAAAGTATGACGACGGCACCGGGTCCGTGGCATTCTGAAGCGCGTACAGGAATCGGGGAAGGGCCATCACCTTGAAGAGCACCGCCCTACCCAAAAGGGAGAGCGGTAGCGCCTTCCATCTCGCCACGTCCTTCCTAAGCTGGGCCAGTGGGGGGCCCAAGTTATTCGCAGATCTCAACTTCGGGTCTAACATCACATAAATGCCGAGGTAGCGGAATCCTACCGGTTCAATTTGTAACGGGCAGGAACTCGGGACTACCAGAGGATCTCCACTAAGGACACTGATTTAGACCAGTTAATTGCGAAACCAGAGTACCTCCCAAATATAGGAAGCACATCAAGAAAACAGACCAGGGATTCCCTGGGAGAGGTAAGGTAAAGCAGGATATCATCTGCATAAAGCAAGATCTTATTCTCCCACTACGGCGTCCAACGCAGCCCTCTGATCAATACGTCCCACCGGACCGATGTCGCCAACAGCTCAAGAGCCAGGGCAAAAAGAAGTGGGGACAGGGGACACCCCTGTCTTGTGCCTCTGCCCAGATGGAAGTCAGCTGACCTATGGTTGTTCACCACAACCCTGGCCAGAGGATCTGCATACAGGAGGTGGACCCAGTTGATGAACTCAGGGCCGAAGCCCATCTTCCCCAAAACTGCGAAGAAGAAGGGCCACTCAATCCTGTCAAAGGCCATGGTGGCATCCAATGACACCAGGACCGCCGGCTCGTGTATCTTCGGGACACCGCCCAGTATTCCGTGCAGCCTTCGCAAGTTAAGTGCCGTATTTCGACACAGCATAAAGCGAGATTGGTCTGGGAGAACCAGGGTGGTAATGACTTTAGCTAGTCTCGTTGCCAGGAGCTTCGCCAGCACTTTATGCTCAGCATTTAGTAGCGAAATGGCCTGTAGGAGGAGCAGAGCGTCTTGGACTTTCCCGCTTTATGGATAAAGACGATATTAGCTACTCGCTGATCATAGGGAAGCTGACCCCCCTCTTTACTCTCTTCAAACATGGCGCGAAGAAACGGAGCAAGTCTATTTGCACTCAGTTTATACAGCTCTATAGGGATTCCGTTCGGGCCCGAGGCCTTCCCGGAGTGCACACCCCTAATGGTCTGTGCCACTTCATCATTATTATTATTATTATTATATTTAATTTTATACAGCGCGCAGCTACCCGGAGGTTTCCCGGCGCTAACCAGAAGAGAGAGGACAGTTAATTGCAGAAAAGGACTCTAAAAAATCCAGAGGGTCTAAAGGTTGAATAACCAGGTCTTAAGGTCTCTACGGAACCTAAGGTAGCAAGGTTCAGAACGAAGGGAGAGAGGTAATGCATTCCACAGGGAAGGGGCCAAGTAAGCGAATGAGCGACCGCCCATTCTAGCTCTCCTGATGCGGGGGACCTGATATCATTCTTGGGTCGACGAACGGAGAGTACGGGGGGGACAATATTGATGAACCAGAGTTCTTAAGTAGAAAGGGGCAATGCCTGACTTAATGCGATGCATGAAACAGAGGGCTTTGAATTTGGAACGGTTTTCAATGCGGAGCCAATGAAGGCTGCGCAGAGAGGCCGAGGTGGAGGAGGCTCTGGGAAGATTACAGAGTAATCGGACGGCCATATTTTGAACTGTCTGAAGTTTGGTACCTTCTTGCTTGCACTGTGGTTCTGAAAATCTGGATTCATATAATAGTTCTGGACTCGAGAATTAAAACTTCGTCGAAACATGACGAATTTGGTATCAAAAGACCGAGAATGACGAGTACATCATGTACATGTATTTTCAGCCTATTCGAGTGACGATTTCACCCCGAAATCGTCATTTACATTCTGAACCCTTGTCTTCCATTTATGTGTTGCCCTCTACATAGGCCTTAATCCAGTCGAATTCAATTCCACAAGGACACATACTCCTTAAGTGACTTTCCCATGACCTGTACAAGTTGGAACCATTGCCCCAGGCCGAACTCGTTAGGTCAGTTCCCCTCCAAGTGGCCGAGCAAGATAGCATCTAGGCTCAACAAACCATAAAACCATTTCAGCGCGCACACCTGCCATATCTCGCTCACATCTTTCTCCACTCCTTTGCTTCACTTACTTTATGGTGGGGAGGTGCCCGTTTTTTTAGGGGTCCAGTGATATCTGATGAAATGTTGGGCCTTGCCAAATGATTTGTTGTAGGCAGCACGAAGTGAAATATGGACATGTCATCATGACTCTGCTTTTTCTTTTGAACCAAAATATGTTAACGATTTACTTTACAACCAAGAATGTTTTACCTGGAGCCCAAATTTGTGTATAAGAAGAGAAGCCTGACTTTGTAAAAGTGTGCAGTCTCCTGAGAACATACCCGTATTGTACTTCTAGGACACCTGTTACCATGGTTGCAGCCAATAAACTAATCTTTGACTTCACCTAGAAGACTCTGAGTTTCTGTGGTCTGGATCAGGAAGAACCCGAGGTCTCTGGGTGTTGATTCCCTGGCACCGCTGGGTTACCGGTTCTGTGCCGGTTCTTAAAAACCCAGTACCTCAGTTGGCGCCCAACGTTTGGGGTGATTCCAGTGGTACCAGTCAGCCTGAAGATCGTGAGGAGCTTCGTGTGGAAATTCCGGAGGACGGCCAACCACCTCATCGACCCCTGCATGTCGACGTGGTCCGAAGGTCTTTGCTGCGAGGTTCCCCGCTTCCCGACGGCTACAAGGACTGCTGCCCTGGCTATCGCCCTGATTTGGACCCTTGAAGTTTGGTAGAGCGAAACACTGAGACGAGTCTTCTGGTGACGTCATCGATATTTCAGTTAAGTATAAGTGGAGCGTCTCCCAGTCCTTAGTTGGACTTAGTTTTGGGTATCTTTGGGATACAAAGTTTTGTATTGGTACTTGCAAGCACCAAAACCGAAGGACTCGTGTATTCACGAGAAATATCATAATCGTTAATCCTTTGAAGTTTGGAACTAGACTAGAGAGCGAAGATGCCTAGTCTTAGACTTGGGAATTTGTTTTGTCTTGGTGGTAATAATAGGGACTCCCGATTGGAGGACTCATGTCCGGTTCCTCCAGTTGGAACTCCGACTTACGAGCTATATGTAAAACATGGGGTAGGCCCCATCACCTACAACGAAGTATGGATTAAATACACTAGGAAAGATGGTGTTCTAAAATGGCCCCAATATGGTAGCTTTGATTCTGAAATCTTAGACAACCTCGAAGTTAAACTCTTTAAAAAGAAAGACCGGCCGGCGATGTTTGACTCTTTCCGCTTATGGCGTAAAGAAGCCAAACAAAAAGAAATTAAATTAGCTAAGAAAAATAAGAGAGAAGGGGGACTTTCAGTAATGCAAGCTGCTGTGCAGTTTAAAGATAATGAAGAAGAGCAGATGAATGAGCAGTTGCACAGGCAACGTAAAATGGCAATAGATAAGTGTTATCCAGTTTTGCCGTCTCTTCAGCAAGAGGCAGCGAAAGAGCGTGAAAAAGACCCGTTAATGTCGCATTTACTAAATTCACCCCCCCCCTATGCGCAGAATGCCACAGCACCCCCGCAACCTTTAGTTGCGCAAACTACGCCTCCTGCTCCTCCACAGCACCCACCAGCTGTTCTTCAGCTGGCTCCTACTTCTTCGGTGCAGCCTCCTTCAGGCCCACCGACCACCTCTGTTTCACCTGTGTTTTCTACGATTTTGCCTACTGTACTTTTTACATCTCCTAATGCTTCCTCTACGATTTTGCCTAGTGCCCCCTCTATTTTCCCTGATACCTCTTCTGCTATCTCTACCCCTGCCTTATCTCACCCCGTTTTTTCACCTGTTTGTCCTTCAGTTTCACCTTCCATTCGGCAGAAAATGGCCAGCACTGTTACTAACCTTCTTTTACCTCTTTTTGGGTCGCCTACTACGACCCCTAACATGGGAAGAAGACAGTTGCGAAGTCAACTACCCGATTATCAAGAGAGAGATTCACTGAATAGTTTAGCAAGGAAATGGGTCATGGACACTGTAAAATATGATGTACAGTCTGTCATGGAAGTCTTCCATCAATGGGAAGCAGCGACACAGAGATATGTTTTCAAACAGATGTGTGTTTTTCTCTGCGAGGATTTAGAAGACAATGATCAGGAATGCATCCCACGAGAAATTTGTCGTGTATGGTTTAGGTTCGGAGAGGATATGATTGTTGGTCCAGATGTGGAAAAAGCAGTTGAAATGTTGTTATCATATCGGAGTAAGGGAAGCAGTTCTGGGTCACCATCTGGATCTAATACATCCAGTAGGAAAAAGGCGCGACAATACCCTATGAGAGAAGTTCCCCCACAATGGAGAGAGGGTGACACGACTGCTGTCCCACCTATTCTGCCACACTTTCAGCGTGTATGGGTACATGTCCCATGGAAGCGAGCTGAAGTTTTAGCACTCAAACAAACATTACCAGATCCGCGTAAAAATCCTGCAGGGTACTATAAAGAGTTGTCACAAACTGCTGGGTCATGTATAATGAATTTAGCCGATATCGATATGTTATTTGGAAATGTTGTTCCACAGCCTTTATGGGGTAAAATTCGTCATATAGATCATGACCAGGAATTAGGTGACACATGGGCTAATATTACTGCTGCAGAGGCCCGCCAAGTTGGTGGTGCCAAGCCTGAGCCTTTGATAGCAGAACTCCCTGGTAAAATAGTAGATTACATGAAAACGATAATGCCGGCAATACGCGTAAATTGGGATAAGTTGTCTGCATGCAAGCAAAAGAAAGAAGAAACTGTTTCAGATTTCTTCACCATGTTTGAAGAAACATTTGTTGACCACAGCGGTCAAGATATGATCACAGAAGGTGATCAGAGATTATTTGTCGATAAATTCGTGCACAATCTGCTTCCAGAATTGTGTAAAAAATTAAAAGATTCAGAAAGTTCTTGGCAAGTCTCATCTTCAGCCCAGATATTGGCTACCGCACAATATTACGAGAATAGGGACAAAGATGAGAAAGATAAAGTGGAAAAGAAAACTAGAGAACTAAAAACGAAGGTTTTGCTACAACAAGCCTATCCGCCACGTGGTGGTGGTAATCAAAATAATAATGGTCAGAACCACTACCAAAATACTTTTCAACAGCCTCAACAGTATCAGAGAAACTCGCAAAGATTCGAGTACACTCAACCCCGTGTATCTGTAGGCCCCAACCAGTGTTTATATTGCAAACAAGAGGGTCATTACAAGTATAATTGCCCTATTCTATCACAACGTGCAAATGGAGTTTCTGGTGTTAGAGGTCGTGGCAGTCAGCAAGCACCTAGAGGTAGAGGGCGTGGAAACGACCCTCAGGACACACGTCCCTTTCCACCACAAAACTCTATGAACAGGTTTGATCAGCAAAATGACGTATCTGACAGGACAGCTCAATACTACGTTGATGAATATTACACAGAAAATGAGCAGTGGGAGAATAATGATTGCTAGGACAGCCATAGACAAAGAGAGGGAGTTGTTTCAGTTCCAGTAGATCAGAGTGGACCTTACGTTGAGGTGATTACATCAGGTGTGTCAGAACCTTTTCTGTTGGATACTGGTGCTACAAAGAGTTCTATTATGCACTCCAAACTCCCTGGCGCACCTTTGTCTGGCGAAATGAACGTTTCTGTAGGTTTTTCCGGCGCCCCAGTTAGAAATCCGATTTCTGACCCTTTATCTCTTTCTGTTGGTCCTTGTGAATTCGAAGCACCCCTTATTCTGACAACAGGTTGTGGTGAAAATTTGTTAGGATTGGATTTGTTAAAAAGATTGTATGCGACTTTATACTGTTCTCCTTCAGGAGTACAACTTACTTCAGGTAAGAAAGTGGTTTCTCCCATGTATTTGTCGAGAGATGCACTTCCAGCAGAATTGTCATTTCTCCCAGATATTCTTTGGGCTGCTGGTCCTAATGATGTAGGTCTTTTAGAAATTCCACCATATGTTGTAACATTGAAAGTCAATGTCAAAATGCCACGAATTCCCCAATAAAAAATATCTAATGAGGGTGAAAAAGCTTTGCTAGCGATTGTTTACGAATTGATTGAAAAGGATGTGATTGAAGAAACACGAGGAAATGTTTGCAATAGTCCTGTTCTGCCTGTTTTAAAACGAACTGACCCTTCTCAGCCACCTGTGTACAGATTCGTGATTGATCTTCGAGAAGTAAATAAGATAGTTGTGCCACAATTCCCAGTTGTCCCCGACATTACCACATTATTGACTATGATTCCAGCTTCTGCTTCGTGGTTTTCGGTGATTGACCTAAAGAACGCTTTCTTCAGCATCCCAATTGCTGAGGAGAGCAGGGATATCTTTTCCTTCAGTTTAGGAGGTCGAAGTTTCCGCTTTAAACGCGCTCCTCAAGGCTACTGTGAAAGTCCCTCAATATACAGTCAAGCTCTGAAAACACAGCTTGACACGATTATTTTGCCTAAAGGTGCCACTCTTGTACAGTATGTGGACGATTTGCTCATTGCTGCAGATACTGAGAAAATTTGTAAAAAGGCCACATTGACATTATTGCGTCATCTGTGTGATCTGCATCACAAGGTGTCACTTTCCAAGCTTCAATATTGCCGACAAGAAGTGACCTACTTAGGTCACCTCTTATCGAAGGAGGGAAGGAAACTGACCCCAGAAAGAATTCAGGCAAGATTGTATGCGACTTTATACTGTTCTCCTTCAGGAGTACAACTTACTTCAGGTAAGAAAGTGGTTTCTCCCATGTATTTGTCGAGAGATGCACTTCCAGCAGAATTGTCATTTCTCCCAGATATTCTTTGGGCTGCTGGTCCTAATGATGTAGGTCTTTTAGAAATTCCACCATATGTTGTAACATTGAAAGTCAATGTCAAAATGCCACGAATTCCCCAATAAAAAATATCTAATGAGGGTGAAAAAGCTTTGCTAGCGATTGTTTACGAATTGATTGAAAAGGATGTGATTGAAGAAACACGAGGAAATGTTTGCAATAGTCCTGTTCTGCCTGTTTTAAAACGAACTGACCCTTCTCAGCCACCTGTGTACAGATTCGTGATTGATCTTCGAGAAGTAAATAAGATAGTTGTGCCACAATTCCCAGTTGTCCCCGACATTACCACATTATTGACTATGATTCCAGCTTCTGCTTCGTGGTTTTCGGTGATTGACCTAAAGAACGCTTTCTTCAGCATCCCAATTGCTGAGGAGAGCAGGGATATCTTTTCCTTCAGTTTAGGAGGTCGAAGTTTCCGCTTTAAACGCGCTCCTCAAGGCTACTGTGAAAGTCCCTCAATATACAGTCAAGCTCTGAAAACACAGCTTGACACGATTATTTTGCCTAAAGGTGCCACTCTTGTACAGTATGTGGACGATTTGCTCATTGCTGCAGATACTGAGAAAATTTGTAAAAAGGCCACATTGACATTATTGCGTCATCTGTGTGATCTGCATCACAAGGTGTCACTTTCCAAACTTCAATATTGCCGACAAGAAGTGACCTACTTAGGTCACCTCTTATCGAAGGAGGGAAGGAAACTGACCCCAGAAAGAATTCAGGCAATAGCGTAATTGAATGTGCCAAGAACACAGAGAGAAGTGCGTGCTTTCTTGGGCATTACATCGTACTGAAGACAGTGGATTCCAATTTTTTCGTTATTGGCCAAACCCTTGGTGGCATTAAGGTGTAAAAATACACCCAATCCCATTCCTTGGTCTGAAGAGTGTCAGAAAAGTTTTCTCGAATTACGCACAGCATTATGTTCGGCTCCTGTGTTAGGTACACCCAACTACAGTAAGCCTTTCACATTGTATGTCCACGAGAAGGAAGGCTGTGCATTGTCTGTGTTGACTCAGTTATTTGGAGGTAGACAGTGGCCATGCGCCTATTTTTCGTCAACTTTGGATCCGGTAGCACAAGCATTGCCAAGTTGTTTAAGGGCCACAGCAGCAGCAGCTGTTTCTATTCGACAGTCTGCTGGTCTAGTAATGAATAATACACTAATCGTGATGGTCCCGCATGCAGTAGACACATTGTTAAATAGGACCAAGACACAGCACTTAACTAGTGCTTGACTGTCTAGTTATGAATTAACGCTGCTAGCGAGCCATGTGCATATAAAAAGGTGCAGTACTTTGAATCTAGCCACACTGTTACCAATTGCAGAGGAATCAGATGCTTTAGAACAGCACGATTGTTTCCTCACAACAGAGGAAGAGACAAAAGGGAGAGTGGATTTATTTGACACTCCTCTTGCTGAATGTGATGGTACATTATGGGTGGATGGTTCATGCTTTAAGCTCCCAAATGGGAACGTGACTGCAGCATATGCTGTCACGACTTTGCACACAGTCGTTGAAACTGCACGCATACCACATGGTTCAGCTCAAGCCGCAGAATTAGTCGCACTGACGAGAGCATGTGTATTGTCTAAAGGAATAAGAGTGACCGTCTACACTGATAGTCAGTATGCTTTGGCATGGCTCACAGTTTTGGACGATTGTGGAGAGAACGTGGATTCCTGACTTCGCATGGAGCTAAGATTCAGCATGGTCAGTTGGTGAATGAGCTCCTTGAGTCACTGACCTTGCCTCTGCAGATGGCGATTGTGAAATGTAGTGCTCATAAGAAGGTGACTTATGATGTTGGTCGTGGAAACGCATTTGCTGATGAGATCGCTAAAGAAACGGCAAAGAATGTGATGAGCCGAATGTATGTTGCAGGCCCTGAAAGATGGACTGGCGATGTTGGAATATGTGAGGACACGATAGAGAGTGTAAAGTCCATCCAAGCTGAGGCCACAGAGAAAGAGTTGAGCACGTGGAGAGAAAGTACAGGAAGAATGGATGCAAATGGTTGTTGGGTTGATTTGACAGAGCATCAGAGATGGTTGTTACCCGATGCATATGTGCTTGCAGTGGTTACAATGGCTCATGGAATGGCTCATATCAGCGTGAAAGGGATTTGCGAGTTGTTGGCCCCAGTATGGAAGAATGCAGGGATTCCCAAGTGTGAAGAGAATGTTGTCAAGAATTGCATGGTATGTCTGAAGCACAACCCTGGTAGGGGAACCCCAACTCCAGCTGGTCATTTTGCACCTCCTACGTATCCGTTCGAGGTTTTGCAGCTAGATTTCATACATATGGAGAGGTGCAACAACTTAAAATACGTGCTCGTTGTTGTTTGTGCTTTCTCAAGATGGGTAGAAGCCTATACCCTAAAAGACAATACTGCCTTGTCCACAGCAAAAGCCCTTGTAAAAGAGTTCTTCCCCAGGTTTGGAATGCCTAGAATGGTCTGGTCTGACAACGGAAGTGAATTTGTGGGTCGTGTGATGAAAAGAGTGTGTGAAGGGCTAGGCATTAGGCAGAAGTTCCACGCTGCAAATCACCCCCAATCAGCTGGATTAGTAGAATGTTACAATGGCACTTTAAAACTTAAATTGGCCAAAATCCAAGCAAGCACAGGTCTTAAATGGCCTGACGCTCTACCCTTAGCACTCCTATCCACCAGAATGACTGTGCATTCGCGAGTGAAACTCAGCCCTTACGAAATTGTCTTTGGCCGGCCAGCCAACATATGGGGAGTGCCTAGGCCCACGAAGTTCAGCGAGCTGCAACATCCTATTTTGCTTGATTACTTGTATGAATTGACGGCTAAATTGCGTGTATTACATCAACAGGTCCACAACACCCTGCCTCCGGTCTCTGAGACTCCAGGTCACTCCATTGTCCCTGGATCCTGGATTCTCGTGAGAAACTTTCAAAGGACAAAGAACGACCAGCCCAGGTGGACCGGGCCGCACCTAGTCCTTCTTTCCACAAGGTCAGCTGTTCGAGTGGAGGGGAAGGCCAACTGGATCCACGGGGTCCATTGCAAGAGAATCCCTTCACCTCCGCCACATGACCAGTGGGTCCAGAAGGGTGTCACTGACTCAGACCTCACAATTGTGCCACGTATCATACCTGTCAGCGATGACCGTGTAAAACAAACTAACCCTGAATGTGAAAGCGAGAACATTTTTCAAGAGACTGTGCCACCACCAGAACAATTGAACTCTTCGGAGCCTGAACTCCTGTTTCAGGACCAGACAATACCAGGGAAAAGACGCTACAATCTAAGACCGAGAAAAACAGACTAATAAAGTGATTCCTTTTTATGATTTAAGACCAAGACCTATGGACAGATAAAGATATCCTTTTCCCCCAAGTACTATTTTTTTGAAAGTGCAGATCTCCCATCTAGGTAACTTGCTTATTTTTGTTTTTTGAACCGCCATCCGGGTTCCGCTGCTAGGGCCGCGGTTGATTAAAGTCTTTTGGGTGCAGCTGACGACGTTAGGTCGGTAGTTCCGGTCAGTCCAAGGGAGTTGCCCTAGACTGACGGAAGCATCCTTTAGCAGAGGCAACCTCCCACCGCGGGCAGCACTTTAGAGAGGATGGAGTTTCCTGATGTGGAGAGACCTGCCAAACAAATGAACTTTAAGCAGAGACTGTGTAACACGATGACAAAGAAAAGTTTTAAAATATTGTGTATTTTTATGCTATCCAGCGTAATGATCTTTTTGATAAGTGATGTTTTATTCTCTTTCCATGTAACATTTGCGCCCACTGCATCACCCATACCTCCTCCTACTATTTCCTCTCATTCTTTCCACCCTCTGCCTGACCACGAATCAAATAGGAGATTAGTGTTCGTTAATAACTCCTTTGTTCAGTTATTACACCAACACCAACTTGTAATGAACACAACTAACTGTTGGGTGTGCGGTCTCATGCCTCACACAACGGATAAAGGTATCCCCTATTTGGTCCTGCCATTTAGTCACAATGGTACAGTATGGGCATATAGGACAATGTTCATATATGCACGAGAAATCCAACCCCTACGTTCTGTAAAAGATAACCTCAAGACTAGCGCCTTAGTCAAAGGTATAGTTGACATGATCAAGGAAGTAACTTCCTATGAAGATACTCCGGATGATGAGATACTTGCATATGTAGGTTGGAACGTGACCGGATATGGCACTACTTTAAGTGACAAACAGCAAGCCAAAAGATCGTCCCCTATCTGGATCGTACCCCATCAAGGTCACCTGTGTCTGCAAGGTATTGGCAAGAATCCCAGAGCTCAGCTAGGGAAGAGTATCTGTACAGAAACATATGTTTTTGGATCCCAGACTTCCCTGCGTTTTTAGCCGCTAAGGGTACTTATTTCATCTGCCATGATAGAGCCTATACATGGTTGCCCCCTGACTTCTCGGGCTCATGTTTTGTTTCATTCCTGTTGCCTCCCACCTACACAGCAGCGGCGGATTACCACCGGACAAGGGTAGTTAGAGGTGTTTTGAGTAAAGAAGACACTGCAGGTCAAGAATTTGGGGACTTTGCAAAGGGTTTTCTGCCGTTCTGAGGATCCATGGCTAACAGCAGAAACATAAGGCAATTAACAAGGGTAGTTGAATCCACCGTGACTGAAACTGCTGGTGCCCTTAGTAACTTGACTGCTGAGCTCCAGTCGGATCGACTTATGACCCTTCAGAACCGGGTCGCTTTGGATGTTATACTTGCAGACCGAGGTGGAGTATGCAAATTGATCCAGTCTAGTTGTTGCATTTTCATCCCAGATAATGCTCCAACCGTGTACAGGGCCATCTCCAAACTGCATAAGATTTCCGAATCTATTCATGTGGATAAAGGAGATTGGTCGTTAATGGGATGGTTCTGGGAACTGATATCTGCCTGGGGATGGAAAATTCTGATGGTCATTGGGATGGTCTTAGCCATTCTTTTCTGTTCTGTCTGTGCATACAGTGTGCTCCTGCAATATGTGGCCTCTGTGTTACATCATGTGTAAGGAAGCCTGTGTCAAGAGATGAACTAAGTACTAGAATGATGTTACAGCAACATCTCAATGACTTTAGGAATATAGATCTGGACTCAGACTAACATGAGGACAGATTAATTGCCTATGTAAGGGCAAAAGGAGGGTTTGTGGTTCTGAAAATCTGGATTCATATAATAGTTCTGGACTCGAGAATTAAAACTTCGTCGAAACATGACGAATTTGGTATCAAAAGACCGAGAATGACGAGTACATCATGTACATGTATTTTCAGCCTATTCGAGTGACGATTTCACCCCGAAATCGTCATTTACATTCTGAACCCTTGTCTTCCATTTATGTGTTGCCCTCTACATAGGCCTTAATCCAGTCGAATTCGAATCCACAAGGACACATACTCCTTAATTGACTTTCCCATGACCTGTACAAGTTGGAACCATTGCCCCAGGCCGAACTCGTTAGGTCAGTTCCCCTCCCAGTGGCCGAGCAAGATAGCATCTAGGCTCAACAAACCATAAAACCATTTCAGCGCGCACACCTGCCATATCTCGCTCACATCTTTCTCCACTCCTTTGCTTCACTTACTTTATGGTGGGGAGGTGCCCGTTTTTATTAGGGGTCCAGTGATATCTGATGAAATGTTGGGCCTTGCCAAATGATTTGTTGTAGGCAGCACGAAGTGAAATATGGACATGTCATCATGACTCTGCTTTTTCTTTTGAACCAAAATATGTTAACGATTTACTTTACAACCAAGAATGTTTTGCCTGGAGCCCAAATTTGTGTATAAGAAGAGAAGCCTGACTTTGTAAAAGTGTGCAGTCTCCTGAGAACATACCCGTATTGTACTTCTAGGACACCTGTTACCTTGGTTGCAGCCAATAAACTAATCTTTGACTTCACCTAGAAGACTCTGAGTTTCTGTGGTCTGGATCAGGAAGAACCCGAGGTCTCTGGGTGTTGATTCCCTGGCACCGCTGGGTTACCGGTTCTGTGCCGGTTCTTAAAAACCCAGTACCTCAGCACCCAGAAAAAGGATATTCCCATAGTCCAGCCGAGAAGTAATTAACGCTTGGACTACGGTTCTCTGGGTGTCATGAGGAAGCATCCATATGATTTTTCTCAACCACCTGATGATGGTAATACAGGTGGCCGAGACCTTGATCACATGTTGCCTCATCGACAGCTGATCATCAAATATGATGCCTAGGTTGCGAGCTGTCTTGGAGGGAACAGGTAGGAAGCCCAACTGCTGTGGCCAATGGTGGGGACCCCAGAGTGTGGTATTGGGGCCAAACAAAAGAAGCTCGGTCTTGTCCCCATTTAATTTTAATTTGTTATCGTGCATCCAACTAGCTATGTTATTAAGACCAGAGTGAAGTGGAGGAATTTTGACCTGTGGAGAGTGAAAAGATGATCTGAGTATCATCGGCGTAGGAATAGATGACGAGTCCGGCTTGCTCTGCAATGGCGGCAAGGGGTCTCACATATAGGTTAAAGAATAATGGGCTCAAAATAGAGCCCTGAGGGACACCATGGGTGGAGTGAGGAATTTTAGAGGCTGAGGAAGGGGAGAAAACTTGGAACGTACGGTCAGAAAGATAGCTGGCCACCCAACCGAGCGCTGAGCCACTGATGCGGATGGATTTTATGGCAGTAAGAAGGATGGGAAACAGTGTCGAAAGCGGCACTCAAATCCAGTAGGATGAGTGCCACTGTTTCCCCTTTGTCTACCTGGCATCGAATGGTCTCAGAAACCCCGAGAAGAGTCGACTCGGTCGAGAAGCCAGCCCTAAAACCAGACTGGGACTGATGGAGGAAGTTACCTGCTTCAATGTAAGTGGTGAGCTGTTTATTAATGTGCTTTTCCAAGATTTTTGACCAGACCGGAAGGAGAGAGATGGGACGAAAATTAGCTGGATTATTGGGATCGGCATTGGCTTTCTTTAGTAGAGCACAATCATCGGGTGTTTCCACGTACTCGGGACCTTAGCTTCTCGGAGTGAGGCATTGAGGAGTTCTAAGATTAGAGTGAGTGTAGGGAGATCAAGAGTTAGAAGGATTTGGGGGGGGCATGGGATCCAAGGGGGAACCAGATTTAATGCATCCCAGGATTTTCTGCAAAGAAGTAATAGTAAGAGGCTCCCAAGCCATCAACTGGGGCGAAGAAAGCGGACACATTTGCGTATTAGTTTCTGATTCATACAAGGGTTCAGACATGTCCAGCTTAGGGGAGGATGCAGTGTGCATGTGAACTCCAAAGTTAGCATAGATGGTTTCGATTTTGGTCGTGAAAAATTCTGCCAGGGAGTTGCATTGCGTTACGTCCAGGCATGGAGCTTTGGGCAGGCAAGACATGCCCGATAGTTCTTGCACAGCTTTAAATAAGGCTTTAGGTCGATTCTGAGCATTTAAAATGGTACGATTAACATGCTCCGCCCTGGCTATATTACAAAGAGAATGGCATTTGGTAAGAGCATCTTTGTAAATTTATTTGTACCCAGGATCATAGTGCACACGCCATTTCCGTTCCAACTTTTTACATATAGATTTCTCAACTTTTAGTTGTTCAGAAAACCATGGGGCGGGGGTGATGAAGGTTGTGTTAAATTTTGCGTAGGGGGAGACAGGTATTGACCGCGGAGGTTAGCCAGTTATGCAGAGCAGCTGCCTCTTCAATGTTGGCCATGTTGGTAGGAGGTCTGATGTTCTCTAGACAGGAGTTTAATTTTTTGGGATCTAGATTCTTCCAATTTCTGCCAGCTCGAGGGAGCGTGGAATTTCCAGGGATGTTCAGTGCCCAGTCCGCTTTTATAGAAAAACTAATTATGTAGTGATCTGACCAAGGAATGGGTCTGGGAGTGTTACAAAATATGGTGTCTAAGTTGGAGAAGATGGGATCCAATAAATTACCTGCCTTGTGAGTGGGGCTAGAGTTATGAAGAGAAATATTAAGTGCTGCTAAATCATGTATGAGATGTGTACTGGTGGGACAGGATGTGTCGTTAAGATGTAGGTTAAGATCTCCAAGGACCAAGAAATTGGTTGAGTGCAAGAGTAGTGGAGCAATGTAATCCGGAAGTGTGGAGGCCCAAGTACTGTCCGTACCGGGGTGGGCGGTAGATGAGAGTGCCAGAAAGAGTGTAGTTAGGGGAGAGCAGCAGTTTAAACAAGCCGGCTTCGCAATTAGGTATAGCTAAGTCTTCCCATTTGCACGAGTAAATTCTTTTAAAAATGATTGCTATACCGCCTCCCTCCTTATCCACTCTATTTTTACCTACATAAGTGTAGTCATCTGGGAGGGCAGAGGCTATGTCAGGGCCAGAGCTGTTGTTCAACCAAGTCTCCGTGAGAAACATAGCGGCTGGTTGAGCGGAGGTAATAAGGTCAAAGATGTCATTCCTATGTTTCGGTAAGGACCTGCAATTAAGACTAATGAAGTTGAGGTCAGGAGGGGAATTAAGGTATATGTGCTGTGATGGGGTTTGCAGAAAAGTAGAGGAGGTGATGTCCAGCGAGGAGGGAAGGGATGATAACGATAAGTTGCACTCTGGGCAGCTTAGAGGGGCAAGATGGCAAGACAGAGTCGAATGACACAGGCATTGTAAAGGCCTGAGGCTCGTCAGGGTCTCACTGGAGTATGAGAGTATGGAATTTCGAGAGGCAAGGGGGGTGGCCCTTGGTCCCGTCTGGTCGCGGATGGGCGCAGACGGGCAGGACTCTGGCACGACTCCGTCGCGCCCGCTGCGCTCGTCCGCTGCGCATCGGCCAGCACATCGGTTATGTAGGGAGGAGGCGGCAGGAAGATTAGACCGCTCCCCCCGCTTCCGCCGGAAGTGAGTAAAAAAGAGAAAGTAAGACCTCCCTCCACACCACAAGCGCGGCTCGGGGAGGAACGGGGAGTGGGAGTACACAAAAATACAGTGACAGTGGCCGAAATTATTTCCACAAGGATTTTAAAAAGCACGCAGTGCAGGCGCTTGGTAGAGTGCCCCCTACCCTCTCACAGCAGCATGCACCCCAGGAGCTAGCAATGCGCAGAGAACAATTAAAAGGTCAATGGGTCGCAGTGCGAGCACCTCAATTCGTGCCCCCTGCCTGAAATGCGCCAGGAATTAAAAAAACAAATGCTGCGCAGGGTGACACCTAAATCGTGCCCCTGCCGATGATTAATTATGGCTTTCAATTCTGGTAGAGTGCAGCAACCCACGTACCCTCTCTTAGTAGGTCCAGTGCCCGGCTCTCTCCTGCGTTATGTAGGGAGGAGGCGGCAGGAAGACTAGACCGCTCCCCCCGCTTCCGCCGGAAGTGAGTAAAAGAGAGAAAGTAAGACCTCCCTCCACACTACGAGCGCGGCTCGGGGAGGAACGGGGAGTGGGAGTACACAAAAATACAGTGACAGTGGCCGAAAATATTTCCACAAGGATTTTAAAAAGTACGCAGTGTAGGCGCCTGGTGAAGTGCCCCCCCTGCCCTCTCACAGCAGCGTGCACCCCAGTAGCTAGCAATGCGCAGAGAACAATTAAAAGGTCAATGGGTCGCAGTGCGAGCACCTCAATTCGTGCCCCCTGCCTGAAATGCACCAGGATTTTAAAAAACAAATACTGCGCAGGGTGACACCTAAATCGTGCCCCTGCCGATGATTAATTATGGCTTTCAATTCTGGTAGAGTGCAGCAACACACGTACCCTCTCTTAGTAGGTCCAGTGCCCGGCTCTCTCCTGCGTTATGTAGGGAGGAGGCGGCAGGAAGACTAGACCACTCCCCCCGCTTCCGCCGGAAGTGAGTAAAAAAGAGAAAGTAAGACCTCCCTCCACACCACGAGCGCGGCTCGGGGAGGAACGGGGAGTGGGAGTACACAAAAATACAGTGACAGTGGCCGAAATTATTTCCACAAGGATTTTAAAAAGCACGCAGTGCAGGCACCTGGTGAAGTGCCCCCCTGCCCTCTCACAGCAGCGTGCACCCCAGGAGCTAGCAATGCGCAGAGAACAATTAAAAGGTCAATGGGTCGCAGTGCGAGCACCTCAATTCGTGCCCCCTGCCTGAAATGCGCCAGGATTTAAAAAAACAAATGCTGTGCAGGGTGACACCTAAATCGTGCCGCTGCCGATGATTAATTATGGCTTTCAATTCTGGTAGAGTGCAGCAACACACGTACCCTCTCTTAGTAGGTCCAGTGCCCGGCTCTCTCCTGCGTTATGTAGGGAGGAGGCGGCAGGAAGACTAGACCGCTCCCCCCGCTTCCGCCGGAAGTGAGTAAAAAAGAGAAAGTAAGACCTCCCTCCACACCACGAGCGCGGCTCGGGGAGGAACGGGGAGTGGGAGTACACAAAAATACAGTGACAGTGGCCGAAATTATTTCCACAAGGATTTTAAAAAGCACGCAGTGCAGGCGCCTGGTGAAGTGCCCCCCTGCCCTCTCACAGCAGCGTGCACCCCAGGAGCTAGCAATGCGCAGAGAACAATTAAAAGGTCAATGGGTCGCAGTGCGAGCACCTCAATTCGTGCCCCCTGCCTGAAATGCGCCAGGAATTTAAAAAACAAATGCTGCGCAGGGTGACACCTAAATCGTGCCCCTGCCGATGATTAATTATGGCTTTCAATTCTGGTAGAGTGCAGCAACACACGTACCCTCTCTTAGTAGTTCCAGTGCCCGGCTCTCTCCTGCGTTATGTAGGGAGGAGGCGGCAGGAAGACTAGACCGCTCCCCCCGCTTCTGCCGGAAGTGAGTAAAAAAGAGAAAGTAAGACCTCCCTCCACACCACGAGCGCGGCTCGGGGAGGAACGGGGAGTGGGAGTACACAAAAATACAGTGACAGTGGCCGAAATTATTTCCACAAGGATTTTAAAAAGCACGCAGTGCAGGCGCCTGGTGAAGTGCCCCCCTGCCCTCTCACAGCAGCGTGCACCCCAGGAGCTAGCAATGCGCAGAGAACAATTAAAAGGTCAATGGGTCGCAGTGCGAGCACCTCAATTCGTGCCCCCTGCCTGAAATGCGCCAGGAATTTAAAAAACAAATGCTGCGCAGGGTGACACCTAAATCATGCCCCTGCCGATGATTAATTATGGCTTTCAATTCTGGTAGAGTGCAGCAACACACGTACCCTCTCTTAGTAGGTCATTTTTGAGAGGGGAATCTAAATAACTCCGATCATCTTCCGATAGTGTGGGCATATGAATGTCGTTTATCATATCCGCACTGTCTGCCTCAGTGTAAACCCCTGCAGACGTATACACTGAACTATAATATTCCGAGAACTCATTTGCTATCATTTGCGGGTCGGTAATCCAATCCGAATCACTGTTGTGCAACTCTGGCACCAGCCTCGACGCCCACTCTCCCTTTTCCAGCCATGCTATCAGTTTACCTGTTTTGTCACCGTGTTCATATATCCTGCTCTGAGTATCTGCATGCTGTGCTTTGGCCCTATCCCTAGCTAGTCCCCTATATTCATCCTGAAGGAGTTTCAACCGGTGTGAACCCTCGGGGGTCACATCTTTGGATACCTCAATCTCCATCTTGGTCACCTCCGCCTCCGCCCGGTCCACTTCGGCCTGACTCTTCCTCTTTTTCCCTGCGACTTGAAGAAAAAGGTTATTTAAGACCTAGTGGCGCCAAGGGCACGCCCAAAGTCTTCGGGTATCACCTGTCTTAGAACACAGAGACACGGGACTCTTCTTGGTGGCGTAAAAGATCAAATTTATTGGCTGCAGCCAGTAACAGAAGTCCTAGAAGTCAACACGGTATGAGTTCTCAGGAGACTGCTCAATTTTACAAAGCAAGTCATCCCTTTTTATGCCAAAAATCACATTCCAGACCAATACCTAACATTTACAAACTGTCCAATCACATGTATCCACACCCAAAGTATCGCATGACGGTAAAACCCACTTTTCAGTTACCCGGACCATGATCAATCATTGGTCAAACCCAACATTCTTCTTAAGACAGGTCGAACGAACCCATAATAAAAAAAGGCACATCCCCATCGTAAACAGACCATTAAGAAAGGAGCAGAAACAGGTGTGAGTAGGATAAGGCATATTTGTGTGCAATAAAGTTTTACGATGTCCTGTGCTCTGATCCTTAATCTTGATCAGCTAAAGGGCAGGAACTGGTTTAACAAGGTCAGCTTCAGGCAACAGGGTCAGTTTGCTCAAGTCATTCAGAAGTCAGCTAACGTGTACGTGTGCTAAGGACTCGTTCGGCCGTAGTCATCGGCCTATGTGAGGGCAACCACAAAGTGGCTGCCATATACAAAATTGAACCCAAGGGTTCAGAACGAAATCCCTAAATACAGAGTGAATCCATCAGTCTAACATGAAGAAAACACTCATACTTGCCGCACTAACTAGTTACGGTTCGCTAATATCAAATTCATAACGAAACCATGACCTTTATGTAACGGGTTCAGAATTCACGGAACCTCAGACTAATGATAAAACCTCCCCTCGAATAACAGTCTTGTACGCCTCCCACAGGGTCTGTGCCGAGTCGACAGAGCCCGCATTTTCATGAAAGTACCTTTCAGTGCACGTAACGATTTCCTTCTTGGTGGCGGGGTCTCTAAGGTGCCATGCATTTATGGGGGCTATTCTACCTACGTTGAATTGGCCAACCTCCACCCGGAGCCAGATCGGTGAATGATCAGAAATTCCCCTCCCCAGGTGCCGCACCTCTCGGACCGTTGCCGCCTGAGCCGCCAGTATTAGTACATAATCTATTGTGGAGAGGGTGTGGTGAGCAGCCGATGTGTGTGTGTGGTGTACCCCACTTATGTTCTTCGGCCTCCAACCATCGGTAAGCCCTGTTGTTTCTAGGAAGTTCTGAGAGCCACCTCTGGGACGGCCTCAGAGTTCAGGCTGGGTGTCTATCTATCTCACCATCTATCACTGCATTGAAGTTCCCACCCATCACCAGTAGGCCCACTGGCAATGTCAAGAAGATCGCACCCAGGTCTCGGGAAAGTGTCAGCCTGCAGGCCCGGTGGAATATATACAGACATAAAATTAACAGTTCTCCCCTCCCAAAGCCCCAATACGCCAATGTATCTACCTCGATGATCAGTCCATGTGGCCTGGATGGCCAGTGGAGAGGAGTTTTTAACTAAGATA
Source organism: Lissotriton helveticus (assembly GCF_964261635.1). Lineage (NCBI taxonomy): Eukaryota > Metazoa > Chordata > Amphibia > Caudata > Salamandridae > Lissotriton > Lissotriton helveticus. Next base: position 217,106,259 of record NC_136067.1, on the reverse strand, counting down.
CCCGTCCCCCTAGACCCCGTAGTGAATCCGGCATGAGCCACCAGTTTATATCCCCCCTTGTGTAAGGCCATGCAACGATTACCAACCAAATGTGTCTCCTGCAATAGCACCACATCTGGGGAATGTCTCCTAACCAACTGGTTTACCATTCCCCTCTTAATTTTATCCCCTAGACTATTCACATTCTAACTGAGCACATTTATCCCCGATCCCCGTTTAACAGCAGACATTATCGTGGTAAGGAATCAGTTCAATCATAGCTATGTCACCAGATGCAAGAAAAAAATGGAAAAGAATTACAAATATAACTGCACTCAATGCAATCACAATGCCAAAAACCCCCATCACTCTCAATCCCCCTCCCCTTCCCTGCACCCCTGCATATGATGCCCATCCCCAACTAGCAGTGTGCCCGTCGCCCAAACACTAATCTACGAACTAACTAAAGGTAGAAAATGGAAGGACGACCAAAAACCCCCCGCATCCCCCAGCCTCCCCAAACACTTCTTCGATCTGGGTCATTCCACAATAATTGTCAGTTAAACTGGTCTAATCAAAATGTTGACTGTAGAGCCACCCCACCCCCCAATGCACAATACTACACATTAAATCTCACTGCCTTGTTTATTCTCATTCTTGTTGTTCCTCTTCTCCACCTCGATCTCGATCCTCGGATTCGCTCGGATGCTTGCTGTCCAGCCAGTCTGATGCCACCTCATGGTTATCAAAAAAACAGGCCTTCCCGTTAAGTTCCACCCGCAGGCGGGCCGGGAACATCATAGCGTATTTCAGTCCCCTGTCCCTGAGTTTCTTCTTCACCGGCAGGCAGCTCTGTCGTTGTTTCTGCACCATCTGAGTAAAGTCCGGGAAAAAGGAAAGCGTCGCATTGTCATACCGCAAGGGGGTCCCTGCTCTCGCCGCCTGCAAGATTACATCTCTGTCTCAAAAATTCAGGACCCTCGCAATCATTGGGCGAGGGGGGCCCCGGGTCTGGGCCTTCCTCCAGGCACTCTGTGAGCGCGCTCGACTGTGAAAAAGTTACTCAGTCCCTTGGGCTTGAGGGGATTGAGGACAATATCTTCGATAAACAAATCCGGTGTTTGGCCCTCTGATTTCTCGGGCACCCCAAGAATGCGAATATTGTTTCGCCTGGCCCTCCCCTCATATTCATCAAGTTTGCGATCCGCAAGGGTCCACGAGGTCTTCAGGTCTCTTACTTCTTGCTGCAACAATGCCACATCATCGATTAGACTAGCCGTCTTGATTTCAAGTAATTTAACTTTCTCAATCGCCTTCGTTAGATCCACCCGCATCAAGCTTACCTCGATTGTGACTGTGTCCAATTTGTTATCCAAGGTTTCCATTTCCTGGCCTAGGGACGCCTGGACCCCATTTATAGCTGCCATAAGGTCCGTCTGAGTTGGTTCAGTGGAAGGGACTGTTCCGTCACCCCCCACCGACTGAGCCCTCTGCAATTCTGCTGGGGACCCTTTGGGCATGGTATATCAGTCCAACTTATTGGTTTGAATGTTTCTGGACCCCTTGGAAGATCCGGGCAAGGATTTTTCGGTTTCCGGCTTGGTCGCCATCTAGACACCATTGCGTCATCACTGCCGGTCACTGGACTAAGGATTACACCGGGGGGCCAGGGTCAGAGGGCTTCCCGCGGGTCTCCAGGACCCACCAATTCCAGCCGCCACGTCGCCGCACCCCCAGGGGTCTCAGCAAGTCAATACATGGGTTTCCCGACCGGCCAGCGGATGGGGCAGTCTCCACAGGGACACAAAGAACAGATCGCCAAATGTTAGTGCTCTCACTTCCTCCCGCCAAGCAGGCCGTTTGAGTCACCTGTCCAGCTGCGAGGCACAGGAACCCATACCGCGGCAGGGCCACTCCGTTCTCGATGTTCCTCTGCCCCACAGCAGCCAGACCGCACACCTGACCCCACGGCCGGTAGCAGGCACCAACAGGTCCGCCAAGGGCTTCACTCATTGTGCGGCGTCAAACAAATGTCCATAGAATCCGGGACCTTTATCAACAGGTGGATCCCAACAGGACAATGCAGAGTGTACCCAGATAATGCACCTTCGGGGCAGTCCCTCTCCCACTCATCATAGACCTCCCCTCCTGAATAAGGCGTCCGCACCATCACCGCCGTTCATCACACAGTGTGGATGAAGAGCACCCCCCTCGCACCATTTGCTCACTTTATCTGCACCCTCAAACACACAAGCAGTGCAGAACAGGCACAGGAGACTCATGGGGGCCAGCTCCATCAATCCCCTGCACATCGGGGCCTCTGCGTGTAATTTGGGTTCCCCAGCAGCACCACAGTCTATTTCTGCCGAATTCGAGCCGCCGCCCCGCAGTGCAGCGCCTCGCACCAATGCTGGGCGGCTCCACTCTTGTGCTCCACGGGGCTGTCCGGGAGGATCCCTCAGGACCCATGTCTCTCCGCAGCCGCCCGCCTGCTATGCGTACTCCGCAGGGCCCGCCACAGCTCAGAAGGAGCGTCGGGTAGTTTACGGGGCCGGACCGGTGACTTCCGGTTTACGGCCCCGATGTTAATAAACTCGGAGGCGGGCTCCCTATTGACTTGAGCCCCCGGCTTCAGATGACGGTAGGCCACCAATCGCCGGACGGCGTAACTCCGGGGCCGAGCACCGCAGGTGGCCCGGAAAAGCAGCCGGGATATCGCTTCTCTCCTTCTAATAGGGAGTGAGGGTTTGCTGCAGGATTATAGCCAGGATATTAAGGCTGGAAAGGGAGGTCGGCGGAGCCGAGCTCTCACGCGGCCATCTTGGTCTGGCGCGTGGCTCCTCCCCGAGTGATTGATTATAAAGATCAGGCAGAAAGTGCTAAAGTCAATACAACCATTCAAGCGTTCTCTAGTCTTAGAGAATGACCCTCTGGGCGCAGCGTAGCGAATCGCGTGGGCGATTTTCAAAAAGTACACATTATGTATCCAAGTTTCAAATCGAGAAGGTTGAGTATGTTGTTGCATATAATCTTTATTCTATCCATGAAGATATGTTCATTATGATACAACGCTGTTCATGTCATCCAATGGTAACATCTATCAGAATCTTTTTCACTGATCTCAATGCATTTCGGACTCATAAGAGACCCTTCATCAGGGGAATCTAAATAAAAACAAAACAATGAACTTATGGGGGACCACATCCCGAATGATGCATCTCATTCCTTAATTGTTAACGTAATACATGCTCAGTCTCTAATGGTATTATCTGAAGTGAATGGTGTCATGCACATTATTAGTACCTCCAAATGTGACATTAAACGCATTCCTAACGTTACGTAGTCAACAGAACCCCCCCAAAAAATAGTGCATACAAGTGTTGTGGTTCCGTGAATTCTGAACCCGTTTTATAAATGGCATGGTTTCGTTACGAATTTGATATTAGCGAACCGTAACTAGTTAGTGCGGCAAGTATGAGTGTTTTTGTCATGTTAGACCGATGGATTCACTACGTATTTAGGGATTTCGTTTTGAACCCTTGGGTTCTATTTTGTGTGTGGCAGCCATTTTGTGGTTGCCCTCACATAGGCCGATGACTGTGGATGAACTAGTCTTTTAAGTACACGTACACCTTTACCTCCAGTTCGTGCTGACTTCTGTTTGACCTGAGTGAACTGACCCTGTTGCCTGAAGCTGACCTTGTTGAACCAGTTCCTGCCCTTTAGCTGATCTAGATTAAGGATCAGAGCACAGGACGTCGTAAAATTTTCTTGCACACAAACATGCCTTATCTTACTTCTATCTGTTTTTTGTTCCTTCTTTTATGGTCTATTTATGATATGGGTTGTGGTCCTTTCATTATGGGTTTGTCCTGCTTGTCTAAAGAAGAATGTTGGGTTTGTTCAGTGATTGATCATGGGCCGGACAACTGTAAAATGGGTTTGTCGTTATGCAATACTTATTGCTGTGGAAACATGTGATTGGTTGAACTGTAAACTAGGAATGTTTGCCTGAAGCACAATGTTTGGCATAAAAAGGGATGACTTGCTTTGTAATGTTGAGCAGTCTCCTGAGAACTCATACCGTGATGATTTCTAGGACTTCTGTTACTGGCTGCAGCCAATAAATGTGATTTCTGACGCCACCTAAAAGCAATCCGTGTCTCTGTTTGCCAGGACAGGGGAATCCGAAGACATCGGGCGTGTCCCTGACGCCGCCGGTTCTGATTGACCCGGTTCTTCAGTTGGCGCCCAACGTGGGGCAACTTCAGCGGTACCGGTCCAAGCCCGAGGATTGTGAGGAGCTTCGTGAGGAAATTCTGGAGGAAGGCCGCCACTCCATCGACCCCTGTATGTCGACGTGGACCGAAGGTGTTTGCTGCGAGGCTTCCCGCTTTCCGACGGCTACGAAGGACTGCTGCCCTGACTGTCGCCCTGTCTTGGACCCTCGATAGATGATTTGTAGAGCGAGACGATAGACGGTCTTCTGGTGGCGTGACAGATATTTTGGTTAAGTATAAGTGGGTCGCTCCCACAAATTTGTTTGGTTCTTGGTTCTTGGTTGATTCGGCGCTGCAGCAATCTAAGCCGAGGGGCTTGTATATTTGCGAGAGTATCGATAGTCGATAACCCCTTGAAGTTGGAAGCTAGATTAGTGAGCTATAAGATGCCTGGTCTTAGCAAACTTAGAAAATGGTTTAGTTGTGGTTGCAACATGGATTCCCGACTAGAGGACTTGTGTCCGATACCTCCGGTTGGAACTCCGACTTATGAGCTCTATTCAAAACACGGAGTCGATCCTATTACTTATAATGAAGTATGGATCCGCTACACTAAAAAGGATGGTGTTTTACGATGGCCCCAATATGGTAGTTTCGAATCAAATATTTTAGATAATCTAGAAGTTGCGTTATTCAAGAAGAAAGCCCGGCCGGCAATGTTTGACTCCTTTCGCCTTTGGCGTAAAGAAGCCAGACAACGTGAAATTAATCAAGCTAAAAGAGATAAAAGTGAAAAGGTTGTATCAATAATGCAAGCTGCTGTGCAGTTTAAAGAAAACGAAGAAGATAAAACAATTGAGGTGTCAGATAGGCAACGTTGCATGGCCATAGATTAATGTTATCCGGCCTTGCCGTCTCCTCCTCCAAAAGCGATTGAAGATCTTGAGAAAGATCCTTTGATTTCTCACTTGTTGAGATTGCCACCTCCTTATGTACAGGGTGCTACTGCGCCTCCATTATCACCGGTTGTTCCACCCTTTGTTGTTCAACCTCCTGCTGTTGTTCAGCCACCCAGTGCTCCACAGATGGTTTTACCTTCTCCTGCGCAACCCGCTCTAGGGTCGCCAGCTTTGTTACCAGCTTTGCCTCAAACTCCTTTGCCCTCCGCTTCTGAGACTCCTACTGTTCTTATTCCTACACCTTCTTTGCCTCAAAACACTTGGTCTCCTGTTCTTATGTCTGCTTCTTCTCCTTCTGTTCGAAAACGAATGACAGAGACTGTTTCTACTCTGTTGTCTCCATTGTTTGGGTCACTGAATATGACCCCTGTTTCGGAACGTAAGCAGAGTCGTAGTCCACTTCCTGGTTTCGAGGAACGGGCTGTGTGGGATTTGTTGGCTCGTAGATGGATTATAAATGCTTCAAGGTATGATTTGCCAGCAGTTATGGATGTCTTCTTTCAATGGGAACTGCCTAAGCAAAGGTATGTTTTTAATGTGATGTGTATGTTTCTGCGTCAGGAATGGGAAGATAATGATTTGGGTTTGATCGGGGAGGAACTACTTGATGTTCAGTCGGATTTTGCTAAAGGGATGATAGTGGAATCTGATATTACAGACACCGTAGAGACGATACTGGTTTTTAGGTCTAGACTTCCGCCTCAGACATTGTACGAACCTGATTCCTCTGTTAGGAGAAAAGCAAGACAGTATCCAATGAGAGAAGTTCAAACTGTATGGAAGGAAGCAGTTCAGGCTGATGCAACTCGGGGTATTGTTGCCGCTCCGGCGCATTTTCAGCGAATATGGGTACATGTTCCTTGGAAGAGATCAGAGGTCTTGGCTCTAGCAGACCTTACCTGACCCTCGTAAGAATCCTGCTGGTTATTACAAGGAGTTGTCTCAGACAGTAGAAACATGTATCATGAATTTAGCTGACATAGATATGTTGATGGGTAATGTAGTTCCGCAACCTTTGTGGGCGAAGATTCGTCATGAGAATCATGTAGCAGAATTAGGAGATACTTGGGCGAATATTATTGCTGCAGATGGTAGACAAGATCGAGGTGCTAAACCTGAACCTTTAGTTTCAGAATTGCCAGGTAGAATTATTACTTTGATGAAAACGATGATGCCTGCGTTACGAGTGAATTGGGATAAGTTAGCAGCATGTAAGCAGAAGAAAGACGAGAGTGTGCCTGACTTCTTCACTAGGTTTGAAGAGACGTTTATTGATCACAGTGGTCAGGATATGAGTACGGAAGGTGGTCAAAGGTTGTTCGTGGATAAATTTGTCTTTAATTTGCTTCCCGAACTTTCTAATAAGTTGAAAGATTCTGAGAGTTCATGGGCCGTTTCTTCGTCGGCCCAGATATTGGCTACTGCCCAATATTACGAGAATAGGGATAAAGATGAGACGGATAAAGCAGAGAAGAAAACGAAAGATTTAAAGACGAAAGTTCTTTTGCAGCAAGCTTATCCGCCTCGTCAGAATCAGCCTCAGTTTCAGCAACCTCCGCAATTCCAGAGATTGTTACAGAAGCCTGAGCCATATGTTCAGCGATTCTTTCCTGGCCCTAATCAGTGTGCTTATTGTAGAGAAGAAGGTCATTTCAAGAATAGTTGCCCAGCTTTGTTACAGCGTGCGAATGGTGCACCTGGTCAGAGAGGTCGTGGTGGTTTTCAGCAAGCGCCTAGAGGAAGAGGTCGTGGTGTGATTCCCCAGAATGAGCGTTCCTCTTCCCTACAGAATTCTGCGAATTATTTTGACAGACAGAATGCTCCGAGCGGACAGTTTGCCCAGTATTATGTTGAGGATTACTGTGTCGAAGGTGAGAGTGTTGGCTATAATGATAGCTAGGACAGCCATGGGCAAAGAGAGGGAGTAGTTTCAGTTCCAGTAGATCAGAGTGGACCTTATGTTGAAGTGATTATATCAGGTGTAGTAGAGCCTTTTCCTTTGGATACTGGTGCGACAAAGAGTTCTATTATGCATTCTAAACTCCCTGGCGCACCTTTGTCTAGCTTAACTAATGTTTCCGTAGGATTTTTGGGCGCCCCAGTTCGTAACCCAGTTTCTAGTCCTTTGTCCCTTTCCATTGGCCCTTGTGAATTGGAAGCTCCACTTATTCTAACGACTAGTTGTAATGAGAATCTGTTGGGTTTGGATTTGCTGAAAAGATTGTATGCGACATTACATTGTTCTCCTTCGGGAGTACAGCTCACTCTTGGTAAGAAAGTGATTTCTCCAATGTATTTGTCTAAAGATTGTTTGCCACTGGAATTGCGTTCGCTTCCTGATACGCTTTGGGCTACAGGTCCAAATGATGTTGGTCTTTTGCAGATTCCACCGTAGGTTGTTACCCTTAAAACGAATGCTAAGCTACCTCGTATTCCCCAGTATAAAATATCGAGCGATGGTGAGAGAGCTCTTTTGGCGATTGTCTATGATCTGGTTGAGAAGGGTGTAGTTGAAGAAACGAGAGGAAATGTGTGTAACAGTCCTGTTTTGCCTGTTCTTAAGCGTACTGATGCTTCTAAGCCACCTGTATTTCGGTTTGTGATTGATCCTCGAGAAGTGAATAAGATTGTTGTGCCACAGTTTCCTATTGTCCATGATATCACTGCTTTGTTGACGTTGATTCCTGCTTCGGCAGCCTGGTTTTCTGTCATTGACCTGAAGAATGCTTTCTTTAGCATTCCGATCGCTGAGGAGAGTAGGGATATTTTCGGCTTCTCTTTAGGAGGACGAAGCTTCCGGTTTAAGAGAGCTCCCCAAGGTTATTGTGAAAGTCCTTCAATCTATAGTCAGGCGTTGAAAACTCAGCTTGATGGTTTTGTGTTGCCTGCTGGTGCTACTCTTATTCAGTACGTTGATGATTTGTTGATTGCTGCTGATGATGAAAAGATTTGTAAAGAGGCTACTCTTTCGTTGTTGCGGTATTTGTCTGACCTTCACCATAAAGTGTCACCTTCAAAGTTGCAATATTGCCGACAAGAAGTAACCTACTTAGGTCATCTCTTGTCGAAGGAGGGAAGGCGATTGACCCCAGAAAGAATTCAAGCGATTGCGCAAATGAGTGCCATCCACACAGAGAGAAGTTCGAGCTTTTTTGGGTATTACGTCGTATTGTAGGCAATGGATCCCCAACTTTTCACTGTTGGCGAAACCTCTGTTAGCATTGACAATGAAAGATACTCCGTATCCTCTTCCCTGGTCTGATGAATGACGGAAAAGTTTTTCTGAATTACGTGATGCATTGTGTTCGGCTCCTGTGTTGGGTACTCCAGACTATAGCAAGCCCTTTACGTTGTACGTGCACGAGAGAGAAGGATGTGCGTTGTCAGTGTTGACACAATCTTTTGGGGACAAGCAGCGTCCATGGGCGTATTTCTCAGCAACGTTAGACCCAGATGCTAAAGCATTGCCGAGTTGTTTGAGAGCTACAGCCGCAGCTGCCGTTTCCATCCGACAGTCTGCTGGTCTGGTATTGGATAATACGTTGATTGTGATGGTTCCGCATGCAGTGGATACCTTATTAAACATGACTAAGACACAGCACCTTACTAGTGCACGTCTTTCAGGTTACGAGTTGACACTGTTGGCTAGCCATGTTCATATTAGGAGATGTAACGTGTTGAATCCAGCTACGTTGTTGCCGATCTCTACAGAGACGGATGCTCAAGAACAGCATGATTGTTTTCTTCGTACAGAGGAAGAAACAAAAGCTAGAGTGGATCTTAGGGACACTCCTTTTGATAATGTTGATGGTCCGCTGTGGGTTGATGGTTCGTGTTTTAAGCTTCCGAATGGTGAAACGACCGCAGCGTATGCTATCACAACTTTAAATACAGTTGTTGAGACAGCACGCATACCACAGAATTCTGCGCAAGCAGCAGCGCTGATTGCATTGACTAGAGCGTGTGTGTTGTCGGAAGGAAAGCGACTGAATGTATATACCGATAGTCAGTATGCGTTTGGTGTTGCTCAAAGTTTTGGGTGTTTGTGTAGAGAGCGTGGGTTCCTTACTTCCCATGGAACGAAAATTCAGCATGGGCAGTTAGTGAATGAACTTTTGGAATCTCTCACTCTCCCAAAGCAGATTGCAATTGTGAAATGTAGGGCGCATAAGAAAGTTGTGGACGATGTTCGTCGAGGGAATGCGTTTGCGGATGAAGTTGCAAAGGAAACAGCGAAGGATGTGATGAGCCGTATGTATGTTGCAGGCCCAGCTAATTGGGTTATGGCTGGTGGAATGTGTGAAGACACGATAGAAAGTGTGAAGATGATTCAGGCTGAAGCTACAGAAAAGGAAATGAATGTTTGGAGAGAGAGTACGGGTATGTTGGATTCTACAGGTTGTTGAATTGAGTTGTCGGAACACCAGCGATGGTTGTTGCCAGATGCGTATGTGCTCCCAGTGGTTACAATGGCTCATATAAGTTCGAAAGGGATATGCAAGTTGTTGGCTCCAGTTTGGCAGAATGCTGGAATCCCGAAATGTGCAGAGAACGTGGTGAAACATTATATGATTTGTCTGCAATATAATCCTGGTAAGGGAATTCCAACTCCAGCTGGTCATTTTGCTCCTTCGACGTATCCGTTTGAGGTGATACAGTTAGATTATATTCACATGCAGAGATGCAACAACCTAAAATACGTTCTTGTGGTTGTGTGCGCCTTTTCTAGATGGATAGAGGCTTACCCCCTAAAAGATAATACTGCCTTGTCTACAGCCAAGGTTTTGTTGAGAGAGTATTTCCCTAGGTATGGATTGCCGAGAATTGTATGGTCGGACAATGGGAGTGAATTTGTGGGTCAGATCATGAAGAAAGTATGCTCTGGATTAGGAATTAACCAAAAGTTCCACGCAGCGAATCACCCCCAGTCTACTGGACTTGTTGAATGTTACAATGGTACGCTTAAGCTGAAATTGGCTAAGGTACAAGCGAGCACTGGTCTTATATGGCCAGATGCCTTGCCGTTGGCTCTTTTGTCGACAAGGACGACTGTACATTCTAGAGTGGGACTTAGTCCGTATGAGATTGTGTTTGGTCGTCCAGCGAATGTTTGGAGTGTGCCTCGTCCGAAAGAATACAGCAGTATTGAATACCCTATGTTGGTGGATTACTTACATGACTTGACTGCTAAATTACGTGTTCTCCACCAACAGGTCTATGACACTCTGCCGACAGCCAATACAGATCCAGGCCATGTACTTGAACCTGGACAGTACGTTCTTGTGAAGAATTTTCAGCGTACCAAGAACTTACAGCCTAGATGGACCGGCCCCTATCTGATTTTATTGGTTACTAGAACCGCTGTTAGAGTAGCAGGCAAAAAGAACTGGGTGCATGCCACCCATTATAAAAAAGTTCATTTGCCTTTGCCATATGATCAGTGGGTCCCTAGATTCATTCCATTTAGTGATGCTCATTTGACATGGACACGGTCTGAACGTGAGGATGATGAAGTTCTACAAGCTGCTGTGCCTCCGCATTTGAGATTGGACACCACTGAACCTGAACTATTATTCCAAAGTCAAACGAAGCCTGGAAAAGACCGTTATAATCTACGACCTAGGGACAATGAACTAATAAAGTGAATAATTCCTTTTTGATTTTTGGAACTGAACTCTCTCAGCCAATAAACTTTTTTGGTATATTTTTGTAAACCACCATCCGGGTTCAGCTGTAGGGTCAGGGTGTAAAGACTAGGGAGTGCAGCCGAAGACGCAAGGTCGACGGTTCTGGTTGGTCTAAGGGAGTTCCCTGGGCTGACAGAAGCATTCTTTAGCAGAAGAAAACCAACCGCCGTGAACAGCATCGGTTAGAGGATGGAGTTTTTTGAGATTGAGAGAGCTGCCGAGAAAATGAACTTTAAAATGAAACTGTGTAAACTAATGAGTAGCAAATGTTTTTTGATAACATGTCTTTTAATGTTACTTAGCATAACGATGTTCTTAGTGGGATATCTTGTTTTTTCTTCCCAATTGACTTCTGCACCCACCTCCCAACCTATGTCTTTTCCTACTACTACTTCTTTGCATTCTTTTCATACTTTACCTGAACACGAGCAAATTAGAAGGTCGGAATTTGTGAATAATTCTTTTGTACAACTTCTGCATCAACACCAGTTAGTAGTAAACACCACTAATTGTTGGGTGTGTGGTCTTATGCCGCATACTATGGATAGAGGTATTCCTTATTTGGTTCTGCCATTCAGTTACAATGGGTCCGTATGGGCATATCAGACGATGTTTGTTTATGCCATCGAAGTTTATCCCCTGCGTTCCATGAGAGATAACTCAGGTAATAAAGCCTTGGTGAAGGGAATTACAGATATGAGTAGAGATATCGAAAAGTATAAGACTATTCCCAAGGATGAGTTATTAGCATATGTTGGCTGGAATGCAACCGGATATAGTATTAGTCTGGGTGAGAAGCAGAGACGAAAAAGGTCACCTCCGATTTGGATTGTACCCCATCGTGGTCATTTTTGTCTGCAAGTGAAAGGCAAGAATCCGAGAGCTCATTTAGGGAAGAGTGTTTGTACTCAGACGTATGTTTTTGCGTCCCAAACTTCCCCACCGTTTTTAGCAGCTAAGGGCACGTATTTTGTCTGCTATGATAGAGCACATACATGGTTGCCTCCTGATTTTTTGGGCACATGTTATGTTGCATATTTGTTGCCCCCTACGTATACTGCTGCTGTAGATTACCACAGAACGAGAGTTGTTAGAGGTGTCTTCGATCAGGAAGATACCGCTGGACAAGAAGTGGGAGACTTCTTTAAGGGTTTCCTACCATTTTGGGGACCTATGGTAAACAGTAGAAACTTACGGCAATTAACGAGAGTGGTTGAATTCACCATAAATGAAACTGCCGGTGCCCTTAGTAATTTGACCGCTGAGCTTCAAGCGGATCGCCTTATGACATTACAGAATCAAATGGTTTTAGATGTCATACTTGTGGACGGAGGAGGGGTATGTAAAGTGATCCAATCGAGTTGCAGCGTTTTCATTCCAGACAATGCTCCTACAGTATACCAGGCCATTTTTAAGTTACATAAGATCTCCGAGTCTATACATGTGGATAATGACGATTGGTCGTTGACTGGATGGTTTTGGGGATTAATATCCACTTGGGGATGGAAGATTCTGATGATCATTGGGATGGTTTTCGCGATTCTCTTCTCATGTTGTCTCTGTGTACAGTGTGGCCCTGCCATATGTGGCCTTTGTGCTACTACGTGTGTGAGAAGACCTGTCTCGAGAGAAGTCCAGAGTAATAGGATGATGCTCCAGCAGCATCTTGATGATCTGATGAATATTGACATCGACTCAGACGCAGACTGAGTGATTGCCTATGTAAGGGCAAAAGGAGGGGCTGTGGTTCCGTGAATTCTGAACCCGTTTTATAAATGGCATGGTTTCGTTACAAATTTGATATTAGCGAACCGTAACTAGTTAGTGCGGCAAGTATGAGTGTTTTCGTCATGTTAGACCGATGGATTCACTATGTATTTAGGGATTTCGTTTTGAACCCTTGGGTTCCATTTTGTGTGTGGCAGCCATTTTGTGGTTGCCCTCACATAGGCCGATGACTTTGGATGAACTAGTCTTTTAAGTACACGTACACCTTAGCTCCAGTCGTGCTGACTTCTGTTTGACCTGAGTGAACTGACCCTGTTGCCTGAAGCTGACCTTGTTGAACCAGTTCCTGCCCTTTAGCTGATCTAGATTAAGGATCAGAGCACAGGACGTCGTAAAATTTTATTGCACACAAACATGCCTTATCTTACTTCTATCTGTTTTCTGTTCCTTCTTTTATGGTCTATTTATGATATGGGTTATGGTCCTTTCATTATGGGTTTGTCCTGCTTGTCTAAAGAAGAATGTTGGGTTTGTTCAGTGATTGATCATGGGCCGGACAACTGTAAAATGGGTTTGTCGTTATGCAATACTTATTGCTGTGGAAACATGTGATTGGTTGAACTGTAAACTAGGAATGTTTGCCTGAAGCACAACGTTTGGCATAAAAAGGGATGACTTGCTTTGTAAAGTTGAGCAGTCTCCTGAGAACTCATACCGTGATGATTTCTAGGACTTCTGTTACTGGCTGCAGCCAATAAATTTGATCTCTGACGCCACCTAGAAGCATTCCGTGTCTCTGTTTGCCAGGACAGGGGAATCCGAAGACATCGGGCGTGTCCCTGGTGCCGCCGGTTCTGATTGACCAGGTTCTTCAGTGTGGAATAGAACGTGATGAACTTTAAAAGGAAAACGTGTGATAAAATTGCATGATAATCCGCAAGAGTGAGGGTAACACAACAGTTTGGCAGTGATTCTATAAATATAGACGCCGGTGTTGTTCAAACCGTGCTCAAGTTTAAACACGTGTCAATGGTAAAACGCCGCAAAAGAAAACAGCAATGTTTTCAAAGTGCACGGTGATGTCTGAAGAATAAAGATTCGCGGGTGAACCTAAAGTGTACCATGCATTTAAAAGAACTGCATCCAGAGCATGAGTAACACTCTCCGTCTATTGACATTGTGCCGCCGGTGTCTTACCGTCCAATAATGTAACATTTCAGTGCAACGTCTTTCTAATGCTCGGCATCGGATTAAGCCATGTCGCCGGCATCTTGGTTAGTTGAAGGTAAAAGATAGTGAAAACGGCCTAGCGGTCACGTCGTGAACACTAAGCCGCTTGCGGGTGTATGAAAGGTTTAAAAGTTCTGCTCCATGTTGCAACAAGTGAGTTATAAACAGTGCACTAGGTGAACGAGAATGGACGAAAGTAAATGCTATTAATGTGAATGCACAAACGTCAAATTGTGCCCTGTACTGTGGTCAAGAAAACAAAGGGTAATGATGAAGATAAGCAGGAACAAGGTAAAAAATAACATAACAAAACATGAATAAAAAATGAAAATATGAAAGTAACAGGTTCAAGGTAAGGAAATTGTAAAGCAGTCACAAATAACATGCAAATTCCAAGCGATCATTGAGTCCCTTGAGTTTCATAGAATCCAACAGACAAATCCAGTAATTCTCCCTCTCTAAAAGGAGATTGTTGAATTTTCCTTCAGTTTTTTCCACGACCTCCAGAATGGTGAACTTCAACTGTGCAATGTTCTGATGGTTTTCACTAAAGTGGGTAGCTACAATTGACTTGATGTTCTTCGTACGAATATTGCTGTTCTGTTCATGTATACGAGTCTTTGTTTTTTTGTTGGTTTTGCCAACATAAATGAGGCCACAGGGGCATTTTTTAAAGATAGATTACATTCGCAGTGTCACAAGTGGCTGTGACATGTAGCTTAATCGGAGTACCTCTCATGGGATGCATGATTGTGTTGCTTTTAATGATGTTGTGGCAGTTGCTACAATTATGACAGGGGATGGTCCCTTGGTTTGAAACCAAGTGTGGTTTGTCAGTTGGTCTTATGAGTTCCTGGATATTTTTACTTCTAGTATAAGCGAATCTGGGTTTGTTGCAAAAAATGCCCTTGAAATCAGGTTCACATGCCAATAATGGCCAGTGTTTCTTAATGGATCGCTTGCATCGATGGCTCATGGTGGAGTATCTTGATACCACCACCATTCTAGGTTGGTCAGATCTTGTTACTGGTTTTAATAATTCACTTCGAGTTTTTTTGGTGACTTTCATGACCGCTTGTTGAGGAATTTCCTTAGGGTATCCACGTTCTTGAAAACGGCGTACCATATTGTCTGTCTGTGTCTGTAGTTCAGAATGCTCAGATACAATTCTTTTGACTCGCAAAAGTTGCGAGAAGGGTAAGTGATTCTTCAATGGAAGTTGATGAAAGCTTTGATAATGCAATAGATTATTTTGATCAGTCGGCTTCTTGAATAAGGTAGTCTAAATTTTATTCCCTCGTCTGATCAATAATACATCCAGATATGCAAATGAAATGTTGTTGGTAGGATAAGTAAACTGTATACCATCATTAATGGTGTTCAAGTGTTCCAATGCAGATGTTAAAGAGGAATGCGTGCCTGGCCACAATAAAAAAATGTCATCGATATAGTGTAAGAATAACCAAGCATGTTTCTTCCAAGTGTCCAGGCTCAAAATGTGTCTGTTCTCAAACACATTCATAAAGGTATTCGCGTAGACTGGAGCTGCACAATTGCCCATCGAAGTGCCTGTTAGTTGCAAATAGTATTCGTCATCCCATCTGAAGAAACTTTGATATAATGTGAATGCTAAAAGTTCCATGAGAAAAACCTGGAAATCATGACTCAATTGTGAACATAAGAGAATATCTTCGACTGCTTTAATCCCTAAATTGTGTGGGATGGAGGTGTAAAGAGATTTGACATCGATGGTACACATCCACACTTATTCAATTTTGTTCAGAAAATCTGTAGTTTCTTTGACATAAGTATTCGTCTTATTTATTTATTTTATAGTTTTATAGAGCGCGAACCAGACCTGTTAGGGTATCAGAGCGCTTTACAGGATTAAGGGGTAATATACAAGCGTAGGGACCGGAGGGATCAAATTGGGCAAGGTAGGGGATACATATTACAGGAAAAGCATGCTGCACGTTTAAAGTCCAGGCTACATGCGATGTAAAAATTAAAACAGGTAGATACATTATACAAGAAGGCACGCAGTCTCAGCTCGTGGGGGGGGATGCCCAGTAGTGCAGTATAGGTATCATCCGTAGAGGCCATGGATATTGCCGAGGTGGCGAGTGGGGCAAGTCAATAGGTGACTGTAAAGTATTCATTAGGCAAGGTATTTTCCCATTAAGAAGGTTTTGGTTTCCTTCCTAAAGTGTGCCAAGGACGGAAGTCTTCTAATGGCGGGTGGGGTACAGTTCCAAATTCTTGGCACGGCCCCATAGAAGGCCAGATTGTAGGTTATTTTCTTCCGGAAGAGTGCTGGTTGCAGCAGCAGGTCTTTGGCAGATTGAAAGTTTTTGGCTCCTCCGGATACCACTAATTTGTGTGCGAGAAATGAAGGGAAATTGGAGAAAAGGGCTTTGTGAGTAATGCAGGCCAGTTTAAATTGGATTCTGGCCTCTAAGGGAAGCCAGTGCAGAGCTTTGAGGTGTGGGGAGATGTGGTTGAATTTCTTTGAGTCAGTTAGGAGTCTGGCGGCAGTGTTGAGGCAGGCTTTCAAAGGGGCCAGGGAGTTCTTGGGTAGCCCTGTGAGAGTAGAGCATCCATATTCTAATCTGGAAATGACCAATCCCTGGGTTGCCGTTTTAAGGTCAGCCACATTGAGGAAGGGTTTTAGATTTCTTAGGTAACTCAGGTGGAATCTGGCCGTTTTGGCCATCGAGTTTATATGGCCGCGCATGTTCAGGCTGCATTCAATGGTTATTTCAAGAGATTTTGCTGAGTCAACAATGGTAGGAGGGCAGTTTACTGCTGTGATGGTTTTGATCCATTCCTGGATGTCTGGATTGGGTTTGTGTGGGAAGATCAGGAGAAATTCAGTTTTATTTGCGTTGAGTTTTAGCTGGTTGGCCTGTGAACCAGTGGACTGTCAGCTTCAGGGCCTCGTTCAGGGAGAGAATGTCCCCAGGGGAAGAGATTTTTTATATAGATCTGAGTATAGTCTGCGTACATAAGGTAGGATATGTTGACGGCACGTAGCACCTCAGTGAGAGGTTTAAGGTAAAGGTTGAAGAGGGAGGGGAGAGGGTTGATCCTTTGGGGACTCCAACCATAACCGGAGAGGGGGCGGATAGATTACCCTTGATGGTGAGCCGTTCTGGAGGAAGGATCTAAACCATTCAAGGACCATGCCATTCAACCCCATCCTACGTTTGAGGCGTTCTAGGAGAATTTCATGGTTAAATGTATCAAAGACAGAGGACAGGTCTAGGAGGATTAGGAGACAGGGTTTGCATAGGTCGAGGGCTTGGAGGGCGTCATCCACTATGTGGAGGAGGGTGGTTTCCGTGCTGTGACCTGGTGTGAACCCTGATTGGAAGTCATCTAGCAGGTGAAAGTTGTTGATGTGTAGGCTTAGCTGCTGTTGCACACATTTTCCCAGAACTTTGGCAAGGAGAGGGATGTTGGATATGGGTCTATAGTTCTCAGCTGAGGCACGGTCCAGCGTTGTTTTTTTAGGATGGGGATAACTTGGCCAGCCTTGAGCGAGTTAGGAATTGAGCCCTGTGCGAGAGAGGCTTTGATTATTGAGGTCCAGGAAGGGATGAGAGGCGGCAGCTAGGCAGTTAGAGGGGAGAGAATCATTAAAGTGATTGTTCGGTTTTAAGGAGGCAAGAATTCTCGAAATAGAATGTTCGTCATGGGTTTTAAACTTGGACCAGTGCGCTATGTTTTTGGGAGGACAGCTCGGAGAGAGAAGGTGGAGCAGGCAGATTTTGATTTTGGTTGGGAGTAGCGGATTTAAGTTCATTTCCAAGGGCACAGATTTTGTTGCAGAAGAAGGAAGAGAATTCCTCGCTTGATATTAGGGGTTTAGGTGTTTCTTTGGTGGTTTTCGCTAGTTTGTTGGATTGGTGTTTGAACAAGTCGAACAGCTTGCTTGGTCGATTTTTGGTATTCTCTAGTTCAGATCTGAAGAATTCTTT
This sequence comes from Lissotriton helveticus, assembly GCF_964261635.1. Classification (NCBI taxonomy): domain Eukaryota; kingdom Metazoa; phylum Chordata; class Amphibia; order Caudata; family Salamandridae; genus Lissotriton; species Lissotriton helveticus. The sequence continues at coordinate 217,088,476 of NC_136067.1, read as the reverse complement.
TTCTTATTGTAGGCATTTCTGGCCTGGCGGAGAAGTTTTAGATGTACTGCTGAAGGGTGTTGTTTCCAATTTCGTTCAGTCTGTCGAAGGGATCTCCTCTCCTTGTTGAGGGATCCGCTGAACCAGGGATTTTGGTCTTTGACCTGGGTTCTTTTTAATTTTAGTGGTGCCAGGTCATCGAGAATGTCGGATATGGTTGAGGAATAAAGAGTCGCTAGGTTGTCGACCGAGAAGTACTGAGGGGGCAGGGGGAGGTCAGACACACAACACGCTGCCAGTTTCTCGTGATCAAGGTTCTTAGTGCCTTTAACCCATCGTTTGGGAATCACAGGTTGAGGTGTCCATGTTTTGTGGGTGCTGGGCAGGAGGAAGGTGATGGCATGGTGGTCAGACCAATCGCAGGGGTCAATAGAGAGAAGTTTGACCGCTGATTCCTTAGCAATGATCCAGTATAGAGTGGCGCCTCTCGAATGAGTAGGCAGGGAGCAGGCTTGGGTAAGGGCTTGATCAGCCAAGAAGTCTCTGATGGCATTGGCCTGAGGGTCCTTAGGATCGTTCCAGTGCAGGTTAAAGTCGCCAAGGAAAATGTCATTAGGGTTTGGAGAAACCTTGGCTGTGATGATTTCCATGAGGAGGTCCGTAAAGGAGTCAGTCTTGCCTTGGGGGTGGTAAAAGATGTGAAGTTTTCACAGCTGAGATGTGTTGTTGAAGATGGAGAGCGCAAGGTATTCGCAGGAGTCTGTGGGGTCCACTGGCAGTTCCGTAACAAGGAGGTTAGAGTGGTGGATGCAGGCATTGCCACCCCCTTTTTTCTTTGGGTGCCTTTCCATCCTTACAATGTTATAGTTGGGTGGGACTAAGAGGTCTAGATAGGGGGATGAGGATTCCTTGAGCCAGAATTGAGTCAAGATCGCTAGGTCCACCTTATGACTCAGGATGAGGTCAGCGACATCAGATGCATGCTTTACAGCTGACCGGCAGTTTATTAGGAGGCCGTCTTAATCACAAATTGTTGTAGGTGTGCATCCAAAAATGTGCCCACCGGCTCATGTATGCTCCCCTTGGTTGACACGATTGGACGGAAAGGTGGACACTTGAGGTCCTTGTGAATTTTGGGAAGCATGTATAGGGTTGGAGTTTTTGGATTGAGTTGTATCAGAAATGTTTTGGCCTTGTCATTGATGACTCAATCTTCAGTGGCCTTGTTTATGATTTGGAGTAGTTGCTCCTGAAAACGGTCAGTGGGATTGTATCCAAGTGGAATATATGTCTCCCGATCACTTACATGCAAGTTAACTTGCGCTTTGTAGAAACATGTGTCCATTAACACAAGTGTGCCCCCTTTATTTGATAGATGATACTTGGATTGTTGGAAAGTTTCTTTAATGTGTTATATTCATTCTTGGAAAGGTTCTGTAGCTTCGAACGTTTTTTGAAGTCGAATTTCAGCATGTAATTTTTGACCAAATTCTCAAAAGACTCTAATGTTTTGTGGGTCACGGGTGCTTGGTTAGCGCTCTTATTACTGAGATGGTTTAACTGACTGTCTTCTTCTTTATCTGGAATTTGCACAATATTTTCTAAAAAATGTCAAAGCCTTAAATTGCGCATAAGCTTGAATAAGCTAACATCCAGTTCCAATTTGTTGGTATGATGTGTGGGTACATAGGAAGTACCTTTCTGTAAAGTCTGAATTTCCATCTGATCAAATTTATAAGATGAAATGTTGATAACCAATTGGTTGTCATTTACGTTTTCTTCCCCTTGTTCCGCCTGCCCGTTGTTGTGGGGACTTTCAAACTGGATGCCGCTTGATCTGCGTCTTTTGCCCCTCCTGGGTCTTCGCTGTCCTTTTGGCCTTCCTCCAAACAAGGCACACCAGTGGTTGATTGTGTACCAGCAACACAATCAACCACTGACTGTGCGTCCTCCTGTGGCCATTCAGCAGCTCATTTGCACTACTCCATCCCTATTTTGCTACTGTATTCAATGGTTTCCATTGGACCACCACCATCTGTCATAATTACCCCAAGTACTTATCTGGGTTCTCCACCATAGAGACAGCAACCCAGTTCATAAATACATAGCCCCATAATCAGGACCACCTGGGGTGGTCTTTTTCTAAACTGCCCAAACAAAACCTCCCATTATGACAACTGACAATCCTGGCGTCACTGCGTTGGGTCCACCAATCTTTAATCTCACCCTCAGGACCGACAATCGACCTTTGGGTCCCCTTTTCTAACCCATTCAGGACTCCTTTGTAAGCCCAACCACCTCATGGATACTTGCCCATGGTCCTCTGAGGCGCGTTCAACCTTTTTCCATATGCTCTCCCGTCTAGGACTAAAACTTCCTGACTCCCAATATGGCACCGGCATAGCCTATGTGCTGCATGTTTCAGCGCTGTGTCCAAAGACGTTGGAAGTGGATATACATGGAGCCACACTGATGGCTTCTACACCTCCGGACCAGCAGTGTGAGGGGTATGTCGGAAGCCCATAACCTGCATCGACTGCTGTAAGTATTACTACTCTCATGCCCTAACCCCAGGCTCCTTGCGTATCCTGCTCAGCCACTCCCGCCTCATTAAATTGCTGTCACGGCCGATCAACAACAATGGAAACAGAACTCATATGGGCTGCCCGGCCCTCCTTCTTCATTTTTTTATATTTCAGAACCATCTGTACGCACAATAGCGTTCCGCACTGACCAGTCTGATTGAGGCACTATACCTAATAATTAGTAGATATGTTTCCTTGCTCTTATGCCAAGCACAGGATTTGCTAGGAAGTGTTTTATCATTATATAACCAAATCCCGTGGGTGGGTCCACCTCTCCTTGGTTCATGGTGGCTGTCCGCTCCGTATCAAGCTCATGCTGAATGCAACAGTTGAAAGAGTGTTAAAGTATAAACCTAAGGTCGCGAAACATGATGTTTCCCGTGCTGGTTTTGCCAAGGTTGAACAGCTTAATCACAATAAGACACTTATGGCAACAAATGGAACCATGCATCCATTGTCTGCTTTTGATAGCAAGATTCTGGATAAATTAACATGCCCTTAGAAAATGTACATATACTGTCACCAGGCTTTTTTTTTTTTTTTAAACGTTCTTGTACAGACATGTCTACCCGAACACATATGTTCGTAACTGTGATTTTCTTTACCCCCAAATCTAGGTCTGCACCCAGGAATATACTACATACTAATGTAAGGTATACAGGGCATGATTTATACCTGTTTAACAGAGTATCCCTGTTTTTGTAGATGAAGTTTAATTGGTCGTGATAAAATGCTGTGATCCTAGAAGACAGTAAAAAGCATGAAACAAGTTGACCCCAGACTTACACTAACTAGAGGCTATGTTTCACCAACTTGCCCAGATATGAGGCTGCACTACGTCACAGGTAAGTCACAAACTGATTTATTTGCAGATACAGCCAGCTTCTCTTCCCTAATAGTGTCCCCTGGCCTGACGCGTTTCAGGTAATCCTTTCCCTTTCTTCAGAGGCCCACAAGAGCAAACATCATCCCGTGCAGCTGCACTGTCACCTGCATCCTTTTCAAGCTTCAAATGGCCTCCGGTGTGCCCTTTAATTTATTCACTGCTCCAATGCATGCTGGGACCTGCAGTTTGTTTATGCATGTTTAATCACCCTCCAGTGGGTTTGATGCGCTTGCGAAGTTCTGGGGACCAGTGTAGCCCTCCATTTGGCCCGAAAAAGTCTCTGGCTGTCTCTTAATCCAAGCACCTGTTCCGCCGATCACAGGGAGAAAGCTCTCCCTCCGCGCAAACCATGCTGTTTTAAATGGCGGTGCGTCGCCTCCGCGGCCGGAACCGCCGCGTACATAATGTCTCACCAACTTGCCCAGATATGAGGCCGCACTCCGTCACAGGTAAGTCACAAACTGATTTATTTGCAGATACAGCCAGCTTCTCTTCCCTAATAGTGTCCCCCGGCCTGGCGCATTTCAGGGAATCCTTTCCCTTTCTTCAAAGGCCCACAAGAGCAAACATCATTCTGTGCAGCTGCACTGTCCCCTTCATCCTTTTCAAGCTTCAAATGGCCTCCGGTGTGCCCTTTCATTTATTCACTGCTCCAATGCATGCTGGGACCTTCAATTTGTTTATGCATGTTCAATCACCCTCCAGTGGGTTTGATGCGCTTGCGAAGTTCTGGGGACCAGTGTAGCCCTCCATTGGGCCCGAAAAAGACTCTGGCTGTCTCTTAATCCAAGCACCTGTTCCGCCGATCACAGGGGAAAGCTCTCCCTCTGCACAAACCATGCTGTTTTAAATGGCAGTGCGTCGCCTCCATGGCCGGAACCGCCGCGTACATAATGTTTCACCAACTTACCCAGAAATTAGGCTATATAGACCATTTCATCTATCACTAGCTGTCTAATCACGTTTTTAATCATGAGAAAGAGACCTGATAATTAAAATTGTTTTTTTAGACTCTCTTTAATCATTTTCAATACATGTACCCTTCCCTCATTCTACTTACACCCACGTACCAAGCATGCACCTCATTCTTCACGCCGGCTAAAAAGAAAAGAACACCAGCAAAGAGCCCCCTCGAGGGGCCTGTTAGGCATTGCAGTGCCAGCCCAGCGAGGAGCTGCCCAAAGATGAAGCATGATAGCCCTTAGGGTGTGTGAATGCTTTTGCTCCTAAAAGGAGCCCTCTCCCAGACTACCCTGGTTTCACCAGGAGACCTAGACCCCTATACAGGATCCGCACGCTCCTCTCTTCTTTGAACATTCAACGACCACCACCACATGAGAAACGTATAACTTAAAAATGTCATTCAAACTATTAGAATACCCACATTACTAACTTAAAGAACATGTTTATACACATATATTTGTAGTAACTTTTAAAAAACTGTTTGAATACAACTTCCTTTTTCCGCAATGACGCAGGGATTTACGATGATTACAGTAACAGCGACGTCCAGCCTTCTTTAAGAGGTGTAAAACACATATATGCACACATTTTACAGTATTTTAGACACTTGGGGTTTAGAACTGCACTGTTTAAAGTCATATTTTTGTAGGGAGTTTGTGTAAAAGCAATCATTTAAGCTAATTTTCCATTTTTGGGGTGACGCCGGATGTTGCGATGATATCTGTAGCCGTGATTGTGAATACGTCAAAGGTGCATCAGTCTATCAATGCTTATGTAATGAACTGCTTGACTGCCTCAGTGCATCTATGAGTAGGTGTATCAGTGTCGCAATGGGTCTGTGATTGGTTGCATAAGTCTCTAACTCAATCTCTGAGTAGATGCATGAGTGCCTTTGTGCATTTGTAAGTATCTAACTGTCTGACTGGATATGTGAGTGGATACATGAGTGTCTAAGTGGGTATCTGAGTGGGTGAATGAGTGGGTGCATGAGTGTCTGAGAGGGTCTGTGAGTGAGTGCATAAGTCTCTCAGTGGGTCTATCACTGGCAGCATGAATGTCTGAGTGGTTTTGTCAGTGGGTGTGTGGATCTCTGAGTGCAACTGTGAGTGGCTACATGAGTCTCTGAGTGTATAACTGACTGGGTGCATAAGTTTCTGAGTGGGTCTATGAGTGGGTGTATGAGTTTCCCAATGGGTCTGTGAGTGAGAGCATAAGTCTCTGAGTGAGTGAGTGAGTGAGTGAGTGAGTGAATGGGCGCATGCATGAGTGTCAAAGAGGGTCTGTGACTGGGAGGAAGCGTGTCTGGGTGGGTCTGTGATTGAATGCATTAGCCTTGAGTGGGTGAGTGGGAGGCTGAATGTATATCTGCGTGAGTTTGTGAGTGGGTGTGTGGGTTTCTCAGTGTATTAGTGAGCGACTGGGGTCCATAAGTCTCTGAGAGGGCTGTGACTGAGTATGAGAGTGACTGTATGGGTGTGCGAGTGGGTGTATGAGTGTCTGAGTGGATCTGTAAGTGGGTGTATGAGTGTCTCAGTGGGTCTGGAAGAACATATGTGAGTGGGTCTGTAAGTGGGTAGGTGAGTCTCTGAATGGGTGCATGAGTGCCCAGGTGGGTCTGTGAGTAGATGTAAGAGTCTCTAAGTCAGTATGAGACTGTACGCATTAGTCTATGAGTGGGTCTCTAAGTAGGTGCATGAGTCTCTGAGTGGGTCTGCACATGAGTGCGTGCCTCTCAGAGTGCATCTGTAAGTGGTTGCATGAGTATCTGAGTGGGCCTGTGAGGGGGTGCATGAGTGCCCGGATGGGTCTGTGGGTGTGTGTAAGAGTCTCAAAGTAGGTATGAGACTATACACATGAGTCTATGACTGAATCTCTAAGTAGGTGTGTGAATCTCTAATGGGTATGTACATGGGTGTGTCACTCTCTGAGTGTGAGTCTGTAAGTGGGTACATAAGTACCTGAATGGGTATGTGAGTAAGTGAATGAGTGTCTGAGTGGATATGGGGCTGAATGTTCAAGTGTGTGAGTGGGTATGTGAATGGGTGTATAAGTGTCTGAGTGAGTTTGTGAGTGCATACATGAGTGTGTGACAGTGACCAGCAAGTGTGTACAAATATATATATGTATATATTTGTATGTTTCCACCAATATTTGCGATGTCACTGTGATATTTGCTATGTCCCCACAATGGTAAATGAGGGGCCGCGCTGGCGGTCACAGGGTCATCGCAAATATAGCATACGATTAAAAAACTGTCAACACACCCATTTCACAAACATGGGGTCAGAGTATCTCCTCCCTGACCCCATGTGTTAGCTTTGACACAAATTTTCAGACCCGGAAATCATTCCGGAATGAGAAAATGGCGGCCACAACTACCTGTTCAGGTTGCGTCCAGTCAATCACAGCATTATCGATGGCGCACACATCCGTGATTAATCAATAACGACTGCAAAATATCCACGGCCAGATATATAGCTATAATGTTTGGCTTACATTTCTCAAAAACTACTGGACGGATTTGCACAAAATAACAAACATCACAGTCTGTGTAACAACATCTACCTTTCTGACACATTTTGAGTAATTAAGTCTAGCGGTTGGGGCTGTAGGTTTGACAACGCTTTCCTATGGGAATGAACATTACAAACTCACCCTTTTTTCATGCACCTATTTCTACGTCCCACCAGTCCGGACACCCCCAAACTTTCCATGACACACAGAACCTACTTTGATAATTTTTGAGAAAATTTCATGAAGAGTGATCAAACGATGACAGTTACAGGCAACTCAAAAAATGCTTTCCCTATGAAAACTAGGTCCTAACTATATCTACCTACTGGCGACTGCCAGTAGGTAATATATATAAAACAGGCTCCAACACGCTTGGGCTTGTTTGTAAATAGGCTTGTATTGTGGCTTAAGGAAACAAGTTTCGACCGTCTCCGCGACTCTGTATATATGGATATATATTATTTTTTTTATATATATAATATTTAATTTAATTTAATTATTCAAAACTATATATAGAAATATAGATTTATATAAACACTTATATAGTTATATGTGATATAGGCAGTGTTTTTGGATATTAAATCTGGAGCTCGACTCACTCACTGCCAAATGCCCACTGGAGGTAATGCTAATGAGCAAAGTTGCGATGGTGCAGGAAGGGATTCAGGGAGTGGTGATTCCTCACTCTGATCGTGCCGGAGGACAGGCATTACCGCAGGAACATCGCGTTATGCCAACATCACGCGAAAACAATCTCTGGACAGCATGAATAAATTAAAACCTCACTATGTATTGATGCAGGCACGAAAAAAAGAACATTAATTTTAAAGGCATATGGATTTCACAAGCTTCCATGCAGTACAATGCCAGTGATAATGCATCATGGGGACTGTAGTATTGAGAGACTGTCACATGATTTTCAAATTAAAAGGCGCCCATGTTTGCACTGTGCATTTTACTAAACTCCATCTGTGATCAAGGCAAAGGATGCTGAAACGCGTAAGAAGGAGTACTTACTGTGCTTCTGTGCCTGCGATTAAATGCTGTTCTCCAGTAAAGGGCCTCATGTTGTTTCTAAAGGGAGTCAATGGATGGGTCTCTCCGGGGACCATTGTTTGAGTGAGACCGCGCTGTAGAGTCTGGGGCTCCTGTGCCTGGAGGCAGTGTTTTTGGATATATACATATATATACTTAACTATATGTGTATATATACATACACACATTTATATTTATGTATATATATATATATATATATATATATATATATCAACATTCCACTAGTGTCCACACTTCAGGATGCACTCCCCATTGGCAACTTTTGTTAATCCAGGCAGCAGCGCAGACGACAAACTATAGGCTCAATCAAGAAAGCCTTACGTGTTTCAGACAGTATGCATGTCCTTGTTCACAGGCTCCATTTGGCAGAATTAATTTTATCAGGAATTAGGGCTGGATTCAAAGACTACTGTTCCCAGAAGACATCGGGACATTCAGAGGCCGCACCTGGGGCCAATAAAGGTATTGGAGTAATTCATCAGCAGTCTTTGTGCCTTTTCATTTCACTGCTGAATGGAGCCTGTGAACAAGGACATGCATATTGTATGAAAACGCGTAAGGCTTTCTTGATTGAGCCCATGGTTTGACGTCTGCGCTGCTGCCTCGATTAATGAAATTTTCCAATAGGGAGTGCATCCTGAAGTGTGGACACTTGTGGAACATTGATACAGACGCGGCAGTCCAGCCGTGGGGAGGCACCACCGCGGGCGCAACGGGCCCTGGGCGCGGTGAAATCCGAGCCGATACTGGGCCATTGGTATGGCAAGAATGTTGGGCAGCGCAGGGCGCTTTCCATGGGATGCCCACTTATGGCATAATTATTGAAGATTATGTTCGTTTGGCAGAATTATTTTTATTAGGAATTAGGGTTGGATTCAAAGACCACTGTTCCCAGAAGACATCGGGACATTCAGAGGCCGCACCTGGGGCCAATAAAGGTATTGGAGTAATTCATCAGCAGTCTTTGTGCCTTTTCATTTCACTGTCGAACGGAGCCTGTGAACAAGGACATGCATATTGTCTGAAACGCGTAAGGCTTTCTTGATTGAGCATATAGTTTGTCGTCTGCGCTGCTGCCTGTATTAACGAAAGTTGCCAATGGGCAGTGCATCCTGAAGTGTGGAAACTTGTGGAACATTGATATGTATATATATATGTATATCACACTTATAAAAATATGTGTGTTTATATAAATTTATATTTCTATATATAGCATTGAATGATTAGTGGAATCTCTTCACCTTAGATTATATTAAGTTTACATTTTATATTATAACTAGCAGCCCGTCCGGACGTTGTCCGGGTAGGCTTTTCGAGAGTACTGACCAGCATCACCGCTCCTCCCCCACCAGCATCGCCGCTCCTCTCCGCGCTGGGCACTTCATCTGCTGTGCACTTCTGAAGTGCCATGCGACAGTCAGAGGGTGCCAGATCCTAAGGTGGCGGGGGTGCACATTTTACTGGAATGGGAGACATTCCCCCGAATAATGTGAAGAGGTGCAAGCTGTGGTGGGGCGCGCCGAGGTCTACTTGTCCCAGCTAAGATTGAGAAGCAAATGGCACCGTCTGCACTCACAGCTTGCTGTATTTACACGTTCAGCGCGAAAGAGCGTTTTGCTAACACGGTCAAGTGTGATTCCTTACACGCCATCAAACATGTAAAGTGTGAATCTATACTACTTACTCACAATATTTGCATTGTGCGATGGCTCCTCCCCGCGCTGGGCACTCCATCAGCTGGGCACTTCCGCATGTCGGGTGTCAGTCCCTTGCTCCTTCCAGCGCTCCTGTCTGACACCGAACACTACGTTTACGTAACGCGACGCCCACACACCATTGCGCCTCTCGCAAGCGTTGTGACGCGGAACACCGCACGTCTAATCACTGTATGCATACGCCCATACGGACTACTTTTCCCCTAACGTTCTTTCCCCCCCCAATGTATATGGTGTGTTGATGTATAGCCTATATCGATCTTCTGGACCTCCCCTTTCCAACGCTGTATTGGGTGTTGTGATTGGTGGTGTACTTTTCGAGTTTACCTGGCTAAAAGGACACAGTTCTCTATTTATAATAGTAGTATAGATATTTAACCATTACTACTGTAAACTGTATATACATGATGTTCATTTAATCAGAGTAGACGCGTTTCAGCATTTCTGCCTTCCTCAGTACTCCTGGATTAAAAACCTATGCCACAAATAACACTCTTTAATATGGTCACTACTTTGCTCTCATTGGATGATGTCTGTCGTTTTGACCAATGATGAGGGGCTATAGCCGTCTCAACTTTATATTTGTGACCCGGGCATCATATTGGCATGTTGTTACTGAAGTACTATTCTGATGACAGTCCCATGGGTTACCCCCATATACCGTTGTTTCATGATTAGATGCCACAATCTTCCATCTCTCCTCAATAGGCATTGTTATATACAGGCACAGGAAAACTAATATGGTACTCACAAAGGCTTCTCTTACATAGTTCCCTTCCATATTCTGTGCCAATGGCCCCTCACTTGCCACACATTAGGTTACGTATATCCGTAGGTATCGATTAAAAAATCAGATATCCTTGAGTTTGTATAACTCACCGCAATGCAGGACAGACACATTTTTTCAATGCATAGGTTCAGGCACTTCGCTAATCAACTTCAAAAACGGATCCCACCGGAAGCGTGCTGAACTCGCAGCGGGTGCTACTGTTTACGTGAGGGTGAGCTTACGAGACATCAAACCACAAGAAACAACAGAGAACTCACAGGGTCAATTTAATGTTCCTTTAATCAGAGTAGACACGTTTCAGCATTTTTGACTTCCTCAGTACCCGTGGATTAAAAACATATGGCACAAATAACGCTCCTTAATATGGTCACTACTTTGCTCTCATTGGATGATGTCTGTCGTTTTGACCAATGGTGAGGGGCTATAGCCGTCTCAACTTTATATTTGAGACCCGAGCATCATATTGGCACGTTGTTACTGAAGTACTATTCTGATGACAGTCCCATGGGTTACCCTATATATCATTGTTTCATGATTAGATACCACAATCTTCCATCTCTCCTCAATAGGCATTGTAACATACAGGGACTGGAAAACTAATATGGTACTCACAAAGGCTTCCCTGACATAGTCCTGTTCCATATTCTGAGTCAATGGCCCTTCTCTAGCCACACATTAGGAAACGTATATCCGTAGGTATCAATTCAATAATCAAATATCCTTGAGTTTGAATAACTCACCGCCATTCAGCAAGATGGACACATTTTCAATACAGCAGTTGAGACACTTTGCTAATCAACTTCAAAAACTCATCCAATCGGAAGCCTGCTGAAATCACAGCGGGTGCTACTGCTTACGTGAGGGTGGGCTCAGAAGACTTCAAACCACAAGAAACTGCAGAGCACTCACAGGGTCAATTTAATGTTCCTTTAATCAAAGTAGACACATTTCAGCATTTCTGCCTTCCTCAATACTCGTGGATTTAAAACATATGGCACAAATATTGCTCTTTAATATGTTCACTACTTCACTATCATTAGAGGATGTCTGTTGTTTTGACCAATGGTGAGGGACTACTGCCATCTCAACTTTATATTTGTGACTCCGGGCGCCATATTGGCACGTTGTTACTGAAATACTATTCAGATGATAGTCCCTGTGTTATCCCATATACTGTTGTTTCTGCCGCTGACCGCGGGACCCGCAGGGGAACATGGGCGGGTGGCGCCTTAGTCCCACCCGGCTAGCGAGCAACCTATCGGCGCCCCTCCCTGCATCCACCCTCACAAACCAAAGGGGAGGGCTCACCTGGGGAGGAGGGGCGCCCCTCGGTACTTAACGTGGCAGCGCCATAGCTCGGCCTCTCTCTTCCCTTCCGGATTCTCCCGCGGAAGTAATGGCAGGTGGGTGTTCCCCTGGCTCCGGGCAAAAGAGAAGGGCCGGCTCAAATACTCACTTTCCTGGGCATCGAACTGGATACCATCAAAGGGGAATCTAGGCTCCCAGCTGACAAGGTTAGCGATTTGAGGCATGACATTAGGTCACTGATCGGCAGGAGCAAGGCAACATTGGAGGAGGTGCAGAGCCTTTTGGGCAAGTTGAACTTTGCAGCGCGAGTTATACCAGCAGGCAAGGTGTTTTCTCGCAGGCTGGCAAAGGCTACGGCTAATATTGGTAAAAAGCATCACCTAGTGCGCCTGGGTCCTGGGTTGAGAGCAGACCTGCAGATCTGGGATGAATTTTTGACAAACTTTAATGGCACCGTGATCTGGAGGGCACTTTGGGAGAGCAGCCAGGAGCTTTGCTTGTTTTCAGATGCATCTGGTAGGGAAGGTTTCGGGGTGATCTTTGGTGAAGAGTGGTGTGCCATGCGATGGCCAAACGCCTGGCGCAAGAAAGGGGTCACCGCAAACATAACAGTACTTGAACTCTTCCCCATAGTGGTGGCATTACACTTATGGCCGGGTGGACTGGGCGACAAGAAAGTAGTCTTTTGGTCAGATAACATGGCAGTGGTCCAGGCCATCAACGGGATGTCAGCCAACTGCCCTCTGGTTTTGGGGCTGCTCAGGGAATTAGTCAGGGCAGGTTTGAGGAGTAACATTGAGTTCAGGGCTAGGCATATCGAAGGTGTGAAGAATGTGGCTGCTGACGCTCTCTCTCGCTTTCAGTGGCTCCGATTCCGAGAGGCCTGGCCGCAGGCGAGGGAGGCGATGACACCATTCCTGGCGCCACTCTGGTGGCTCCTTCAGTGGGGGAGCGTTTGAAGATGATGGGACAGCGTTCATTGGCACAGGCCACCCGGAGAAGATATGCAGCCCAGCTGACCACTTTCCGGGCAGTAATACTGTCGCTGGGAGCTTCTTCCTTAAGTCCCGTAGAACAGGTTGAGACTTTTGTGTTGTGGGCCAAGGAGATGGGCAAGGCACATTCATGGGTGTGCGGACACCTGGCAGCATTCAAACATGACACCAAGCTTAGCGGAGCCGAAGATCCCACGGGTGCATTCATGATTAGGGCAGCGCTCAAGGGATGGGCCCGGGAGGAGGTCAGGTCCTCCGACAAGAGGGTGGGGATTGAATTTCCCGCACTGCAGGATGGACATTTTGCCAATAGTGACCAATTCAGCATTCGAAGCACAGCTTTTTTCAACAGCCTTCTGCTTGGTGTTCTTTGGCGCCTTCAGAGCAAGCGAGCTAGTGGCCAAATCCAAGTCAGATAGATCTGGGAGAGCCCTGGATATGACTGATGTTTGTGCGAGGGATTCCCTGGCACTGAGGGTTCGGAAATCTAAGACGGACCAGGCCGGGAAGGGAGTAACAATAATATTGCAGGCGTTGGAGGACCCCAGATATTGCCCGGTTGCCACGGTTAGGGAGTACCTGAAGATCAGGCCACTGTTGGGAGGGCACTTCCTCATTCATGCTGATGGCACACCACTAACTAAGTTCCAGCTTGAGCACGTGATGGGCGCAGCCTTGGCTAAGGCAGGTTTGTCAGGGGCGGGTCAAAAATTCTCCAGCCACTCGTTCAGGATTGGGGCAGCTACAGCTGCATTCAGGGCCGGATTGGGTGAGGAAGGAGTCAAAAGGGTAGGAAGGTGGTCATCCTCTTGCTACCAGCGCTACATCCGCCCTTAAGTGTGCTCGGGCACTATGCGGTACAAAATGACTAGTTATCTGTAACATGTGTAATCGAATTCTGTGCTTGGGGTGATCTGGTCACTGTATTTATGTGTCACCACGTCTTTCGAGTGAAATTTGCAGTGTGCACTAACAAACAAAGTGTTAACGTGACGGTGTCTAGTCCTCTCCCTCCTTTTAGTTGTTTGAACATTGTCTTGTTTCTTTGCAGCCGACTGTTGCGTGTGGGTGATGGGCATTCTTATGTTCCCAGGCTGGAACAATGGGCTGCATCCAAGAAATGGAACTTGGCTTTCGCGAGGACACAAATTCTGTGGTTGGGTGTTCCCGGGATGAAATGGGGTCACCTGAAGTACAAGCTTGAACAATGCTTGGCGGTTCGGGGCGGGCCTCCCAATATCCTCATTATTCACTTGGGCGGGAATGATCTGGTCACGTTGGGGAGGAGGGCCTTGATTCAGGCCATGCAGAAGGATGTGGCAGCGGTAACCAACAGGTTGGGGGCCACCGAGCTATTTTGGTCAGAAATTGTCCCTCGCAAAATGTGGAGGGGCGCAAGATCAATGGTTGCAATAGAGCAGTCCCGCAGGAGGGTCAACAGGTCCATGCAGAAGTTCATGGAGAAGAGGGGCCTGGGGTTCATTAGACATGCACTCATACAAGAAAGAACCGAAGGGTATTACGAGAATGACGGGGTGCACTTGTCTGGGTTGGGTATGGATGTTTTCCTCCTAGACATACAAGAGGCTCTGACAGCGGCAGGTTGTAAGTAGCATGATGGGTGGGGGGGCTCTGTCATCGACGGGGGCCTCCTCCAGAGCTGTGGCGGAATACAGGGCGATCTGGAAGCAGACGGACAGTAAGGGTACCTCTGCGGCAGAAGGGTACAGTAAGGGTACCTCTGCCTGGCACAGTAAGGGTGCCTGAGCCAAGGACCAGGAGCCGAAGGAGGTTCCGGGAAACTGCATCGGCGCCCCGTTAGTTCTTCGGGCGGTCGGGGGGCCTGAACCGACCGGGGGTGTGCCACACCGCTCCGCCCTGACAGGGGGGGCGGGAGTTTAACGAAATGGTAATGTGCTGCACCGTCAGAGCATCGACTCGCCGTGCAAGATGGCTCCTTAGGCATGCGGGACAGCGAGGGGCTGCCTGCTATGGATCGCCCTTAAGATGACCCACCATAACGTCATACCTGTGTTGTATGAAATAAACCTGCAGCAGATCTTTCCCACAAATATGTCTCCTGAGTTTCCTTGGTGTGGGAAGTGTAATTGTGTATTTGTACAAGCGGGGGGAGCGCATGGCGGTGTGGGCACTAATGATTAGATGCCACAATCGTCCATCTCTCCTCAACAGGCATTGTAACATGCAGGGACTGGAAAACTAATATGGTACTCACAAAGGCTTCTCTTACATAGTTCCCTTCCATATTCTGTGCCATTGGCCCCTCACTTGCCGCACATTAGGAACCGTATATCCGTAGGTATCGATTCAATATTTAAATATCCTTGAGTTTGCATAACTCACTGCCACACAGGACGGACACATTTTCAATGCATATGTTCAGGCACTTCGCTAATCAACTTCAAAAAGGGATCCCACTGGAAGCGTGCAAACTCGCAGCAGGTGCTACTGCTTATGTGAGGGTGGGCGCACGAGACATCAAACCACAAGAAACTGCAGAGCACTCACAGGGTCAAATTTAATGTTCATTTAGTCAGAGTAGACACGTTTCAGCATTTCAGCCTTCCTCAGTACTCGTGGATTAAAAACATATGGCACAAATCATGCTCTTTAATATGGTCACTACTTTGCTCTCATTGGGGATGTCTGTTGTTTTGACCAATGGTGAGGAACAACATTTGTCCCAACTTTATATTTGTACGAGTACTGAGGAAGACAGAAATGCTGAAACACGTTTACTCTGAATAAATTAACATTAAGCTGACCTTGTGAGTGCTCAGCAATTTCTTTTGGTTTGATGTTTCGTGAGCCCAACCTCATTTAAGCAGTAGCACCCGCTGCGAGTTCGGCACGCTCCCGGTGGGATAAGTTTTTCAAATATATATATATATTATATAGAAACACAATATTTGTGCCCGTTTTTGGATGATATTGCGGCCAACAATATTATTTTACGTTACTTTTATCACTTCCATTTTCAGTACAGGAATATGATATTGTGGTAAACAATATATTTGGCATAATATTTTGTCAAAAATATTTTTTACCACAATATTGTGTCCTTGAACCGTTCTGTTTTGGGCCCATTTATTGGAGCCTAAAGTAGAACGTATTTAAGAAACCTTAAGCAAAATAAATGAATACACTAACAAAGGTTATCGGCTGAAAATATATTAAACCTTAATTGAGTGAATCAAAACTAGGCCCTGGGGAAATTTGTTTTACGCCCGCGTAATTAGATAATTTCTCTTTACTCTTGTTACATGAAATTCCTGGAATTATGCAATACCGACAGTCGGCGTAAAAAATTACTACAAATCCACGGGAATAAACCAAACGGCAGGGTGCACGTGGTTGTGGTATGCAATGCTTTTGTTTTTTACACTATTATTTTAGCACAAAATGCATCTTTCCATCCAAAGTGGATACAAGAATGCATTTATTGCTTAAACTGTGCAAAATGCCACTTTTGCTTTTCTTGTAATTATGTATACTTTCATGTAATTTTGCCACAATTTCATATAATTACGAAAAAGTTAATTTCACACCGGCCTATACAAACCAATTAACTCTAGCACTGCAGACAGTACTCTGAAACCCAACTGTTGGTACTCAAGATCATCACACTGGATGCAATAATGTATAACAAAATGTGACATAACAGCCCAAGTAGCTATTCTACAAATTTCCAGAATGGAAGCCCACTGAACGTCTGCTCAAAGGCTGACATATTCCTCATTGACTTCCTCTCCACCACTTCTGGATAAGGCAAGCTTTTTCCCTTGTAACAACTGCAGTACAGAGCTTTGAACCTCTCCTAGGCGGAGCAAAGCTAACAAACAAAGAGTCCACTTTCTTTAGTGGGGCCACTCAATCCAAATAGATTAAAACATCTCTTCTAACATCTAGGCCAGTGGGTCTCAACCTTTGGCCTGGGGTCTGCAACCCATACTCAGGGAGTCTGTGACTGCTTAGAAAATTAACTATTAATAGATTATTAAATTGTATATATATAAAACAGGAAAATGTAAAACTGGACATTTTTAAGCGTTCTGTAATTGTGAAGAAATGTTATAAGGGGAGGTTGAAAATTGAGTTAGGGCCTGATTATGAGTTTGGCGGTCTTGAAATGGGCCCCCACGCCAGCGTCCCGCTCCAGGACCGCTAAACCTGTAGTCAGTCCGCCAGCTGAATTATGAGTTGTAACCTTGGTAGGCGGCCCTGTGGTGCCGATCCCATGGTGGTGCCTTTCCAAGGCTCCTAAGAGAGCCTTAGGATCGCCTTATTATCGCCGAAGCCCGTTGTGCATTTCTGTCTGTGCAGGAACAGGGGGTGTAAAACTACGGGGGAACACACCATGTGCTTTCCTGCATGCACCCCCGTGCACAGAGGCAATAGGGAGCCCTGTAGGGCTCCCTTAGTTTCCTCACCGCCACCCTTTTCATAGCTGGCTCACTGCCATAAAAAGGTTTTCAGTGAGGAAACTCGTAACATGCTTGGGGGTAATGCAGCGGCACAGCCAGAATATTGCAGCCACACACCGCTACACCACCACCGCAGAATCAGGAATCCCTGGCGGTTGAGGCAGTCCTCTGGCAGTCCCACTGCCATAGTTGTAAAACGACGGGTGGACCGCCACTATATGTGGCACCAAACTCGGAATTAGGCCCTTAGTATCCTCTAAGTTGATTTGTGGGAGCAGTGTAAGTGCATCAAACAATATATTATGGACAATGTGTAGCCTCAATTGTATTTAGAAAAGCTCCAATCTTCCCAATAAAATAAAATATAGATTTTTTTTTCTGTTTGTGAATTAAACAAAATATTTCGCCATTTGTTTATTTGTTTGATAAATGCTAGTTTTGTATTGTTTTGTGGTTCAAATCATCGAAAATGTTTAGGCTGGGGTCCCCGGCTTCCAGTAATAACTTAGTGGGGATCATTCCTACTTTCGTAGGGTATCCCTAGGGTGTACCTGGTAATACCTGTTAATTTCCAAAGAAGTCCCATTATGCCAGTGTCAATAACTCTGGGAGGTAGGAAAATTCTGGACCCAAAACTAGGCTGCTCACATTGAAGCCCCAGCTATATTCTATGAACACTTCCGATTTACAAATATAGTGTAATTGTATGCTTGGAATAATCCTGAAAATCAGCATGCATCCAGTTCTGGTGGATCAGCTCTGGATATCACTTTTAACACTGCAAAAGATTCAATGAGAAACGATTCAATGGCCGCATCTAAGGGAATATTCTATGCTGACCATAGACAAGCAGGAGCTCTCTATCTCTGTAAAAGAAAGAAAGTATACTCTCAGGTCCTGGATTTCATAAATGCTGCAATGCTTTATTCTTCAGCAATAGTGCTCCGGAATTGAATAGATTTCTACTTACATACAAGGCTTGGAAAAATAATCAGTAGACAACTGGAAGAAATTATTTTAATTACCAAAAGTTGAATTTGTGAAATTCTTAGCATCAACCATCATTATTGTTAATTAAACACTTAAATAGTCATTGAACTAGAACAAATATATTTCCTGGCTATATGTAAGAAAGGGTTCAAATAAATACCCTGATTCCATTTTAAGTTTCTTTATCACCGTTGGAATGCATTTTGTTTTTGTAGCCCTATCAAGGGGTCATAATATACCCCAAATGGAGGGTGAAGAGATAATAGCTAAAGTACTCTAGTTTTCGATTTTGTTTTTCTTGAACAAGAGAACAAATGTTCTCAGTAATGTTTAGTATTTCATTCCCAACAAGGACAATGTTTACTCTATTATTTTTTAGCAAATAAAGCATGAAACTACAATAAAAGTGCAGACAGGATCTCACTCTATAACATTACTTTAGACATAAAGGGGCAGATTTACAGGCCCCTTGCGCCACTTTTGCGTCATTTTTAACATGGGAAAAATTACGCATCAGTGGCGCAAGGGGCTTGTAAATCTGCCCCAAAGTATTGTACTGGGCCAGCATCATAAAGGTTTTTCGTCAGATTTATGTTGAGATGCATTTATAATGCTCATCTGTGTAGATTAAGGGCATTATAATGACTTTGGCGGTGTGGGAGTGGTCTGCGACACCATCACCCTGCTCCCACACCTGCAAACACATAATGAGACCACCTACCAGATTCTGACAGGAATCCAGGTCGGGTGGTCCTGAGGGAGCTGGCCTGTGGCGGCTGGCCCACAGGGGTTAGCAAGGCACCGCAATGGGAATGCCATAGCAAGTTCCTGCAGGGCATGGACTGTCAAGGCCCTCCGTGTCAAGTCCCTGCCCTGCATGCATCCCCTGGCGCAGAGGCAACAAGGGGCTCTGTTGGGCCCCCTTTGTTTATCCGCCGCCACACTTTTCATGGCAGGCTTACCGCCTTATCAAGCTATCCTGGCTGATGAGGGCTGAAAACCCGAAACTGGTCCTAGGATGCTTGTTTCTAGTCCAGGGAGGACCTGGCTTGGCAGTTCAGGCTGGACTATTCCCATGGGGCACAGGATCAAGACTGATTTGAATGTGACTGGGTTCAAACTGGAAAGGCATGGTGAGCAAAAAAACGATGGACTTAGGCCCAGATCTCTGTACTGGGGTGAATGTATGACATTGTTCTGCCTTCTGTCCATCAACTGTTGTTTTTGCAATTGTCACCCCGAGTGGGAAGGGTATGCTCAGACATGAGTCCCGTGCTCTCCATGCTACTGGAATCAAGCTATCCTGGCTGATGAGGGCTGAAAGCCCGAAACCGGCCCTGGGATGATTGTTTCCAGTCCAGGGAGGACCTGGCTTGACAGTTCGGGTTGGACTGTTCCCATGGGGCACTGGGTCAAGACTGATTTGCATATGGCTGGGTTCAAACTGGAAAGGCATGGTGAGCAAAAAAATGATGGATTTAGGCCCAGATCTCTGTACTGGGCTGAATGTATGACATTGTTCTGCATTCTATCCATCAACTGTTGTTTTTGCATTTGTCACCCCGAGTGGGATGGGTATGCTCAGACGTGAGTCCCGTGCTCTCCATGCCACTGGAACCAAGCTATCCTGGCTGATGAGGGCTGAAAGCCCGAAACCGGTCCTAGGATGATTGTTTCCAAGACTGATTTGCATATGGCTGGGTTCAAACTGGAAAGGCATGGCGAGCAAAAAAAAAGATGGATGCAGGCCCAGATCTCTGTACTGGGGTGAATGTATGACATTGTTCTGCATTCTGTCCATCAACTGTTGTTTTTGCATTAGGCTTACCCCCATGACAACTGTAGTGGTGAGGAAGCTCCTATGGTTGGCAGTGCAGCTGTGGCACCGTCAACATATTTGGGGTGTCAGACCGCTGCAAAACCGCCAGGGATCAGGGATCCCTGGCGCCAGCAGAGGTCCCATGGCGGTCCAACCGCCCAACTTGTAATAGGGGGGTCGGACCACCAGTGCAGCAGAAGTCATACAGACACTGTGGGTGTGGCGGTCCATCAGACTGCAAACTCAAAATAAGACCTTAAGTATTACTGAAGTATGTGTAAATGTTATTGAGGCAGGGTCAATCATCTCTGCATGAACTTGCCATACTTTTTCCAGCGACTACATTTTACTAACATGGATCTTCTGTAAGTAGCTCAGAAATAATGTAATACCAGTTCAGTTTTTCTTCAATGTATATAGTAAAATGGCCTGCCTTTCCTATTATATCTATTTTGCTTAGGTAAAACATATATTTACGTAGTAACAAAGTCCACATTTTTTTCAAGTTCATCTTTTACACATGGGGAACAGTTGGAACACTGCAGTCTAAACCACACGTGTTCCGACTCCGCAAGCCCTACCTCACATATTTTAACCACGGGAAACAGCGTTTATAGTGCTGACATTACCACGCAGGTACATAACAACGTGTTGTTACCATGCGTGCCTATACATTTCAAGACGTTTCAACGACTTGTGCTATGTGGCGTGCAACACCAGGGAATTTATACAATTCCTAAATCCAGCGCGACACCTAGCGCAAGTCGTTGAAATGACTTGCGATGTAATGCCATGCCTGGTAACAACGCAGTTGTTGTAACCACCGTGTTGTTACATACTGCGTGGTAAAAGCACGAATTGTAAAGTGCTACAGTCATTAACCATGCATATGCCTTAACCACGCATGTGCATGGTCAAGGCAATGCATGTTAGGGCTTGAGGATGGATGGAAGCAGGAAGCAGGGAGACATCCGCAGTGAGGTAATTGGGCCTGGGAGGTGGGTCAGGGTACTTTTGTGGGTTGCGTGTGTCGGGGCTGTTTTAAGTGGGCCTGGGACGGGGTACTTTTATGGGATGGGGTGGGTTGGGAATGTTTTGTGAGCTGGGGGTGGGTTTCAGGGGTAGTCCAGCTTCAAATAGACAGAAGCAGGGAGAGATCCGCGGTGAGGTAAGTCGGGCTCTGGGGTGGGTCCGGGTACATTTGTGGGCTGGGGGGTCGGGGGTTGTTTTGTAGGCTGGGGGTTGGGTCAGGCACTATTGTGGGCTGGAGGTGGGTCAGGGTAGTTTGGTGGGCTGTGGGTTGGTCAGGGGTAGTTTCCTGGGCTGTGGGTGGGTGTCGGGGTAGTTTTCTGGGCTAGGGAGTTTCGGGGCTAGTTTCAGGGCCGGGGAGTTGGAGGTCGTTTTCAAGGCTTAGGGGATTGGGGATTAGTTTTCAGGGCTGGGGAGGTAGGGCAGGTTTTCAGGGCTGGAGGGTCAGGGATAGGTTTCAGTCCTTGGAGGGTCAGAGTAGTTTTTAGGGCTGGGGGAGTGTTACGGTATTTTCTAATTAGGGGTTAGGGTATTAGGCCTCAGGACAGGGGGAGGTGAATGGGTAGTTGGGGTAGTTTTTAGGGATCATGGGAGATAGCGAGGCAGTTCTTATTGCTGGGTCAGGGCTGAGTAGGGTCAGGTTAAGGGACAGGGTTAAGGGACAGGTTTTAGGCTAGAGCAGGGGGAGGGCACAACAAGGGCTTTGGGAGGGGGTATGGGTATTTGCACCTCAGGGTGGGAAGGGGGCTTTTGTACCTTAATGAAGTGGGGAGGGGGGGTGGCAACCTTAGCCATGCATACCGCATACCCCTTTACCATGCATGACTTTACCACGAAAGTTCATGGAAAAGGCATGCATGGTAAACCAATGCGTGGTTAAGACGCGGTTGTTATTCAGACCACTTTGTTTAGGCATGGGGGTTAGGGATTTCACTGTTTCGTCATACAACCGTTACACATATGTTAAGGAACTGAGCATTCCCTTTTGTTTGACTAATTGCCTCACAAAAAAAAGTCATTGATGACATCTCATACTACATTATTGATGACATCACTGGTGAGATCTTATGACTTCACTAGGTGTTATTATTGATGATAATGATGCCATTGTTGGTTATACTTTTGATATCACGAAATAGTACTACAATGATTTTTGGAAGCCACGGTTTGAGGGGTTTCTTCATCTCAACCATCACAAGAGCACAGTTATATGTTTAAACTATGTTGTTTAAATACACACTGTATGGTCAACATTGAAGCATAAATTGCTTTAACTTTTGTCCAGTTATCCTTCCAAGTGCATGGTTATCTTAAATAACGACTTTCAAGAACACTATACACTGTTTAGAAACCACTCAACAACTATCAGGTATACATTAAAGCCTCAATTGTTACAGTCCATTCCATGTGCAGGTCCAGGTCACACGAGCGAAGACTTTCTTTGAATACTCTACTTAGGGTAGTTTTCAGTGAAACGTTTACCTCTACAATGAAACACTGTCAATGGTTTAAAAGGTGAAATACACTGAAGATTTATCTCACTGTATTACATACATTGCCACTGTACTATATCTGTTCATCTGTAAAGTGTGCCGCTATCAAGTGCATTATATATATATACATATATATATACCTCCCTCGGTGCCAGGCGACCTGATGAGCAGCGTTTGGGAAATATATATATATATATATATATGAATATATATATATATATATATATATATATATATATATATATATTCACTGAAAAAACCATAGGTTATAGACCATATATAGTTAGGAATTAGCATTTACAAAACCTTGAAAATTCACTGAAAAAACCATAGGTTATAGACCATATATAGTTAGGAATTAGCATTTACAAAACCTTGAAAATTCACTGAAAAAACCATAGGTTATAGACCATATATCGTTAGGAATTAGCATTTAAAAAACCTTATTTTACTCACACAAAACCATTGAAATTCCATATATAGTTAGTTGCACTAACTATATATCGCGCACCCGCAATCCACTGCTGATGATGTCACATATTACATCATTCATGACATGGTCAGTGACATCACTGATGACATCACTGATGACATCTCAAATGACATCACTGATGACATCACTGATGACATCTCATTTGACATCAATGACCACATCACTGATGATATCATTCATGTGACAATACAATGCATCTCCTCACACTTTAATATAACCTATTTCAATGGTTTTTTAATAGCAAATATCATAAGCTGTCGAATGTCAAGTACGTGGTAAGTAAAAACATTTTCGTGTTTATGCACACTGATCTGCTTTGAATGCTGCCCCCCCCCCTCATTTCTATTAGGAGTACTCTCTCTTTGCAGATAGTGAAGGGTAGTTAACGCAGGCCTTTGCCCCCGTTGTAATCCGTCGTGCCTGCTTCTCTCTCCATTTGATTGATTGTTCTCTTTGGTTCATTCTCTATTTACAAACAAGCACAGAGTCGCAATACTCTGTTTAGTCTTTGCAGATAGCGAAAAATCGTGTAAAAAAACAAAAGGAATCGAGCAAAATCAGTAGGCCACTAATGGGATCTCTTTTTGACCTCGCTAAAATAGAAACATTAGGAACAACCTGTTGAAAATAGCAATGTGTATGTACATAAGCGGCGTTCATTTGTGTTCACAGTACCCCTTGTTGATTGTTTGAATCGAGCATTGAAATGTTCGAAGTTGGTTCTCTTAAGGATCTTCTCTGCCTGCAAACGAGGAAGAATAGGAATATTCTCTCTCCCTTTGCAGATAGTGAAGGGTAGGTAACGCAAACCTTTAACACGTCGTGCCTATTTCGTTCCTCATTGATTGATTGTTTGCCCGAACATTGACTGTTTGGGAATTGGTTCTTTTTGGAGGTATTCCCTGTTTGCAAATAAACGTAGGAAAATCTTTGCAAGTAGTGAAAGGGTAGGTAATGCGGACCTTTCTCCCCCGTTGTGATCTGTCATGCCTATCTACTCCCCACTGATTGATGCACCTGTTTCACCCGGACCATTTACTAGAGATAGGTCATCTGGCCCGACCAGAGAGCACCCCTAGTGAAAAGGACATATGCAATAATAACGAAGTGATCACTGTATCCTGTTAACAGAAACTTTAGCATGAAACAACCTGGAAAGAAAGGAATAGGAAAACGAAAATCAGTAGGCCACTAATGAACTTTTTATTAAATAACAAACAAAGAAACGATAACAATACGTAATGATAAAACCTATTATTGTCCTAGAAACAAGAAACGTTAGAAGTAAGCCCGTAATAAGAAACCTGAAAACAGTAAGAGAAACCAAGTGTGACATTGCAACGGCCACAAGGCAACGAGGCTTAATCGCCCCTCACTGCCCCAAAACGTGTCTGTCCCACCGCCTGCCACGGCCAAATAACGGCAAACTGGGAAAGATACAAGTCAGCAGACATCCGCCCCATTCTGGAAACTTCCAAAGTGCAACAGGTTTCCGGCTACGCCCAGCCGGAAGCAACACATATAAGGCGGGTCCTGCTGCCAACCGTCGGCAGAAGATCATCACGTAGGGTGTAGCCGGAGGAAAGGCCGAGGCCAGCGGGACCCGGCCAGGGGATTGACAACACTGGAGAGTTGCAGGGGGGGAATGTCTATGTCCTCGACCCTCCCCTCTCTCTCCCAGTCCGGCCGCGGTGGCATTTGAGAGTTGCAGGTTGTCCCCCCACTCTCTCTCCCGGTCCGGCCACCAACGGCCGGGGGCTGGGGCCGACGGGATCCGGCTGCAGCCGATGAGCCAAGGAACCCGTTCATGGGGCCAAAGACGGACGGGACATTTCTTCTTTCTTTTATAATGGCTGCGACAACACTGGGGGGGGATGTCTTGCACATGCCTCCGACCCCCCCCCCTCGTCCTCATCGCCTGGTCCGGCCATAACAAATGTCAAGCGAGACGCCGTGGGGTGCACTGGGTGGGAGAGACGGTGCGAACAGGCCTCTCCCGCCTCCCCAGGTGGAGGCTTCCCAGCTGCACCCTCAGCGCTCCAGGCGCCCGGAAAAGGGTTCTTCCACTGTGGCGATGCTGCAACGTCTCGCCCGGCAGGGTGGAGCCCGTCCGCTCATTTGACCCCGCGATCGCCAGTAGCTACCGAACTCTCAAAATGGCGGTCGACCTGGCAAGAGCGGGCCCAGCATAAAGAAATGGCCCGGTCACTGGTTGACTCCACCACCGTAGTCCTCCACGACCTTGAAGATTCTAGAGGAGCCGCGGGAGTCCCCGACCCCCGCAGACACCCCCGATGGGGAATGACTGCCATGATCGCCCGTGGAGTGACGAACCTGTAGCCGCGGGACGTCGGCGCTCCCATGCTGGCGCCAGCCTCAGTTTGAATGACTAGAATCCTGCAGACCTCAGTTCCGGTGAAAGCACGGTGTGACCTGGTAGGAAAAATTGTTGCACCCACTCCCCTTTTTGACTGATGGTTCAAACCACCGATCCTTTCCTTTGCCCTTTTAACGGAACTTTGGACTGCCTCCCCCCCCCCCCGCGGCGCCCCACGCCGTTATTTGCTGGGCGGCAACTTACTAGACATCACCTTCGTGCCATCTAGATTTCAGCGCGTTCTGCTGCCTTGGAACTATTCGCACAACAGACCGCTACTGACGACCCACCCCCAGGCAACATCTTCTGAATTTTCATAATTTGAAAGAACTAGTAACATGTCCTCATCAGGAATTTCCTCTTCAATCATCTCATCAGGAATCTCCTCATGAAAACTCTGCAATGATGATTCTTGTAACTCTATGGTCTCCAAACATTCGATAAATTCGCCATCAAGAGATAATTTCATTAAATGTAGTGGATAATTCAAAAGAAATTGCCACGGTCTCTTCATTGTTTAAATGTTTTTACTGTTTTTGTTTTGTTGTATATATTTATAAGTTATTAAAGTTTTATATTCCTACTACTTTGTTGGAGTGCTATATATTTTTAATGTGACACATAATTGTAAAAACTTTGATGTACAAAGAGTCATCCCTGGAATCTTCCGCTTCAGGCTCGGTCCCCTCCCCAATCACAATACAGGATGGTTTTCAGATAGTAGGAACGCGTGTGGTTTGACGGATCTCATCGGGTGTGGGCCTTGATCTACTATAACTCCTTTGAAGAGGGGTGATTCTTTACAGCTGGGGCCATAAACTACATCTGCAGGGCTAGCTGATAGCCTGGACAATCGGACACAGAGGAAGAGGAGTGTCAGAGGGTGCGGTAGTGAATAGGGCGAAAGGGAGGTGTCGGGCGGGCACAGAGTGTGATTCTCAGGGAAGAGCAGCGCAGATGGGGGGAGGTTTATTGCCGATGCATAAGACAGAGAGCGGGGTGACCAGTGCCTGGGGAAGATGCTTGCGAGGGTGGGGAGCCATACTACGGATCAACAGCGTGCAGAGAGTGGGTCTGGTCAAGGCATCTAAAATGGCTGCCGTGCACGACAAAAGTGTGGCATTTAAAAAAAGGCAAGATGGCGCAGACAATGTTTTTCAACACTTCCTCATTTCCTTCGAATCGAACGTTAACAGACGTTGGTGCATATTACCAAAGTTAAGCGATATTTATCGCTAACGATGCTTAGCAACGAATTTTTTACCGCTAAGCATCGTCAGAAATTATCGCAGATAAACCTTGCTATTATCAAGGTTTATCGCAAATGCGATAAAAAACGGCCGCAATGCATGAATATCGCTAAAAAGTCAGCGATATTCATGCATTACCGAGCTAATGCTCTTAGCCATGTTATCCACCTCCCATTGGATAACATGGCTAAGAACTGCTCAGGGCAGGTGTTAGTTTTTGGAGATATTCGCGCTTGGCGCGAATATCTCCAAAAGTTGGTAATATGAGATAGATATCTTGCATGTTGTAATGCAAGTTATTGTGGTATATGGAACTCATACCATAATCTCTCAGGAAAACAGAAACTGATCCTTTTGGGACCGCCTGAGAAGGCCTAGATGGTGAGGGGTACTCTACTTTGCCCCCTTTTCACGTTCCGAACTATTTTATTTTACTCTCTTCTATAATTACACAAAATGGCAGCGATAAGATGCATCAGAGACAGACAGTGAGAGAAAGGAGGCCGGAGATGAAGAAGAGATGTCAAATACACATTGGAGATAATATAGTGGGAGAAGGGAAGTAAATATGAGTAAACTTACCATGTAACATAAAAATGTTGCACTCTATACTATAAGTCTCATTTTATACTACAATCACTTCGCTACAACCTCATAAATTAAAAATAAAAATGAATAATGTCTCAAACAATTTTTGATTTCTAAATATAAATTTATTCTTCTGAATTTTCAAAATTTGAAAGAACTAGTAACATGTCCTCATCAGGAATTTCCTCTTCAATCATCTCATCAGGAATCTCCTCATGAAAAGTCTGCAATGATGATTCTTGTAACTCTATGGTCTCCAAACATTCGATAAATTCGCCATCAAGAGATTGATCCAAAAAATCATTCAAGTCATCTCCTCCTTGTGAGAATACTTCATTATTGGTGCTGTCAATTTCAATAAATGTAGTGGATAATTCAAAAGAAATTGCCACGGTCTCTTCATTGTGAGCCATTTTATTTTGAAATTGGTTGCTGTAAATTGCAGAAAAAAATAATCACTTTCATTTATCGTTTTTAGTAATACATAATATAAAACTAACTTTATCAAGTATTTAGTATAACAGAAGGACTGTAAATAAATAACAGAAAACATTTTTCAAATTATCTTAAAGTGTACAACATAGTTCCCCTTACAAATTAACAACTCACCTTTTTAAAAGTAGGAGAAGTGTTAGTACTGTGTAAACCAAACACCAGAAATTGAGCACCAAAAATTCCTCACAAATGTACCTCAGACAGTAGTATCACAAAATGGCTGTGGTTTCCTCTCATTTTAGATATATACATAACCAATTAACTTTCATCACACACAAATACAAAACCAAAGTAACATTTTAATTGGTTCTAAATTTCAACACTTTCAAATGTGTTTTCCCCATGCAATTTTCCATAGGACATTTAGATACGTCTACAGCCTGAATGGCTGAACGGAATTACACCAAACTTGGCAAAATGGTACATCAAACCTAAGAGGTCAGGGAGGATCTACTATGCCCCCTTATGGCCATTTGCCCCTTCGCTTTGGCCTCCTCTTGTCTCTCGATCCTACCGAGAGACAAGATGGCGGCCGCTACGGACTGTTTGGAATGTTTACAGACGCCGTAGAACCAATAAGCTTCGCAAAGCTCCATAACGCGAAAAGTACGCGAAGCGGAGCGCTGTTACAGATATATATCTTTTTTTGAACGTTAATTTCTCAAAATCCACTGGAGCACATATATTGAGACCTAGCAAAGGCACATCGGGCTACCAGTCCCTAATATTTTGCCAAGTTTCGTGCAAATCCATTCAGCCGTTCGATTATTATTATTTATTTATTTTTTTGCCCCGCGGGGCCCTTTTAAAACCTCCACATCAAACCTAGGGGGTCAGGGAGGATCTACTATGCCCCCTTACGGTCATTTGCCCCTTCGCTTTGGCCTCCTCTTGTCTCTCGATCCTACCGAGAGACAAGATGGCGGCCGCTACGGACTGTTTGGAATGTTTACAGACGCCGGAGAACCAATCAGCTTCGCTTGACAAAGCTCCGTAACGCGAAAAGTACGCGAACTGGAGCGCTGCCCGGTCCGCTGTTACAGATATATATCTTTTTTTGAACGTTAATTTCTCAAAATCCACTGGAGCACATATATTGAGACCTAGCAAAGGCACATCGGGCTACCAGTTCCTACAATTTTGCCAATTTTCGTGCAAATCCATTCAGCCGTTCGGGCTAAAAGTGAGGCCAACCGCCCTATGGAAAACTCAATGTTAAAAACACGTTTTGGGACCCCCCTTTTTTCTCAGCCCCCCCTTGACGAACCCCCCCCAAATTTTCAGGGGCTGCTCGGAAACAAAATGGTCAATTTTCCTGAAAATTTCAGCCAATTCCGTCCACAAACGCCAAAGTTATTAGACATAGAATTTTCAAAAATCCCATAGAGAAAAAATCCTAACTATATATACCTACTGGCGACCGCCAGTAGGTAATATAAATATATATTCATAGCCCTCTGCTACCAACAGCCTTGCAATAAATAACCTGTGAAGCGCATCTGGTGGTCCGTCTCCTCTGTTACCTCGCCGACCGGACTTTGGTCTGACCCGGAAGTGGTGTTGTTTGGAGTTCTTTGCATATATATATATATTCACTGAAAAAACCATAGGTTATAGACCATATATAGTTAGGAATTAGCATTTAAAAAACCTTATTTTACTCACACAAAACCATTGAAATTCCATATATAGTTAGTTGCACTAACTATATATTGCGCACCCGCAATCCACTGCTGATGATGTCACATATTACATCATTCATGACATGGTCAGTGACATCACTGATGACATCACTGATGACATCTCAAATGACATCACTGATGACATCACTGATGACAACATCCAGTGACTATGTTTCTGTAAAGTTAAAATATGTCTTACATATTGAAGAATGAGTGGATGTATAAGTGTCTGGACGAAGGATTTAGTAGGTGCATGACTGAATGTATGAGTGAGTGATTAAATGTGTCTCACTGAGTGCATGGGTTAGTGACTAAACTGTCTTAATTTGTGCATCATTATGTCTGTTGTTCTGTAAACTGCTGCATGTGTTGATCAGTAGCTATATGAGTAACTATATGGGTTATTGATTGATTGCCCAAGTATTTGCATGGGAGACTGAGTGTGTGTGTGGCTGGATGGGAGGTGTGTGACTCTGTACAGATCAATGTGTACTTGTATCAATGATTGTATAAGAGAGTAAGTATGTGTTAGTATATGGTTGAAAACGTAAGGTGCTCTATGTTTAACTGTATAGAGTAGAAAATGGAAGTGTGATTGATTCTTTACAGGACTGACTAGGTGTGTGAGTAACTCCATGGATGAGTGGCAGAGTGTGAGTGTCTGTATAGGTGTATGAGTGCATATGATTGTGTTGTAAACATGAGTGATTGTATGTATGAATGATTGTATGGGTGAATGAGTGAATGTGTGTGTAGACGTAGGAATCAGTGAGTACGTATGTAGTAACTAGTATTGGTGTGTCAATGGTTTCAAAAATTATACTCTGTTTTTAACACTGGGTGAAACAGAGGTTATATTAAAATGTGAGGAGATGCATTGTATTGTCACATGAATGATATCATCAGTGATGTGATCATTGATGTCAAGTGAGATGTCATCAGTGATGTCATTTGAGATGTCATCAGTGATGTCATCAGTGATGTCACTGACCATGTCATGAATGATGTAATATGTGACATCATCAGCAGTGGATTGCGGGTGCGCAATATATAGTTAGTGCAACTAACTATATATGGAATTTCAATGGTTTTGTGTGAGTAAAATAAGGTTTTTTAAATGCTAATTCCTAACTATATATGGTCTATAACCTATGGTTTTTTCAGTGAATTTTCAAGGTTTTGTAAATGCTAATTCCTAACTATATATGGTCTATAACCTATGGTTTTTTCAGTGAATTTCAATGGTTTTTTAATAGCAAATATCATAAGCTGTCGAATGTCAAGTACGTGGTAAGAATTTTTTTTTTCGTGTTTATGCACACTGATCTGCTTTGATTGCTGCCCCCCACCCCTCATTTCTATTAGGAGTACTCTCTCTTTGCAGATAGTGAAGGGTAGTTAACGCAGCCCTTTCCCCCTTTGTAATCCGTCGTGCCTGCTTCTCTCTCCATTTGATTGATTGTTCTCTTTGGTTCATTCTCTATTTACAAACAAGCACAGAGTCGCAATACTCTGTTTAGTCTTTGCAGATAGCGAAAAATCGTCTAAAAAAACAAAAGGAATCGAGCAAAGTAGGCCACTAATGGGATCTCTTTTGACCTCGCTAAAATAGAAACATTAGGAACAACCTGTTGAAAATAGCAATGCGTATGTATATAAGCGGCGTTCATTTGTGTTCACAGTACCCCTTGTTGATTGTTTCAATCGAGCATTGAATTGTTCGAAGTTAATTCTCTTAACGATCTTCTCTACCTGCAAACGAGGAAGAATAGGAATATTCTATCTCCCTTTGCAGATAGTGAAGGGTAGGTAACGCAAGCCTTTAACACGTTGTACCTATTTCATTCCTCATTGATTGATTGATTGTCCGAACATTGACTGTTTGGGAATTAGTTCTTTTTGGAGGTATTCCCTGTTTGCAAATAAACGTAGGAAAATCTTTGCAAGTAGTGAAAGGGTACGTAATGCGGACCGTTCTCCCCCGTTGTAATCTGTCATGCCTATCTACTCCCCACTGATTGATGCACCTTTTTCACCCGGACCATTTACTAGAGATACGTCATCTGGCCCGACCAGAGAGCACCCCTAGTGAAAAGGACATATGCAATAATAACGAAGTGATCACTGTATCCTGTTAACAGAAACTTTACCATGAAACAACCTGGAAAGAAAAAAATAGGAAAACGAAAATCAGTAGGCCACTGATGAACATGAACTTTTATTAAACAACGAACAAAGAAACGATAACATAACGTAATGATAAAACCTATTAATGTCCTAGAAACAAGAAAACGTTAAAATATGCCAGTGGTGAGAGACCAGAAAAACAGTAAGAGAAACCAAATCACCCCTCGCTGTCCCACCGCCTGCCACGCCAAAAAAATCGATAGACTAGGGAAAATGCAAGTCAGTAGAACATCCACCCCCACCCCCACTCTGGAAACTTCCAAGGTGGGGCAGGGTTCCGGCTACGCCCAGCCGGGAGCAGCCCATATAAGGCAGGTCCTGCTGCCACGCCTCGGCCAGGAGATCCTAACGTAGGGTGTAGCCGGAGGAGAGGCCGAGACCAGCGGGACCCGGCCAGGGGATTGCCTTTACAACGCTGAACAGTTGCAGGGGGGGGGAATGTCTCCTCGACCCTCCCCTCTCTCTCCCAGTCCGGCCGCGGTGGCCCTTGAGAGTTGCAGGTAGTCCCGCCACATGCTCTTCCGGTCCGACCACCAACGGTCGGGGGGCCGAGGCCGACGGGATCCGGCTGCAGCCGATAAACCAAGAAACCCGTTCATGGGGCCAGAGCCAGGGGCGTCCGGCCGACATCCACCGGAAGCCCGGCCCGAAGACGGACGGGACACTTCTTTCTTTTATAATGGCTGCGACAACACTGGAGGGGGATGTCTTGCACATGCCTCCGACCCCCCCCTCGTCCTCATCGCCTGGTCCGGCCATAACAAATCTCAAGCGAGACGCCGTGGGGTGCACTGGGAGGGAGAGACGGTGCGAACAGGCCTCTCCCGCCTCCCCAGGTGGAGGCTTCCCAGCTGCACCCTCAGCGCTCCAGGCGGTGGCATCCTAACAACTACAGTGCTGCACAGTTTCGGAACGACCTAGATAACGGTTCTTCCACTGTGGCCATGCTGCAACGTCTCGCCCAGCAGGGTGGAGCCCGTCCGCTCATGTGACCCCGCGATCGCCGGTAGCTGCCGAACTCTCA
Source organism: Lissotriton helveticus (assembly GCF_964261635.1). Classification (NCBI taxonomy): domain Eukaryota; kingdom Metazoa; phylum Chordata; class Amphibia; order Caudata; family Salamandridae; genus Lissotriton; species Lissotriton helveticus. Next base: position 217,055,813 of record NC_136067.1, on the reverse strand, counting down.
AAATGGCGGTCGACCTGGCAAGAGCGGGCCCAACATAAAGAAATGGCCCGGTCACTGGTTGACTCCACCACCGTAGTCCTCCACGACCTTGAAGATTCTAGAGGAGCCGCGGGAGTCTCCGACCCCCGATGGGGAATGACTGCCATGATCGCCCGTGGAGTGACGAAACTGTATCCGCGGGACGTCGGCGCTCCCATGCTGGCGCCAGCCTCACTTTGAATTACTACAATCCTGCAGACCTTACTTCCGGTGAAAGCACAGTGTGACCCGGTAGGAAAAATTATTGCACCCCCTCCCCTTTTTGACTGATAGTTCAAACCACCGATCCTTTCCTTTGCCCTTTTAACGGAACTTTGGACTGCCTCCCCCTCTTTTACATTTTCTAGAGAAAACAAAACATTAACCACTACATTAGCATAGCAGTTGACACCAGAACTGTTTTCAAATTGAAAACCAACAACATCTTCAACAGAATCCTTTTTGTTTCTGCTGTGACCCTGCTACAGCACAGGCATTGTCCCCAGCAGTAATTCTGCAATGCCGGTAAGAATAGCTGTGGTGCCTACTGGACTCACTCACCCCCGCGGCGCCCCACGCCGTTTTTTGCTGGGCGGCAACTTACTAGACATCACTTTCGTGCCATCTAGATTTCAGCGCGTTCTGCTGCCTTGGAACTATTCGCACAACAGACCGCTACTGACAAGAATATTTCATTATTGGTGCTGTCAATTTCAATAAATCTATTGGATAATTAAAAAGAAATTGCCACGGTCTCTTCGTTGTTTAAATGTTTTTACTGTTTTTGTTTTGTTGTATATATTTATATGTTATTAAAGTTTTATATTCCTACTACTTTGTTGGAGTGCTATATATTTTTAATGTGACACATAATTGTAAAAACTTTGATGTACAAAGAGTCATTCCTGGAATCTTCCGCTTCAGGCTCGGTCCCCTCCCCAATCACAATACAGGATGGTTTTCAGATAGTAGGAACGCGTGTGCTGTGACGGATCACATCGGGTGTGGGCCTTGATCTACTATAACTCCTTTGAAGAGGGGTGATTCTTTACAGCTGGGGCCATAAACTACATCTGCAGGGCTAGCTGATAGCCTAGGACCGGCCTGGACATTCGGACACAGAGGAAGAGGAGTGTCAGAGGGTGCGGTAGTGAATAGGGCGAAAGGGAGGTGTCGGGCGGGCACAGAGTGTGATTCTCAGGGAAGAGCAGCGCAGATGGGGGAAGGTTTATTGCCCATGCATAAGACAGAGAGCGGTGGTGACCAGTGCCTGGGGGAGATGCTTACGAGGGTGAGGAGCCATGCTACGAATCGACAGCGTGCAGAGAGTGGGTCTGGTCAAGACATCTAAAATGGCTGCCGTGCACGACAAAAGTGTGGCATTTCAAAAAAGGCAAGATGGCGCAGACAATGTTTTTCAACACTTCCTCATTTCCTTCGAATCGAACGTTAACAGACGTTGGGGCATATTACCAAAGTTAAGCGATATTTATCGCTAACGATGCTTACCAACCAATTTTTTACCACTAAGCATCGTCAGAAATTATCGAAGATAAACCTTACTATTATCAAGGTTTATCGCAAATGCGATAATAAACGGCCGCAATGCATGAATATCGCTAAAAACTCAGCGATATTCATGCATTACCGAGCTAATACTCTTAGCCATGTTATCCACCTCCCATTGGATAACATGGCTAAGAACTGCTCAGGGCAGGTGTTAGTTTTTGGAGATATTCGCGCTTAGCGCGAATATCTCCAAAAGTTGGTAATAGGAGATAGATATCTTGCATGTTGTAATGCAAGTTATTGTGGTATATGGAACTCATACCATAATCTCTCAGGAAAGCAGAAACTGATCCTTTTGGGACCGCCTAAAAAGGCCTAGGGGGTGAGGAGTACTCTACTTTGCCCCCTTTTCACGTTCCGAACTATTTTATTTTACTCTCTTCTGTAATTACACAAAATACCAGCGATAAGATGCATCGGAGACACACAGTGAGAGAAAGGAGGCCGGAGATGAAGAAGACATGTCAAATACACATTGGAGATAATATAGTGGCAGAAGGGAAGTAAATATGAGTAAACTTACCATGTAACATAAAAATGTTGCACTCTATACTATAAGTCTCATTTTATACTACAATCACTTCGCTACAACCTCATAAATTACAAATAAAAATAAATAATGTCTCAAACAATTTTTGATTTCTAAATATAAATTTATTCTTCAGAATTTTCTAAATTTGAAACAACTAGTAACATGTCCTCATCAGTAATTTCCTCTTCAATCATCTCATCTGGAATCTCCTCATTAAAAGTCTGCAATGATGATTCTTGTAACTCTATGGTCTCCAAACACTCGATAAATTCGCCATCAAGAGATTGATCAAAAAAATCATTCAAGTCATCTCCTCCTTCTGACAATATTTCATTATTGGTGCTGTCCATTTCAATCAATGTAGTGGAATCATTCAAGTCATCTCCTCGTGACAATATTTCATTATTGGTGCTCTCAATTTCAATCAATGTAGTGGAATCATTCAAGTCATCTCCTCCTTGTGACAATATTTCATTATTGGTGCTGTCCATTTCAATCAATCTAATGGAATCATACAAGCCATCTCCTCCTTGTGACAATATTTCATTATTGGTGCTCTCAATTTCAATCAATGTAGTGGAATCATTCAAGTCATCTCCTTGTGACAATATTTCATTCTTGGTGCTGTCCATTTCAATCAATCTAATGGAATCATACAAGTCATGTCCTCCTTGTGACAATATTTCATTATTGGTGCTCTCAATTTCAATCAATGTAGTGGACAATTCAAAAGAAATTGCCACGGTCTCTTCATTGTGAGCCATTTTATTTTGAAATTGCTTGCTGTAAATTGCAGAAAAAAATAATCACTTTCATTTATCGTTTTTAGTAATACATAATATAAAACTAACTTCATCAAGTATTTAGTATAACAGAAGGACTGCAAATAAATAACAGAAAACATTTTTCAAATTATCTTCAAGTGTACAACATAGTTCCCCTTACAAATTAACAACTCACCTTTTTAAAAGTAGCAGAAGTGTTAGTACTGTGTAAATCAAACACCAGAAATTCACCACCAAAAATTCCTCACAAATGTACCTCAGACAGTAGTATCACAAAATGGCTGTGGTTTCCTCTCATTTGACATATATACATAACCAATTAACTTTCATCACACACAAATACAAAACCAAAGTAACATTTTAATTGGTTCTAAATTTCAACACTTTCAAATGTGTTTTCCCCATGCAATTTTCCATAGGACATTTACATACGTCTACAGCCTGAATGGCTGAACGGAATTACACCAAACTTGGCAAAATGGTACATCAAACCTAAGAGGTCAGGAAGGATCTACTATGCCCCCTTATGGTCATTTCCCCCTTCGCTTTGGCCTCCTCTTGTCTCTCAATCCTACCGAGGGACAAGATGGCGGCCGCTACGGACTGTTTGGAATGTTGACAGACGCCGGAGAACCAATCAGCTTCGCAAAGCTCCGTAACGCGAAAAGTACGCGAAGCGGAGCGCTGTTACAGATATATATCTTTTTTTCAACGTTAATTTCTCAAAATCCACTGGAGCACATATATTGAGACCTAGCAAAGGCACATCGGGCTACCAGTCCCTAATATTTTGCCAAGTTTCGTGCAAATCCATTCAGCCGTTCGATTATTATTATTTTGTTTTTTTTTTGCCCCGCGGGGCCCTTTTAAAACCTCCACATCAAACCTAGGGGGTCAGCGAGGATCTACTATGCCCCCTTATAGTTATTTCCCCCTTTGTTTTGACCTCCTCTTGTCTCTCGATCCTACCGAGAGACAAGATGGCGGCCGCTACGGACTGTTTGGAATGTTGACAGACGCCGGAGAACCAATCAGCTTCGCTTCACAAAGCTCCGTTGCGCGAAAAGTCCGCGAACCAGAGCGCTAACCGGTCCGCTGTTACAGATATATATCTTTTTTTAAACGTTAATTTCTCAAAATCCACTGGAGCACATATATTGAGACCTACAAAAGGCACATCGGGCTACCAGTCCCTACAATTTTGCCAAGTTTCGTGCAAATCCATTCAGCCGTTCGGGCTAAAAGTGAGGCCAACCGCCCTATGGAAAACTCAATGTTAAAAACACGTTTTGGGACCCCCCTTTTTTCTCGGCCCCCACTGGACGAACCCCCCCCAAATTTTCAAGGGCTGCTCAGAAACAAAATGTGCCATTTTCCTGAAAATTTCAGCCGATTCCGTCCACAAACGCCAAAGTTATTAGACATAGAATTTTCAAAAAACCCATAGAGAAAAAATCCTAACTATATATACCTACTGGCGACCGCCAGTAGGTAATTCACTGAAAAAACCATAGGTTATAGACCATATATAGTTAGGAATTAGCATTTAAAAAACCTTATTTTACTCACACAAAACCATTGAAATTCCATATATAGTTAGTTGCACTAACTATATATCGCGCACCCGCAATCCACTGCTGATCATGTCACATATTACATCATTCATGACATGGTCAGTGACATCACTGATGACATCACTGATGACATCTCAAATGACATCACGGATGACATCACTGATGACAACATCCAGTGACTGTATGTTTCTGTAAAGTTAAAATATGTCTTACATATTGAAGAATGAGTGGATGTATAAGTGTCTGGATGAAGGATTTAGTAGGTGCGTGACTGACTGTATGAGTGAGTGATTAAATGTGTCTCACTGAATGCATGGGTTAGTGACTAAACTGTCTTAATTTGTGCATCATTATGTCTGTTGTGATGTAAACTGCTGCATGTGTTGATCATTAGCTATACGAGAGGCTATATGTGTTATTGATTGGTTGCCCAAGTATTTGTATGGGAGATTGAGTTTGTGTACGGGTGGCTGGGAGGTGTGTGACTCTGTGCATAGATGTGTGAGCAGTTGATTCACTAGGTGTATGAGTTCAAGAGTGCATGTGGAAACAGCTACATGGGCAGTTGACTGTGTGCATGAGTGTATTGATGAGTGAATGGATATCTCAATGCTACATGTCATAGTAAGTACATATGTAAAACACAGTACATGTGAGAGTTGGCATATATAAATAACTGTGCATGAGAGCCACTGAATGTGTGAGTGGTTGTATGGATCATTGTGAACTTGTATCAGGGATTGTATAAGAGAGTAAATATGTGTTAGTATATGTTTCAATAAGTAAGGTGTGTATAACTGTATAGTTGAAGAAATGGAGGTGAGATTGTTTCTTTGCATGACTGACTAGGTGTGTGAGTAACTCCATGGATGAGTGACAGTGTGTGAGTGTCTGTATACACTGAGTGTATCTAAGGTTATATTAGAGTCTGAAGAGGTTTATCGTATTAGCACAAGAATGATGTCAAATGAGATGTCATCATTGATGTCATCAGTGATGTCATTTGAGATGTCATCAGTGATGTCATCAGTGATGTCACTGACCATGTCATGAATGATGTAATATGTGACATGATCAGCAGTGCATTGCGGGTGCGCGATATATAGTTAGTGCAACTAACTATATATGGAATTTCAATGGTTTTGTGTGAGTAAAATAAGGTTTTTTAAATGCTAATTCCTAACTATATATGGTCTATAACCTATGGTTTTTTCAGTGAATTTTCAAGGTTTTGTAAATGCTAATTCCTAACTATATATGGTCTATAACCTATGGTTTTTTCAGTGAATTTCAATGGTTTTTTAATAGCAAATATCATAAACTGTCGAATGTCAAGTACGTGGTAAGTAAAAACATTTTCGTGTTTATGCACACTGATCTGCTTTGAATGCTGCCCCCCACCCCTCATTTCTATTAGGAGTACTCTCTCTTTGCAGATAGTGAAGGGTAGTTAACGCAGGCCTTTGCCCCCGTTGTAATCCGTCGTGCCTGCTTCTCTCTCCATTTGATTGATTGTTCTCTTTGGTTCATTCTCTATTTACAAACAAGCACAGAGTCGCAATACTCTGTTTAGTCTTTGCAGATAGCGAAAAATCGTGTAAAAAAACAAAAGGAATCGAGCAAAATCAGAAGGCCACTAATGGGATCTCTTTTTGACCTCGCTAAAATAGAAACATTAGGAACAACCTGTTGAAAATAGCAATGTGTATGTACATAAGCGGCATTCATTTGTGTTCACAGTACCCCTTGTTGATTGTTTGAATCGAGCATTGAATTGTTCGAAGTTGGTTCTCTTAAGGATCTTCTCTGCCTGCAAACGAGGAACAATAGGAATATTCTCTCTCCCTTTGCAGATAGTGAAGGGTAGGTAACGCAAGCCTTTAACACGTCGTACCTATTTAATTCCTCATTGATTGATTGATTGTCCGAACATTGACTGTTTGGGAATTAGTTCTTTTTGGAGGTATTCCATGTTTGCAAATAAACGTAGGAAAATCTTTGCAAGTAGTGAAAGGGTACGTAATGCGGACCTTTCTCCCCCGTTGTAATCTGTCATGCCTATCTACTCCCCACTGATTGATGCACCTGTTTCACCAGGACCATTTACTAGAGATAGGTCATCTGGCCCGACCAGAGAGCACCCCTAGTGAAAAGGACATATGCAATAATAACGAAGTGATCACTGTATCCTGTTAACAGAAACTTTAGCATGAAACAACCTGGAAAGAAAAGAATAGGAAAACGAAAATCAGTAGGCCACTGATGAACTTTTTATTAAATAACAAACAAAGAAACGATAACAATACGTAATGATAAAACCTATTATTGTCCTAGAAACAAGAAACGTTAGAAGTAAGCCCGTAATAAGAAACCTGAAAACATCGCCCCTCACTGCCCCAAAACGTGTCTGTCCCACCGCCTGCCACGGCCAAATAACGGCAAACTGGGAAAGATAGAAGTCAGCAGACATCCGCCCCATTCTAGAAACTTTCAAAGGGCAACAGGTTTTCGGCTACGCCCAGCCGGAAGCAACACATATAAGGCGGGTCCTGCTGCCACGCCTCGGCCAGGAGATCATCACGTAGGGTGTAGCCGGAGGAGAGGCCGAGGCCAGCGGGACCCGGCCAGGGGGATTGACAACACTGGAGAGTTTCAGGGGGGGGAATGTCCGTGTCCTCGACCCTCCCCTCTCTCTCCCAGTCCGGCCGCGGTGGCCCTTGAGAGTTGCAGGTTGTCCCTCCACACTCTCTCCCGGTCCGGCGACCAACGGCCGGGGACTGGGCCGACGGGATCCGGCTGCAGCCGATGAGCCAAGGAACCCGTTCATGGGGCCAGAGCAAAGGGCGTCCGGCCGCCATCCACCGGAGGTGCGGCCCAAAGACGGACGGGACATTTCTTCTTTCTTTTATAATGGCTGCGACAACACTGGGGGGGGATGTCTTGCACATGCCTCCGACCCCCCCCCTCATCCTCATCGCCTGGTCCGGCCATAACAAATGTCAAGCGAGACGCCGTGGGGTGCACTGGGAGGGAGAGACGCTGCGAACAGGCCTCTCCCGCCTCCCCAGGTGGAGGCTTCCCAGCTGCACCCTCAGCGCTCCAGGCGCCCGGAAAAGGGTTCTTCCACTGTGGCAATGCTGCAACATCTCGCCCGGCAGGGTGGAGCCCGTCCGCTCATTTGACCCCGCGATCGCCAGTAGCTACCGAACTCTCAAAATGGCGGTCGACCTGGCAAGAGCGGGCCCAGCATAAAGAAATGGCCCGGTCACTGGTTGACTCCACCACCGTAGTCCTCCACGACCTTGAAGATTCTAGAGGAGCCGCTGGAGTCTCCGACCCCCGCAGACACCCCCGATGGGGAATGACTGCCATGATCGCCCGTGGAGTGACGAAACTGTATCCGCGGGACGTCGGCGCTCCCATGCTGCCGCCAGCCTCAGTTTGAATGACTAGAATCCTGCAGACCTCAGTTCCGGTGAAAGCACAGTGTGACCCGGTAGGAAAAATTGTTGCACCCCCTCCCCTTTTTGACTGATAGTTCAAACCACCGATCCTTTCCTTTGCCCTTTTACCGGAACTATGGACTGCCTCCCCCTCTTTTACATTTTCTAGAGAAAACAAAACATTAACCACTACATTAGCATAGCAGTTGACACCAGAACTGTTTTCAAATTGAAAACCAACAACATCTTCAACAGAATCCTTTTTGTTTCTGCTGTGACCCTGCTACAGCACAGGCATTGTCCCCAGCAGTAATTCTGCAATGCTGGTAAGTATAGCTGTGGTGCCTACTGGACTCACTCACCCCCGCGGCGCCCCACGCCGTTATTTGCTGGGCGGCAACTTACTAGACATCACCTTCGTGACATCCAGATTTCAGCGCTTTCTGCTGCCTTGGAACTATTCGCACAACAGACCGCTACTGACAATCCACCCCCCGGGACGCCCCACGCCGGATACCCAAATCAGTGCGGCACCCAGGCAACATCTTCTGAATTTTCATAATTTGAAAGAACTAGTAACATGTCCTCATCAGGAATTTCCTCATGAAAAGTCTGCAATGATGATTCTTGTAACTCTATGGTCTCCAAACATTCGATAAATTCGCCATCAAGAGATTGATCAAAAAAATCATTCAAGTCATCTCCTCCTTGTGAGAATATTTCATTATTGGTGCTGTCAATTTCAATAAATGTATTGGATAATTCAAAAGAAATTGCCACGGTCTCTTCGTTGTTTAAATGTTTTTACTGTTTTTGTTTTGTTGTATATATTTATAAGTTATTAAAGTTTTATAATCCTACTACTTTGTTGGAGTGCTATATATTTTTAATATGACACATAATTGTAAAAACTTTGATGTACAAAGAGTCATCCCTGGAATCTTCCGCTTCAGGCTCGGTCCCCTCCCCAATCACAATACAGGATGGTTTTCAGATAGTAGGAACACGTGTGGTGTGACGGATCTCATCGGGTGTGGGCCTTGATCTACTATAACTCCTTTGAAGAGGGGTGATTCTTTACAGCTGGGGCCATAAACTACATCTGCAGGGCTAGCTGATAGCCTGGACAATCGGACACAGAGGAAGAGGAGTGTCAGAGGGTGCGGTAGTGAATAGGGCGAAAGGGAGGTGTCGGGCGGGCACAGAGTGTGATTCTCAGGGAAGAGCAGCGCAGATGGGGGGAGGTTTATTGCCGATGCATAAAACAGAGAGCGGGGGTGACCAGTGCCTGGGGAAGATGCTTGCGAGGGTGGGGAGCCATGCTACGAATCGACAGCGTGCAGAGAGTGGGTCTGGTCAAGGCATCTAAAATGGCTGCCGTGCACGACAAAAGTGTGGCATTTCAAAAAAGGCAAGATGGCGCAGACAATGTTTTTCAACACTTCCTCATTTCCTTCGAATCGAACGTTAACAGACGTTGGTGCATATTACCAAAGTTAAGCGATATTTATCGCTAACGATGCTTAGCAACACATTTTTTACCGCTAAGCATCGTCAGAAATTATCGAAGATAAACCTTGCTATTATCAAGGTTTATCGCAAATGCGATAAAAAACGGCCGCAATGCATGAATATCGCTAAAAAGTCAGCGATATTCATGCATTACCGAGCTAATGCTCTTAGCCATGTTATCCACCTCCCATTGGATAACATGGCTAAGAACTGCTCAGGGCAGGTGTTAGTTTTTGGAGATATTCGCGCTTAGCGCGAATATCTCCAAAAGTTGGTAATAGGAGATAGATATCTTGCATGTTGTAATGCAAGTTATTGTGGTATATGGAACTCATACCATAATCTCTCAGGAAAGCAGAAACTGATCCTTTTGGGACCGCCTGAGAAGGCCTAGGAGGTGAGGGGTACTCTACTTTGCCCCCTTTTCACGTTCCGAACTATTTTTTTTTACTCTCTTCTGTAATTACACAAAATGGCAGCGATAAGATGCATCAGAGACAGACAGTGAGAGAAAGGAGGCCGGAGATGAAGAAGAGATGTCAAATACACTTTGGAGATAATATAGTGGGAGAAGGGAAGTAAATATGAGTAAACTTACCATGTAACATAAAAATGTTGCACTCTATACTATAAGTCTCATTTTATACTACAATCACTTCGCTACAACCTCATAAATTAAAAATAACAATGAATAATGTCTCAAACAATTTTTGATTTCTAAATATAAATTTATTCTTCTGAATTTTCAAAATTTGAAAGAACTAGTAACATGTCCTCATCAGGAATTTCCTCTTCAATCATCTCATCTGGAATCTCCTCATGAAAAGTCTGCAATGATGATTCTTGTAACTCTATGGTCTCCAAACATTCGATAAATTCGCCATCAACAGATTGATCAAAAAAATCATTCAAGTCATCTCCTCCTTGTGACAATATTTCATTATTGCTGCTCTCAATTTCAATAAATGTAGTGGATAATTCAAAAGAAATTGCCACGGTCTCTTCATTGTGAGCCATTTTATTTTGAAATTGCTTGCTGTAAATTGCAGAAAAAAATAATCACTTTCATTTATCGTTTTTAGTAATGCATAATATAAAACTAACTTTATCAAGTATTTAGTATAACAGAAGGACTGTAAATAAATAACAGAAAACATTTTTCAAATTATCTTCAAGTGTACAACATAGTTCCCCTTACAAATTAACAACTCACCTTTTTAAAAGTAGGAGAAGTGTTAGTACTGTGTAAATCAAACCCCAGCAATTGACCACCAAAAATTCCTCACAAATGTACCTCAGACAGTAGTATCACAAAATGGCTATGGTTTCCTCTCATTTTAGATATATACATAACCAATTAACTTTCATCACACACAAATACAAAACCAAAGTAACATTTTAATTGGTTCTAAATTTCAACACTTTCAAATGTGTTTTCCCCATGCAATTTTCCATAGGACATTTAGATACGTCTACAGCCTGAATGGCTGAACGGAATTACACCAAACTTGGCAAAATGGTACATCAAACCTAAGAGGTCAGGGAGGATCTACTATGCCCCCTTATGGTCATTTGCCCCTTCGCTTTGGCCTCCTCTTGTCTCTCGATCCTACCGAGAGACAAGATGGCGGCCGCTACGGACTGTTTGGAATGTTTACAGACGCCGGAGAACCAATCAGCTTCGCAAAGCTCCGTAACGCGAAAAGTACGCGAAGCGGAGCGCTGTTACAGATATATATCTTTTTTTGAACGTTAATTTCTCAAAATCCACTGGAGCACATATATTGAGACCTAGCAAAGGCACATCGGGCTACCAGTCCCTACAATTTTGCCAAGTTTCGTGCAAATCCATTCAGCCGTTCGATTATGGTTATTTTTTTTTTTTTTTGCCCCGCGGGGCCCTTTTAAAACCTCCACAACAAACCTAGGGGGTCAGGGAGGATCTACTATGCCCCCTTATGGTCATTTGCCCCTTCGCTTTGGCCTCCTCTTGTCTCTCGATCCTACCGAGAGACAAGATGGCGGCCGCTACGGACTGTTTGGAATGTTTACAGACGCCGGAGAACCAATCAGCTTCGCTTCACAAAGCTCCGTAACGCGAAAAGTACGCGAACTGGAGCGCTGCCTGGTCCGCTGTTACAGATATATATCTTTTTTTGAACGTTAATTTCTCAAAATCCACTGGAGCACATATATTGAGACCTAGCAAAGGCACATCGGGCTACCAGTCCCTACAATTTTGCCAAGTTTCGTGCAAATCCATTCAGCCGTTCGGGCTAAAAGTGAGGCCAAACGCCCTATGGAAAACTCAATGTTAAAAACACGTTTTGGGACCCCCCTTTTTTCTCGGCCCCCCCTTGACGAACCCCCCCCCCAAATTTTCAGGGGCTGCTCAGAAACAAAATGTTCAATTTTCCTGAAAATTTCAGCCAATTCCGTCCACAAACGCCAAAGTTATTAGACATAGAATTTTCAAAAATCCCATAGAGAAAAAATCCTAACTATATATACCTACTGGCGACCGCCAGTAGGTAATATATATATATATATATATATATATATATATATATATATATATATATATATATGTATATATATATATATATATATATATATATATATATATATATATATATATATATATATATATATATATATATATAAATATATATTTACTGAAAAAACCATAGGTTTCAGGCCTTATATAGTTAGGAATTAGCTTTTAAAAAACCTTTGAAATTCACTCAAAAAACTATAAGTTTTAGGGGTGTTATAGTTAGCTGGACATTTCACTCATACAAAACCATTGAAATTGCTCCTATATAGTTAGCTGTACTAACTATATTTCGCGCACCCGCAATCCACTGCTGATGATGTCACATATTACATCATTCATGACATGGTCAGTGACATCACTGATGACATCTCAAATGACATCAATGATGACATCACTGATGACATCATCCAGTGAATGTGGTTTGCTTCGTTATTAAAATATGCATTATATATATATCAATTTGCATTGAAGTATGAGCGGATATATAAAAATAAATATTTGGATGGAGGACTTTAACAATGTATAGTGTCTCACTAAATATAGTGGATAGTGACTAAACTGTGTGAATATCGGTATCACTTTGTCAGTTGTTGTGTAGACTGGTTCTCCAGTTGGTTACTAGCTATGTGAAAGTCTATATTAGTTATTGATTAGTTAATTGAGTATCTGTATGGGAGGGTGAATGTGTGTGTGGTTCGGTGGAGGGTGTGTGACTGCCCAAAGATGTGTGAATAGTTGATTCAGTAGATATATGAAGTTAAAACTACATGTTCTAACAGTTGTTTGGGTGAGTGAATATCTTTATGGGTGTGGTGATCAGCAAATATATTTCTCAATGGTACATGTCCAACAAACTAGAAAAATAAAAGGCAGTGTATGTGTCAGTTGTTGTATATAAATAAGTATACATAAGACTCAATGATTGTGTGAGTGACTGTATGGATAACTGTATACTTGTAATAATGGTTTTATAATATACTAAATATGACTTACTATCTAAATGAATAGATGAAGTGGTGTTTGTATAAGTGTGTAGCTAACTAAGTATGTAAGTACGATCCATTGTTTGCATAAGTGAGTAGGATAACTTCATATGTGAATAGGTTGTGTGCTGGTGTGTAATGTCGATATTGGTGTATAAGTATTTTTGATAGAGATCTATTTTTCATTGACAGCATGTATGAGTGAATCTACAGGTAAGTGATTAGATGTGTGTATACATCTAGGAATCAATGAGTGGGTTTTTAAATACTTGTATTGCTGTGTCAATGGATTCAAATATGATACTCTGTATTTTACAAAGAGTGATGAAAGATTTTACTAGTGTATGAAAAGGTGTATGTGATTGTCACGTGGATGATGTCATCAGTGATGTCATCACTGATGTCATTTGAGATGTCATCAGTGATGTCACTGACCATGTCATGAATGATGTAATATGTGACATCATCAGCAGTGGATTGCGGGTGCGCGATATATAGTTAGTACAACTAACTATATAGGAGCAATTTCAATGGTTTTGTATGAGTGAAATGTCCAGCTAACTATAACACCCCTAAAACTTATAGTTTTTTGAGTGAATTTCAAAGGTTTTTTAAAAGCTAATTCCTAACCATATAAGGCCTGAAACCTATGGTTTTTTCAGTGAATTTGCAAGGTTTTTAAAATGCTAATTCCTAGCTCTATAAGGCCTGAAACCTATGGTTTTTTTCAGTGAATTTGCAAGGTTTTTTAAATGCTAATTCGTAACTATATAAGGCCTGAAACCTATGGTTTTTTCATTGAATTTCAACGTTTTTTTAAATGACAATGTTTAAATGTATTAATTTGTTTTTTTTATACTGATTTACTACATTTTGCAGGCAGGTGTTCAGAGGGCACGCCCCCTTTTTACAACACTCTGCAGCGCAACCCCTGGCGCGTTTGCAGAGGAGGAACTAATTCCCCTTGCATACTGGGGGTACCTGGGGGGCAACTAGCCCACCAGGAGCCTCCAGTATAAGCCAGGGGGCTGCATTGCAGAGAGGTGTAATGAGGCCACACCCTTTTTTACACCTCTCTGCAACGCAGCCCCCGGGCGTGTTTGCAGAGAGGGAACTAATTCCCCTTGCATACTGGGGGTTCCTGGGGGCCAACTAGCCCTCCTGGAACCGGCAGTATGCGCCAGGGGGCTGCATTGCAGAGAGGTGTAATGAGGCCACACTCTTTTTTACACCTCTCTGCAGCGCAACCCCATGCGTGTTTGCAGAGTAGGAACTAATTCCCCTTGCATACTGGGGGTCCCTGGGGGTCAACTAGCCCACCAGGAGCCTCCAGTATGCGCCCGCGATTTGGTCCCCCCGTGAAATAATTTTTTAAAAAACAGACCAGGTTTTAAAAAACAAAAAATGTGGTCCTTTTTTGTCCTTGTGGGACCACCTGGGCAGGCCTAGGGTGTCAGGGTGTATCTACCCTGCCCCCTTTTTGTGTTCTTCACGTTTGTTTTTTTGCTTTCTTTTGCCTTTGTCTATCGAGCACAAGATGGATGCCAAATCAAGATGGCTTCTGGTGTGCCATACTTTTGTCATAAGTAAGACTATCAGCGCTCTAGTTGTTCTTTAGAACACTCTGGGACATTCTGTCATTGGGCTATACTTGGGCTACATCTGGGTGATATTTGGGCTACATTTGGGCTCTTATGTCTCTGGTGGCCATCTTGGGAGACTGCATGTCAGAATTTTTTAATGAAATAGAAAAGGATTTGAGAAGTCACTCAAAATGTGCCCTAATTTTTCTTTCTGCAGCACTAATCATACTTTCTATGGCAAAATGAACCCCCTCATTTTGTTCCTTTTTAAATTAAATGTTTTCAGACTTACCACTTCATTCCAATCAAGATGGCTTCTGGTGTGCCATACTTTTGTCATAAGTAAGACTGTTAGCGCTCTAGTTGTTCTTTAGAACACTCTGGGACATTCTGTCATTGGGCTATACTTGGGCTACATCTGGGTGATATTTGGGCTACATTTGGGCTCTTTTGTCTCTGGTGGCCATCTTGGGAGACTGCATGTCAGAATTTTTTAATGAAATAGAAGAGGATTTGAAAAGTCACTCAAAATGTGCCCTAATTTTTCTTTCTGCAGCACTAATCATACTTTCTATGGCAAAATATACCCCCTCATTTTGTTCCTTTTTAAATTAAATGTTTTAAGAGTTACCACTTTATTCCAATCAAGATGGCTTCAGGTGTGCCATACCTTTGTAATAAGTAGGACTGTTAGTGCTCTAGTTAGAACACTCTAGGAGGCTGCAGTAGAACACAAAGGAATCAACTGACAGTCTCTGTCCTTGTTGGATGTACATGTTTTACTGAGAATGTCAGACTTCATTCTCACATGACTGAGAAAGATAATGTGAATTTACAGAAAATATGCTTTCAGCTTAGCTTATAGATCCCCTTCCAAACCACTGTGGGAAAAGCATGAGATAATAGTTTTCTTTCAAACATGATTCATGATATCCCAGCAGAAGGCTTTTTCACATGGTAAAATCACCTTAGAATACACCACAATTCTTAAAATTAGTATGGTACTATAATGTAACTAAAGTCTTAAAACCTTCTATTAACTGCAATGCTTTTTAATGTGGTGTTATCATGTATATTGGTCCCAAGATGGCTGCCAACAGTTTCTGGTTTGGAGTGTTGACAGTAACCCTGGGCGTAGTGGGCGTAGTGGGGCTTCGCGGAGCTACGTGAAGTGGGCGAGAAACTATGCCCACCTCCGCACTCCGCGTAGCCCCACTACGCACCGCAGGCCTCCCTCCCGCCCTCCCTAAATACTTTAAATTAAAAGTGGAAAAGAATTAAAACGCACTTACCTTGCCCGCCGCTGCCCGCCGCGTCCCCGGGGCTCGCTATCTTCGTGGCTGCCGTCTTGTGTATCTAATGCGCATGCGCGAGCGGCCGCGCATGCGCATTAGTACACAAGACGGCAGCCACGAAGATAGCGAGCCCCGGGGACGCGGCGGGCAGCGGCGGGCAAGGTAAGTGCGTTTTAATTTTTTTACACTATTAATTTAAAGTATTTAGGGAGGGCGGGAGGGAGGCGGGTGGCGGCCAGCTACGCTCCGTCTGCGGAGCGTGCGTAGTGCCGGATTCTACGCCTGCTACGCAAAATGCGTAGAAGCCGGCACTACGCACACTCCGTGCACGGAGCGTAGCCGCCCGCCCAGGGTTAGTTGACAGACAGTTGACAGCCGATCAGCATGCAGCTCGTGCTCGGAAAGGTAAGCTTACAGTAAGCTTACACGTAAGCTGCTAAAGATATATATTTTTTTCTCTTTTGATTTTCTCAGGAACTAGTGGAGGGATTTTCACCAAATATAGAAAAGGCACTTCTGTGTACCAGTCCCTACAATTTTGCCAAGTTTGGTGTAATTCCGTTCAGCGGTTCGGACTGTAGCCTTGTCAGAACGTCCTATGGAAATTAACATGGGGAAAACACGTTTTGGGACCGCCCTTTTTTCTCAGCCCCCACTTCACGAATCCCCCCAAAACTTTCAGGGAAGGAGCGCAGCGGAGCTGGCCAAAATGTTGGAAAATTACACACAAATTCCTCAACCGGCTCCAAAGTTATTCCCAATAGAATGTTGCGGATTTCCTATGGTAGCTAGGTCCTAACTATATATACCTACTGGCTAGCGCCAGTAGGTAATATTACCTACTGGCGGTCGCCAGTAGGTATATATAGTTAGGATTTTTTCTCTATGGGATTTTTGAAAATTCTATGTCTAATAACTTTGGCGTTTGTGGACGGAATTGGCTGAAATTTTCAGGAAAATGGCACATTTTGTTTCTGAGCAGCCCTTGAAAATTTGGGGGGGGTTCGTCAAGGGGGGGCCGAGAAAAAAGGGGGGTCCCAAAACGTGTTTTTAACATTGAGTTTTCCATAGGGCGGTTGGCCTCACTTTTAGCCCGAACGGCTGAATGGATTTGCACGAAACTTGGCAAAATTGTAGGGACTGGTAGCCCGATGTGCCTTTTGTAGGTCTCAATATATGTGCTCCAGTGGATTTTGAGAAATTAACGTTTAAAAAAAGATATATATCTGTAACAGCGGACCTGGCAGCGTCCCAGGACGCGTACTTTTCGCGCAACGGAGCTTTGTGAAGCGAAGCTGATTGGTTCTCCGGCGTCTGTCAACATTCCAAAAAGTCCGTAGCGGCCGCCATCTTGTCTCTCGGTAGGATCAAGAGACAAGAGGAGGTCAAAACAAAGGGGGAAATAACTATAAGGGGGCATAGTAGATCCTCGCTGACCCCCTAGGTTTGATGTGGAGGTTTTAAAAGGGCCCCGCGGGGCAAAAAATAATAATAATAATAATAATCGAACGGCTGAATGGATTTGCACGAAACTTGGCAAAATATTAGGGACTGGTAGCCCGATGTGCCTTTGCTAGGTCTCAATATATGTGCTCCAGTGGATTTTGAGAAATTAACGTTCAAAAAAAGATATATATCTGTAACAGCGCTCCGCTTCGCGTAACGGAGGTTTGCGAAGCTGATTGGTCATTCTGTCACTGGGCTATAGTTGGGCTACATCTGGCTGATATTTGGGCTACATTTGTTTTTTTGTGTGTCTGGCGGCCATCTTTGGGCTACATTGGGCTACATTGGGCTTCATTGGGCTACATTGGGCTACATTTGGGCTCCAACATATATATAGGCCAATGTAGCCCAATATATATTTTTCAAAGTTAATTTTGGTAAAAACCACTGGAGCATATATCTTGAGACATAGCAAAGGCACATCGGGCTACCAGTCCCTACAATTTTGCCAAGTTTCGTGGAAATCCATTCAGCCGTTCGAGCTAAAAGTGAGTCCAACCGCCCTATGGAAATGAAGGAAATGAATGGGTAATTTGTAATTAGCAAATAGCTAATCGCAAACTAGGAATGGTAAAGAATCGCTATTTATTCCTTAAAGTTCGCTATTTAGGAAATGCAAAAAACTTTGATGATACATATGGCGGTTCATCTCTAACAAGATAAGAAGCATAGGGATACATTTATGATGACTGGCGCATCACCAGGGATGTGTTAGTCATTCTGTGCCGCTGTTCCGTCACCTATGGTGTGCTGCATTTACAATGCGGCGCATCATGGGGCAAAAACAGCACAGATGCGTGATGTATCTGTGCCGTAAAGGTGGCGCATTGCTGGAGTTGTATCGCAAGTGTGATGAAGCTCCAGCAAGGGTCGGGGGTGCCCCTGTCGCAGGGTTTCTGTTCTCACACAGAACTGTGGACAGAGGATTGGAACCTCGGCGAATTAGGGTGTCCCAAAACTCACGTTAGTAATCAAAAACTCCTTAGCAAGCTAGGTACAGTGTCACATTGGATATAACAAACTCTCAATGTTTAGACAATCCAGAATATGAACTTATAGTACCTCAGGATACGTGGAACTCATGAACAGTCGGTCGTTATATATTTCTTAGAAACCAGAACATGGAGTTAAGAAGAACACATGTGTATTTGGAATGTTTATTTACTAATGCCGTCTTCTCAGGCGTAGTATCTTAGATAATACAAGTACACATATTATCAGTAGCAAAATTACCAGCATAGTTACTAGTACATAAAAAGCGCATGGTGATAGTATGTTAACATGCTGTAAATGAATAAGAGTTAGCAACACTTATAAGCAGCCGCGGGCCGTGGAGGGAGTTACGGTGAGGCAGGGAGGCGGGGAGGGGGAGAAGCAGGGTGGAGAATACAAGTACACATATTATCAGTAGCAAAATTACCAGCATAGTTACTAGTACATAAAAAGCGAATGGTGACAGTATGTTAACATGCTGTAAATGAATAAGAGTTAGCAACACTTATAAGCAGCCGCGGGCCGTGGAGGGAGTTACGGTGGAGCAGGGAGGCGGGGAGGGGGAGGGGCAAGGTAGAGAGGGCTCCACCCTGCTTCTCCCCCCCCCTGCCTCACCGTAACTCCCTCCACGGCCCGCGGCTGCTTATATCTCACCCTCCCTAATACACATATTATATTATTTGCTAAGAAGGTCTCTTTGTGTTGGTTTAGGGCGTGCCCATACTTTAGTGTCTTAGATTTGAAGGAATCACATCAGCATACACCAGCTCTCTCTTCATGTGAACCGCATCAACTGTTGTGTATGTGTGTTCGGCAAAGCAATATAAAACCCGCCTCATGCCCAGAATTGGCAGAAGTTGCACTTATGTTATGAGTATGAAGTCGTGGAGATCAGACCTCATAACAATTCTGTATCGTGTTGTTCTTGAAACTTTAGCACTCGCTGTACAGATATAGTTTAACAAGCAAAGCAGATAGTAGAGCAATAACATATTATTCTCATGTAAACCACGATGAACTACTAGGTGGAAAGCTAAAGCAACAACTAAGTGTCGTGTGCAGAAGTTGCAAAAAAGGAAAAATGGCGTTTAAACCGGTAATGAGCCCATGCTAACTTAACACGGTGTAAAGATATCCAGGACCTAGATGACACCTCCCCATGATCCGGAAACGAACTGAATAAGATAATAGAAGTGCCATCTCATGAGAGCAGATTGCAAGTTTATATGTGGACGGTCCGCAAGGTAAAGCATTAAAAACTAGGAAAATGTAATGCTAAAGAAAAATAAAACAGCCAAGTACTTTATCGAGTCTTAAGCCAATAGGCAAGGTAAATAATAAAAACTTGACAAATAAGTCAATGAATTGTCAATGAAATGCTAGTACTCAGCATATCAAACATGAAAAAGGTCTATGACATAACTGTGTATGCAAAATAAGCTGCAACAGCCTCCAATAGGAAGTCACCGTCTTCATCCGAAAACAGTTCAGCCATCCAATTTAAAAGCGGAAAAGAACATACGTGCTCTCCCAGCACCGGATCCTCTATCACCATCAGAGGACAGCTCGGTGGGTTTTCAAGAAAGCTCTGTTCCAAGAAAGACTGTGCTGCCGCCAGTAAATTCCAGGGACCAAGTAGTCCATGCATCAATGCCACAGCCATAATCCTTTCGCCAGGACAAACCAACTCGTGAGTAATGATAGGAGTCATCAGCTGATTAAAGTCGACGTCAGGAGAAACCGGTCCGCAGAGACACAAATCAATGGCCCAATCGAAATCACAGGTCAGGCAGTGAAATACAGGCTGGACACAGGTGAAGTAGGAGAATCGAAAAGATAATCCATATGCCGTGCTTAATATCGCCAACGGCATTGTGCCATAATATTCTAGCATGCGATTGCGGAACAGTGTCAGCAGCTGCAGGGTGGGAGGTTGCATAGGAGGGACATCCATATTTAAAAATGTAAAAAAGCACAAGAGCGTCCGCTGGTAATGCAAGTAAAAATGCCAATCCACGAACCAGAGTGGAGAAAATAGAATGAAAGGAAGCAGGGATGACTCCAAAGATTTTCTCAAATGAAGTCACGAGACCACTGGTAACAACTTTAAAAAAGTGCACCAGGGCCTTTGTGGAGGATGCGTTAAAGATAGTCGGAACCATCTTGCTGAAATTGAAAGGCAAATCTGAATTGAAAAGGGTTGCACCTCTGTACGGGTGTTCGCTATGTGAAGCACGAAAGTTTCACGGGCCGAACTCAAGGCCACCTCTCTCTGAGACAAAAGAGCTCTTATTCTTGCCATGCCGTTGAAATCTGTCCCAAGGTTGGTATTTGTGGCCAGATTGAAAACTCCCTATGTTCATGTGTGGGAGGAAATAGAACATTTCTGCAGCAAATAACCCGTTCACTTACTGTTACGATAAAAGGAATACTTTTAATTAACTCAGAACAATCTTCATTATTGAGCATCAAATAACTACCATTTTCCAACAACTTGAACGTGGGGATGATAGCAGGAACTGGCGTGCCTTGCAACACGCAAGCCATATTTGGTCGGTGTTTGTTGCATGAACCGTGTAACTGTATGTGCCTACACATTAGTGAATGATCTGGCGTCTCAGTGCATTCCTCTCCATTCAGATAAACTTCTTGATCATCTTTGAAACATCTGTATGTGTATGGAAGCGACCAGACCTCATGAAGAAAAGCACTACCTAAAGGTTCATAACGACCTATTGGTATATATTTCATACAATTTGAAAACTTATATAAAGCAAAAGGCAGCGTTATTAAACCGTGGATAAGGCACGTTGCCAAAAAACCCGCAATCCTCTGCTGATGATGTCACTGAGCATGTCATGAATGATGTAATATGTGACATCATCAGCAGTGGATTACGGGTAATAGTATCTCTAGTTTACTCCCCTATAGCTGTCTTTCTTTTAACATAAGTGTCTGTTTCCTTCCCTTATACTTACTGTTTTTGGTTCGCTTCCGGTTCGCGTACCGGCGAGCGAACTGGGAAGCGAACTAAGAGAAATAGAGGTTGGCACAGTTCCAAATATTGTACCAATTTTTTAATAACGGGGAGGTAGTTCTGAAAAGAACTTTTTTTTTTATTGTTTTTGTTGTTTTATATTTTTTTTATTATTTTTCGGAACATTTTTTTACTTTTTTTGAATTTTTCTGAACAGTTTTATATTTTTTTGGGTTTTTCTTGGAGGGGGCAATGAAAACGATTCATTGTAAAGGGCTCAACAGGAGCAACAAAACAAAAAAAGAAGTATTTATTATTTTGGGCGTTTCGTACAAACTTGCATATGATAGTCAATAGCTCTGTTGATCAGAGTGATGCTTCTTTCTCCGTAGGAAATTAATCCATCGCAAAATACGCAGATGTGTTTTACTTCACCAAATTTCATTTGTATATTTGGCACCATCTCCCTGCCCTCTGGTCCCGTTACTTCCGGTACAACAGATCTTCTGGCCATAATAGGGAGATTATCTAGGTCGTTCCGAAACTGTGCAGCACTGTAGTTGTTAGGATGCCACCTAGTCATATGGCGATGCATTGTGTAGTTTCCGAAACTGTTTTTTTTCTCGGTTCCTCTGGACAGTCTATCTTGACATATAAGGCAAGTTACGTATCTTGCATTTACTTTTTTCTGACCTTTGGGAATTTTAAAAAATTGCCAAATGAAGTTTTCTTTCCGGTGAGACGTCCTGGGCTGCTCAGGCAAAAACTGCCTCTCTTTGTGCTCGTCGTCCTGTTCCTCTTCTTCCTCTTCTTGTTGAATTATAACTTGAGCAGGTGGTCCACTCTTCCTTGGATGTGGTGGAGGTGGTGGGGAAGCACCTGCTGAAGCTACTAAAGAAGCCATTGCTCAGTGATCACAAAGGGTCTTTCTCTCACAATGATGAAAGTCAGAGTGAGGAAAGAAGGAGGGATTTTCATCATTTGGGAAAAACAAGAGTTCTCAACCAATCAAAAGTGTTCATTTTAGATTATATGACCTAGTCTTACATCATTAGGAAACCAAAAGTGAAATGAACCAATGAAAAGTGTTATTACCAAGTCACATGACTTGCTGTGTTTACGTTAAGCGCTTTGCAGGGCCTCCCGGTTTGCTTCCAGAAACCTGCGCTTTGCGACTCGCTTCGCGTACCAGTTCGCTAACGTAGCACGTCATATGACGTATCACGCGAGAACGTGAAACGTCATGCGGACGGGAGGCGTCACGATGTTGTTTTCTAACGCGGCACTTGCGGTAAAGAAACGTTTACCGGCTCGCGGTCTATTTCGCGGCATCAAGGTCAGCTAACGGGAAGCTTCCCGATTCGCGAAGCGGGAACGAAGAAAAAAATATATTAAAAAAAAAAAATTATTCATAAACATATAAAATATATTTTTGGATTTAAAGAAGAATACATTTTACAGCTACAGATATTAGCTGTTAAAAAACCAATGAAATTCACAGAAAAAACCATAGGTTATAGACCATATATAGTTAGGAATTAGCATTTACAAAACCTTGAAAATTCACTGAAAAAACCATAGGTTATAGACCATATATAGTTAGGAATTAGCATTTAGAAAACCTTATTTTACTCACACAAAACCATTGAAATTCCATATATAGTTAGTTGCACTAACTATATATCGCGCACCCGCAATCCACTGCTGATGATGTCACATATTACATCATTCATGACATGGTCAGTGACATCACTGATGACATCACTGATGACATCTCAAATGACATCACTGATGACATCATCTAGTGTCTGTGTGTTTTTGTAAAGTTTAAATACGTTTTACATATTGAAGAATGAGTGGATGTATGGAAGACTGAGTGTGTGTGTGGCTGGCTGGGAGGTGTGTGACTCTGTGCATATCAATGTGTACTTGTATCAGTGATTGTATAAGAGAGTAAGTATGTGTTAGTATATGTGTGAAAAGTATGGTGTTCTGTGTTTAACTATAGATGAGGAAATCGAAGTGTGATTGATTCTTCACAGGACTGACTAGGTGTATGAGTGCATATGATAGTGTTCTAATAATAACTGACTGTATGTATGAGTAATTGTATGGGTGAATGAGTGAATGTGTGTGTAGACGTACGAATCAGTGAGTGCGTATGTAGTAACTGGTATTGGTGTGTCATGATGTCATCAGTGATGTCATTTGAGATGTCATCAGTGATGTCATTTCAGATGTCATTAGTGATGTCATCAGTGATGTCACTGAAGTATGGTGTTCTGTGTTTAACTGTATAGATGAAGAAATGGAAGTGTGATTGATTCTTTACAGGACTGACTTGGTGTGTGAGTAACTCCATGGATGAGTGGCAGTGTGTGACTGTCTGCATAGGTGTATGAGTGCATATGATAGTGTTGTAATAATGAGTGACTGTATGTATGAGTGATTGTATGGGTGAATGAGTGAATGTGTGTGTAGACGTAGGAATCAGTGAGTGCGTATGTAGTAACTGGTATTGGTGTGTCATGATGTCATCAGTGATGTCATCAGTGATGTCATTTGAGATGTCATCAGTGATGTAATCAGTGATGTCACTGACCATGTCATGAATGATGTAATATGTGACATCATCAGCAGTGGATTGCGGGTGCGCGATATATAGTTAGTGCAACTAACTATATATGGAATTTCAATGGTTTTGTGTGAGTAAAATAAGGTTTTCTAAATGCTAATTCCTAACTATATATGGTCTATAACCTATGGTTTTTTCAGTGAATATATATATATATATATATATATATATATATATATTAACCCCAGGCGGAGGCCTCCGCTCCGCCCACGGAGTGTGCAGAGATATGCCTACTCTACGTTCTGCGGAGAAAGCGGAGTAGGCAAATCTCTGCACACTCCGCGGCGCAGTGGAGTTGGCCAGCCCCTGCCTCCCACCCTCCTATTAACAATTGATTAAAAGTTAAATAAAAAGACTTTAAAGTAAATAAAAAACACTTCCATTGGCTGCGGCGCCCCGGGCTGCCCTCCTCCTCTTCATCGCCGGCTCTGGGAAAACTGCGCATGTGCGCGTGCCCGCATATGCGCATTTTCGAGATTTTTTTAATTAATTAATATTTATATATTTAATATTTTATATTGTTAATTGTGATAATTAATTTAGTATCAATTAGTTATTCATTTGTTGTTAATTATTTGGTAAATATATTAATTGTGTCACTTTCTCTACTAAATCACTCTCCTGAGAGGGAATAGTAAATTATTCCCCTCCGCTACCCAAACTTTCCCCACAGTTGCACTTGCTGGAGTGGGAATAGTAACTTTTACCCCTCCGCTATCCAAAATGTTCCCAACTGTCACACTCTTTGGAGTCGGAATAGTAAATGATTCCACTCCGCTATCCAACACTTTCCCTACAATTCTACCTGCTGGAGTGGGAATAGTAAATAATTCTCCTACGCTATCCAACACTTTCCTTACTGTTACTCTCCCTGGAGTGGGAATAGTAAATTATTCCTCTCCGCTATCCAACACTTTCCCTCCAGGTGCACTCCCTGGAGTGGGAATAGTAATTTTATCCCCTCCGCTATCCAATATTTTCCCAACTGTTGCTGTTAATGTACTGTAAAATGTAATTGTAAAAGAATAAAAGTATTGTAATATTTTAATATACATATATATATATATATATATATATATATATATATATATATATATATATCCACACACAAGTTGCCTGCAGTGAGTCAGCCCACACGAGTGCATGAATTTATCCTCTTTATTTCATGACAAGAACGGCTTTCCAATATCAGCACAAGCGCTTCGCCATCTTAGTCCTGCGTTTGCCCAACGCGTTTCATGCTTGGCGGCATTTCATCAGGGGCTCCAGGTAGGTAAGGGAACACAGCCCGCTGTGAGCACTTCAAGATCCAGAAGGCCGTGGTGACGGCCGCGCCCACCTGGGCGTGGACTTATGAATTATGTGGTATATATTGTACAATGCAAGTGTGGGTCAAGGTATATTGGAAGCACAACCTGCGCTTTGAAGAAACATATTTTGGAACACATTAGGGCTGTAAAGAATAATGATATGTCCTACGCCACAGCAAAACACATGGCAATGTGTCAAAAGAGCGACTGGAGAGCCATGTCCTACTATGGAATATACATGGTCAATATGGATGAACGAGGAGGCAACAGACAACGCAAATTGAGACAAATTGAATCCAGGTTCATAATTAGACTCAAAACGAAGATGTCATGTGGACTTATGAATTTAAAAGTGACTTGCTCATTGCGGGCTGTGTTCCCTTACCTACCTGGAGCCCCTGATGAAATGCCGCCAAGCATGAAACGCGTTGGGCAAACGCAGGACTAAGATGGCGAAGCGCTTGTGCTGATATTGGAAAGCCGTTCTTGTCATGAAATAAAGAGGATAAATTCATGCACTCGTGTGGGCTGACTCACTGCAGGCAACTTGTGTGTGGAGATTTAAGCGGCGCAGTCTGAGTCGCGAGTTCAGCCCTGCTGCACCCTCGTGCAGCCCTGTGGTGGTGTTTAATTGCGCCCCTAATGTGGGACGGGTGCACCTCCATGGAAGAACACAATGTGTGCCTCCTCATCATCACGAGAGACTATCGCAACCAACTGTGGTTTTAATTTTGGACAATTTGTGGGGAACTTCACAGCTGCAACTCACTTGAGAATACTGTGAGCACTTCAAGATCCAGAAGGCCGTGGTGACGGCCGCGCCCACCTGGGCGTGGACTTATGAATTTAAAAGTGACTTGCTCATTGCGGGCTGTGTTCCCTTACCTACCTGGAGCCCCTGATGAAATGCCGCCAAGCATGAAACGCGTTGGGCAAACGCAGGACTAAGATGGCGAAGCGCTTGTGCTGATATTGGAAAGCCGTTCTTGTCATGAAATAAAGAGGATAAATTCATGCACTCGTGTGGGCTGACTCACTGCAGGCAACTTGTGTGTGGAGATTTAAGCGGCGCAGTCTGAGTCGCGAGTTCAGCCCTGCTGCACCCTCGTGCAGCCCTGTGGTGGTGTTTAATTGCGCCGCTAATGTGGGACGGGTGCACCTCCATGGAAGAACACAATGTGTGCCTCCTCATCATCACGAGAGACTATCGCAACCAACTGTGGTTTTAATTTTGGACAATTTGTGGGGAACTTCACAGCTGCAACTCACTTGAGAATACTGTGAGCACTTCAAGATCCAGAAGGCCGTGGTGACGGCCGCGCCCACCTGGGCGTGGACTTATGAATTTAAAAGTGACTTGCTCATTGCGGGCTGTGTTCCCTTACCTACCTGGAGCCCCTGATGAAATGCCGCCAAGCATGAAACGCGTTGGGCAAACGCAGGACTAAGATGGCGAAGCGCTTGTGCTGATATTGGAAAGCCGTTCTTGTCATGAAATAAAGAGGATAAATTCATGCACTCGTGTGGGCTGACTCACTGCAGGCAACTTGTGTGTGGATATATATATATATATATATATATATATATATATATTGTTTTTTTTTTCTACCAAAGATGCGGCACTCAGGGTTTGAATTTTAGCAAAACAGGTTTATTAACTTCTCCAGCTCGGACCGACGTGTTTCAGCCTAGCACAGGCTTTGCTCCCGGTAAGTGAGCTATTTTCTATGTTTACTATTTATCCCATCCGGCAATTAGGGTGCATTATGGGACAAATATATGTTGAGAACAATCAAATACAGACAACACTCTTCCGTAAAAAGACACCTACAAACAGCATACTACATGGGACCAGCTTCCATCCTCAACCACTACTTGCAAGTATACCTTACGGCGAATTCATTTGCATGACGAGAAATTGCTCGAAGGAAACAGATGTGGAAACAAAAATTATGGAAACCACGGAAAGACTAAGGTCCCGGGGATACAGTGAAAAAATATTGGAGAAAAGCAAAAAAAGAGTGGAACTCAAAACGAGATCAACGATACTAATGACCAAGGTGAAAAAAGACGATTCTCAAGGGCCTCCTCGCTTTGTGACCACATATAGCAAAGAAAGTGGCATCATAAAATGCAAGATAAAAAAGTACTGGCATCTTATATCAGGGGACCCTGATATAGGCAGAATGGTAGGCGAAGAGCCGATGACGAGCTACAAAAAAACCTCCTCTTTGATGGACCAACTTGTCCACAGCCATTTCAAGGGAAACACACCTGGAAATAAAAGCAATTGGCTAACTGAGCAGAAAATGGTTTTAGAAAATGCAATATCTGCAAGGCGTGCAAGATTGGCCAAAATAAAAATTCTTTTGAAGAACCTGATGGAAGAAATACAATCATTGCAGGAAAAATAACATGCTCCTCCACACATGTGGTATATATTGTACAATGCAAGTGTGGGTCAAGGTATATTGGAAGCACAACCTGCGCTTTGAAGAAACATATTTTGGAACACATTAGGGCTGTAAAGAATAATGATATGTCCTACGCCACAGCAAAACACATGGCAATGTGTCAAAAGAGCGACTGGAGAGCCATGTCCTACTATGGAATATACATGGTCAATATGGATGAACGAGGAGGCAACAGACAACGCAAATTGAGACAAATTGAATCCAGGTTCATAATTAGACTCAAAACGAAGATGTCATGTGGAATGAACTTTGATGAAGAGCTTTATGTACACTTAGATTAATAATGTTCGATAACTGGTTGTAAGAAGAACAGAACATCTATGTGACTTTAAATAATGGGGTACTAGACCCGATCACATGAAACCAAAGACACATAAGATCACATTCGTAAAAGGAAACTGGTAATTATACCAAGCAATTCTTATGTTTAAAAGTATCAGCCTAATATAATTATAATTTTGGCGCGTAAATGCAGCGCACACGCAATATATCATAAAAGTAAACTATGTATATAAGCACGTTTGAACACTGCATGTCACATAATTGCATACCTGTATGAAAAAAACACTAGTCCCATAATGCACCCTAATTGCCGGATGGGATAAATGGTAAACATAGAAAATAGCTCATATACCGTGAACAAAGCCTGTGCTAGGCTGAAACGCGTTGGTCCGAGCTGGAGAAGTTAATAAACCTGTTTTGCTAAAATTCAAACCCTCAGTGCCGCATCTTTGGTAGAAAATTGCAGTAATTGGGCCAGGATCCGGCCCCTGTACAGAGCACCCACAGTTGAGCGCACGGAGTCGAAGGATCACTTTGTGGATATATATTACCTACTGGCGATAGCCAGTAGGTATATATAGTTAGGATTTTTTTCCTATGGGATTTTTGAAAATTCTATGTCGAATAACTTTGGCGTTTGAGGACAGAATTGGCTGAAAGTTTCAGGAAAATGGAACATTTTGTTTCTGAGCAGCCCCTGAAAATTTGGGGGGGTTCCGTCAAGGGGGGGCCGAGAAAAAAGGGGGGTCCCAAAACGTGTTTTTCCCATGCAATTTTCCATAGGGCGGTTGGCCTCACTTTTAGCCTGAACGGCTGAATGGATTTACACCAAACTTGGCAAAATTGTAGGGACTGGTAGCCCGATGTGCCTTTGCTATGTCTCAAGATATAGGCTCCAGTGGTTTTTACGAAAATTAACTTTGAAAAATATATATTGGGCTACATTGGGCTATATATATGTTGGAGCCCAAATGTAGCCCAATGTAGCCCAATGTAGCCCAATGTAGCCCAAAGATGGCCACCAGAGACAAAAAAAACAAATGTAGCCCAAATATCAGCCAGATGTAGCCCAACTATAGCCCAATGACAGAATGTCCCAGAGTGTTCTAAAGAACAACTAGAGTGCTAACAGTCCTACTTATTACAAAGGTATGGCACACCTGAAGCCATCTTGATTGGAATAAAGTGGTAACTCTTAAAACATTTAATTTAAAAAGGAACAAAATGAGGGGGTTCATTTTGCCATAGAAAGTATGATTAGCGAATATATGACGAAATCCCGCATGTACTATTAGGCCGCAAATTAAAATAACGAAAACTTTTAGAACGAATATGCCTTTAGCATACACTAAACTACTAAACTACCCTAAACCCTAAAACACTACCCCCAGCATGACCCTACACTACACAAACAGTACAACACTACCCTAAACCCTAAAACACTACCCCCAGCATGACCCTACACTACACAAACACTACAAGACTACCCTAAACCCTAAAACACTACCCCCAGCATGACCCTACACTACGCAAACACTACAACACCACCCAAAACCCTAAAACACTACACCCCAGCATGACCCTACACTACGCAAACACTACAACACTACCCTAAACCCTAAAACACTACCCCCAGCATGACCCTACACCACACAAACACTACAACACAACCCTAAACCCTAAAACACTACCCCCAGCATGACCCTACACTACGCAAACACTACAACACAACCCTAAACCCTAAAACACTACCCCCAGCATGACCCTACACTACGCAAACACTACAACACTACCGTAAACCCTAAAACACTACCCCCAGCATGACCCTACACTACGCAAACACTACAACACTACCCAAAACCCTAAAACACTACACCCCAGCATGACCCTACACTACGCAAACACTACAACACTACCCTAAACCCTAAAACACTACCCCCAGCATGACCCTACACTATGCAAACACTACAACACTACCCAAAACCCTAAAACACTACACCCCAGCATGACCCTACACTACGCAAACACTACAACACTACCCTAAACCCTAAAACACTACCCCCAGCATGACCCTACACTACGCAAACACTACAACACTACCCTAAACCCTAAAACACTACCCCCAGCATGACCCTACACTACGCAAACACTACAACACTACCCTAAACCCTAAAACACTACCCCCAGCATGACCCTACACTACACAAACACTACAACACAACCCAAAACCCTAAAACACTACACCCCAGCATGACCCTACACTACGCAAACACTACAACACTACCCAAAACCCTAAAACACTACACCCCAGCATGACCCTTCACTACGCAAACACTACAACACTACCCAAAACCCTAAAACACTACCCCCAGCATGACCCTACACTACGCAAACACTACAACACTACCCCAAACCCTAAAACACTACCCCCAGCATGACCCTACACTACGCAAACACTACAACACTACCCTAAACCCTAAAATACTACACCCCAGCATGACCCTACACTACGCAAACACTACAACACTACCCAAAACCCTAAAACACTACCCCCAGCATGACCCTACACTACGCAAACACTACAACACTATCCTAAACCCTAAAACACTACGCCCAGCATGACCCTACACTACGCAAACACTACAACACTACCCTAAACCCTAAAACACTAGCCCCAGCATGACCCTACACTACGCAAACACTACAACACAACCCTAAACCCTAAAACACTACCCCCAGCATGACCCTACACTACGCAAACACTACAACACTACCCTAAACCCTAAAACACTACCCCCAGCATGACCCTACACTACGCAAACACTACAACACAACCCTAAACCCTAAAACACTACCCCCAGCATGACCCTACACTAAACAACCACCACAACTCTACACTACACTAACACAACACTACACTACACAACACTACACTACACTACACAATCACTAACCCACGAAAAAATTAACACAAACCCACTTACCTCTCTCGTCATCGTGGTTTTCACAACGCAAATGCATTTACCATACATGCCTTTAAAACGTAATTCTTTGTAAAGGCATGCGCGATAAATGCACATGCGTTTTGAAACAATGCGGGATAATGGTATGCGAGGTCAATGACCTTGCGGGATAATGGTATGCGGACTGAAAGTCTGCGGGATAAAAAATGCGGGAAAATGGCTGCAAACCATGATTAACAGCAGACTTCCCTGGTGAGCACTAGCTTTACTACAGTGATCTAATGAGCAACTAGAGTGCTAACATTCAGAATTTATGGCAAATGTGTGACACATCTGAATGCCTTCTTGGTAGAACCAAAGTAAACAAGCATTGAAAATGCAATAGATCTCGCCCTCGTTTAAGTTAAAGCCATTCTGTTTGTAATGAGGTGGCTTTTTAGCTTTGCTTTTATTAGTGTTTTTAAAACTTTCATGTAAATAACATGCATATGTATGCATATATGTATATGTATGCATGCATTTATATTTATATAGATATGCAGATTATATATGTTTATATATGTATATTACCTACTGGCGATAGCCAGTGGGTATATATAGTTAGGATTTTTTCTCTATGGGATTTCTGAAAATTCTATGTCTAATAACTTTGGCGTTTGTGGACGGAATTGGCTGAAATTTTCAGGAAAATGGCACATTTTGTTTCTGAGCAGCCCCTGAAAATTTGGGGGGGGGGGGTATCGTCAAGGGGGGCCGAGAAAAAAGGGGGGTCCCAAAACACATTTTTCCCATTCATTTTTCCATAGGGCGGTTGGACTCACTTTTAGCTCGAACGGCTGAATAGATTTACATGAAACTTAGCAAAATTGTAGATATGGTTTGCCCGACGTGCCTTTGCTATGTCTCAATATATGTGCTCCAGTGGATTTTGAGAAATTAATGCTTAAAAAAAAATATATATCTGTGACAGCGCTCCGGTTAGCGCCCCGGTTCGCGTACCTGACGCGTAACGGAAGTTCGCGAAGCGAAGCTGATTGGCTCTCCGGTGTCTGTCAACATTCTAAACAGTCCGGAGCGGCCGCCATCTTGTCTCTCGGTACGATCGAGAGACAAGATGTGGTGAAAAACGAAAGGGGAAATGAAGGAAAGGGGGCAAGGTAGACCACTCCTGACCCCCTAGGATTGATGAGGGGGATATTAAAGTGCCCCGCGGGGCAAAAAATAAAAAAAACATTTTTTTTGCGATTTTACGCCGTAGAGGCGCGTCCCGGTACGCGAACCGGGCAGCTCACCGGGCAGCTCACCGGGCAGCTCACCGGGCAGCTAACCGGGCAGCTAACCGGCAGCGTAGCTATCAACATTGTAAACAGTCCGGAGCGGCCGCCATCTTGTCTCTCGGTATGTTCGAGAGACAAGATGTGGTGAAAAAAGAAGGGGGAAATGAAGGAAAGGGGGCAAGGTAAACCTCTCCTGACCCCCTAGGATTGATGAGGGGGATATTAAAGTCCCCCGCGATTTTTCGCGGTAGAGGCGCTTCCCGGTACGCGAACCGGGCAGCTAACCGGCAGCGTAACGGGAGTCCGCCATCTTGTGTTTTTGGAGCGTCCGGTTCGCGTACCGCGTAGCGTCCCGGTAAGCGTAACAAGGGGAAAACCAAGAGAAACAGTAAAAAAAAAATTAAGGGAATAGATTTCCAGCAAACTTGGCAAAATTGTAGGGACTGTTTCTTTGATGTGCCTTTGCAAGGCCTCAAGATATGTGCACGTGTGGATTTTGTCTAATTAAGGTTAAAAAATATATATATATCTGTAAGCGTGCTCCGGCACGCTTACGTTACGGGTTTTGTTTGCGCTGCAGAGCCGATACGTCACAGTTATGCGACGCGCCATGAGGCGTCTCACGTGGCTACGTGATACGTCACGTAATAAAGAATATATTTTACAGCTATAGATATTAGCTTTTAAAAAACCAATGAAATTCACTGAAAAAACCATAGGTTATAGACCATATATAGTTAGGAATTTGCATTTACAAAACCTTGAAAATTCACTGAAAAAACCATAGGTTAGAGACCATATATAGTTAGCTGGACATTTTATTGACATAAAACCAATGAAATTCCATATATAGTTAGTTGCACTAACTATATATCGTGCACCCGCAATCCACTGCTGATGATGTCACATATTACATCATTCATGACATGGTCAGTGACATCACTGATGACATCACTGATGACATCTCAAATGACATCACTGATGACATCACTGATGACATCTCAAATGACATCACTGATGACATCATGACACACCAATACCAGTTACTACATACGCACTCACTGATTCCTACGTCTACACACAAATTCACTCATTCACCCATACAATCAGTCATACATACAGTCACTCATTATTACAACACTATCATATGCACTCATACACCTATGCAGACACTCACACACTGCCACTCATCCATGGAGTTACTCACACACCTAGTCAGTCCTGTAAAGAATCAATCACACTTCCATTTCCTCATCTATACAGTTAAACACAGAACACCATACTTCAGTGACATCACTGATGACATCACTGATGACATCTCAAATGACATCACTGATGACATCTCAAATGACATCACTGATGACATCATGACACACCAATACCAGTTACTACATACGCACTCACTGATTCCTACGTCTACACACACATTCACTCATTCACCCATACAATCACTCATACATACAATCACTCATTATTACAACACTATCATATGCACTCATACACCTAGTCAGTCCTGTGAAGAATCAATCACACTTCGATTTCCTCATCTATACAGTTAAACACAGAACACCATACTTTTCACACATATACTAACACATACTTACTCTCTTATACAATCACTGATACAAGTACACATTGATATGCACAGAGTCACACACCTCCCAGCCAGCCACACACACACTCAGTCTTCCATACATCCACTCATTCTTCAATATGTAAAACATATTTAAACTTTACAAAAACACACAGACACTAGATGATGTCATCAGCGATGTCATTTGAGATGTCATCAGTGATGTCATCAGTGATGTCATTTGAGATGTCATCAGTGATGTCATCAGTGATGTCACTGACCATGTCATGAATGATGTAATATGTGACATCATCAGCAGTGGATTGCGGGTGCGCGATATATAGTTAGTGCAACTAACTATATATGGAATTTCATTGGTTTTATGTCAATAAAATGTCCAGCTAACTATATATGGTCTCTAACCTATGGTTTTTTCAGTGAATTTTCAAGGTTTTGTAAATGCAAATTCCTAACTATATATGGTCTATAACCTATGTTTTTTTCAGTGAATATATATATGTATATATCTATATATATATCTATCTATCTATATATATATATATCTATCTATCTATCTATCTATCTATCTATCTATCTATCTATCTATCTATATATATATTCACTGAAAAAACCATAGGTTATAGACCATATATAGTTAGGAATTAGCATTTAAAAAACCTTATTTTACTCACACAAAACCATTGAAATTCCATATATAGTTAGTTGTACTAACTATATATCGCGCACCCGCAATCCACTGCTGATCATGTCACATATTACATCATTCATGACATGGTCAGTGACATCACTGATGACATCACTGATGACATCTCAAATGACATCACTGATGACATCACTGATGACAACATCCAGTGACTGTATTTTTCTGTAAAGTTAAAATATGTCTTGAGTGGATGTATAAGTGTCTGGATGAAGGATTTAGTAGGGGCATGACTGACTGTATGAGTGACTGATTAAATGTGTCTCACTGAGTCCATGGGTTAGTGACTAAACTGTCTTAATTTGTGCATAATTATGTCTGTTGTTCTGTAAACTGCTGCATGTGTTGATCAGTAGCTATATGATTAACTATATGGGTTATTGATTGGTTGCCCAAGCATTTGTATGGGAGACTGAGTGTGTGTGTGGGTGGCTGGGAGGTGTATGACTCTCTGCATAGATGTGTGAGCAGTTGATTGACTAGATGTATGGGTTCAAAAGTGCATGTGGAAACAGCTGTATGGGCAGTTGACTGTGTGCATGAGTGTATTGGTGAGTGAATGGATATCTCACTGCTACATGTTAAAGTAAGTACATATGTAAAATACAGTACATGTGAGAGTTGACATATATAAATAACTGTGCATAAGAGCCAGTGAATGTGTGAGTGGCTGTATGGATCATTGTGAACTTGTATCCAGGATTGTATAAGTGAGTAAATATGTTTTAGTATATGTTTGAATAAGTAAGGTGTGTATAACTGTATAGTTGAGGAAATGGAGGTGTGATTGATTCTTTGTATGACTGACTAAGTGTCTGAGTAACTCCATGGATGAGTGACAGTCTATGAGTGTCTGTTTACACTGATTGTATCTAAGGTTATATTAGAGTCTGAAGAGGTTCATCGTATTATCACATGAATGATGTCATCAGTGATGTGATCAGTAATGTCAAATGAGATGTCATCAGTGATGTCATTTGAGATGTCATCAGTGATGTCATTTGAGATGTCATCAGTGATGTCATCAGTGATGTCATTTGAGATGTCATCAGTGATGTCATCAGTGATGTCATTTGAGATGTCATCAGTGATGTCATCAGTGATGTCACTGACCATGTCATGAATGATGTAATATGTGACATGATCAGCAGTGGATTGCGGGTGCGCGATATATAGTTAGTACAACTAACTATATATGGAATTTCAATGGTTTTGTGTGAGTAAAATAAGGTTTTTTAAATGCTAATTCCTAACTATATATGGTCTATAACCTATGGTTTTTTCAGTGAATTTTCAAGGTTTTGTAAATGCTAATTCCTAACTATATATGGTCTATAACCTATGGTTTTTTCAGTGAATTTCATTGGTTTTTTAAAAGCTAATATCTATAGCTGTAAAATGTATTCTTCTTTAAATCCAAAAATATATTTTATATGTTTATTAATAATTTTTTTTAAATATTTTTTTTGTTTCGCTCCCGGTCCGCGAACCGGGAAGCTTCCCGTTAGCTCAATTTAATTCCGCGACCCGGTCCGCGAACCGGTAAGAAATCAACATAGTGACGGTATCGCGTTGCCGCGTAATGCGTCTTATGACGTACTGCGTTAGCGCACCCGGAAGTGCCCCGGGGCGCGGACCGAGGCGCGAAACGCAGCTCCCCGGAAGCGATCCGCGGCGCGAAAGCGCGACGTATCACGTTGCCGCAAAATGCGTCTTGTGACGTATCGCGTTAGCGCACCCGGAAGTGTCCCGGGGCGCGGACCGGGGCGCAAAGCTTAGCGACCCGGAAGCTAACCGGGGAGCGTTCCGCAGCGCGTAACATGAGCGTGAGAGGTCATGTGACTTGTTAATAAAACTTTTCATTGGTTCATTTCACTTTTGGTTTCATAATGATGGAAGGCTAGGTCAGGTGACTTAAAAATAACACTTTTCATTGGTTGAGAAGTATTGTTTTTTCCCAAATGATGAAAACCCCTCCTTCTTTCCTCACTCTGACTTTCATCATTGTGAGAGGAAGACCTATTTTGCTTGTTGGAAAATGGCTTCATTGGTAGCTTCAGCTGGTGGACCCCCACCACCACCACCACCTCCTCATGGGAAGAGAGGACCACCTCCCCAGGTCCTGACCAACACTGAGGAGGAAGAGGAAGAAATGGATGAGGAGGGAGAAGAACCACAATTTTTAGAAGAGTTGCCCCGGGTTTCCAGAAAGAAAGCCAGTTTCATCTGGCAGTTTTTTTCAATACCTCGTGGCCAAAAAAAAGTCAACGCGAGGTATGTCACCTGCCTGATATGCAAGGAACAATTGTCCAGAGGGACGGACAAAAAATATAGCTTTGGAAATCATACAATGCACAGGCACATGACGAGGAAACATCCCCTAAATTACAGCCGGGCGGAATTAAGGGATATGCACGACAATCCAAGACCAACTCCTGTGGCCAGACCAACAATACCGGTTTCTTTAACACCAGAAGAGGCACGCGAAACTGTGCCAAATATTCAAGAAAATTTTGGGCACATGATTCACTTATGTATGCACTGTCGTGCATTATTAGCTTGTGGCAACATGAGCATCAATGCACTCAACCTGGCGTATGAACACCATGATTGCCCTAACCGCCCCCAGTAATTTTTTTTGCTCCTGTTGAGCCCTTTTCAACGCCTGTTTTATGTTGTTTCCCCCCCCAAAAAAAACCAAAAAAAATATAAAATCGTTCAAAAAATACAAAAAAACAAAAATATTTCAAAAAATAAAAAAAAATATAAAACAACAAAAATATTTAAAAAAAAGTTCTTTTCAGAACTACCTTCCCTTTCCAAAAAAATTGCTAGAATGTTTAGCACTCTGGCAAGCTCTATTTCTTTTGGTTCGCTTCCGGGTTAGCTTCCCGGTACGCGGACCGGGAGCTAACCAAAAAAAAAAAAAAAAAAAAAAAGTGTAAGTATAAGGAAAGGAAACAGAGAGTGATGTTAAAAGAAAGACAGCTATAGGGAGTAAAGAAGAGATACTGTTTAATAGATCTATTTACCGAAGAAAAGACAGAAGAGGGTATAATTGTGAAAAACAAAATAGATAACGAAGTGAAAGAAAAAAAAAGAGAGTATAACATTAACAAAGAAGAGTTTCTTGGAGAATGTGAGTGAATGTTCAAAATAAGATTAAAACATGAGGAATAACAGAGAGAAAAAATAGAAAACAGAAAACAAAAAATAACAGAAAAAGATTAATTGAAACAGCAAAGAAATGTAAGTAACATAGAGCCATATCATCAACATAGGCAATAAAAGTTTTGCAGCTTTTATTGGCAGAAATGTGTCGCTAAAGCTGCTTTTGTGGCAGAAAACTGCCACTAAAACCACTTTTGCACCAGTTTTCTGCCAATAAAAAGAGCAATAATTTTATTGGCTGTGTTCATAATATTCCCCTTAGTGTGCTTCAACTACACAGAGAAAGCATTATGAACAAGTAGTGATAGAGTGATCAGTCAAAGACACTAAGAGTAATAGAGACGCAGTGAGTGAACAAGAGTGAGGAACTATGAGAAGAGAGGGACTGAGAAAAAGAGTGGAAGGAGTTGAGTAAGTAGGTAATAGAGAAAGGAATGAGGGAAGTAGCAAAGGCAGGAAACTGAGGGTTAAAGAAATGAAGCTGTCAAACTACTAGTAGGTGAATGTGATAGAAATGTAACGAAAAGAGTACAAAACATTTACCTTATAATTGTCATTAACTTACTCACTTTTTGTTTTTATACTTTCAATCTGTGAAAGAGAGAACAAACATTTGAAAAATATTAAAACATGTATTTAAAAATTAGAAAAGACAAGGGAAAAGATTGAAGGACAAACAGTTTTTCAACAACTTTGACACTTACAGAAGCTTCTGCTTCTCCAGGCCCCCTACACAGTCCTAAAGATATACATTTTAAACTAACAGTATCTTGATGCAGATGAAGTGAGGCCTATCTTAAAACATGGAGCATCTTTTGCATTGCTGTTGTTTCAGAAAAGTTTTGCAAGACACTAAAATTTTAAATAATTGCTTTAGGATGCCAATAAGATGTCTACTATCCAGAGGTTTGTTTCAGGTGAGGCCTACTCAGGGTTGCAGATGAGATTTACACTTGTTGAAGAGTACAGAGGAGATAATACATGTGAAGGTCTACCAATGAAGTGAGTCATGTCCACTGCACTCTTCAACAAAGTTCAAACCTCCTATGTTTCCCTGGACAGACCTAAACTTGATCTGCACAATGTGATTCGTAATGATAGGAAACACAGGTGATGTAAATGAAATACGTGCAATTTATTTTGCTCATTTCACAATCACATCACTTGTGTTTCCTTTGCTTAGGTATCTCATTGTGCAGATGTAGTCTATCATATGAAAGAGTACGCAGAAGTGCAGCACTGCATGCAACAACTTTGACACTTACAGAAGCCTCAGCTTCTCCATGCCTCCTACACAGTTCTACATATACATCATAAATGCAAACAGTACAGAATTAATTATACATGTTAAATGGTTTATTTTTGCTGTTCTCAGAATGTATCAAAATTCACTAAAAACAGTGACTTGAAGGTATTCATCATATAACAGCGGGGAAAAAAAAACACAATCAAAATGATTGTGTTTAAAAAACCCATACAACATAAGAAATGAAAATTCAGAACTCCTTAAAGTTAACTTACTTTCCATGACGTCCAAGGATGTCCTATGAACAGCTTACACTCTTTTGTGCTGTTATTACTTTCAGCCCGCCACTTTCTGAAAGAAAATCTCCATCGTTTTTAAAAACACGTTACATGCAATAAATGACTTCTTGCTCTCTACCACAAGTTTCCACAAGGCCAAATCTGGTCAGAGCCATTTATAACTCTTGGATTTCTTGTAAGCCAATCCCGTCATTTGGCATTTCCGCAACTTTCAGAATTAAAATGTTGAAGATCATTTTCACAATCCTGGAATAGTAATATCTTCCCCTTCTTGCTCAGTCAT
Organism: Lissotriton helveticus; assembly: GCF_964261635.1. NCBI lineage: Eukaryota > Metazoa > Chordata > Amphibia > Caudata > Salamandridae > Lissotriton > Lissotriton helveticus. The sequence continues at coordinate 217,016,252 of NC_136067.1, read as the reverse complement.
GTTCTACATTTCCTATGACACTGATACTGCTTACTATGAAGCAGACTTACACTACCTCTATGACTACTATAATTATTTAATTCTCTACATCACTTTTAATCACAAAGCAATGTAAAACAGTAGACAGCATTGCAGACTTACATTCCCTCTACTCCATGTTTTGATTGGCTGCTTCAATTAGCTTATAAAAAGAAACAGTTTTTCTGAACTCATTCAAAGTGCACATATTTCTCCATGATGTCCAGTCCTATGGTTAGAAGTTATGTCTCTGAAATACACTTATCCTCAAGGCCAAATTGTGTAGGAGCCATTAGAACTTCTTGAAATTCCACAGAGCACATCCCGAGATTATTTCCCTAACATTTTGGTTTTAAAAACACCAGGTAAGAGTTTTTAAGGTCATACGGCAATTTTTTTTTGAAAATTAACACAGAATCATTGCAGAATGACCAGCCATTTCTAGACTTTAAATAAGCTGTGTAATGTCCTGATGTTATTGAAGGGCCATCATGATATATAATTGCTGCAGTTACAAAAGTCCTTCCTGATATTGACAACTGCGAAGCTACAAAATTTTTAATTAAAGTTGTCAATTTTGTTCCATCAGGCCTACATCGTTGGAACATTAAAATGACATACTGGCCATATGTTCGTATAAATAATGTGGACATCATTTCAGATTTACATTGGCTACACTCCATGTTGTGATCAGCTGCTTTTACTAGCTTATTAAAGGAAACTGATTTACTGTCTGGCAAAGTTAAATATATAAATCTTTCTGAGTCTACACTAGTAGTACTTGATACCATACAGTTCTCGCAGTCATGCTGCCATTGATAAGAAAGCCCAAAAAGCTGATCTACATCTACACCTTCAGCATGTAATACATCAAGCATATACATTAAAAACTCCTGACAATCTTGCTGAATATTTTGAGAGAATTGTGTTTGGCCTGAACATCTGTCTAACAGATTTCGAATTTCAGACACACTTTCTATGTTTCTTCTATCAGTGGTACATTTCTCTAACACAGAATTTAACAAACTGCAAAATCTTTGATCAGAATTGACCACAATCTCTTCTTTTACATTTGTTAGAGAAAACAAAACATTAACCACTACATTAGCATAGCAGTTGACACCAGAACTGTTTTCAAACTGAAAACCAACAACATCTTCAACAGAATCCTTTTTGTTTCTGCTTGTAATTTTAGGTTCATTGACTTTTTGTCTTTTTGCTACAACCTCCCCAGTATTGTTCTCATTTCTTCGTTTCCGGCCTACCACACGTTTCTCAAACAAAGGATACTGAGGCAAATGTGGCGCATACTCTCTTCTTAACCTATTGTATTCCTTAACACAATCTAGATCCGCACAAATGTTTGTGACATCACACTCAATCAAGTACAATCCCGATAAAGTTCTAACTCGTGACAATGCCACATATGCCATACCCTCCTTGAACACAGAACTGCCAATATTCACCAATGCACTGTCTACACTTAAACCTTGCGATTTATGAATTGTCACCGCATATGCCAAGCAAACAGGAAACTGCTTACGGCGAACATATAAGTCTTTTACAAGCAAAAATCTAGCAGAACAACGAGCAATTAGCCGTACTTCCTCAATGCCATCAAATTTAATTTTTAAAAATTCAATTCCATCTCTATTTCTGTATTTCACAAAATCAACAACATTACCCATTGATCCATTTACCAGACCTCTTTCAACATGTAAATTCCTTCTTAAAATTATACGGCAGTTCAAGCACACATTCAGAGTCTTTTCAAAACCTGCAGTTTTAGATATACTCTTCTCTAATGAATCCAATTTTGTTTTCAGATTCTCAGACAAAATAATTGTTGATCCCATATGCTCTACTCTATCAATAGCTTCCAGTTTCACAATCTCTTGCTTTTCTAAATGCAACATTTTGTTGTTAAATTTGGCACATTCTGCAAGAGTTGGCATCAAACATATTCCAGATTTCTTCTCAGTAATTTTCTGAAAAATATTCTCAGGCACAACATCTTGTTCTGGATATAAATTTGACAGTAATCGTGCATGTAAAGCTTCTTTCCCATGCTCGGTCACTTTTCCAATTCTAACATCTTGTAGAATAGTCTTGTAAACTTCATCCTTCGCCTGACGCATATTTTCATGCAGTTCAGCATAATTGAAGTTTAACCATATATTGACGTTGCCAATGCTGCCTAGGCACTTCCTGGTATCTTCATGCGTGAGCATTTTGAACACAGGTTGCCCTTTCACTGGTGTCAGCTGCAGAAGATCTCCGAAAACAATGATGTGTTTGCCACCAAATAACACATCATACTCTGTTTTGAGAACTTCTTGCATCCTCAAATGCACAAAGGCAAGCATGACATTGGAAACCATGCTTACTTCGTCAATGATAAGAAGTTTCATTTTCCTCAAGATTCTTGAAACTTCAAAACAAGCATCTCCAGATAGCTTGTGATATTGTAATTTGTTGTCATGCTCCACTGGCAGCATCAGTAAACGATGTAAAGTAATCCCTTTAATATTATGTGCTGCCAGTCCAGTTGGAGCAGTGACAACACAAGACAGCGATGACTCTGTCCTTTCCTGCAAATAGCATGAAATTGCTTTAATGAGGAAACTTTTTCCAGTTCCCGCTTCTCCACTCACGTACAGTCGGACAGGCTTCAACGACGTACATGAGCACTCTTTCTTATCATGACTTAATCCATGATCAATTTGCATGGTAACTTCGTCATATATTTTCCTCTGCTCAACGTTGAGTTGTCTTTCCAACTCTTCTAAGTTAACCGCATCCTCTTGAGCATGTGCCATGGCTCTTTCCACTTCATTCATAGCAGTGGCAGCTTCATTTTCAATAACAGGTCCTCCTAGTGGATCCTGACTCAATGAAGCAGAACTCTGACTGTCCTGAGAACTGTCTCTGGCAATCTCGGCTGCAATCGTTGCTTCCTGCTCAATTTCCGCATTCAACATTTCTACATATTTGGGAAAAGCAGGACATTCTATGGTCTCCTTGGCGGCATTGAAAGAGTCTTCGTAACAGAGGAAATCTCCAAGCAGTTCCTCTTCTGCACGCCAAGGCTTGAAAAGTTGCAAAAGTGCTAAATAGAAAAACTCCTTTTTTTCAGGAGATTCGCCACTCAATTTTCGATGGTTTACCAAGTGGTATTTTCTTTGCTTGACCAGACATCCCTCACTTCCTATTACAGCATACACTCTTTTCTCAGTATCTTATTTGATGTTCCTCTTGAATATGTAATTTTGCAGAACCTCATACAGACAAACATTCTCGAGGTGACTGCTTCGATTTGGATAATATGTATCCAACATGTTTGTCTTCAAAATGTCGGTACTGTTTGGCTCCTTTTCCGCCAAATACTCAATTTCCCGCACAGGTTTGAGAACTCGATTACGCGTTGCTGCAAGACCAAGACTCGCCCAAACGATACTCCTGGACTTGGCATAGAGACTTGCTGAAGACAACCGGTCAGAACATTCGTACGCTCCGATTTCTCGATGAGACAACATCATCAGACTGAAACTGTACAACTTCTTGATGAGGCTCTTTTCATGGGAAATGTCCTCCCACATATCCTTCAATTCTGTCTTCTCTTTTTTGGTGATGTAAGACGTCACATACCGAGCCACAGCCATACAGTTATCAGCCACAAACTGTATATCCATGTTAGCATTCCACATGGACAAAATCACCGGGTTGTAGTCGTTGATGTACTTGGACTCTTCGTTCCTCTTCAAATTGTAAGTGTTTTTAGGTGATTTCTTCATGACATTGTGTCGCAGCGAAGACATCAAACTGTTTAATCTTCCTTTAGAAATCACCGGTCGTGGAAAGCCGAAACGACATTTAGTGTAGAACTTGTCCTTGTTTCGGAATTTACGACGGCAGTACTTTCCACATCGATGGCTTTGGAAACGCAGAACTTTTTCTCTTAGGCTTTTCTTCTCCTTTGCGTTTGGAACAGCACACGTAGAATACTGTTGGATGAAACTCATCACTGAGTCTTCTGGATCCGTTCCAAATTTAGGTGCATCCTTGATCCACAGCAACATATGTATATGAGGAGCACCTCTTGCTTGGTACTCCTTTCTCCAGAAGAAATCCAACACCTCTCCAAGAGGTGGATTCTTCTTATTCATGATGAAAGACATCATAGCTTCAAATCTATGATTGAAGTACCTACATACATTGACTGGATCCAAAGAGCACAGTTCTCCGGGTGTCTTGAATTCGATGTTATCTACGTTAGCATTTGCCTCTCGTAGAAATTCAAGTAAGTCTTCCCAGCCATACTCGGCACAGCTCAGAGTGAGGTACCATGTGGGAGTACCTAAGTTCCTCAACATACATTTTAAATCACCATGACGACGGTACCAGTACTCATTAGTACCACGCTGACACGCCATGAGATTAATCAGGTGAGAATCCAAAATACTGTCTTGGACATTGACTTTATCCATAAAGTCACTTGCCGAGATGTTTTGCATGTGTATACCACTTTTCAAGATGTGGTTCACTGCATATGACAGTCCAGACAGATCGCTTTCAAACAGGAGATGAAACAAATAGGGAATGCATTGTCGAAACCTAGCATCTCCCGCATACAATCGCAAAGTCCGGTATTCAGAAGCAGGAATTTGATGAGGTCGCTCATCATATCTTCCTCCCTGACCTGTTGGAAAAAGCTGTGGGAAACACCGAGCTTCCAAACTTTCCTCCCAAACACTAATGGGACTCCCTTTGGCTTGTTTCATTTGAAACAACTCAATAGCATTCCCCATGACTTCCTTGGAATGCAAAGGATGAACACTATAATGTTCATATATTTCTTCACTAGTAGAGGGTTCTACTTTCTCAATTTGACCAGCACACAAATCGCTATCCTCTTCCTCACTTACTTCCTCTTCTGCAACATATACATTCTTATAGTATTTATTATTTTTTTTCAAATACAATGTTGCCTTTTTAACTTTCCTAACATCTACTAAATCTTGCCATATTTTCTTATTCTTTGTCGGAACCCCATTAACTAAGAAAACCAGAGGTTCCTCTTCCACTTTTTCTACTCCAATTGTGTTAATGTTTTTCTTCAAATCTAGAGGCAAATAAACAACTCTTCCCTTTAATCCTCTCTGTAAATCTGATGGAGGCAATTTCCCTGTCTTTGGCTCCATTCTTACAATAGCCTGAAAGGGATGGATACTTTGAATCAAAATAGATTCATAAGTATTTAAATCCTTCAATTCAGAAGGAATCTCAATCAATTCCAGATTATTATGAACTGCTCTAGCAGGCATCTGGTTTTGATTTAATTTGTTACAACAATAAGTACACACACGTTGATCCAATCCCAAATCAAAACAATTTTCTACCATCAAGTATGTTGCGAAATCCTTCCATTCACTATTATTTTCCCTTTCACTTTTTGCATATAAATCCACTAACTTAGTCTGATTATTATAATAAGTGCGTCGACAACACACACAAGTGAAATTTGGCCTCTCACTTGATTTGACCTGAAACGTCGCAATTTCCCTCTGGAAATTATCTGTACTGGAAACCTGTACACTATCTTCCACATTACCCGCTTCTTCTTGGTCAATTTCAACATTCTCCTCTTTACTTCCAAAGTAACAAAACTCAATTTCTTCACATATATTCTTCACATCTATTTCAGAACCATGCAAAAGAGCTGCGCATAATTGTTTAAGCATAATTGCTGGACTCTTAGCATAATACAACATTCTAACTAATTTCCTCACTTTATTATGATGCACTGCTAGCATCCTGAAATGATGAAAAACACTCTGGCATACTCTCCTGGAAAGACAAGCCAGTGAATGACCATGCAAACCTGTCACTTCTCTCACTCTGCAAGGATCTAATTCTTGCAACAACATCATTTTCTGCTTCAAACTTTTCTTATTAAATGACCGTACAAAATCACAAAGCAAATTGATGGAATCCTGTCGCACACTGCAAATACTACTACACTTCCAGGTGTACACAGGACCCTTAGCACGTCTTCCTAAAACCTCATTACCTAACACCTCTTCTGCCTCTGTTGTCACAAGTTTTTCTTTTTCAACTGGACAACCATCTTTCACTTCATAAGCACGACCACTGGTGTCAACTGCATGCACCAAATCATTATCCTGGAAATAACTCTCCTCATTAAAAAATGCCTCACAGCTTGAACTATGCATCCATTCTCCAGAAAAAACTTCACAAAAATTACTACGATTAACTATTCTCTTCCATCTACTATTTCTTTTGAAATCATAAATTGCCTTGTTTAGCTTCCTAATTCTATTGATTATCAAAATAAATAACTTACGTTTAATTTCAAATGCCTGATCAATAACTTTCTCAACTTTTTTTTTTCTCTTATAAAAAACCAGTTTCTGTTGACCTTTCTTAATATTTTTTAACAAATTGCCAATTATCCTGTTGCGGAACATTCGTTTACGAATCTCCCTAAACTGTTGTTTCCTTCTACTATCATGCACAGAGTTATCTCTTGCTCTAGCAGTAACATTTTTCATTGGCCTTTCCTTTCCATTTGAATTCCTTCTCGTTTTATGGACTGAAACATTTTCTGTAGTAATATTTTTTTTACTACACATATTTCTTATGAAATATTTTGTGCTCTTACCCGGTGCATTCTTCGTGACTTGACAAATCTTTTTGTTAGAGGACTGCTGCTTATTTTGTTTCACCTGCTGTCTTTGACGTTTTGCAGCCTTTCTCTGTCTTTCTATTGTTGGCATGGTGAAATCTTGAAATGATCTGCAGTTGAATCTGTGGTAAAATATAATAAAAATTTTTATTAACCATTATTACCAAACAGTAAAACAATAACAGTGATCAAAAACTTAACACACTACTTGACATTTTAAATAGAAGATTTTTTAGTCCTTGCAAATTTACAATACAGAAATAGCAGAAAAGAAATGACATTTATATTTATGTTACCTGTGCTATTTTATATGTGAATCTGATCTAATTTTATGAGCATATTTTAATATTTTATTGAAGACACTACACATAACCTGCTTTTGAAGGTGTCTTTATTTTTAAATTAAACGGTTTACCTTTTTACTTTTTATTAATTATAAATTTTAAAAATAAATGTTTATATTTCCATAGGCTCAAGCAGGTCAGCTTCCCATCCTATGTCATATAATTCGGACAAATCTGCATCCTCATCACGCTCTTCTTCATCCTCAGGATTTAAATCATCCAAGGGATCAACATCCACTGATGTTTCAATTACAAGTTCAATGATGAGGTCAAAATCAACTGATTGCAGATTGTCGCTCATGTTGAGGTTGTCTTTATCTTTAAAGAAAGATAACAACAATGAGATGTTGCAGAGTAAGAGACAAATCTCAGAGATTATAATAGTAAAATTGTTTAACAAGAGTAATATTTTGCAGCTATTATTTAGCCATGTCCAGCAATGCTGAGCAGGTGAAGACTATGTCTAAATTTTCAGTGAACAGGACTCATCTCTTCTTAACGTTGGATAAGCCTCACCGACTCTGTGTGTCCTGCACATACTTAAATGTAAAGGGGCAGATTTATGTTAAATGGCACATCCCCAGGCATGCACCAGTTAACGTGCACCACTACTCTGCCACCCATGGTGTGCCGTATTTACAATCAGATAGGAGAAAGCTTCGTCAAAACCCTTCGCCTGCTTTAAGCAGGCATAGGTCTTGACGCAACATTGTGGAGATGGGGCACCCCTGAGCCTTGCTTGAGCTGCATCGCACTTGCGATACAACTCCAGCAATCACTACCTTTACAGCACAGATACGTCACGCATCTGTGTCATTTTTGCCCCATGATGCCCCGCATTCTAAATGCAGCACACCATGGGTGGCGGAACAGCGGCGCAGGATGACTGACACATCCCTGGTGATGCACCAGTCATCATAAATCTATCCCTAAGCTTCTTATCTTGTTACAGATGAACCGCCATATGTAGCATGAAACTATTTTGCATTTCCTAAATAGCGAATTTTAAGGAATAAATAGCAATTCTTTACCATTCCTAATTTGCAATGAGCAAATTGCTAATTGCAAATTAGCACCGCCGCTGCATCATAAAAGTGATACAGAAAAGGGGGGGGTGATGAACAGAGTGTCTGAATTAAGCAGACCACTCTTACCCAGTCCAAAGATCAGGGCTTGATCCATCACCATTATTTATCTCACTGCCCCATCCCAGCTCAGAACCTGGCTATATGCAAATTAGTCTGTCCCTGGCCCAGTGCATCATGGGAACAGGGCAGACCAAACTACCAAGCCAATTCTTCACCAGAAAGGAGACAAGCTACCGGGGACCGGTTTCTGGCATTTCAGCCTCTTCGGCCCGGCTTGCTTGAATCCTGATGGAGCAGTGAGAAAGGGACTCATGTCTGAGTATACCCTGCCACACCTATAGTGGCCAAAAACGATACAGAAAAGGGGGGGGTGATGAACAGAGTGTCTGAATTAAGCAGACCACTCTTACCCAGTCCAAAGATCAGGGCTTGATCCATCACCATTATTTATCTCACTGCCCCATCCCAGCTCAGAACCTGGCTATATGCAAATTAGTCTGTCCCTGGCCCAGTGCATCATGGGAACAGGGCAGACCAAACTACCAAGCCAATTCTTCACCAGAAAGGAGACAAGCTACCGGGGACCGGTTTCTGGCATTTCAGCCTCTTCGGCCCGGCTTGCTTGAATCCTGATGGAGCAGTGAGAAAGGGACTCATGTCTGAGTATACCCTGCCACACCTATAGTGGCCAAAAACGATACAGAAAAGGGGGGGGTGATGAACAGAGTGTCTGAATTAAGCAGACCACTCTTACCCAGTCCAAAGATCAGGGCTTGATCCATCACCATTATTTATCTCACTGCCCCATCCCAGCTCAGAACCTGGCTATATGCAAATTAGTCTGTCCCTGGCCCAGTGCATCATGGGAACAGGGCAGACCAAACTACCAAGCCAATTCTTCACCAGAAAGGAGACAAGCTACCGGGGACCGGTTTCTGGCATTTCAGCCTCTTCGGCCCGGCTTGCTTGAATCCTGATGGAGCAGTGAGAAAGGGACTCATGTCTGAGTATACCCTGCCACACCTATAGTGGCCAAAAACGATACAGAAAAGGGGGGGGGGTGATGAACAGAGTGTCTGAATTAAGCAGACCACTCTTACCCAGTCCAAAGATCAGGGCTTGATCCATCACCATTATTTATCTCACTGCCCCATCCCAGCTCAGAACCTGGCTATATGCAAATTAGTCTGTCCCTGGCCCAGTGCATCATGGGAACAGGGCAGACCAAACTACCAAGCCAATTCTTCACCAGAAAGGAGACAAGCTACCGGGGACCGGTTTCTGGCATTTCAGCCTCTTCGGCCCGGCTTGCTTGAATCCTGATGGAGCAGTGAGAAAGGGACTCATGTCTGAGTATACCCTGCCACACCTATAGTGGCCAAAAACGATACAGAAAAGGGGGGGGTGATGAACAGAGTGTCTGAATTAAGCAGACCACTCTTACCCAGTCCAAAGATCAGGGCTTGATCCATCACCATTATTTATCTCACTGCCCCATCCCAGCTCAGAACCTGGCTATATGCAAATTAGTCTGTCCCTGGCCCAGTGCATCATGGGAACAGGGCAGACCAAACTACCAAGCCAATTCTTCACCAGAAAGGAGACAAGCTACCGGGGACCGGTTTCTGGCATTTCAGCCTCTTCGGCCCGGCTTGCTTGAATCCTGATGGAGCAGTGAGAAAGGGACTCATGTCTGAGTATACCCTGCCACACCTATAGTGGCCAAAAACGATACAGAAAAGGGGGGGGTGATGAACAGAGTGTCTGAATTAAGCAGACCACTCTTACCCAGTCCAAAGATCAGGGCTTGATCCATCACCATTATTTATCTCACTGCCCCATCCCAGCTCAGAACCTGGCTATATGCAAATTAGTCTGTCCCTGGCCCAGTGCATCATGGGAACAGGGCAGACCAAACTACCAAGCCAATTCTTCACCAGAAAGGAGACAAGCTACCGGGGACCGGTTTCTGGCATTTCAGCCTCTTCGGCCCGGCTTGCTTGAATCCTGATGGAGCAGTGAGAAAGGGACTCATGTCTGAGTATACCCTGCCACACCTATAGTGGCCAAAAACGATACAGAAAAGGGGGGGGTGATGAACAGAGTGTCTGAATTAAGCAGACCACTCTTACCCAGTCCAAAGATCAGGGCTTGATCCATCACCATTATTTATCTCACTGCCCCATCCCAGCTCAGAACCTGGCTATATGCAAATTAGTCTGTCCCTGGCCCAGTGCATCATGGGAACAGGGCAGACCAAACTACCAAGCCAATTCTTCACCAGAAAGGAGACAAGCTACCGGGGACCGGTTTCTGGCATTTCAGCCTCTTCGGCCCGGCTTGCTTGAATCCTGATGGAGCAGTGAGAAAGGGACTCATGTCTGAGTATACCCTGCCACACCTATAGTGGCCAAAAACGATACAGAAAAGGGGGGGGTGATGAACAGAGTGTCTGAATTAAGCAGACCACTCTTACCCAGTCCAAAGATCAGGGCTTGATCCATCACCATTATTTATCTCACTGCCCCATCCCAGCTCAGAACCTGGCTATATGCAAATTAGTCTGTCCCTGGCCCAGTGCATCATGGGAACAGGGCAGACCAAACTACCAAGCCAATTCTTCACCAGAAAGGAGACAAGCTACCGGGGACCGGTTTCTGGCATTTCAGCCTCTTCGGCCCGGCTTGCTTGAATCCTGATGGAGCAGTGAGAAAGGGACTCATGTCTGAGTATACCCTGCCACACCTATAGTGGCCAAAAACGATACAGAAAAGGGGGGGGTGATGAACAGAGTGTCTGAATTAAGCAGACCACTCTTACCCAGTCCAAAGATCAGGGCTTGATCCATCACCATTATTTATCTCACTGCCCCATCCCAGCTCAGAACCTGGCTATATGCAAATTAGTCTGTCCCTGGCCCAGTGCATCATGGGAACAGGGCAGACCAAACTACCAAGCCAATTCTTCACCAGAAAGGAGACAAGCTACCGGGGACCGGTTTCTGGCATTTCAGCCTCTTCGGCCCGGCTTGCTTGAATCCTGATGGAGCAGTGAGAAAGGGACTCATGTCTGAGTATACCCTGCCACACCTATAGTGGCCAAAAACGATACAGAAAAGGGAAGGGTATACTCAGATGTGAGTCCCTTGCTCATTGCACCATCAGGATTCAAGCAAGCCGGGCCGAAGACGCCTGAAATGGCAGAAACCGGTCCCCGGAAGCTTGTTTCCTTCCCAGTGTAAGAATTGGCTTTTGTAGTCTGGTCTGCCCTGTTCCCATGATGCACTGGGCCAGGGACAGACTAATTTGCATACAGCCGGGTTCTGAAACTGGGATGGTGCAATGAGCTAAAAAACGGTGTTGGATCTAGCCCTGATCTCTTGACTGGGTGAGAGTACTCTGCTTAATTCAGAGACTCTGTCCATCACCACCCCTTGTTGTAATTTATTTTGTCCACCCTAAGCGTGGAAGGGTATACTCAGATGTGAGTCCCTTGCTCATTGCACCATCAGGATTCAAGCAAGCCGGGCCGAAGACGCCTGAAATGGCAGAAACCGGTCCCCGGAAGCTTGTTTCCTTCCCAGTGTAAGAATTGGCTTTTGTAGTCTGGTCTGCCCTGTTCCCATGATGCACTGGGCCAGGGACAGACTAATTTGCATACAGCCGGGTTCTGAAACTGGGATGGTGCAATGAGCTAAAAAACGGTGTTGGATCTAGCCCTGATCTCTTGACTGGGTGAGAGTACTCTGCTTAATTCAGAGACTCTGTCCATCACCACCCCTTGTTGTAATTTATTTTGTCCACCCTAAGCGTGGAAGGGTATACTCAGATGTGAGTCCCTTGCTCATTGCACCATCAGGATTCAAGCAAGCCGGGCCGAAGACGCCTGAAATGGCAGAAACCGGTCCCCGGAAGCTTGTTTCCTTCCCAGTGTAAGAATTGGCTTTTGTAGTCTGGTCTGCCCTGTTCCCATGATGCACTGGGCCAGGGACAGACTAATTTGCATACAGCCGGGTTCTGAAACTGGGATGGTGCAATGAGCTAAAAAACGGTGTTGGATCTAGCCCTGATCTCTTGACTGGGTGAGAGTACTCTGCTTAATTCAGAGACTCTGTCCATCACCACCCCTTGTTGTAATTTATTTTGTCCACCCTAAGCGTGGAAGGGTATACTCAGATGTGAGTCCCTTGCTCATTGCACCATCAGGATTCAAGCAAGCCGGGCCGAAGACGCCTGAAATGGCAGAAACCGGTCCCCGGAAGCTTGTTTCCTTCCCAGTGTAAGAATTGGCTTTTGTAGTCTGGTCTGCCCTGTTCCCATGATGCACTGGGCCAGGGACAGACTAATTTGCATACAGCCGGGTTCTGAAACTGGGATGGTGCAATGAGCTAAAAAACGGTGTTGGATCTAGCCCTGATCTCTTGACTGGGTGAGAGTACTCTGCTTAATTCAGAGACTCTGTCCATCACCACCCCTTGTTGTAATTTATTTTGTCCACCCTAAGCGTGGAAGGGTATACTCAGATGTGAGTCCCTTGCTCATTGCACCATCAGGATTCAAGCAAGCCGGGCCGAAGACGCCTGAAATGGCAGAAACCGGTCCCCGGAAGCTTGTTTCCTTCCCAGTGTAAGAATTGGCTTTTGTAGTCTGGTCTGCCCTGTTCCCATGATGCACTGGGCCAGGGACAGACTAATTTGCATACAGCCGGGTTCTGAAACTGGGATGGTGCAATGAGCTAAAAAACGGTGTTGGATCTAGCCCTGATCTCTTGACTGGGTGAGAGTACTCTGCTTAATTCAGAGACTCTGTCCATCACCACCCCTTGTTGTAATTTATTTTGTCCACCCTAAGCGTGGAAGGGTATACTCAGATGTGAGTCCCTTGCTCATTGCACCATCAGGATTCAAGCAAGCCGGGCCGAAGACGCCTGAAATGGCAGAAACCGGTCCCCGGAAGCTTGTTTCCTTCCCAGTGTAAGAATTGGCTTTTGTAGTCTGGTCTGCCCTGTTCCCATGATGCACTGGGCCAGGGACAGACTAATTTGCATACAGCCGGGTTCTGAAACTGGGATGGTGCAATGAGCTAAAAAACGGTGTTGGATCTAGCCCTGATCTCTTGACTGGGTGAGAGTACTCTGCTTAATTCAGAGACTCTGTCCATCACCACCCCTTGTTGTAATTTATTTTGTCCACCCTAAGCGTGGAAGGGTATACTCAGATGTGAGTCCCTTGCTCATTGCACCATCAGGATTCAAGCAAGCCGGGCCGAAGACGCCTGAAATGGCAGAAACCGGTCCCCGGAAGCTTGTTTCCTTCCCAGTGTAAGAATTGGCTTTTGTAGTCTGGTCTGCCCTGTTCCCATGATGCACTGGGCCAGGGACAGACTAATTTGCATACAGCCGGGTTCTGAAACTGGGATGGTGCAATGAGCTAAAAAACGGTGTTGGATCTAGCCCTGATCTCTTGACTGGGTGAGAGTACTCTGCTTAATTCAGAGACTCTGTCCATCACCACCCCTTGTTGTAATTTATTTTGTCCACCCTAAGCGTGGAAGGGTATACTCAGATGTGAGTCCCTTGCTCATTGCACCATCAGGATTCAAGCAAGCCGGGCCGAAGACGCCTGAAATGGCAGAAACCGGTCCCCGGAAGCTTGTTTCCTTCCCAGTGTAAGAATTGGCTTTTGTAGTCTGGTCTGCCCTGTTCCCATGATGCACTGGGCCAGGGACAGACTAATTTGCATACAGCCGGGTTCTGAAACTGGGATGGTGCAATGAGCTAAAAAACGGTGTTGGATCTAGCCCTGATCTCTTGACTGGGTGAGAGTACTCTGCTTAATTCAGAGACTCTGTCCATCACCACCCCTTGTTGTAATTTATTTTGTCCACCCTAAGCGTGGAAGGGTATACTCAGATGTGAGTCCCTTGCTCATTGCACCATCAGGATTCAAGCAAGCCGGGCCGAAGACGCCTGAAATGGCAGAAACCGGTCCCCGGAAGCTTGTTTCCTTCCCAGTGTAAGAATTGGCTTTTGTAGTCTGGTCTGCCCTGTTCCCATGATGCACTGGGCCAGGGACAGACTAATTTGCATACAGCCGGGTTCTGAAACTGGGATGGTGCAATGAGCTAAAAAACGGTGTTGGATCTAGCCCTGATCTCTTGACTGGGTGAGAGTACTCTGCTTAATTCAGAGACTCTGTCCATCACCACCCCTTGTTGTAATTTATTTTGTCCACCCTAAGCGTGGAAGGGTATACTCAGATGTGAGTCCCTTGCTCATTGCACCATCAGGATTCAAGCAAGCCGGGCCGAAGACGCCTGAAATGGCAGAAACCGGTCCCCGGAAGCTTGTTTCCTTCCCAGTGTAAGAATTGGCTTTTGTAGTCTGGTCTGCCCTGTTCCCATGATGCACTGGGCCAGGGACAGACTAATTTGCATACAGCCGGGTTCTGAAACTGGGATGGTGCAATGAGCTAAAAAACGGTGTTGGATCTAGCCCTGATCTCTTGACTGGGTGAGAGTACTCTGCTTAATTCAGAGACTCTGTCCATCACCACCCCTTGTTGTAATTTATTTTGTCCACCCTAAGCGTGGAAGGGTATACTCAGATGTGAGTCCCTTGCTCATTGCACCATCAGGATTCAAGCAAGCCGGGCCGAAGACGCCTGAAATGGCAGAAACCGGTCCCCGGAAGCTTGTTTCCTTCCCAGTGTAAGAATTGGCTTTTGTAGTCTGGTCTGCCCTGTTCCCATGATGCACTGGGCCAGGGACAGACTAATTTGCATACAGCCGGGTTCTGAAACTGGGATGGTGCAATGAGCTAAAAAACGGTGTTGGATCTAGCCCTGATCTCTTGACTGGGTGAGAGTACTCTGCTTAATTCAGAGACTCTGTCCATCACCACCCCTTGTTGTAATTTATTTTGTCCACCCTAAGCGTGGAAGGGTATACTCAGATGTGAGTCCCTTGCTCATTGCACCATCAGGATTCAAGCAAGCCGGGCCGAAGACGCCTGAAATGGCAGAAACCGGTCCCCGGAAGCTTGTTTCCTTCCCAGTGTAAGAATTGGCTTTTGTAGTCTGGTCTGCCCTGTTCCCATGATGCACTGGGCCAGGGACAGACTAATTTGCATACAGCCGGGTTCTGAAA
This sequence comes from Lissotriton helveticus, assembly GCF_964261635.1. NCBI lineage: Eukaryota > Metazoa > Chordata > Amphibia > Caudata > Salamandridae > Lissotriton > Lissotriton helveticus. Next base: position 217,000,951 of record NC_136067.1, on the reverse strand, counting down.
CTGGGATGGTGCAATGAGCTAAAAAACGGTGTTGGATCTAGCCCTGATCTCTTGACTGGGTGAGAGTACTCTGCTTAATTCAGAGACTCTGTCCATCACCACCCCTTGTTGTAATTTATTTTGTCCACCGTAAGCGTGGAAGGGTATACTCAGATGTGAGTCCCTTGCTCATTGCACCATCAGGATTCAAGCAAGCCGGGCCGAAGACGCCTGAAATGGCAGAAACCGGTCCCCGGAAGCTTGTTTCCTTCCCAGTGTAAGAATTGGCTTTTGTAGTCTGGTCTGCCCTGTTCCCATGATGCACTGGGCCAGGGACAGACTAATTTGCATACAGCCGGGTTCTGAAACTGGGATGGTGCAATGAGCTAAAAAACGGTGTTGGATCTAGCCCTGATCTCTTGACTGGGTGAGAGTACTCTGCTTAATTCAGAGACTCTGTCCATCACCACCCCTTGTTGTAATTTATTTTGTCCACCCTAAGCGTGGAAGGGTATACTCAGATGTGAGTCCCTTGCTCATTGCACCATCAGGATTCAAGCAAGCCGGGCCGAAGACGCCTGAAATGGCAGAAACCGGTCCCCGGAAGCTTGTTTCCTTCCCAGTGTAAGAATTGGCTTTTGTAGTCTGGTCTGCCCTGTTCCCATGATGCACTGGGCCAGGGACAGACTAATTTGCATACAGCCGGGTTCTGAAACTGGGATGGTGCAATGAGCTAAAAAACGGTGTTGGATCTAGCCCTGATCTCTTGACTGGGTGAGAGTACTCTGCTTAATTCAGAGACTCTGTCCATCACCACCCCTTGTTGTAATTTATTTTGTCCACCCTAAGCGTGGAAGGGTATACTCAGATGTGAGTCCCTTGCTCATTGCACCATCAGGATTCAAGCAAGCCGGGCCGAAGACGCCTGAAATGGCAGAAACCGGTCCCCGGAAGCTTGTTTCCTTCCCAGTGTAAGAATTGGCTTTTGTAGTCTGGTCTGCCCTGTTCCCATGATGCACTGGGCCAGGGACAGACTAATTTGCATACAGCCGGGTTCTGAAACTGGGATGGTGCAATGAGCTAAAAAACGGTGTTGGATCTAGCCCTGATCTCTTGACTGGGTGAGAGTACTCTGCTTAATTCAGAGACTCTGTCCATCACCACCCCTTGTTGTAATTTATTTTGTCCACCCTAAGCGTGGAAGGGTATACTCAGATGTGAGTCCCTTGCTCATTGCACCATCAGGATTCAAGCAAGCCGGGCCGAAGACGCCTGAAATGGCAGAAACCGGTCCCCGGAAGCTTGTTTCCTTCCCAGTGTAAGAATTGGCTTTTGTAGTCTGGTCTGCCCTGTTCCCATGATGCACTGGGCCAGGGACAGACTAATTTGCATACAGCCGGGTTCTGAAACTGGGATGGTGCAATGAGCTAAAAAACGGTGTTGGATCTAGCCCTGATCTCTTGACTGGGTGAGAGTACTCTGCTTAATTCAGAGACTCTGTCCATCACCACCCCTTGTTGTAATTTATTTTGTCCACCCTAAGCGTGGAAGGGTATACTCAGATGTGAGTCCCTTGCTCATTGCACCATCAGGATTCAAGCAAGCCGGGCCGAAGACGCCTGAAATGGCAGAAACCGGTCCCCGGAAGCTTGTTTCCTTCCCAGTGTAAGAATTGGCTTTTGTAGTCTGGTCTGCCCTGTTCCCATGATGCACTGGGCCAGGGACAGACTAATTTGCATACAGCCGGGTTCTGAAACTGGGATGGTGCAATGAGCTAAAAAACGGTGTTGGATCTAGCCCTGATCTCTTGACTGGGTGAGAGTACTCTGCTTAATTCAGAGACTCTGTCCATCACCACCCCTTGTTGTAATTTATTTTGTCCACCCTAAGCGTGGAAGGGTATACTCAGATGTGAGTCCCTTGCTCATTGCACCATCAGGATTCAAGCAAGCCGGGCCGAAGACGCCTGAAATGGCAGAAACCGGTCCCCGGAAGCTTGTTTCCTTCCCAGTGTAAGAATTGGCTTTTGTAGTCTGGTCTGCCCTGTTCCCATGATGCACTGGGCCAGGGACAGACTAATTTGCATACAGCCGGGTTCTGAAACTGGGATGGTGCAATGAGCTAAAAAACGGTGTTGGATCTAGCCCTGATCTCTTGACTGGGTGAGAGTACTCTGCTTAATTCAGAGACTCTGTCCATCACCACCCCTTGTTGTAATTTATTTTGTCCACCCTAAGCGTGGAAGGGTATACTCAGATGTGAGTCCCTTGCTCATTGCACCATCAGGATTCAAGCAAGCCGGGCCGAAGACGCCTGAAATGGCAGAAACCGGTCCCCGGAAGCTTGTTTCCTTCCCAGTGTAAGAATTGGCTTTTGTAGTCTGGTCTGCCCTGTTCCCATGATGCACTGGGCCAGGGACAGACTAATTTGCATACAGCCGGGTTCTGAAACTGGGATGGTGCAATGAGCTAAAAAACGGTGTTGGATCTAGCCCTGATCTCTTGACTGGGTGAGAGTACTCTGCTTAATTCAGAGACTCTGTCCATCACCACCCCTTGTTGTAATTTATTTTGTCCACCCTAAGCGTGGAAGGGTATACTCAGATGTGAGTCCCTTGCTCATTGCACCATCAGGATTCAAGCAAGCCGGGCCGAAGACGCCTGAAATGGCAGAAACCGGTCCCCGGAAGCTTGTTTCCTTCCCAGTGTAAGAATTGGCTTTTGTAGTCTGGTCTGCCCTGTTCCCATGATGCACTGGGCCAGGGACAGACTAATTTGCATACAGCCAGGTTCTGAAACTGGGATGGTGCAATGAGCTAAAAAACGGTGTTGGATCTAGCCCTGATCTCTTGACTGGGTGAGAGTACTCTGCTTAATTCAGAGACTCTGTCCATCACCACCCCTTGTTGTAATTTATTTTGTCCACCCTAAGCGTGGAAGGGTATACTCAGATGTGAGTCCCTTGCTCATTGCACCATCAGGATTCAAGCAAGCCGGGCCGAAGACGCCTGAAATGGCAGAAACCGGTCCCCGGAAGCTTGTTTCCTTCCCAGTGTAAGAATTGGCTTTTGTAGTCTGGTCTGCCCTGTTCCCATGATGCACTGGGCCAGGGACAGACTAATTTGCATACAGCCAGGTTCTGAAACTGGGATGGTGCAATGAGCTAAAAAACGGTGTTGGATCTAGCCCTGATCTCTTGACTGGGTGAGAGTACTCTGCTTAATTCAGAGACTCTGTCCATCACCACCCCTTGTTGTAATTTATTTTGTCCACCCTAAGCGTGGAAGGGTATACTCAGATGTGAGTCCCTTGCTCATTGCACCATCAGGATTCAAGCAAGCCGGGCCGAAGACGCCTGAAATGGCAGAAACCGGTCCCCGGAAGCTTGTTTCCTTCCCAGTGTAAGAATTGGCTTTTGTAGTCTGGTCTGCCCTGTTCCCATGATGCACTGGGCCAGGGACAGACTAATTTGCATACAGCCAGGTTCTGAAACTGGGATGGTGCAATGAGCTAAAAAACGGTGTTGGATCTAGCCCTGATCTCTTGACTGGGTGAGAGTACTCTGCTTAATTCAGAGACTCTGTCCATCACCACCCCTTGTTGTAATTTATTTTGTCCACCCTAAGCGTGGAAGGGTATACTCAGATGTGAGTCCCTTGCTCATTGCACCATCAGGATTCAAGCAAGCCGGGCCGAAGACGCCTGAAATGGCAGAAACCGGTCCCCGGAAGCTTGTTTCCTTCCCAGTGTAAGAATTGGCTTTTGTAGTCTGGTCTGCCCTGTTCCCATGATGCACTGGGCCAGGGACAGACTAATTTGCATACAGCCAGGTTCTGAAACTGGGATGGTGCAATGAGCTAAAAAACGGTGTTGGATCTAGCCCTGATCTCTTGACTGGGTGAGAGTACTCTGCTTAATTCAGAGACTCTGTCCATCACCACCCCTTGTTGTAATTTATTTTGTCCACCCTAAGCGTGGAAGGGTATACTCAGATGTGAGTCCCTTGCTCATTGCACCATCAGGATTCAAGCAAGCCGGGCCGAAGACGCCTGAAATGGCAGAAACCGGTCCCCGGAAGCTTGTTTCCTTCCCAGTGTAAGAATTGGCTTTTGTAGTCTGGTCTGCCCTGTTCCCATGATGCACTGGGCCAGGGACAGACTAATTTGCATACAGCCAGGTTCTGAAACTGGGATGGTGCAATGAGCTAAAAAACGGTGTTGGATCTAGCCCTGATCTCTTGACTGGGTGAGAGTACTCTGCTTAATTCAGAGACTCTGTCCATCACCACCCCTTGTTGTAATTTATTTTGTCCACCCTAAGCGTGGAAGGGTATACTCAGATGTGAGTCCCTTGCTCATTGCACCATCAGGATTCAAGCAAGCCGGGCCGAAGACGCCTGAAATGGCAGAAACCGGTCCCCGGAAGCTTGTTTCCTTCCCAGTGTAAGAATTGGCTTTTGTAGTCTGGTCTGCCCTGTTCCCATGATGCACTGGGCCAGGGACAGACTAATTTGCATACAGCCAGGTTCTGAAACTGGGATGGTGCAATGAGCTAAAAAACGGTGTTGGATCTAGCCCTGATCTCTTGACTGGGTGAGAGTACTCTGCTTAATTCAGAGACTCTGTCCATCACCACCCCTTGTTGCATCATAAAAGTGACGCACAGTGGCACAAAAGAGGCATACACCTATCATAAAGCTGTCCCTAGCATTTTAAATGATTAATCCAGGATGACAATAAGGTGTGGCCTATCCAAAGGTTTGTTTAAGGTGAGGCCTACTCAGGATTGCAGATTAAAGTTACGCTTGATGAAGAATACAGAGGAGATAATACATGTAAAGGCCTACCAATGAAGTAAGTAATGTGCACTTTATTGCGCCAGTCATCATAAATGTATCCCTAAGCTTCTTATCTTGTTACAGATGAACCACCATATGTACCATCAAACTATTTTGCATTTCCTAAATAGCAAATTTTAAGGAATAAATAGCAATTCTTTACCATTTCTAATTTGCAATGAGCAAATTGCTAATTGCAAATTAGCACCGCCGCTGCATCATAAAAGTGACGCACAGTGGCACAAAAGAGGCATACACCTATCATAAATCTGTCCCTAGCATTTTAAATGATTAATCCAGGATGACAATAAGGTGTGGCCTATCCAAAGGTTTGTTTAAGGTGAGGCCTACTCAGGATTGCAGATTAAAGTTACGCTTGATGAAGAATACAGAGGAGATAATACATGTAAAGGCCTACCAATGAAGTAAGTAATGTCCACTTTATTGCGCCAGTCATCATAAATGTATCCCTAAGCTTCTTATCTTGTTACAGATGAACCACCATATGTACCATCAAACTATTTTGCATTTCCTAAATAGCGAATTTTAAGGAATAAATAGCAATTCTTTACCATTCCTAATTTGCAATGAGCAAATTGCTAATTGCAAGTTACCCATTCACTTCCATGGGCTAGGAGGCTCATAGGAATGAAGGTTGCAATTTGCGATTAGCAATTAGCTCATCACAAAATAGGAATTTTTTCAAGCGTGCAGGGGTATCTCAAGAACACCCTGCTACACCCCTGAAAAAGAAATTTGGGGGCATATGGCACACATACATGCCCTAAGGACATGTATAGGCGTCATATGGCACCTTTTGTTTTTTGGAAAAAAAATGCTTTTTGAAAAGAATTCGCAAATTACCACAAACTAGAAGTTGGTGGTAGTTTCCAAATCCTTAATATCATTTTTTACATATTTTTTGTTTGATACATTGCATTTAAGGAATCGCAAAATTTGCAAATCCTTCAGTGCAATCGCAAAATAAGGAATAGCAAATTTAAGAATTAAGGACATTTTAAGTAATTTCCACATGTGCAGTGTTTTCAAATTATGATTTGAAAATCGTTTTTGGGGAAAAGTAATGGTTTGCAAATTTATGACAAGGACATAATGGTGTATGCTTCTCTATAAGGCATTTCAGTGTCTCTGATGTCATTTTTCCCATATTACATTATAAGACCTTTCCCCATAGAGCACATTCCTTGTAAATATGCTCCCACCTGTGCATGGTGAATTTAGATTTTGACTGTTTGAGTCACATAGCCATGTTAAAAGTCACCCCAAAAAATTGCAAACGCTTTAAAAAAACACATTCATGTGTCTTAAGGACATTTTAAGTCATTTCCCCGTGGACAGTGTTTTGTAAGTGGCGCAAAAGAGGCATACACCTATCATAAATCTGTCCCTAGCATTTTAAATGATTAATTCAGGATGACGATAAGGTGTGGCCTATCCAGAGGTTTGTTTAAGGTGAGGCCTACTCAGGATTGCAGATTAAAGTTACGCTTGATGAAGAATACAGAGGACATAATACATGTAAAGCTCTACCAATGAAGTAAGTGATGTCCACTTCATTGCGCCAGTCATCATAAATGTATCCCTAAGCTTCTTATCTTGTTAGACATCAACCGCCATATGTATCATATAACTATTTTGCATTTCCAAAATAGCGAATTTTAAGGAATAAATAGCGATTCTTTACCATTCCTAATTTGCGATGAGCAAATTGCTAATTGCAAATTACCCATTCATTTCCATGGAGCAGGAGGCCCATAGGAATGAAGGTGCAATTTGCGATTAGCAATTAGCTCATCGCAAATTAGGAATTTTTCCAAAGGTGCAGGGGTGTCTCAAGAACACCCTGCTGCACCCCTGAAAACGAAATTTGTGGGCATATGGCGCACATAAATTTTAACAACATTCCTTTACCTCAAAAACGATTTTCAATTCATAATTTGAAAACACTTCCCACAGGGAAATTACTTAAAATGTCCTTAAGACACATGAAAGTGTTTTTTTATTGCCTTTCCAGCATGGTTGGGTCACTTTTAACATGGCTATGTAACACAAACATTTAAAATCTAAATTTCCCATGCACAGGTCGGAGCATATTTACAAGCAACTTGCGCCACAGAGAAAGGTCTTACATTAAAATGGGAAAAATAACATCAGGGACAGTCAATTGCCGTATAAAGAAGCATACACCATTATGTCCTTGTCATAAATTTAAAAACAATTCCTTTTCCCCAAAAACGATTTTCAAATCATAATTTCAAAACACTGCACATGGGAAAATTACTTAAAATGTCCTTAAGACACATAAAAGCGTTTTTTGATTGCCTTTGCAGCATGTTTGTATCACTTTTAACATGGCTATGAAACACAAACATTCAAAATCTAAATTTTCCATGCACATGTGGGATCATATTTACAAGCAATTTGCGCCACATAATTCATAATTTTCTCCTTAAAGCACACTATTCTCTATCTAAATTAAAGAAATATTTTCTCACCTTAGCAAATACTTTGAGTTTGAAAACAGTCTCAGAAACACACCAATTTGTCTTCAGCAGAGCAAAAGGTATGCACTCCAGAGTCTGCAGCTATCAAAAGCACAGAAATGCTGTAAATCTTCACACATATCTCTCATGTCACCCAATCAAAACTCTTCCCTCACTTTTTTTCAAATGAAAACCCTTCCCCCCTCTGCCATTTCTTGCCTTTTCTGCATGGCAACCACCTCATTGGAAGACTTCTGGTGTTTGCAAGTTCACACAACTTTGTTGCAATTGAACTCTGAACTCTCAGTGCACCTGCATATCCAGTGCATTCTTTCATTTAATGATTTTTTATTGACCATTCAAAATACATCTTTCAAAGAACACATCCGTGCACCCTAACTTTCTGTTTTCAGCAATCAAAATCCACCAATCACTGTTACTGCTTCATGAACACAGAAACTCCACAGTTTTTTTCATTTTAAACTCTCATTTTTTCAACTGCCATTTCATTGCCACACTTCATCTGACTGCAGGAGAACCTTCTCTCACCATGTTTTCTGTCTGGATTGTTGGACATAGTTATATTCACTGGGCTCAAAGGTACGTTGAAAACAGGAATTTACCTAACCTCAATTTACAAGATGTGGAAATTAAGTGGTTTGGCCACAGAGGATTAAAATGTCACCAATTGATACCATTGGTGAAAACCTTTATGCATTTGCCCAAACCTGACCTGTTAATTGTGCACTGTGGAGGTAATGACTTGGGCACTTTGACTGGGGTAGGTCTGGAAATGCTTTTAAAGGACACCTTTGAGCAATTGATGGCACTTTTTCCTCAGACTGCCTTGGTATATTCAAATATATGCCAAAGACAGAAATGGAGGTGGTCAAACCAATTTTGTCCACAAATTGAGAAGTCGAGGAAGCATGTAAACAAATCTGTTTCAGCTTACATGAGAGACCATGGAATGGGCTCCCTGTACAACAATAACTTGCGTTACTACATGCAAGATATCTACAGAGGAGATGGAGTTCACTTCTCAGATGAGGGCAACAGAGTTTTCACTCTGAATTTAAGAATGTGCATTGGTACCTACTTATAAGTACCTAAATGTACCATAAACCCAAAAGCTCTTCTCAGAGCTACCCTACATCTAATCACTCACAATTATTATTTTACTCTAACATTTTTCACTAATTTTCAACAAAGTACGCTCCCCGGGGCGCTACCCGGTACGCGAACCGGGAGCTAACCTCGCGAAATTTTTTAAAAAAATGGTTTTTTTCCGCACATATAAGCCTCCTCAGCCACCCTCACAAAACCTAGGGTGTCAAGATAAGTCTACCGTGCCCCCTTCTACCCATTCTGAACATTATTTGCCCTCCATTTTGTATCTTAATTCGACCGAAACACAAAATGGTGGACTCCCGTAACGCTTAAGGTTCGCGTACCGGGGCGCTCACCGGTTCGCGTACCGGGTCGCTCCCTGGGAAGCGCACCATCAAAAAAGGTGGGAAAGTAGTTCACAGAAAAGCCACTGGAGACAATTTCACCAAATATAGATTAGCTCATACTACATACCAATCCCTACCATTTTCACAAATTTGATTGGAATTCCATTTAGTCATTTAGCCTGTAGACCTCTCTAAATACCCTGAGGTAAATTACTTCACAAAACACATCTGAAGTGTTGGAATTGACAACCAATGAAAATGTTACTTTCATTTTCTACTTTTTTTACCTGACATTTCATTGGTTATATACCTGAATATATATAAAGGAAGAGAAGAAAACACAGCCATTTTGACTACTACTTCTTGCTGTACATTTCAATAGTATTTTCACTAATTCCTTCAACTTCTTTCTAAAGGTAAGTTTTTATTTTTAAAACTGAAGTATATTGTGCACTATAAGTTAATATGGTAAACTTTTTCTGATAGATATATACTATCCCTCTGTAGTAGTTATAGATTTAGAGAGACTTCTCTGTTATAGTTATGGATGGAGTTAGGCTTCTCTTGTATAATTATGAATTTACTTACGTTAAATCACATACACTTTTTTAAATTCCTACTTCCACTCTGATACTATACACTGCCCAAAGATAAATTCACTGATAAAAAATGCCTATCTAAAATTATTCCCAACATTGCCCTATCTCTACTAATATATATTTTTTTAATCCAAATTTCAGGCAAAATGGAAGGCGAAAACCAAGTTTCTTTTGAAATGGACCTGCAAGAGAGCAGTCAAGAATTGATTGATACAATTGATCAAATTGACATTGAATTTTTCGATGAAACTTGGGACAATGAACTACTGCAATGTGTACAAGCAGTAGATAACCTCCTTGCAAATGAGGACATTTTACACCCTCAGAGACTACAATGTATATTCCATGATAATTATGAAATTTCTGACAATGAAATGTTAGAAAGTTTAATAAATTATGAAACACAATCACAATAAAAAAAAAATGCTTAAAAAATAAAGAAAATAAAAAATAATCAACAAAACCAACAATCAATTAACATACTGCATTTGAAAAGTCTCTCATTCTTTTTTCATTGTAGTACGCTGCCCAGAACGCTTCCCGGTTCGCGTACCGGGCGCTACCCACGCAAAAAAAAACAAAAAAAAAATTTTTTTTTTTTGCCCCGCGGGGCCCTTTTAAAGCCTCCACATTAAACCTAGGGGGTCAGGGAGGATCTACTATGCCCCCTTATGGTCATTTCCCCCTTTGTTTTGGCCTCCTCTTGTCTCTCAATCCTACCGAGAGACAAGATGGCGGCCGCTACGGACTGTTTAGAATGTTGACAGACACCGGAGAGCCAATCAGCTTCGCTACGCGAAGTTCCGGTACGCGCCCCGGTCCGCGAACCGGGGCGCGGACCGGAGCGCGCTTACAGATATATATCTTTTTTTAAACGTTAATTTCTCAAAATCCACTGGAGCACATATATTGAGACCTACAAAAGGCACATCGGGCTACCAGTCCCTACAATTTTGCCAAGTTTCGTGCAAATCCATTCAGCCGTTCGGGCTAAAAGTGAGGCCAACCGCCCTATGGAAAACTCAATGTTAAAAACACGTTTTGGGACCCCCCTTTTTTCTCGGCCCCCCCTGGACGAACCCCCCCCAAATTTTCAAGGGCTGCTCAGAAACAAAATGTTCCATTTTCCAGAAAATTTCAGCCAATTCCGTCCACAAACACCAAAGTTATTAGACATAGAATTTCCAAAAATCCCATAGGGAAAAAATCCTAACTATATATACCTACTGGCGACCGCCAGTAGGTAATATATATATATATGTATATATATATATATATTTATATATATATATATATATATATATATATATATATATATATTTATATATATATATATATAATATTTTAATTTTATTTTACTGGTATGTGTATATATAAATATATATGCAAAAAAGAAGGAGAGAACTCTGAGTAGTTCTCAAGTTTTAGGCGGAAAGCAGCTCCTGTTAGAGCACTCTCAACACCAGCGACACTCTACATCTGCCCACCTCAAATGTCTGTTTTTCTATCAAAGTCTTTAAGCATAGGATTAGCACAGTGCTGTCCTTGCCGAGCTGTAAAATGACAAAGGCCATTTATCACTCCAGGCACAGTTTTACAGCTTTGAATTGGTAAAATACCAACTCAAGCTAACCTGAAATGAATAAAAGCAACCCCTGACACAGTGTTTTGCTCTAATTAGAGCTCTTCAGAGAGGTATAGCTTTGTCCAGACACAAGGGAGCACCAAGTATAAGTCAAAACAAAACCCTTTCAGGCATAGAGTGACGCATAAATTATGAAAAAAAGAAGGAGAGAACTCTGGGTAGTTCTCAAATTTTAGGTGGAAAGCAGCTCCCGTTAGAGCACTCGCAACACCAGCGACACTCTAGATCTGCTCACCTCAAATGTGTGTTTTTCAATCAACGTCTTTAAGCATAGGATTAGCACAGTGCCATCCTCGCCGAGATAGAAAAGGATAAAGTCTTTTGACATTTCTAAACCAAAGTCTCTAAGCATAGGACTAGCACCGTGCTGTCCTTGCCGAGCTGTAAAATGACAAAAGCCATTTATCACTCCAGGCACAGTATTACAACTTTGAATTGGTAAAATACCAACTCAAGCCAACCTGAAATGAATAAAAGCAACCCCTGACACAGTGTTTCGCTCTAATTAGAGCTCTTCAGAGTTGTATAGCTTTGTTCAGACACAAGGGAGCACCGAGTATAAGTGAAAACATGACATATAAATATATTTATATATACATATTTTAATATGTTTCTAATATTTTATAATTTATTATAATAATTATTTTTTAATGATATTAAGTACATTTATATATTATATTATATATATATGTATATATATTTTTACATTATATTTATTATTTCTCATTTTAAATATTTTATAATAATTCTAACTATCTTTATTTGTAATTATAAGTATTATTTACTTTATTTTGTATTATTTTTTTAAACATTTTTTAAAAACAATATTTTTAACAATGATATTTTTTACAACAATATTTTCTCCGATTTTTTTGTACTTACCATGATGTAGATAGGAGAACAACAAGGACCGCAACACCGCCGCTCTGCTGGAAAACCTCGCCAACCTCGGACTCAAGCAACTGGTCAACACCCCCACCCACTACGCCGGCCACACGCTTGATCCCGTCTTCTCTTCCAGCAAGTACATCACCTTCAGCCACGCCACCGGACTCCACTGGACCGACCACAGCTGCGTCCACTTCAGCTTCAAAAGAACCACGACCCACCACCACCCGCAACAGGTACCTCACAGGAATTGGAGCAAGATCACCGCCGACCAGCTCACCACCTCCCTCAGCCAGAGCCCACCCGCCAACACAACGGACCACAACGAAGCAGCCCGCAACTTCACACAGTGGCTGACTGCCTGCGCCGACGACCTCGCTCCACTGAAGAACCCTCCCAGCAGGCCCAGAAGGAAGAAGGCCTCCTGGTTCACTGACGAACTCAAGGACTCCAAGAAGAACTGCTGCACCCTCGAGAAAGCCTGGCGCCTCGACAAGACCACTGACAACATGACCGCCCTCAAACAAGCCACCCGAAAGCACCACCAGCTTATCCGCACCACCAAGAAGAAATCACTAAAGGACCGAATGGACAACAACGCCCATGACAGCAAGGAACTCTTCAGCATCGTCAAGGAGTTCTCCAACCCCAGCACCGGCAACAACGACATCACTCCTTCACAAGATCTCTGCGACTCTCTCGCCTCGTTCTTCCACCGCAAGATCGCCGACATCCACAACAGCTTCGGCGCACCATCCACGCACCCAACCGTCGAACCAACGCCTCCCACCACCACCCTCCGCACCTGGACCACAGTGACCACCGAAGACTCCGCCCGCACGGTGAACACCATTCACTCCGGATCTCCGACCGACCCGTGCTCCCACCACGTCTTCAACAAGGCCGACTCCACCATCGCACCCCAACTCCGGAACATCATCAACTCCTCCTTCAACATCGCCACCTTCCCGGAGAGTAGGAAGCACGCTGAGCTCAGCGCCCTACTGAAGAAACCAACAGCGGACCCCACCGACCTCAAGAACTTCCGCCCCATCTCGCTCCTCCCTTTTCCTGCCAAAGTCATCGAGAAGATCGTCAACAGACAGCTGGCCGCCTTCCTCGAGATGAACGGATCCCTCGACCCCAGTCCAGTTTCAGAGCCAACCACAGCACCGAGACCGCCCTGATCGCAGCCACCGACGACATCCGAGCCCTGCTCGACAACGGGGAAACAGCGGCACTCATCCTCCTGGACCTCTCCGCAGCGTTCGACACAGTCTGCCACCGCACCCTAGTTCAACGCCTCAGCAACATCGGCATCCAAGAGAAGGCACTGGAGTGGATCATCTCGTTCCTCGCCGGAAGAACACAGAGAGTTCGCCTCCCCCCGTTTCGATCCGAGGCCACCAAAGTCATCTGCGGCGTACCACAAGGATCATCACTCAGCCCCACCCTCTTCAACATCTACATGAGACCTCTTGCAGCCATCGCACGCCAACACAACCTCAACATCATCTCCTACGCCGACGACACCCAGCTGATCTTCTCCCTCACCAGGGACCCCGACACCGCCAGAACCAGCCTACACGAAGGGATGAAAGACGTCGCCGAGTGGATGAAGACCAGCCGCCTGAAACTGAACTCAGACAAGACGGAAGTCCTCATCCTGGGACCATCGCCCTCCGCCTGGGACGACTCCTGGTGGCCCCCCGCCCTGGGCACCGCTCCCAAGCCAACAGACAATGCACGCAACCTGGGCTTCATCCTGGACTCCTCCCTCTCGATGACCAGACAAGTCAACGCCGTCACCTCATCCTGCTTTCACACCCTACGCATGCTCCGCAAGATCTTCCGATGGCTCCCGACCGAAACCAGGAAGACGGTCACCCAGGCACTCGTCACCAGCCGACTGGACTACGGAAACACCCTCTACGCCGGAACCACAGCCAAGCTTCAGAGAAGACTCCAACGCATCCAGAACGCCGCCGCCTGACTCATCCTGAACATCCCCCGTCGCTGCCACATCTCCGGCCACCTGAGGGACCTGCAATGGCTCCCCGTCAACAAGAGGATCACGTTCAGGCTCCTAACCCACGCACACAAGTCTCTCCACGACCTGGGCCCCAAGTGCCTCAACGACCGCCTGACCTTCTACACTCCCACCCGCCAGCTACAATCGACCAACCACGCCCTCAGCGCCGTTCCACGCATCCGCAGAGCCACCGCCGGAGGAAGTTCCTTCTCCTACCTGGCGGCCAAAACTTGGAACTCCCTCCCCATCCACCTTCGACTGACCCAGGACCATTATCGCCTTCAGGAGACAACTCAAGACCTGGCTGTTCGAGCAGTAGCGGACCCTTTCCCCCAAGCGCCTTGAGACCCTTCCGGGTGAGTAGCGCGCTATACAAATGTTATGATTGATTGATTGATTATATTCTTGACATCGATATTTCCGTCTCAATATTTTGGGACCTCGATATTGTGATCGTCGATATTCTGTCAGTGATTCGTTAAAAATAATGTATCTGTGGGATTGGTGAACCAGGGTCATACCAAGTCTCCACTTAAATTTATTTCATGGAACATAGCAGGAATACGCCCCAAATTGATAGATGAGGTAGAACTAAAATACATAAGGGGCTTTGACATCATTTGTCTCCAGGAGCCGTGGTAAAAGGAAGACATCACGTTGGATGGCTACTGTTCCCACATGGTCCACACAACACCCTCGTCAGCAGGGAGGACAAAAGGAGGGCTGGTTTTGCTCATTTCAGTCACATACGAGGCCATAAAAACCTCTGTTGTTGGTACATCCCATCGATATCAACTAATTATGATTTCTACCATGTTGCAGGTTAAGCTACTTTACTTGTGGTGAACTGGTACTATAATATTTTTAACCAAAATAGTTTCCAGGTTTTTGAGGCTTAGGTAGAAATTAACAACATCTCTGGGAAATTTCAACCACTATGCATCCTTTGGGTGGGTGATTTTAACTGCTCCTCCTGCCCACATAGCTCCAATCAAGCCTCGGACCCACGGACCCTTTTCCTGCCGCACCTGCAGCTTCACCTGCGACAAAACCAACAAACCTCCAAGGCCTGGACCCAACCACCTCTGCTGCATATTCCTCAAAACCCGCTCTGCACGCAAACATGCCGTCGAGCTCTGGGATCTGCTCGACACCTCCGCCCCAGACGTGGCCTTCCTGACTGAGACCTGGTGGAATGACTCCTCGGCGGCCGACATCGCCATAGCCATCCCGGACGGCTACAAGATCACCCACAGGGATCGCGCCAACGGAACCGGAGGAGGAATAGCCATCGTCCACAAGTCCACCCTCAAGGTCACCACCCACGCAGACGACACCCTCAACGCCGCCGAACACCTGGACTTCCGGTTCCACACCAACCACAACACCACCCTCAGAAGAACACTCATCTACAGACCCCCCCGGGCTAAGTTCAGCGACTCCTTTGCCGACCTCACCAGCACCCACGCACTCGCCTCCATGAACTACATCCTCCTCGGGAACATGAACTTCCACCTCGAAAACAACAACGACGCCAACTCCGCCACCCTGATCGACAACCTCGCCAACCTCGGCCTCAGACAACTCGTCACCGCACCCACCGGCCCCATGCTGGACCCCGTCTTCTCCACAGGCACCCACGTCGCCTTCAACCACACCACCGATCTCCACTGGACCGCCCAACCATGCTTCCATTTCACCTTCAAGGAACCAACCACGCAGCGGGGGGCGTGGCTTGGCCGGCAGCGATGGCGGCTGTGTTCTAGGCTCGCTCCAGCCGGCCTTCAGATATCCTTCACATTAATCCTGCCCTGAGCGTCATCACTTGCCCACCGGTTGTCGGAGACCTTGCGCTATTGATCGGCGACCCTCCGATCTCTCTGGGGGCTCGCGGAGCGTGGTGCGGCGACTTGCGGTGAGGGGGCGGCCTGGTGAGAGTCGGCGGAGGAGGAGCTGGGGTCTGGAGTGCCGCGCCTGGCCGGGGCCGTGGTTCTCAGGGCAGGCAAAGGTGCGCTGGTGCTCCGGTGCGGTGTGGCGCTTCCCCCATCCACCATCAGGGGGGGCTGCCTGGTGGAGGAGTGCCCGGCGGCGGACCGCGCTGACTGGCTCTGCTGCGGGGGCCACTGAGACGACGGGCCTGAAGAGGTTCACAGGGAGAGCGGGCGTGGTAAGTCGGACAGCCCGGTGGAGGACGGCGGCCATTTTCCACATCCTGAGCCGATAGTGGTGTCTCCTGTGGGCCGCCTCAGAGGAGCGGCCTGCTGCTGCCTACTGCGGGCGTGGCTGGGGCGGAGAGGTGACACTGCCGGCGGAGGCTTGGTGGGGCGGCCGGCCAGTCGGGTCGGCCTGCGTAGCCCGGGCGTTGAGAGGCACATAGCGGCTGCCACATCGCGACATACTGGGACCGAGGTGGGCCCCCCCATTGAGCAGCGGGGCGGCTCTCTCTTCTTGATGGCCGGTGGAGTGGAGAGACTTGGCGTACCGCCATCTGGAGATCCAGAGCTGCCCACGAGGACGTCTGGCCAGATTTGGGGGTCCTGGGCGGTCAGCTTGCTGGCCCGGGCCTGCAGTGGTGAGTCAGATCCATCGTGGTGTAGGGTTGAGGGCAAAGGGAGTCAGGTGGTGAGGGCGCCTGTTCTCCCCCCCCTGAGTATATCGAATGGACCTCCTGTGAGGTGGGGGTGGCCCTGACTCTGGGGTGCTCGGCGGCCTGGTCGGGCCGCGGCGATTGTGGGTGCGACGGATACTGCAGACTGGCGTGGCTGTCTTTGCGACCTGGCCCTGGTACGGTTTGGGGGCTCCTGGCGATCCCGTTACTACGCTCGGAAGGCCTGCAGGAGTGAGTCGGTGGTCGGTGCGAGCCACGGTGCATGGACTAGAGCGGTATCCCTCGGTGGAGAGGAGAAGTCGGCTTGCTGACTTACCTGTTGGGCTAACTGATCTCTGTCTTGCCGGCTTTGACGGACATTGGAGTGGGGAGTCCCATCGCCTGGAATATCTTGCACTGCCACGATGACGCGGGATCACACTGGCGGCAGCCACTCCAACTAAGGGACCCTCGACAAATTCACGGAGGCGGGACAGGCGGCTGGCGTCGGGGGTCGCAAATCTTGGCGTCGGATAATGCAGCGTTGCTGGTGGCCATAACACAGTCCAGGGACATGCTGGACGCCTAGATTGGGGCCGTTGGGTCCGATGTTACATTGCTCCGCCAGGACCTAAGGAATGCGGTGGAGAGAATCACCGGCACAGAGACCCGCATATCCGAGGTGGAAGATGACATGTCCGTGCTAAAAAAGAAGGTCGCGCCCATTAAAAAAATACAAAAGGGCCTTGCTATAAGGGTCGAGGATGCGGAAGGGCGGGTTTGGCAGAACAACCTATGCTTTGTGGGATTTCCAGAGGGCTGGGAAGGTGTTATGTTATGTTATGTTATGTTATGTTATGTTATGTTAATAATAATTTCTTGAGCTGAGCGCACGTACACCCTTGAGTTTCTTGGCGCTTCTTTGGTGACAACGTGGAGCACTTTCTGGCCCAGTAGCTGGAGGGCTGGCTTCCCTCGGGCACTCTGTCTCGCTGATTTGTGGTGGAGCGGGCCCACGGGGCTCTCATGCAGAAGCCCCAAGCTGGAGCATGCCCACGGCCGATCATCACCAAATTCCTGAATTACACTGACCGAGACACCATTCTGCGGCAGGCGAGGGTGAAGGCTTCCCTCACCTATGATAATGCAACCATCCTCATCTTCTCAGACTACACGCAGTTGGTGCAGCAGCAGCGTCAATCTTTTCTTGCAGCCAAAGCCCATCTCCGTGGCCTCAAGCTCCAGTATGCCTTGCTCTACCCAGCGCGGTTGCTAGTTATCTATAAGTCCCGCACGCTGTTCTTTGATTCCCCAGAGGAAGCATTCCAAAGGACGGATGAGACGGTGGAAATTCAAGTCAACGCGGCCCGGGGGGGGGGGAGAATAGGATTCCTCCTCGAGTGGAGTGGTCCGTGAGGGTCTCAGGAGTCAGCAGCGCCACCGCAGGAGATCGAAATCTGGACGCAGCTCACGCTCTGGCTCAGCGCCTCGCCGGGGGGATCCGGCACCGGAACAGCAATCAGATGTAACATGAAGCCTGGGACTCCCATTTAGAACTGTTTGTATGGTAATCAGGGACGCTCAGGTGCACAGTTTTCTGGGGCTGGGAGCCTGACCCAGCATGAGTGGGTGGGAGGGAGTGAGAACCCCGTTGTTATGGGTTGTCACTTGGGGATCCATTGGAGGGGGTGGTTCTTGTCCCCCTGTTGGGGACTAGGCTGCGATCCGACCGCGACAGGTGCTTCCATGTTTGGGAGGTACGGGGTGGGGGTGGAGGGGGGATTGGTGTTTGGGATCGGGGTTGGGGGGATTGTTTGCGCATGTTTCACTGCTATATGTTTGTCATGTTCTATGCATGCTGAGTCACCAGGACACCTGTAGCCTACACAGTAATATTGTCTTATGTCCACTGATGAGAGGGGAGGACGGGTAGGCCCCGGCTCCTTGCGCATACTGAGTTGGAATGTGCGGGTGGTGTTGGACAAGGTGAAACGGGGGGCGGTCTTCCAATATGCTAAGAGGGCTGGGGTGGATGTCTTATTACTTCAGGAGACTCATCTACTCGGCACAAAGGCACTATGCCTCCAGCGGTTTGGGTTTACTCAAGTGTACCACTCGGGATTCACAAGGGGATCTAGGGGGTTGCTATTCTTATAAATCGTCAGGTTTCCTATGTGCATGATAGACCCTGGACTGACACACAGGGCAGATATGTATTTGTGCAGGGCAGGGTAGGGGGGACAGGGTGACCCTTGGTTGTGTGTATGCCCCACCACTGCTACAGTGGCCACTGGTGGAGAAGCTCATGTCCCTTTGGGGTGCCATGCCTGATACCCTCTCTATTATAGGGGGAGACTGGAACGATGTCATGGACCTGGGCAGCGATAGGTGGGTTAGTGGGGTGACTGTCGAGTGAGGGGGGGGTGCGGGGACCCACCACCAAACTGCATGCCCTGGCTACAGGCCTGGACTCGACGGATGCCTGGAGGTACAAACATGGCTCATGTAGGGAATACACTTATTTCTCCACGGTACACGACTAATTTTCCCGACTGGACTACATATTTGTTCCAAGGGGGTTCGCCCATAGAATCCTGTCAGCGGATACTCACATTTAGCGTAGGCCCAGCCAGACAGCCGTTTCGATGGCGCATGTCTGGGTAGGACCTGTTGCAGAACGACTACAGGGAGCATATGACTAAAGAACTGGATCACTATCTGACATCCAATGTGGGCTCCGTGGACTCCCCGACTACCCTTTGGGAGGCCTTAAAACCCACTCTGCGGGGTGTAGATATTTCCTGGTATGCGGCGGCCCATAAGGAGCAGTGGAGAGATTTAGTGCAGCGCGAGGCGACTCTGGAGGAGTTGGAGCATAGAAGCTGGGAGGTGGGTGGTGGACCCGCCAGAAGACAGTTAGTCTTGGCCCAACAACAGTATACCGCGGATTTGATGGCCACTCGTAGTCATGTGTACCAGTGGGGACAAATCGTGCAAAATGCTACGCCGCCTGGGTCAGGGCACTGCCTCAAATCCTAGACCCCCGGGGGGTGCCTATACTTGGGCCCCCAGCAATTGCGGAGAGCTTCACTGCGTATTATGAGGAGCTATATGCGCCTCAGGAGTGCTTGGCGGCTGATATGATCCAGCGATTTTTTTATGATCTCCCCCCACGTGCGGTCTTGGACGAAGTGCGGGAACTCCTGGACAGGCCCTTGTCTGACGACAAATTGGGCGCGGCCCTCGGTGAGCTGAATCCCGGTAAGGCACCGGGTCCCAACGCCTTCCCCTGCAAATTTTTCCAGCTGGGTCCGCGCCTCCATCCGGTTGTGGAGGAGGCGTGCGATGGCGGTGTGCTCCCTCCGGATTGGCGACACGTGGAGGTGGTGGTCTTTTTGAAGCCGGGTAGACCCCCGGGGAGTCACACGTCCTACCGCCCGATCTCGCTGCTTAACCACTTGGATGCTAAGGCTATTTTAGATCTTTAATGCAATTTCCATTGAAACCAATGGAAACTCCATGACGAGCTGGGCTCGTCATGAGCGTCGAAGGGGTTAATACGAAGCCAAAGGTTTTGGCCAAGGCTCTGGCCAATAGGCTCAAGCCCCACATTACGGACCTGGTCCACCCGGACCAGGCGTGCTTTATGCCTCAGAGGGCTACTCCCCACAATATTCAGCGCGCCCATGTTGCAATATCGGCCTGGAGGAGCTTGGGGGAACAGGCAGGGCTGTTTTTGGCGGACATGGACCGCACTTTCGATTCCCTGAGCTGGACATATTTGTTTGCCCTATTGAGACGCCTCAATTTGGGCCCGCGCTTCCTGGCGTATATACAGCTGCTATACACTGATCTTACGGCTTCGGTGCGCGTGGGGAGCGTGGTCTCTCGATCTTTTTCGTTACGGCTGTCCCCTCTCCCCTTACTTATTCGCGCTCACCATGGAGCCCCTTGCGGCGTGGGTGCGCATAGATGCCCAACTTAAAGGCTTTCGGTGGTCTGCGGATCTGGCTGATAAAATAGCCTTATACGCGGACGATACTTGTTTTTCCCCATGGACTTGGATCGCTCGGGGCCATGGCTATTGCGCATTCTGCAGATTTTTGGTGAAACCTCCGGCCTCTATATGAATCCGGGTAAGTCAATGTTGTGGATAGTCGGTGGACAGCGGCAGGTGGGAGCGTAGACGTCGGGCCTTCAATTAGCATCGGGACGGGTGAAATATTTGGGGGTGTACCTGTCGGAGGAGGAGCTGCCTCCCGAGATTACAACCTCACCCCTGTATGGGATCGCACGCGCGAGGACCTGAAGGTATGGTCCCGTATGCCATTGACTATATATGGCAGGTCAGCTATCTTTAAGATGGTGTTGCTCCCTCGCCTAGTGTACCAATTACAAAACCACTCACATCGGATTCCGCCCCGCTGGTTTCAACAAATCAACTTGCCGCTGAGTGGGTTTCTGTGGAAAGGGGGGATTGCGCCCGTGGCCCTGCGAACGTGCTTTTTAGGTCTCGCGCCTGCGATGCATATGGCAAAGCCATATGCATCGCGCCAGGCGCGATACTATAGTTGCGGAGTCTGCTTCCCAGGAGACAGAGACTGGCGCGCGCACGCTCAGGAAAGCGATCGGAGCCGGCCGCGCGCGCGCGTTCCCAATCTCCTGTCTCTCTGGGAAGCACACAAGCAAGCCCATCAAGCCCCGCCAAGGCATCACGAGCACGTCCCAGCCCGGGGTGCCAGCCAGAGCCAGCCCGCGCGAGGACACCCCCTTTTTTATCATGTGAGAAACTATTTGAATATTGAATTATTTCCTTTAGCAGCTGAATCAGTTCACTTGCCTCCCTCCAAAAATATGAAAGTGTGCTGATTTTGCAGGAATTGGATTGTGTTCATTTCGGGTTTCCTCATTCGTGTTCGTTGGTCTATCAGAAGAGCATACGCAGCGGGCAGATGGGAAGAGAAGACGCTGGAAAAGTACGTCGCTTTTACATTACAGCATAGTTAACCCGCCCTTTCTGTAGTATTTTAGCCCACTCTACACAATCCCCCCCCACCCCGTACGGGTTAGCTGTTACCCAGTCACCTCTTGTCCCGCATTCTAATGTTATATTTATGATCGAGCGTTATTTTACCACTCCCTACATCTTCACGTGGATACATGCTGCACGACAGGACTTGGGTGTCCCTCGCCTGCTTCTTGCTTCCGTAGCCTGTGCTCTGAAGATCTTTTCATTTAATAAGCAGATTAACAATGCAGCAAAGCAACCTTTCGCCCTCTCCCGGGCATTCAAATGAGGACCATTGAATTGGGTAAATGTAGAACATTATATATTTCAGACTGTGGAGACGATTCATCCTGTGGGGCAGTAAAATGCTCTAGATGATGTCCCGTGCAGGTTCTTCCCGCTCTGCAGAACACTGACGGTGTGTTTAAAGTAATTTCCGATGTGTGCGCCTGGTCATCCGTTTTACTAAGGCCTAACTAAAGCTTTAACGTTCTGATACACATTTGTAATAAAGAAAACATAATATATAAGGTAATGCACACATTGGTGGGTTGGCTGCCTTTAGACTATTTTGTTCTGGTACAGGCGCGATACTATAGTTGCGGAGTCTGCTTCCCAGGAGACAGAGACTGGCGCGCGCACGCTCAGGAAAGCGATCGGAGCCGGCCGCGCGCGCGCGTTCCCAATCTCCTGTCTCTCTGGGAAGCACACAAGCAAGCCCAGCAAGCCCCGCCAAGGCATCACGAGCACGTCCCAGCCCGGGGTGCCAGCCAGAGCCAGCCCGCGCGAGGACACCCCCTTTTTTATCATGTGAGAAACTATTTGAATATTGAATTATTTCCTTTAGCAGCTGAATCAGTTCACTTGCCTCCCTCCAAAAATATGAAAGTGTGCTGATTTTGCAGGAATTGGATAGTGTTCATTTCGGGTTTCCTCATTCGTGTTCGTTGGTCTATCAGAAGAGCATACGCAGCGGGCAGATGGGAAGAGAAGACGCTGGAAAAGTACGTCGCTTTTACACTACAGCATAGTTAACCCGCCCTTTCTGTAGTATTTTAGCCCACTCTACACAATCCCCCCCCACCCCGTACGGGTTAGCTGTTACCCAGTCACCTCTTGTCCCGCATTCTAATGTTATATTTATGATCGAGCGTTATTTTACCACTCCCTACATCTTCACGTGGATACATGCTGCACGACAGGACTTGGGTGTCCCTCGCCTGCTTCTTGCTTCCGTAGCCTGTGCTCTGAAGATCTTTTCATTTAATAAGCAGATTAACAATGCAGCAAAGCAACCTTTCGCCCTCTCCCGGGCATTCAAATGAGGACCATTGAATTGGGTAAATGTAGAACATTATATATTTCAGACTGTGGAGACGATTCATCCTGTGGGACAGTAAAATGCTCTAGATGATGTCCCGTGCAGGTTCTTCCCGCTCTGCAGAACACTGACGGTGTGTTTAAAGTAATTTCCGATGTGTGCGCCTGGTCATCCGTTTTACTAAGGCCTAACTAAAGCTTTAACGTTCTGACACACATTTGTAATAAAGAAAACATAATATATAAGGTAATGCACACATTGGTGGGTTGGCTGCCTTTAGACTATTTTGTTCTGGAATGGTAATACAATTTTTCGGTCATCCCACAACACATCATACAAAAGAGTGGGTAAATGGGTCAACCCCTGCAGACCCGTGTCGCCATATGTTATGGGAACATTCGTGCTCTGAGCAGGAACTGTTACAAAGCACTGGCTCTCTGTGGACTTTTACATCACTTTGACATTCACGTGGCACGTGCATCAAATCACACATGCGGGGCCTTGGCGGCAAGGCGCAGTTGCATTTACTTCTGATTACCAAATTTACAACCGGTGTGAGGAGTCAGGCTGCTCGAAAGCACTCCTAATCCCCTGAACACGTCATACTGTAATGCCTGGATTATTTACCGTTAATCTCATTACTCTGATTTATTGTTCCCCAGCCCTTACCCAATCACAATGGGAGTCTATCTGACTAGTCAGGCGCTCAGCTGCACCTTCTTTAAAACCTAAATGTAGCATTTTGCTTTTCATTAGCCCCTCCCACAGCTGAGCAGTGCCTGCTCAGTCTTTGATTGGCTACAAAACTCCAAACAGTGAGTTGGAGCAACTAGATCAACAGCAAGAATTAAGGCATTTTTTCATAGTAATCTTAGTCATCCATCCCATACATAATCATGTGTATATTAATGTAATATTATCGATCTTCTATCTAAAGCACTTTAAATAGAACATATTGCATACATAATTAATAATATTCAATCGAAGTTGGTACTCATTTTTCTGACCTCTGGGGGGGTAGAGTGGGCTCTGCCGGGATGCAAACTTTCTAGTTAATCACAGCCCTCGACAGGAAGTGCTCAGCTCACTGACCCATCTAGCCAGCCAGAATTTACTTGCCAAGTGCTAGCTAGCCAATTTGTTTACGTAAATCACCAGAAACACTACGTGATTTATTGAAACTGATATAAGAAGACTATAAGCGGTCAAGGTAACCTGCTGCACTATGTAGCCAAACCCCAGTGCATGAGGTTAACCCACCTCTGGGCAGTCATGCATGATAGAAGTAGAACAAGACTCCCAGGGTGCTACATTGCAAATCTGCAACATAACCCTTTGAAGCCATGGCTCAGGTAGTCGACATGGCTCTGGTGGAATGACCCTAAATTCCCACAGGGTGTGCTAGATTAGACACATTGTAGGCAGGATGGTGGGTAAAGCGCCTGCCCATGGACATGCAGCTGAGATGGTTATAACTTGGGTGAGCTGTCTAACCCTTTAAGTCTTCTGAAGTGGGAAAAACCCCATATATTATTAAGTGCCGATAAACAATCTAATACTTGGTGTGCCTTGTTTTATTATTCAATATGTTACTTTACACATTTGTTATAAAAGGAGAACCTAGGAAAAGTATTGGCAATACCTAGCAAGACTATTATAAATGTCTAAATGTTGAAGGTTCTGTTGTGCTGGGATGTTGTGTACTGGCGTGGTCCAGTCCCCAACCTACACCCCGTTACCAAGACGTGAAATAAACATTGCACATATACAGTACTTATAATTCAGTGACGCTACACAAATACAGCAAGGATTGAATTTAGTAGTTTGTAACTTTCTTGGACAAATTCAATCATTATTTCTTACCTACGGAAGGTAGAGAGAGCCCAACGTGGATGTCATCTTTACTCAATGCAACATACACTCCAAATACCACTCAGTGCCACATAATTATATGCTACATAATTACACTGCGCTCAACGCAACATACACTCCAAATACCACTCAGTGCCACATAATTACACGCCCCATAATTACACTGCACTCAATGCAACATTCACTCCAAATACCACTCAGTGCCACATAATTACATGCCACATAATTACACTGCACTCAATGCAACATACACTCCAAATACCACTCAGTGCCACATAATTACACACCACATAATTACACTGCACTCAATGCAACATACACTCCAAATACCACTCAGTGCCACACAATTACACACCACATAATTACACTGCACTCAATGCAACATACACTCCAAATCCCACTCAGTGCCACATAAGTACACACCACATAATTACACTCTACTAAATGCAATACACACTCCACACAATACCACTCAGTGCCACATAATTATATGCTACATAATTACAATGCAACATACACTCCAAACAATACCACTCAGTGCCACATAATTACACTCCACACAATTACACTCTACTGAATACAACATACACTCCTCATAATACCACTCAGTGCCACATAATTATATGCTACATCTTTACACTGCGCTCAACGCAACATACACTCTAAATACCACTCAGTACCACATAATTACACTATCTATCTATCTCCCTCACTAAATCTATCGCCCCTTACTCCATCTATCTATCGCCCTCACTCTATCTATCGCCCTCACTCTATCTATCGCCCTCACTCTATCTATCGCCCTCACTCTATCTATCGCCCTCACTCTATCTATCGCCCTCACTCTATTTATCGCCCTCACTCTATCTATCGCCCTCACTCTATCTATCGCCCTCACTCTATCTATCGCCCTCACTCTATCGCCCTCACTCTATCGCCCTCACTCTATCGCCCTCACTCTATCGCCCTCACTCTATCGCCCTCACTCTATCGCCCTCACTCTATCTATTGCCCTCACTCTATCGCCCTCACTCTATCTATTGCCCTCACTCTATTGCCCTCACTCTATCGCCCTCACTCTATCGCCCTCACTCTATCGCCCTCACTCTATCGCCCTCACTCTATCGCCCTCACTCTATCGCCCTCACTCTATCGCCCTCACTCTATCGCCCTCACTCTATCGCCCTCACTCTATCTATCGCCCTCACTCTATCTATCGCCCTCACTCTATCTATCGCCCTCCCCCTCTATCTATCTATCGCACTCACTCTATCTATTGCCCTCCCCCTCTATCTATCTATCGCACTCACTCTATCTATCTCACTCACTCTATCTATCTATCGCACTCACTCTATCTATCTATCGCACTCACTCTATCTATCTATCGCACTCACTCTATCTATCTATCGCACTCACTCTATCTATCTATCGCACTCACTCTATCTATCTATCGCACTCACTCTATCTATCTATCGCACTCACTCTATCTATCTATCTATCGCACTCACTCTATCTATCTATCTATCGCACTCACTCTATCTATCTATCTATCGCACTCACTCTATCTATCTATCGCACTCACTCTATCTATCTATCTATCGCACTCACTCTATCTATCTATCTATCGCACTCACTCTATCTATCTATCTATCGCACTCACTCTATCTATCTATCGCACTCACTCTATCTATCTATCGCACTCACTCTATCTATCTATCGCACTCACTCTATCTATCTATCTATCGCACTCACTCTATCTATCTATCGCACTCACTCTATCTATCTATCTATCGCACTCACTCTATCTATCTATCGCACTCACTCTATCTATCTATCTATCGCACTCACTCTATCTATCTATCTATCGCACTCACTCTATCTATCTATCTATCGCACTCACTCTATCTATCTATCGCACTCACTCTATCTATCTATCGCACTCACTCTATCTATCTATCTATCTATCGCACTCACTCTATCTATCTATCGCACTCACTCTATCTATCTATCGCACTCACTCTATCTATCTATCTATCGCACTCACTCTATCTATCTATCTATCGCACTCACTCTATCTATCGCATCACCACAGCATCACTCAGCACCAATCAGGAGCCCCACAACATCACTATCTATGCGCTACTACAGCATCACTGAACGCCACAGCATCACTCAGCGCCACCACAGCGTCAATCTGTGCAACCATTCATCAACAACTGGTTCAAATAGGTTCTCTCAATGTTTTAAGCTTTATTACAAATGTCACAAAAATATGTTAATATTTCACTTCTGTTCTTGGATTTTCATCACAATAAAATACACTGAACATAATCTTCACAAAAGTTATTTACAAAAGTTTAAGCTATTGCCATTATAAATTACAATAACTTTTATTTAAGTATTAATTATTTAAAAAAATGAAAAGCCATTGTTATTTGTAATATCAATACATCTAAGTCACGTGAATACAACACATATTGCATTACAAATGCTATAGGTGTCACATTTGCGAAAGTTATAACTATTGGCATTGTAAATGACAAAGCTATTAATTTCGCTATTTTCAAAACCAACACATAAATAAATAAAATTGTGATTTACAATACCAATAGCTCAAACGTTCCTAATGCGAGACCTATTGCATTGCAAATGCTTGTTTATCTTCCTATACGGGGGGTTAGCCACATCCGACGTGCTCTCTTATTACCAAGCAGCACATCTGCTGGTCTTAAACGACTGGTCGTACGGTGATTGGGGTGATCCGGCCTACGCGGTCGAGCGGTTCCTCATGGGCTTGGCGTCCGTGCATATGCTGCTGTACTCGGCATCGCTTCGGAGGTGCCTTCCCTCTGCCACACAGGTAGTATTCTACGTCTGGAGGCAAGCACTGTGCAGAATGGGATGGTGGAACACTCAAGAAACCCCTTTCTGGCACAATGGTCGCCTGCCACACATGGACGCGTTGCTGGGCTTCCGGGGATGGGATGCGATAGGAATCTCCACACTGGGTGACGTGATATCAGGCTGCTCCCTGAAGTCCTTTCAGAACTTACAAGACGAGTTCGGGATGCACCGCTCCAAGTTTTTTAAATACGTCCAGTTTCGACATGCTCTGAGGCCATACTTGACTGATCTGGAGCAACTTCCCAAGTTTAGTCCGCTAGAGGCCAAACTGTTCATGGGGGAATTGCCGGATAAGAAAATCTCATGTATATATCAGACACTGGTCCATCATTGCTCCTCCGACTTACACAGACTTAAGTCCGCATGGGAGGAGGATGTGGGGGAATTGGAGGGAGAGGACTGGGCTGAGGCCCTGGCAAGCCCGAGGGCGGCAACAATCTCCACCCACCTGAGACTGATACAATTTAAGTACCTACATCGCACTTACTTTACCCGGCAGCGCTTGTGGAGGGCAGGCATGGTGGGTTCCCCAGACTGTCTTCGGTGCAGTTCGGAGGTGAGTTCACTTCTGCACACTACATGGGGTGCTCAGCGCTACATAGATTCTGGAATGGGGTCTTCCGATGCTTATCTGAGGTGTTGGCCTGGGAACTTCCTTGTGATCCCAAATTGGCTCTGCTGCATGTTATGGAAGGGGTCGGGGGCAACAGGTACAAGCGTCATTTATTACTCCTGGGCCTTACACTGGCCAAACGAGACATTGCCAAAGCTTGGAAGGCGCCCCAAGCCCCGCCACTGGCCACCTGGAGGAATGGCATGGACTTTTGCATGGGACTAGAGCAACCTATATTCATGGCCAGGGGGTGCCCCCGTAAACACTTTAAAATCTGGAAGAGGTGGGCTGATTACCATGGGCTGGACTTGGACCGTCCACCTGAGAGAGCCACCCTCCCGTCACTTTGACAGCTGGATCTTTGGCAATTTTGTGAAGTGTCGACATGGACTTGGCATGTCTTTTTCACAGATGTTTATTGTACTTAGGTATTGGCAGCAGTGCAACTGGGGGGGGAGAAATTGGGGAGGGGGGGGTGTTTGTGTTCCTTGTAAAAGTCTGCAGATGCTATTGTTACTCCACTAATGTTTGCGGGAGACTCCGGATGTCAGAGCTATGCATTATGTGTGTGCTCAGACAAATAAAATCTGTTTTTAAAAAAAAGAAACAAACCACGCACCACCACACCCAACAGCTGCCTCGCGCTGCTGGAGCAAAGTCACCGAAGACCGGCTGATCACCACCTTACCGAGAACCCACCCACTGACCCCACCACCCCAGACGCTGCAGCCCGCAACCTCAGACAGTGGATCGATGACTGCGCCAACACCCTCGCCCCGCTCAAGAAACCTTCCAACAACCACACCAGCAAGAGAGCCACCTGGTTCACCGACGAACTCCAGACCTCCAAGCGAGCATGCCGGAATCTGGAGAAAGTATGGCTCCACGAACGCACACCGCGCAACCACGCAGCCCACAAGGATGCCACCCGAAGACATCACCACCTCATCAGATTAGCCAAGAGATCCTCCTTCAAAGACCGCCTGGATAACAACACACACGACAGCAAAGAGCTCTTTAGCATCGTAAAGGAACTCTCCAACCCCAGCACCAACACCAATGACATCCCGCCCTCTCAAGAACTGTGCGACTCACTAGCCACCTTCTTCCACCGCAAGATCGCTGAAATCCACGACAGCTTTAACACCACGACTGCCCCGACTACGCCAGACTCCACGTCCCCTGTGAACAACGCCATCCGCCTGACCTCCTGGTCCAACGTCAACGACGACGAGACACGCAAGGTCATGAACTCCATCCACTCAGGATCTCCGTCAGACCCGTGCCCACACCACGTATTCAACAAAACAGACGCAGCCATCCCACCCCAACTACAGAAGGTCATCAACATCTCCTTTGAAACAGCGACATTCCCGGAAAGCTGGAAACACGCCGAAATCAACGCCCTCCTCAAGAAGCCCAAGGTGGACCCCAAAGACCTCAAGAACTTCCGGCCCATCTCCCTGCTCCCATTCCCGGCAAAAGTCAGCGAGAAACTCGTCAACAGACAGTTGGCCCACCACTGGAAGACAACAACATCTTGGACTCTCCCAGTCCAGATTCAGACGAAACCACAGCACCGAGACAGCCCTCAACGCCGCCACAGACGATATCAGGTGCCAACTAGACAACAGCGAAACATTAGCCCTCATCCTCCTGGACCTGTCGGCCGTCTTCAACACGGTCTGCCATCGCACTCTAAAGACACGCCTCTTAGAAGCCGGAATCCAAGAGAAGGCCCTTGACTGGACCACGTCTTTCCTCTCCGGCAGAACCCAGAGCGTCTGACTCCCACGCTTCCGATCCAAAGCCACTGAAATCATCTGCGGCGTCCCCCAGCGCTCATCCCTCAGCCCGACCCTGTTCAACATCTACATGGCCCCCCTCGCACAAGTGGCCCACCATCACAACCTCAACATCATCTCTTACGCCGACGACACCCAGCTCATCCTCTCCCTCACCAACGACCCACACACCGCCAAAAACCTCCACGAGGGAATGAAGGCCGTCGCCGACTGGATGAGGAGCAGCCGCCTGAAGCTGAACTCGGACAAGACGGAGGTACTCATCCTCGGACCTACCCCGTCAGCCTGGGACGACTCCTGGTGGCCAACCACACTGGGAGCAGCACCAACACCCACCGACCATGCACGCAACCTAGGATTCATCCTCGACTCCTCCCATTCCATGTCTAAGCAGGTCAATGCCGTCTCCTCCTCCTGCTACAACACCCTCCGCATGCTCCGCAGGATCTACTAGTGGATACCGACTGAAACAAGAAGAATGGTGACACAAGCCCTCGTCAGCAGCAGACTGGACTACGGCAAGGTACTCTACACAGGAATCCCAGCCGAATACCGACGTCGACTACAACGCATCCAAAACGCCTCCGCCCGACTGATCGTCAACGTCCCCCGCCACAGCCACATCACCCCCCACCTGAGAGACCTACACTGGCTCCCCGTCGACAAGAGGATCACCTTCAAGCTCCTCACCCACGCACAGAAAGCACTCCACAACGTCGGACCAGCCTACCTGAATAGCAGACTCAGCTTCTACACCCCCACCGCCAGCTCCGCTCCGCCAGCCTCGCCGATGTCCCCCGCATCCAACGAACGACCTCCGGTGGCAGATCCTTCTCCTACCTTGCTGCCAAGACCTGGAACACCTCCCTACCCACATTCGGCAGACCCAAGACCTACTCACCTTCAGAAGACTCCTCAAGACCTGGCTCTTCGAGCAGTATCAGCACCCTCCTCCCCTCAGCGCCTTGAGACCCTCACGGGTATGTAGCGCGCTCTACAAGTACTATGATTGATTGCGTCCCTCAATATAATAGCCGAGATAGGGAAAGGAGATGGTTGTTCCATGCATTTTAATCCTAATAAAGGGGTAAGACTAAGCTTGAATAAAATAAATAGGCCTTGGCGGCAAATTCCGCTTCACTCACGGAATTTGCGACATTTTGGCAATTTCGTGGTCTGCGGCTTAGCAGAATTCATGAGCCTGTTTGAGGCAAAGCAGGAGGTAGAACTTACTGATTAGCCAGTAGAAAGTACTCCAGTTGAGTAGAGGTATTGCACAAAACTGAGGCATCTTCTTGGACAAATATGCTGGGCTGGATTTATTCTGGCACGATGCTCCTGTCACAAAAATTAAAACTCAACAGGAAGCACTTACAGATATAAATAAAGCAGGTGCCCAAGTTAGAGCCTAAATTCGGTAACGCATTAATCAACCCCAATAAATCGCGAGCTCGGTCGAGGCTAGGTAGTGTGCTTTCTCTCCATCTCTACCGTCAAAAATTTGCTGTGATGCTTGATGGATGTCTTTGCATCCATGACTTTCTTGAGCGCAATCCTGGTGTAGTTCCTGTGACCAGGAGGTTCTTTCTCCTCATCTGCTGCTCTAATCATCTGTGACCTTATATAAACAAGAGGCATGTGAACTCGCATAGAAGCCCCGCCACACACACACTAGCGGTATGCAACATCTTCCTGCCCTTTACCCACTATGATGGACAGCTCACTCAAGGGACCCCGGCGCCATTCGGCACGGTGCCAAAGTTACAGACACACATGGTCACTGTGACTGGAGACAACTCTGCTGGCCCTTTACGCAGCTGTAGTGTAGGAAAGGCACTATACATTTACCCAGCGAGGTAGCACTTACTGATTAGCCTAAAGTACTGCAGTTGAGTAGAGGTATTGCACAAAACTGTGGCATCTTCTTGGGTAAATATGCTGGGCAGGATTCATTCTGGCATGATGCTCCTGTCACAAAAATTAAACCTCAACAGGAAGCACTTACAGATATAAATAAAGCAGGTGCCCGAGTTAAAGCTCAAATTCGGTAACACATTAATCTGCCCAAACAATCGTGAGCTCGGCCGGCGCTGGGCAGGTGTGCTTTCTCTCCATATCTACAGTCAAAAATTACCTGTGATGCTTCTCAGATCGTGCTCTGAACCTCTGACCCTTTATAAACAAGAGGCATGTGAACTCGCATAGAAGCCCAGTCACACACACACTAGCTGTATGCAACATCGTCCTGCCCTTTACCCACTATGATGGACAGCTCACTCAAGGGACCCCGGCGCCATTCGGCGCAGTGCCAAAGTTACAGACACACATGGTCACTGTGACTGGAGACAACTCTTCTGGCCCTTTACGCTGCTGCTCAGATCGTGCTCAACCCAACACACACTAGCAGTATGCAATGTCTTCCTGCCCTTTCCCCACTATGATGGACAGCTTATTCAAAGGACCCCTGAGCCTTTCCGGTGCTGTGGTAAAGTTACAGCGGTAGTGTAATGGGCAGAACAAGGAATTCCGTAAGCTCGCAGGGTTTTTATGGCGTTACGAGGAACTTTGCGTAATGCGACTACACAAATTCCACCCACCCTTACAAATAAACCCCTCCGAATTTGAGGTAAAACATTCATAGCTAACTATGACTCTATTATGAGGTGCTTTTATCATGACTCTACCCCAGCTGAGGTCATTCGTGAATTCGAACTGATTTGTTTGGAAGTAGCAAAAGTTTGACTAAATCGATTGAGATCAGGGATCTCCCAGAGACAAGCTGGTTCAATGCAGAATGTTCAAGAGCCCAATTGATCTTAAAATTGGCACTCTATGCTAACCCTATTGACAGGATCCAAATTAAAAATGCTAGGAAGGCTTATAAAAGCACAGTTAAGCAGAGGAAGGAAGAACTGAGGAGTTTAGCTTGGGACGATTTTGAGAGAGCCAGTCTCCTTAGGGACTCTAAAAGCTTCTGGGATAATATAAATCTTCCTATTTTCTTGGCCCAGATAGAGTCCCAATGAATTTATTTAAAAGTAACCCCAAGCTATTGGTTCCTGTATTGACTAATGTTTTTAAAGCAGTGGTGACTGGCCCCATCCCAGCAACTTGGAAGGATGTCATTGTGGTCCCAGTGTTTAAAAAAGGTAATCAGAGCGACCCTGCCTGCTACAGGCCAATCTCTCTTATTGATGCCACAGCAAAGCTGTTGGGGAGGGTGTCCTTGCCCGACTCGAAAGCTGGGCGACCGATACAGGGGTGATGGCAAGAACACAGTATGTCTTTAGGAGAGGGATGGGCACCACAGAGCAGTGCCTCAACTTGTCCCTGAATATGGGCAAGTACATGAAGGCCAGGAAGGGTTCTATCCACCTGGCCTTCATGGACTTTTCCAGTGCTTTTGACACTGTAAATCGGGAGAAGTTGTTGGCACTCATGGTGAAATTGGGTGTCGAGGAAGCACAGATTTCTCTTCTCCGTAGGCTCCATTTATTTATTTATTTATTTATAACAACATTTGTAGAGCGCGAACGACGGCCCTAGGGCATCTCGGCGCTAGATAACTGCTGTGTTTAACCCACGGAGGTGTTGCTATACCAAGGTTAGGGGAAATCAGAGATTGAAAAGCCAAGTTTTGAGGGTTTTTCGGAAAGACCAGAGGGAGGTACTGGTCTTAATTGAAAGAGGGAGAGTGTTCCACAATTTCGGTGCAGCTACTAGGAATCTTCTGTCACCCCAGTTGACAGTTTTAGTTCGGGGGACCACCAGGTCAGAGGAGTTGGAGGAGCGCAGTGTTCTGGGAGGACAGTAGGGGGTTAGGTTTTGAGTGAAGAACACTGGTCCAGTATTATGTAAGGCCTTATAAATCAGACACAATGCCTTGAACCTAGTCCTCTTTTTCACCGGAAGCCAGTGAAGTTGTCTGATAATTGGTGAGACCGGTTGGTATTTAGGGATACGCCCTAGAAGCCTTGCGGCTGCGTTCTGGATAACCTGCATCTTGGCTAGCACTCTCTCCTGAGCACCTAGAAACAAGGCGTTGCAATAATCTAGGGTGGAGAGAACCAGGGCACTCACCAATGTTTTGGCGAGATGTTCAGGTATAAAGGGCAGAATTTTCTTGATGAGCCGTAGTTTGTAAAAAGCTGAGGAGGAAATCTGGTTGGCATGAGGTAAGAAGTTCAGTCGATTATCGAACAGGACACCCAGGTTCCTAACCTTATCAACCGGGTCTGGAGGCTGGCCCATAGACGACGGCCACCATAAAGAGGACCAGTCCGGGGAAAGATTGCCGAAAATTATAACTTCTGATTTATCAGAGTTTAATTTCAGGCAATTGTGGGCCATCCAACTACCAAATGCCTGCATGCCCTGATTGAGCATGTTGGCTTTTTGTGGCCCATCGTTCTTAACTGCTAGGACCAGTTGGGTGTCGTCTGCGTAAGACGTCAGGCTCATCCCGTGTGCCCTGATGACTTTGGCTAGGTCCGACACATAAATGTTGAAGAGTGTCGGACTGAGGGATGAGCCCTGGGGAACTCCACAAGGTATTGACAGGGGGGAGGATTCAAAAGGTCCCACAGTGACAACCTTGGTCCTGTTAGCTAGGAAGGAGGCAATGAGATTTTTGGCGTTGCCTCGGATCCCTATACTCTCGACACGGTCGACCAAGGTGGTATGGTCGACCGTGTCGAAAGCCGCCGATAGGTCCAGTAGGATCAGGATGGCTGAGCCTCCCGCATCCCGGATGGATCTAATGTCATCTGCCGCTTTGACCAGGGCGGTCTCAGTGCCGTGATATCGGCGGAAGCCAAACTGCGATTCGTCCAACTTTTTGTTCTCCTCGATAAAGAGGGAGAGTTGGGCATTCATAATTTTTTCCACGATTTTCGCCAATAATGGCAGACTAGCAATGGGCCGGTAACTTTTTAGTTCTTCTTTATCAAGGGTGGGTTTCTTGAGGAGTGGTTTTATGAGTGTTTTCTTTAAGGTATCCGGGTACGAACCTGTGGAAAACATGGAGTTGCAGATCTCAGTTATAGATGGAAGAACTGCATCCATGATGGGCCGCATAACCTTCAAAGGACAAGGGTCCCAGGCCGACCCCGATTTAATGGAAGATATGGTGTTTGATACCTGAGAGCAGGTCACCTTTTCGAACTGGTGAAAAGCTGGTCCGTCAAGTTGAATAGAGGCCCTATGGGATTGGGTAGCGGTATTGGCAAAGATTCGATAAATATCATCAACTTTGCTAAAGAAAAATTTGGACAAAGCATCGCAGAGTGCTTGGGACGGGGGGGGAGTAAGGTCAACAGAGGAGCCTGCTAACTGTTTGGTAGTCTCGTATAGGCATTTATTTGAGTTTTGTGCGGTTTCTATTTTATGACAGTAATACTTTTTCTTGGCGTCTGTGATGAGCTTTTTGTATATGGCTACCGATTCTTTGTACAGAGATTTAGATTCCTGAGTGTAATCTTTTCGCCAGTGTCTTTCACCTCTGTTACTATAAGATTTGGCCCAGAAGGGAAAAAACAAGGCTCATAGTTTCCAAGGAAGGTGTCCGGCAGGGGTGTATTTTAGCTCCCTTTCTTTTTTTAATTTATACCAATGGCCTGGAGGCTTTTTATCAAACCAGGAAATTGACTGTCCATGTATTGGGGGCATGCCGGTCCCACTACTCTCATGTACGGATGACACAGTGTTAATGACCCTGACATCAACTGGCTTCCAAAAATTACTTAACGCATTTACAGATTTTATGTTGGCTCTCGATTTAGAAGTCAATTTTATTAAGTCATATATTATGGCGTGTGGCCCTTAAAAAGGACCAAAACTAGAAAATATGCTGTAAGGGATAAGAGAATTGATAAATTGAATAATTTTAAGTACTTAGGGAATATGTTTCACAATAGGATGAACTGGGAATCGCTTGTTACTGCAAGAGTGCAACACATGGGCAGGGTTTTTGAAGGGCTTTTTCTCTTTGCCTGTAAGTTGACTGCACTGGTTACACTCTGTAATGCCAAATGTGTGCCTGTTGCGGCATATGGAGCAGGAGTGCGGGGTTACTATAATAGCCACCCTTTACAGATCATGGAAAATAAATGTATTACAAGGCTATTGATGATCCCAAATAGCGCCTCCACACTCTTTTGCCACCGGGCTTGCTTTTATAGAGGATCGTATAGATATGGCCCCTCTGCTAATATGGGCTAAAATCTGGTTGTCTGATGAATAGTGTTCTCAAGGGAGGTCATTAATGACTGTATCAATCTTGATGGAGCATTATCTATCCCTTGGCTCTGATTTGTAAGCGATAACCTTTATGAGTTAGGTTTGGAGCACTACTTTGACAACCCAGCTAGCATCCATGAAAATGCAAAAGATATTATAAAAGAGGCACATTTTACGCAGGCGAATATATGCCGCTCTCAACCCGAGGCGAAAGCTTTCCCTTGTTATTCCCCGCCTAGCAGCAATTTTATCTAACATTCACCATAAATGTACAGACACGATTTTATTTAACCACATTAGTGCTAAGGCAATTTCCCCTGAGTGCTGTTACTCCGGATTTCCCATTGTTCATGACGAGCTGAGCTCGTCATGAGCACACGAGCAGTGTACTGCATGACGAGCTGAGCTCGTCATGAGCATGGAAGGGGTTAACAAGATTTCGGCTAATTACCCTGCATTTTTTAGTGGCTTTCCCGAAACAATCGAGATGAGCAGATAAACTAACGCCTTGACCTTGTGATGATGTGGCAGTTCAGAGCACATTGCACTTTATGCTATTTCGCCTCCTCTATAAAGAGCGAAGAAGAAATTAGTTTGTTCCGATTTTTAAAGAAATTAGGCCATGTTCTTATACTAAAGGTTTTAATTATTTTCACTCTTTGGCTACTCATGCTATATGCACTAGGGTTTCTAATTACATCAAAGTTGCAATGGCCATTAGAAAGCGGTACTAGAGACCGCAGATGTACTCAAACACTGTCATTTTCTCACACTCAATCTAAGTACTGATGTATTTTCTAGGTATTGTGGTATTAAGTGCTTTGTAAAATGGATTGCTTTTTAAAAAAAGATTATATTTTAAGGATATCTTTTCTAAATAATCGATTTGTATCAATTCCCTTTTATGCTGTTTTGTAAATAGGCAATTGGAATATTAATTTGTGATGTTGGTTTTATAAACGCCTATGGCTTTCTTCTGAAACAGAATAAAGTTATTTTGACTTGACTTGAGTAGTTAGTGTGTGTGTGTTTCTGTTTAGAAGAGTAAGTGACTGTGTGATTGAGTCTTTGGGTGAGTGAGTAGGTGTGTGAGTAGCTCTATGGGTGACTGACGGTGTATGAGTGGGTGTATGAGTGGATATATCAGCAGCTGTATTGGTGAGTGACTGACTGTATGAGTGCCTGTATGGGTGAGTGAGTGTATGTGTATGTAGACCTATGAATGAGTGGGTATGTATGTACTGGTAATGGTGTGTCAATGGTTTCAAGAATGGTAGTCTGAAATTTGGAGTGGGTATATGAAAAGTTATAGTGGGGTGTGAGGAGGTGCATCAGAGATTATGTAGATGATGTCATCAGTGAATATTTAAGGTTTTTTAAATGATAATTCCTAAATATAGCATCCCTGAAACCTGTGCTTTTTCAGTGAATTTCTAAGGTTTTTTACATGTTAATTTCCAACTATAACATCCAGGAAACTTTTTTCCAGTTAACATATACATTTATACATATATCTATATATATATAATTGATATATTTTAAAAAAATCATACTTTTAAAAAAATATTTATTTTTATAAAAACATATACATATTTATATATCTATATATATTTTATTTAAACTTCTGTTTCTAAATATAAAAATGGAGTAGCGTACCGGATGCGGATCTTCGCTTTTTGTATGTGAACCCATTTATTTATTTAAAAGTGTATAATATAGTGAAATTAATACTTTATGTATATGTTAGGGGTTGTAGTTTAGTTGTACAGTAATATAATGAATATGTACTTACACTAAACTATAATTAAACATTACATTTATGTATTTCGCTGGCTCACGAATCCACCGCGTACATTACCAGGCCTTACTTCTGGATTCGTGCACGAATCGCAGCGCAAGCTTGATTTTTAACAGTTATATTTCACTTAATATATAATTTAAAATTCATTATTACTTTAACATTTTAGTTATATTAAATGTCCTTGTTTCTTTCAAAAACGTAAATGCGGAATCACGATCCGGACGCGACTCCTTCTTTTTTTGTAATATTAATACATACATTTAGACAATAATAATTTTAAGTTCAAGGTTACAGTTTGTTAAGATGGTAAATACCCTTTTATATTAATTAAAAGAAAGTTATTAAAACGTTTTCTAATAGTTATTTCAGGAATCACGGTACGTTCGCGTAGATCGCAACTTCCGGATTCCGGTATGGGGATTCCAGTAGGGACGCAAATCTAACTTTTTTTAAACAATTTTAATAATCAATATAGATTCATTATTAAAAGATGCAACCAAATATTGTTGAAATGTAACATTTAAAGAAATTGCGGAATGCGGTGGTAGAGGGAAGGGGTTGTGCACCCCATGTGACACAAATAAAAAAGATTTGATTGGTTAAAGATCCTGTCATCCTTAAGTTTGCAAGATCCCACCCTTTTTCTTCTAATTTTGTGTGTGGTTGGCAACAGTCATACAAGATAATTTTGGAGGTGTTTTGGTCTTTTGGAGAGTGAACACTGGAAATTTGCAATGGCAACACCACAGGATTTCCATGTGGAGGAGGAGGAGACCCTGCTGGAGGAGGAAGAGGAGCCAAGGCGCAAAAAGAAGGAGAATGTGGTGTGGCAATTCTTTACCATACCGGAGGGAGAAATTGAATGCGCGCAAAGTTACATGTAACATCTCCAAAAAGGTGCTCTCTCGTGGTTCTAAGAGAAAATATTCCTGCGGTACATCGCCGATGTACAAACATCTTAGAACCATGCATCAGAACAAGCTTGCAAGAGCGGTACTTGCAAAACAGAAGGATGGGAACGATGATGCGCAGCCTTACACTTCTAGAGCTGGGGGCAGGTTGGAGTCCATCCCACTAACTCTTCCGGATTTCTCAAAGGCAGGACTTTTTTGTCCTAAGTGTATTACTGTTCAAAATATTGGAGAACAGGTTGTCCAAACCATGCTGGACACTATTAACAACCACCAATATTAATATTTTTTTAATCCAATTAGGCACGTTGTTTTGTGCTTGTTTTTTTGTTCAAGTTTTCAATGTTAATATCTAAAAAAAACACAAAAGTGTTAGGAAAAAATATATACAATTTTGTTTATAAAAGAAGAAGATAAACGGTACTTACCGAACTACCTATTCTGGTTTAAAAAATGAAAAGGAATATGTTGTGTGAGCTCATGAGTCAATGGATAGTGTCTATGTGATTGGATGAGTGTGTACATAGAGTCTGAGTGATTGAATGAGTAAATGGGTAGTGCATGAGGGAATGGATGAGTGCAAGGTTAGTGGCTGCCTGATTGTGTGAATGAATGGATGGTGCCTGAGAGATTGAAAGAATATATGAATAGTGTTTGGCTGATTGGATGACTGCATGAGTAGTGCCTGGCTCATTGGGTGAGTGCATGGGTAGAGTCTGTGTGATTGGATCAATGCCTGGGTACTGCCTCAATGAATGTGTGACTGCATGGACAGTGCCTGGGAGAATTGATGAGTACATGGGTAGTGCCTGGATGAATGTGTGAGTGCAACAGCACTGCCTGGGTGATTGCATAAGTGCATGGATAGTACCTGGGTGAATGAATGAGTGTATGGGTAGCACCTGGGTGATTGTAAGAGTGCATGCATAGTGCCTGGGACATTGAATGAGTGCAAGAGCAGTGCGTGGGTTATTCCATGAGTGCATGGATACTATCTGGATGAATGAATGAGTGTATGGGTAGTACCTGGGTAATTGGATGAGTACATGGGTAGTTACTGGGAGATTGGATGAGTGAATGAGTAGTCTGAGTGAATGTATGAGTGCATAGGTACTGCATGAGTGAATGATCCAATTGAAGGATAGGGCTTGAGTGATTGGATGAGTGCATGGCTAGTGACTGGGTAATAGGTGAGTGCAACAGCACTGCCTGGGTGATTGCATAAGTGCATGGACAGTACCTGGGTGAATGAATGAGTGTATGGGTAGTGCCAGGGTAATTGGATGAGTGCATGGGTAGTAGCTGGGAGATTGGATGAGTGTATGAGTACTGTCTCAGTGAATGTATGAGTGCATGGGTACTGCTTGAGTGAATGATCCAGTTAAGTGATAGTGCTTGAGTGATTGGATGAGTGAATGGCTAGTTACTGGATAAATGGGTGAGTGCAATAGCACTGCCTGGGTGATTGCATAAGTGCATGGATAGCACCTGGGTGAATGAATTAGTGTATGGGTGGTTACTGGGTGATTGGATGAGTGCATGCATAGTGCCTGGGAGATTGAATGAGTGCAAGAGGAGTGCCTGGGTTATTCCATGAGTGTATGGATACTATCTGGATGAATGAATGAGAGTATGGGTAGTGCCTGGGTAATTAGATGAGTGCATGGGTAGTGGCTGGGAGATTGGATGAGTGAATTAGAACTGTCTGAGTGAATGTACGAGTGCACAGAGACTGCGTGAGTGAATTATCCAGTTGATGGATAGTGTTTGAGTGATTGGATGAGTGCATGGCTAGTGACTGGATAAATGGGTGAGTGTAACAGCACGGCCTGGGTGATTGCATAAGTGCATGGATAGTACCTGGGTGAATGAATGAATGTATGGGTAATACCTGGGTGATTGGTTGAGTGCATGCATAGTACCTGGGAGATTGAATGAATGCAAGAGCAGTGCCTGGGTTATTCCATGAGTGCATGGATAGTGTTTGAGTGATTGGATGAGTGCATGGCTAGTGACTGGATAAATGGGTGAGTGTAACAGCATGGCCTAGGTGATTGCATAAGTGCATGGATAGTACCTGGGTGAATGAATGAATGTATGGGTAATACTTGGGTGATTGGTTGAGTGCATGCGTAGTACCTGGGACATTGAATGAATGCAAGAGCAGTGCCTGGGTTATTCCATGAGTGCATGGATACTATCTGGATGAATGAATGAGTGTATGGGTAGTGCCTGGGTAATTGGATGAGTGCATGGGTAGTGGCTGGTAGATTGGATGAGTGAATGAGTACTGTCTGAGTGAATGTATGAGTGCATTGGTACTGCGTGAGTGAATGATCCAGTTGAAGGATAGTGTTTGAGTGATTGGATGAGTTCATGGCTAGGGCATGGGTGATAGGATGAGTGTATGAGTACTGCATGAGTGAATGCATGAGTGCACAGGTAGTGACTGAGTGAATGGTTAAGTGCAAGCATAGTGCCTGAGTGATTGGATGAGTGAATGGGTAGTACCAGAGTGTATGGATTAGTGCAAGGGTAGTGCCTGGCTCATTCACTGAGTGCATGGGTATTGTCTGGGTGATTCAATGAATGCATGGGTAGTACCTAGGTGTATGAACGAGTGTAAAGGCAGTGCCTGGGTGATTGGTTGAGTCCATGAGTAGTACCTCAATGACTCTATGAGTCCATGTGCAGTGCATGATAAATGGATGAGTACACTGGTAGTGCCTGAATGAATCAGTGAGTGCAAAAGCAGTGCCTGGGGGATTCCATCAGTGCATAAATAGTACTTGGGTTAATGAATGAATGTATAGGTAGTCCCTGTGTGATTGGATGAGTGCCTTTAGTGTCTGTTTGGTTCAATGAGTGCATGGGTAGTCCCTAGGTAATTCCATGAGTGCATAGATAGTGCCTGGGTGAATACAAGAGCATATGGTTGGTGCCTGGGTG
Source organism: Lissotriton helveticus (assembly GCF_964261635.1). NCBI lineage: Eukaryota > Metazoa > Chordata > Amphibia > Caudata > Salamandridae > Lissotriton > Lissotriton helveticus. The sequence goes on along the minus strand of NC_136067.1, from coordinate 216,959,003 downwards.
AATGGGTGACTGTATGGGTATCACGTGGGTGATTGGAACAGTGCGTGTGTCTACATGATTCAATGAGTGCATGAGTAGTATCTGGGTGCTTGGATGGGTGTATGCATAGTGCCTGTGTGAATGAATTAGTGGCAGGATAGTGTTTGCATAATTGGATAAGTGCATGGGCTGTGCCATATACAGTAGATTTCATCATTTAAAACTTACCCCTATTAGCTCTATAATATGTCTTAAAATACTTCTTCAAATGAGAAGATACAACATGCTTTAAAACTGTCAAAGTTTCAAATATAATAAAAAGTACTTTCAACACCCACCTGTCCTGTATAAGGAGGAAAAAGTAATACATACATCTTCTTGTACATACATTTCGAAAACATGTGGTGTAAAATATACATGTGTAGGCTTCTATATGTATTCTAACATGTGTTGTGCATCTGATGACTCTAACTTCAAAACGATGTATCTACAGTTGCACAAATCTCATCAGTTCTACTAGAGTTTTAGTCACAGAACCAGACATGTCTTATCTATGTATACATCTGAAAATCCCTTGGATCAATACACACCTGTCCTGTATAATGAGGAGTAAATAACTTCCAATAAAAACCCTTTTATAAGTCTATGCACTTTTGTTAAAAGTAAGTGTGATATTGTTCCACAGAAATATGATCATACTTTTGAAATAGTCTAAAGGATGAACAATATTTATGTTAGAAACAAATAACATATAATTAAATTTTGCACATTTTCCAGGTTATCATGCAGAACATATTATGTATTTTTACCTTTCAAGTAATTTAGATACATCATTCAGTAAAGCTATTTTGGAGTTGTAGTATCCTAAACAGCATTAAAACTGCTTTCAAACTTCAACACTAGCTACTTTAAAGAACATAAAGAAAAACTGTTATTTAATGATAATATATTAGAAAAATTACAATATTACATTTTTGAGAACATAACAAAAATGTAGAATTACATAACATTCTCACTTTCCCTTTTTTGCTGTTCTCAGATTCCACTTAAATTCACCATACACAGTGATTTCAATGTAGCATCATCATTGAACAGCAGGGTAAAAAAAATCTATTTAATTGTAGAACAAAAAACCCAAATCAGCATAGACCATCATTATCAATATGTGTAGCTATGCCTTTTCCTATCTACACGTTGTTAATCACTTCCTTCATCTACATTAACTGTATTATTTATCTGAAATACATTTCACAAAATATATAACCTTATTTACATCTGGTACTGTAGTGTAGTTCCTATATTCCCAATAGGCTCTGCGCATTGGAATAATATATCCTATAGATTTGACGTAGGACAGAGGTCTACTAGGTCTCTATCGAATATACTAGACTTAATTGTGAGTGCCAGCTAGCTCAGAGATCACTAGAAACTTTCTCGAATATACAAGAAGGGATTCGTTTCTGATAACCGCATAAACATGACAATTTTGTTTCCCAAGAATAAGAAATGTATCTCTAGAGTCACGGAAACAATAGATAGTTATTTTACCCCAGTCAATCGTGCATGCTTCGTTTCACCAGAGGTGAAGAGAAATAGAGACGGGCGTTTTCAATAAAAAGTATTTATTGAACAGTCTTCTGTCTCATGCAGGAGAAATGAACTGCTACAATCGTAATACTAGTTGCAAAGTGCAATGCGTACAGTACAAAGAGTATTATAGAATAATATTGTAAAAGCATGATATGGTTTCTAAGCCATATAATACATAAAATACATACATTAATAAATAAAGACTAAAAGTACTCAACTGGTGCTTCTAAAATACGCCTACCCCGGTGTACCTAACCTAGGTCTAGTACAAGGGAAGAAGTAAGTGAGGTGTAGCTTAGTTTCAGTATTCTTTTGCCAAGAATCTATTCCAAGAATTCTCTACGGGTCCAATCAGCTCCGTACCTTGGTTTTTAGAATGAAGGAGGTCTGGTATCTCTCTCTCAGGACTCGATTTCCCAACAACCCGCAAGGGTAGCTTGGAAACACTGGAGCTGGATTTCTCGGCAGGAGAAAAGACAGCGTCTCTCTCAGTGCGTCTGCTGGAGGGTCGGCTTCCTTCGGCACTTGCTGTAGCAGGGCGTCGAGCAAGTAGATAGTCGAACTACTCCAAACCACCGTGTGTTTGCTTGGGCAAATGTGGGCATATTTATACCTTGAAGGTGCCTAGTTTGACATAAGGTTGGACATAATAATGTCATCAAAGACTTAGTTCTTTGAAAACTCCATGAGTTCTTGGATAAATCAATATTCAAGCAAGGGGAAGTCCCTGACTGCTGAAGGCGGGTTTTTCCAAGAAATCGTTGTTGATTTTCGGAACTAGTGGAAGTAGCAATGCCCTACTTGGACTGCATTGGCTAAGTTTAAATATGGATATGATTTCTATGCATATATAAGGATAGGGTGATTTATGGCTATATATGGGCCTGAAACGGGAAAATTACACTAGGGTCCTAAATTCATATACAACAGTACAATATAGACAACAAATATATGAATTATTTGCTTTTAAACACAATTTTCCAAAAGTAATATAAATTTGGGCAAATAATAATTAGAACACTAAATATAAACAGTAATACTTTGCAGTGCTGTCTACTTTCTGTTGACATCTTCCCCAGTAGGCTGAACACTCAATCTGTCTTACCTCATTAAAATGATCACATTTATAAGCAAACATTCTATTCCATCTCTATTTTGATAATTTACAAAACCAACATTTCCCATTGCTCCATTCACTAATCCTTCTTCTACATTCAAATTACTCCGCAAAATTACTTGATAGTCTATGCATACATGTAAAGTCTTTTCCAATCCTATAGTTTTAGATACAGACTTCTGAAAATAATGCAATTTAGCCGGTAGTTACTCAGTAAGAAGAATTGTCACTTCTTGGTGTTCGATTTTGTCAATAACTTTAATTTCCATAATTTGTTGTTTTTCCAGTTTGAGAAGTTGTTGATTAAATGTAGAACACTCTTGCAGTGTACGCATCAGACAAACTATAGACTTGTTTTCTGCAAGCGTATTGTACATTACTTCAGCTGCTGATTTTCCAGTTGTAAATAAGTTCCTTAGTAGCTGACTTTCTAAAAGTCGTTCACAATGTTTTGTGAAGATACCAATTCTTATGACTTCAAGAATATTGAAATAATCCTCATCATTTGCTTGTTGCATATTCTTAACAAGTTCTTTATATTCAAAGTTTATCCAAATATTTACCTTTCCAATAGAACCCAAAGATTTCCTTGTGTCATCATACAGAAGTGTTTTAAACACAGGTTGTCCTTTAACGGGAGTACGTTGTAGTAGGTCTCCAAATACAATTAAATGTTTTCCTCCAAACAGAACATCATAACCTGTTTTTAAAATCTGTCGCATTCTCTTTTTTTTTTGTCCTCATTTGCCACCTAGGTTTTAAATGTGCAATCTGTAGGTATACAAGCAACGTGCTGCCTCAGTTCTTTCAACTGGTGGAGATAGAAATGGAACGTGGACCTCATCCTTCAGCAATAATGCTTAAACCACAAATGATCGTTAAAATAAAACCTTACGGGGGTCTCAAGAGTACAGCCAAGATACTGGTGAGAGCATCTGAACACGGCTATGCCCAAAGATGGGCTTAATCATTGGACCTGGGGAAAAAATAAAAATAAAAAAAACAGTTTCTCAATGTTCCCACTTCAGGAGATGCCAGAAAGATCTTTTGTCAGGGTTCGCAGCTCTGGCCAAATCCAACCTGGAGACCTGCGAATCTCCCTCCTAGCAGGTAGGATAGAATAAAAAATCAACTTCCTTGCCGACGTGGGAACCCCTTCTACAAGCCCAAAAATTACCGAGGAGAGGTTAAAAACAATATTGGAACCAACTGATTTTGAAAGAGTCTTACTTATGGCTTCCCAAAATTGGGACAAGTGAGGGCACTCAAAAAACATGTGAGTGTCAGAAGCGGCCAGGAGCCCACATCTCGCACATGCCACCCTGTTTCCCTGAGTAAATTTCGAAAGTCGTAGGGGTGAGTAGTAAGCTCGGTGTATAGTGAAAATATGGTTTCTACGTAACCATGCCGGCTTGACAAGATCCCACATCATTCTGCATGATGTACTCCAAAGGTCTTGCAAGTTGGAGTTACTAACATGCGATGACCAAAGCTGATCTGGTAACAGGAATTCGCCATCCAATTCTTCCAGGATTAGATTATACCAGAATGAAATCTCCTTCTTAGCAGGAGGCTTGTCAGCTAGAAGGGTTATAAGGTGACTGTATGCACCCAAGGGAAATTTAATTCCTCGAGAAGGTAGAGCAGTATATGAACCAGACCAGCTGGATATTTGCAGATATTTAAGTCTGGCAAAGTTTGGGCCAATTTTTTTACTTAAACACTCCCAGGATAACAGGGCGCCATCAGCAAATAAGTCTCCCCACACCACAAATCCAGCTTCTCTCATAGATAGAGCAAGTGCATCTCCCAACCAAGCCGGGCTGTCGGCAAGACCCCACAAAGGCGTCCTACTTCCATAGTACCCTATTTTATTAGCTTTTGTTAGCTGGGCCCAAATTCTTGCCATACCCCGTAAGACTTTCAGTTGAATTTTTTTTTTTAACTTGGGATTCCCAAATTTAAAGAGGAAACCTGACTGGCTCACCCCCTCTGCCATCAGCAATGTAGAATACATATAACCCACTCCATACCCAGATGGATTCTTTAATAATATCCTAGCATGAGCAAGATGGAATGCCCAGGCCTAGACCTGGAGGTCCGGGCCAGCAAGCCCCCCCTTTTCCCTACGTCTCCTGATTTTTTTCCAAGAAATTCTTGCAAGATGTTTATTCCAAATGAAGGTGTTAATTTCGGCCTGTAATTTTTTAATAAGAGAAGGTTCAAAATATAAGGGGATAATGTTAAATAAAAAGGTAATCTTGGGCAAAATAGACATTTTAACCAGGTTAATCCTACCCAATAAGGATAAAGGGAGATGAGCCCAATTTTGGAGCAGTTTACGACATTCTTTAGCCACCTTCGAGAAATTATTGGTGGCGATCTGGTCTACATCCCCAACAACGTCAAGGCCTAGATACCTCATCCTTTTTCCCGGCCGAATGCCAGAGCTAAAAAAGCTCTGGTCGATGTTCCAGGTCATCATCTCAGTCTTTAACGTGTTAATCTCATAGCCGGACACCTCCCCAAATTCCGAAGCCAACTTAAATATTGCAGGAAGGGCCGAAAGAGGTGCAGACGTAAAGATGAGGATATCGTCCGCATAGAGGGCCACCTTTCTCTCCCAACCCCTATATACGAACTCCTTGATGTTAACACTATCCCTCAAACTCTGGGCAAATGGTTCAACATATAGATTGAACAGGAGTGGAGAGAGCGGCCAGCCCTGCCGTGTTCCCCTCGAGATGTTAAAGGGATCAGACAATACCCCATTGACCAGGACACAGGCACTGGGGTTCTGGTAAAGCAGACCAATTGCCCGACGAAATCTTTCTCCCACGTTGAACTTTGCCAAGGCCTCCGACAGGTACAATCAGTTGACCCTGTCGAAGGCCTTGGTGGCATCCAACGTAAGAACCGCCAAAGGAAGAGATTCCAAAACAGCCAGATCTATAGCACCTATTAAATCAAAGGTTAATTCGAAAAGCTGTCGCCCCTTGACGAACCCCTTCTGATCTAGATGTAAAATCGTGGGGGCGACTAGAGCCAGTCTGTTTGCAAGAATAGAGGAAAATATCTTGTAATCCTCATTTAGGATCGAAATTGGTCTGTACGAACCACATGCAGTTGATGGCTTCCCTGGTTTTAATATTACAGTAATGGAAGCATTGTCCCATGATACTGGAGGACACACCCCACCCAATAGAATCTGATTAAACAGGATTGCCAGAAAAGGGACAAGTTCCTGCTCCAAAGTTCTATAAATTTCCCCAGGTAGGCCATCTGGCCCTGATGCTTTCCCCTTTAACATCTCATTCTGGTTGACAGAAAGACATGGGAGGATGATTTTCCTGAGCCAATCTTTAATAATAACAGGGTCCAACTTTTTGTCCTCATGGAAAATAGCTCGAAAATATTCTCTAAAAGCTGATCTAATATCTACATCTACGGATAGAGGGACATCATTGACGTTGATCAGGTCAATGTTGTTACAGACCTGATCCGTTTTGGCTTTCCATGCCAGTAACTTCCCAGCCCCCTCTCCGTACTGAAAATGTGCAATCTTGCTGGCCTCCCATCTTTCTTGTACCCTCTGATTAAGAATCAAGGCTAATTGACCCTTTAAGGAAAGCAATCTTTCGCGCAAAGATGTCAAGACGGCGTCCGTGGAGGCAGCAATAGCATCAATTTCAAGCTGGACCTTAGCTATTTTTGCCTCCACCGAGGCGACGACCTCTCTATACTCTCTCCTTCTATAAGCCACTTTACCTGTGATGAGGCCTCTCAAAAAAGCCTTAAGAGAGTCCCAGACAACTCCTACACCAGCAGAACCTACATTTACCTTTAAGAAAAGCGCCACCTCAGTCTTTAGAAAAAGCATATCTTCAGGATGGGAAAGTAACGAGCGATCAAAAGACCAAGTCCTTACCGGCGCTGCAAGAGGAGTCATGAGTTCCAACAGTACTGCAGAATGATCTGATAAATGTAGCGGGAGGTATTTAATGACCTTGACAGCATCAACCAATCTCTGATTAATTAATATGAAATCTATTCTGAATTGGTGATGGTACTTGTAGTTCCTGAAAGAAATGCCCTGCTGTTGGCCTGCCCTTAATCTCCAGATATCCACGTACCAATACTGCTTCATTGCATTCAACAAAAAAGCTCTTGACTTCGACGGGACTCTGAATCGATTATGATAAGATTTGTCCAAAAAGGGGTCTAAAACAATATTAAAGTCCCCAGCAAATATTACAGGCTCAGGGAAGGACAAGAGATGGGAAAAGATGATTTCCAAAGAAGATGAATCATCTTGATTGGGACCGTAGTACCCAACCATGGTAAATTGAGAACCCAAAATAGAGAGGGAAGCAATAACCCATCTACCATCAGGGTCCACTTTAGAGTCTAAAAGCCTAACCTTAGGATGTTACTTGAAAATGAGCGATAACCCTCTAGAGGTCAAAGACTGAGAGGTAGAAATTGCAAAGTCAATCCATTTATTGACCTTAACTAATGCATCAATTTCAGCCTGGATCAAGTGCGTCTCTTGGAGGATGATGACCTGTGCATCTGAGTAGCGGAGATACTGCAAAAGCGTTCTGGCCCTAGGTTTAATTCGCAAACCATTGACGTTCCACGACATTATCTTTAAACTAGTTATCACAACTGTCCCAGACTCCGCCCAACCTCAATTTGGGACAAGAAACAACGTTAGGCTGCCCTGCCCTTATAAAAACTGGCAACACAACATAAAGACACGTATAACCAACAGGATGAAATAAGGCACCAAATTGGCAAATGAGGAATTTTTCGTGAAATTCTTGAAAATCTGTTGCATTCTCAAGTGTACAAAGGTAAGCATTAGGTTTGAGACCATGCTCACCTCATCAATGATTAAAAGTTTAATTTTCTTTAGTACTCTTTAGACTTCATAACAAGCTTCTTCAGATAGCTTCTGATATTACAATGTATTATCATGTTTGACAGGTAGCATAAGTAATCAACGTAAAGTAATACCTTTAAGGTTGTGTGCTGCTAATCCAGTTGGGGCTGACACAAGATAAATGTGATTCTGTAGTTTTATGTAGATAACTGGTCAAAACTATCATTAAGAAACTTTTTCCTGTTCCAGCTTGACCACTGATGTACAATAGAATAGGTTTAAATGATGAACATTGGCATTCTTTTTTTTCATGCAGCAAACATGTTGTACCTGCTCTTTGACTTGTAGATATATTTATTTCTGTTCAATAGTTAGTTGTTCTTCTAACTTTTCCAACTGAATAATATCCTTTTGTGCTTGTTGCATTGCAGTTTCTACCTCATTCAGGGCCAATGCTGCTTCATTTTCAATAATTGGTTGTCCCAGTGGATCTTGACTCAGTGGACTAGCACTTTGATGGCTTTGTGAACTTTCTCTAGCTATTTCAGCTGCAATAGTCGTTTCTTGTTGAATCTAATCATTTAATATGTGTAGATAAGTTTAGAAAACTGTACACTAAGTGCTGTCTTTAGTTGCAGTAAAAGAATCTTCATAGTAGTCAAAATCTCCAAGTAATCCTGTTTCACTACGACAAGGCTTGGACAGCCGCAGAAGTGCTAAACAGAAAAATTCTCTCATCTCGTCTATCACAACTGAGTATTCTGTGATTAATAGGATTTCCTTTGGCAAGTTTGTCTAAACATCCATCACATCCAATTACTGTATATTTTTCTTCTTTTATATTTTCTCTAACATTCTGTTTAAACCTATAATGTTGAAGTATTTCATACAGACATTGGTTTTCAAGATATTGATTCCTGTTCGGATAGTATGTATTCAACATATTAGTTATTGTATATCTTACTGGTGACAAAAAACTATTTACTCTTCCTTTAGAAATATAGGATGTGGGAATCCAAAACGACATTTTGTATAAAATTTCACTTTACATTTGTATTTTTGTCAGTAGTATTTCCCACATCGATGACTTTGAAAGCATACAACTTGTAGTCCCAGGCTCCTTTTTCCTCCATCTCTTGGAATTACACATGTAACATACTGTGACAAAACAGTTTCATCACTATCTGTTCCAAATTTCGGGGCATTCTTTATCCATAATAGCATGTGTGTATGAGATGCACCTCTGGCGTGGAACCCTTTTCACCAGAAGAAATCTGTTACCTCTCCAAGAGATGGAATGTTTTTATTGTGGATAAATTATATCATAGCTTGAAACCTATGGTTAAAATACCTGCACACATTTAGAGGATCCAAGGAACAGAGTTCTCCAGCTGTCTTCAATTAAATGGTTTTAACATTTGAATTTGCTTCTCGTAGAAATTCAAGTAAATATTCCCACGCATATTCAGCACAGCTAATTGTTACAAACCATGTAGGTGTACTTACGTTTCTAAACATGCATTTAAGTTCACCATGATGATGATACCAATATTCATTGGTACCACGTTGGCGCACCATCAAATTTACTGCGATTCTAAATTTTCATCTCTTTGTTCAACTTTGTCCATAAACTCTTTTGCAGAAACATGTTGAAGATGAACTCCTGTTTTTATTATGTGGTTTATTGCATATGAAAGTGCAGACAAATGGCTTTCAAACAGAAGATGAAATACATATGGAATGCACTGCCTAAATCTTGGCTCTTCACAATTTACTCTTGTTGATCGGTATTCCGAAGCTGGTATCCGTACAGCTCGGTCATCAAATCGTCCACCTTCTCCAATAGGGAATAGGTGTGGAAAGAACAATCTTCAAACTCTTGCCAGATTTTTTGACTCTATGTTGGTATACCATTTACTAGAATAACTACTGGCTCATTTTCCTCTCTGTCTACACCAACATATCCAATGTTTTTCTTAAAATCTAAAGGTAAGTACACAACTCTTCCTTTGAGACCTTTTCGTAAATCTGTTGGTGGCAGCTTACCTGTTTTAGGCTCCATACGAACTATGGCTTGAAATGAGTGTACAGATTAAATACGAATAGACTCATATGTATTTAAATCTGCCAGTTCCTGAGGAATAGGTACCAACTCTTAGTACTGCTCTAATTGGCATTTTGGTTTTTTCTAATTTGTTGTAATAATATTTACAAATAACTTGATCACTACCCTATTCAAACTGACCTTCTACCAAAAAATAAACACCAAATTATTGCCACTTAACATTATTTTCTTTTTCACTTTTTAAATATAAATCAACATTCCTTGTTTGACTTCTATTGTGAGTACGTCGACAACAAATACAAACATCGGGGGCTATTAGGATGGCGGTCGGAAAATCACACCGACCGCCATGGTAACGGGAAAAGACCGCCCGCTAGGACCGTGGCATAACTGTCGGTCCAATTAGTATGCTCCGCAGTCGAAATCCGACCGCGGTGGTACGATCATGGCCTTTACAATGTGGTGGGTGCTGCACCACCGCGATATGAAAAGGAGCATGTCATGCATATCACTGCACTGCATGGCAGGCACTGCACAGTACCTGCCTCCTTGTACAGGGACATTGCTGTCAGTGTAATCAACCAATTGGGGGCCCACAATGGGCCCCCAGAGACATTCTCTGCATGCCTTCCCATGGGTGTCCCACCACCGTGGAAAGGCTGGCTACTGCCGGCATCATAATCATGCCAGCGGAGCCTGGCCCTGCACCAGCACCATTGTAGCGGTTCAGTTCCACCTGCTAGGCAGGCGTGCGAACTGGTACCGACGGTCTAGTGGCGGGCGGAAAATGTCACCGCCGCGGTCGTCACCGCCATGCTAATGAGACCAGCGGTTTTCTGGGTTGCCTCCATGGGCAGATGTCCACCACCAGCGCAGCGGTTTTTCAGATGAAACTGTGTTAAACTTTGTAATTTCTTCTGCAAACTCATTAATACTAATCTCTTTCTCATGTTTTTCAACACTTTCTCAGTTTCTCTACACTCATCTTCTGATAAAAAACAAAACGGTATATCATCACAAACTTTCTCTATATCTGATACAGGACCGTGCAAAGGAGCCGTGTTCATTTCACTTAAACATAATGCAGGAGTTTTTACATAGTTTTGTCTCCTTATTAACTTCCGCATAGTTCTTTGGCACACTTTTCTTGAAAGACAAGCAAGAGAATGACTTTGCAACTTAGCATATCTTCTTATTTTACATGGATCTAGTCCTTGTAACTTCTTAATCTTCTGTTTAACACTTTTGTAGGTATATCCTCGTAAAAAAAATGTGTGATATGTCAATAGATTCCTGTTGATTACTGCAAGTACTGCTACAATCACAATTTTATACAGGAGCTTGTGTATGCCCTCTCTTGAACTTCTTCAGCCATTGCTTCTTCCACATTCCTAGCAACCATTTTTTCTTTTGGAACGGGAGAACCATCTTTCATCTTATAGAATTGACCACCAGTATCAACTGCATGTACTAATGTGTTCTGTTGAAAATAGCTTTCTTTTCTTTTTTTTTTTAAGTTTCAAAACCTTTATTGGTAGATGGTCATATACACAGCCATTCGCTTACAACCAATCTCTGGCCAGCGGCTTCAACAATTTAGCATCCTGTATATCAAGCAGTGATGGATACATTAACAAGACAACAAAGCAAGTTGCCTACAACCACTTTGTGCCGGCCGCGTCATAATACTGTTCAGTACACTTGTGCATAGGAGTTCCAATGTAAGTAGGGGATTACAGCACAACAGTCGGTCTCCAAGGGCCCGCAGCATGCAACATCGGCTATGTCCCTGGAATCGATGCAGACACACTCGTTTCGTGCACGCCAACAATAACCTCTTAGGTGTCAGACCACAGCCAGGAATCATGCAGCTGAGCACACACATACCCATCAAGTATCCCTCTCCTGAACTGTTGATTGTAAATAACTGATTAGTGGTGCCCATATGTCCCGTGGTCTGGATGTCACAGGCAGTAGTTCGGCATATAGTGCAGATTGGTCTTGGCAGTGTGTTAAGTCATTGAGCCAATCCTTAAACTTTGGCACTCTCCCCCTGCTCCACCTACAGGCCACTCGCCTTTTCGCCATGAGGAAGGCTAGTGCGGTGTACTTTCGACAGGCAAGCGGTATATGTGCAACACTACTCAGCAGAGCGACCAATGGTGTGGCCTCCAAGTGTATACAGTTCATGCGCCGCACGGCCTCAAAAACTTGATCTCAGAAATCCCGAATGGCCGGGCAGTTCCAGGACAAATGTAAAAAATCGGCCTGTGGGGCGCGACATCGATCGCACCTATCATTGTCCCGAAGGTGGAACCTGTGCATACTGACAGGGGTGTAGTACAATCTATGGAGGTACTTGAAATGTATGATCCTCAATCTGCTGCTAGCAGAGATCCTTTCAGTCTGCGAGCAGCAATATTCCCATTGCTCGTCTGTTATAGGAGCGCCTAGTTCTGCTTCCCACTTGGAGCATGATGGCGCAGCCTCCAAATGTCGCTGGGCGCGCACTGTACGATAGAGTAAAGACACCACTCATCTCGGCGATGGCTGTTGCAGGAGTATCTGCAGGGGAATAAGTTGCAGAGGTTCTGTCGGGAAATCCGAGTGGAGGGAGCGCACTCCCTGTTTAAGACGGATATATAAAAAAACATCCAGTGGTGTGCACTGAGTACCCTGAAATATGCTATCAGAGGTACGGAACATCCCATCCTCATACATGTCCCCCCAAGTCCTAACGGACGTGCGTTGTTGCAGTTTATGAAAGATGGTTTCTTGCAAGAGCGGCAAGTCAGGATGGTACACCAGGGGCATCAGGGGGGCATATAGCATCGGGATGTCTAGTTGGCTCGCAATGCGCCGCCATGCCGTAACCGTGGTGTTTACCGTTGTCTGAGTTAGTTCCCGAACATTCAAAGCCATATAGATGGCACCTTCAATAGGTATGGGATGGGCAAGCCAATGCTCTGCCGCCAACTGCGGCATATATCTGCGCTGATTTATCCAAAAGTATAAATAATGAGCCTGAGCGCAGGTATAATAGTTCTCAAAATCAGGTATGTCGAAACCCCCCACCGAATAGGGTCTGGTCAGTATAGCCCACTGCAGTCGAGCTTGTTTACCCCCATACCAGCCGGATCATTTCTGACCTAAGGGCCCTGAAGAAATACCTTCCCGGAAAGAAAGGGATATTAAAAAATAAATACAATAGCTGGGGTAGGACCACCATCTTGATCAATGACGCCCTGCCTGCCATAGACAGTGGGAGTCTAATCCACCTAGTCACTTTGTCAGTTATGCGAGTAAGTGCCACACCATAATTGAGTTTCATCAAATCTTCCTTATTTCTGGTAATGCCTATACCTAAATAGCGAAGGTCATCCCTACACCACTCCAGCGGGAAATCCAGTGGGAACCGAGTCACTGCATCTATCAGGGGGAATAAACATGATTTCCCCCAATTAATCTGAACACCAGAGAGGTGCCCAAAAACTATAAACTCACGTAAGAGAGTGTTCAAGTTATTCTGCGGGTCTCGCACATAGAGAGTGATGTCATCAGCGTACATTGAGCAGAGGATTTGACGCATGTTGCATTGAAAAGCCATGGCGTTATGGTGTTGACGCATTCGGGCCGCTAGTGGCTCCGTAGCTAGTGGCTCCGTAGCTAGGGCAAACAAGAGTGGGGACAGGGGGCAACCCTGTCCCGTCCCTCTAGTGATTGGAAACTTCGGTGACATCTGGCCGTTAATAAGTACCCTGGCGCCCGGTTGATGATACAAAAGGCGGATCCAGGACAGTGGCAATTCGGGGGCAACATTATTCATGATCGTAAAGAGGGTTCTCAGGTTATGGGCAGTCGCTCTTCCTGGGACAAACCCAGATTGGTCTGGGAGAACAAGGTGTTCCAAGATTAGTGACAAGCGATTAGCAATTAGTTTCGCTAAAATCTGTGCATCATAATTAAGCAAAGAGAGCGGTCGATAAGAGGCGCATAGATGTGCTGGTTTGTCCGGTTTCAGTAGGGATATTATGAGGGCTTCTCTCATGGATGGGGGGAGAGCGCCCACCTCCAAAGAATCCTCATAGACCTCTCGTAGAATGGGGGCCATTATATCTACATAGGTTTTATAAAATTCAACTGGGATACCATCCATCCCAGTGGCCTTGCCAGACTGTAACCCCATTATGGCATCCCGTACCTCGTCCAGTTCGAACGGTGTGCTCAGAAACTTGCGATGTACGTCACTCAGCCACCCAAGGGCTATATCTCCCAAGTAGTCGTCTAGTCGGACACTTGGGGCACCTGAGGTAGTGTATACCACTTCATAATGTGCAGCAAATTCTGACAGGATACCCGTCGTATCACAGCAGCGCGTCCCATCGGTTGTCTCCAATTCCATCACATAATTAGAGTATCGGGGCTTACGGACAGCATCAGCCAACGTTTTCCCGGGGCATTCGAAAATAGCTTTCTTCATTAAAGAAAGGCTCAGTACTGGAAGTGTGCTCTCATTCACCAGTAAAAGTTTTACAAAAGACACTTCTATTATCCAGTCTTTTTTCTTTTGCTTTTGTCCTTCATAAAAACCATTGTTTTATCCAATGTTCTCATTCTCTTCAATATTAATATAAATCATTTTTGTTTCATTTCATCTACTACACTTTTAATCTGTTGCCTTTTCTTATAAGCTACTGATATTTTTTTAATGATTTTTTACAATCTTTGAATACATTTTGTACTACTTTACTTCTAAGCATTCTTTTTCTTATGTCCTTATTTGCTTTCAGCCTTCTTGTTATATGCATTGCTTTCCCATGAAACGATTTTGTTTTAACATCTCCATTTGCGTTTTTGCTTCTCAGTTGTTCTAGAAATTTTCTTTTTCTTTTCAAAATGTTTGAATTTTTTCAAAGTCTGTATAACTGTTTATAGATACTGCTTAGTTCTCTTACCAGTAATCTTTTTTTCCTGTGTAACGCTTTGCGCTTCATCGAATTTCCTCTTTTCACATTTCTTGAAGTAGTACTGTTTTTTCTTGTCTTCTCTTTTGATATTTCCTTGCCATCCTCAATTTTTTTTACCAATAAAAGTAAATATCTAAAAAATAAAGATTAGTTTTAATAGTTTGTTTTATACTTTAGAAATAATTATATATTGATATTTATAATAATGAATACGCAGTTGCTTTCCATTACATTGGAAATCTCTCCATAACAACTAAATATGTAGGATATCATACTTTACCCATTAGCAAACCTGTCATGAGAGCACTTAGAACTTTAAACAGTAACATGGGAAGGATTGCTGTTTTAAATTTGGCTAGGCCTAATATTCTGAACAGTTGGTGAAAATTGAAGCTGCAATAGAAAAGTGAGCTTTAAGATATGTTGGCAGAGGGATTAGTGATTAGGGTACTTCGTATGAGTCTTTGGAAAAGTACACTCAAAGTAGGCCGTATACATTTAGGTATCTGCTTGAAATGGGAAGAGTAGTTTGTCAAGTTTAAAAGTCTGCGTGCTCTTGTGACTGAGGAATGTGTCTACTTGTACGTGTATTCTCTCTTGTATCATGCAACTGAAGATGCTAGCTTGAAAACCTGGTAGCTTTTGCTACAGGTGGACAAATCTTCTCAGTTCTGCTCTATCATTCTGTAATAGCAAACTGCAATTTCCCGGGGGTGGGCACCTCGGGAAATTACTGAAACTGGCCATGGAGTGTGGCGGTTCCCAGGCAAATTTACGGCTCCACGAGGGGGCCACATGGCCCTCGTCCAACACTTTTAAAGTCTCGGGGAGGTGGTAGTCCCTGGGGGTCCACGACGGACCCCTGTGTTTAATTAATCTGTGCCCCGGGAAGGTAGCGATCCCCGGGGCTGTGTAGAACCACTCGGGCCCCCACATCTATTTCACTCATTGCCCCCGGGACCTGGGACACCCGGGGGCTTAAATGGAATAACGTGCGGGATTTGCTCACCCAGTGCGAATCCTGCTGATTTCTTTTTTTAAATGTTTTTTGGGGACTGGGGGACCCTGTGGGACCCCCTGAGCATGCCTAGCGGGTCAGGGTATTTCTACCCTGCCCCCTTTTATTGTTTTTAATGTTTTTTTTATTGTGACTCGGATAAACCAAGTCACATGATGACTGCCAACACTTCCTGGTTGGAACTGTTGGCAGCCATTCAGATCCCAGGCACTAGATCGGGAGGGTTCGCAGATCCTTAACGTCCCAAGATATGCAATCTTCAATTTCTCTAAATTGCTTAGAAACTACTTAACAGATTTACACCATTTAACATAAGGACATTGTTTTGCTGTTTGAAATCCGAATTGTTCGCAGAGTTGGTTGGGTGGGAAAGAGACAAAAACCAATACAAGGGGATTGTGCAGTTATCAATTTCAAAAATCCTCTCACTGTCCACAGCCTTTTAAGTCAGAAACCTTGTCCCCGGGAACCACCCACAGGGGTTAGGGCCTTTCCACTGGACTACTTTTACTTCCACTGTTACATGCCATATTAGTGCCAAATTAGGCAGGTGACCACTGGAACATCAAATTGTGGGCACAATCTCCATACCCTTGTTATTCAATATACCAGTAACAAATATATTTGGGGTTCTGGCAGAGGTGGATTGACACGCAATGACAGGGGGGCTTGCCCATGGACCCAGAGGCTCGAGGTCTGTAAGAGAACTAGGGGAGAGTAATAGCAGCAAGTTGAGTCAGACCACTTGCCTCTGGGTAGGGGCAGAACTAAAGGATCAGCAAATAGTAACACAAAAGATAACCACTGGTGTAGTAGGGACACAGGAAGAGCCGCCTGATAAATCAGTTTGTCCAGTTCCCCCAGTCACTTTTCCCCCAAGCAATTGTGTGTTGAGGGATGGTGTACCCATGAAAGTAATAGATAATTATCCCTCCGCTCAGATGAAGGATATTCAATCTCCCAATACTAAATTTTTTATGCCACCCTTGACAAGCACAATCAAGCTGAGGGTCCTATCCTGGAACATTGCCGGTTTAAAAAGCAAACTGTCCTGCCCTGGGGTTTTTTTGTGGACCAATTCGACATATGCATGTTTCAGGAAACTTGGCCACGGGAAGACTTTGCAAGGGTGGGGTTTGTGTCATTCAATGTCCCTGCCATCTCGGGGGGAAGGGGCAGACCGTCTGGGGGTTTATGTATTTCGGTTGGCACACATCTGGGCTGCACAGTGGAGCAGTTGAACCCCCTGTCTAATGACATGCAGTGTGTCGCACTTACTTTCTATCCTAAATTGAAAATAGTTTTTATCAATGTCTATTCTCGACTCGTAAGCCTTAGCCACGAATCCCCGACCTTTGACCAATTGAATACCTTCATCGCTACTGTCCCCACAAATATGTGGTTGATTGTAGGGGGGATTTTCATTGTCAGTTTGAGCCCCTTGCTAAACCCACTGATACAATCCCCAGCAAGGAGCATCTGCAATGGCTAATTCCAGACCCTCAAATTCCACAGATTAAGGCATGGTCCCCGCTGGCACTCCAGTGCAACTCAGTCACACTGACCCACTCACTGAGAGCGTATAATGGCCACACTAAATCGGATAAACCTGGGAGGCTAACATTTAACAGAATAGGCCAATCCTACCTGTTGGATGATATCTTAGTGGAGACAAGGTTATGGCAAAGGTTTATTTACTTCGCTGTCTTGCCGCAACAAAACCACAACGCCCTGACCATGGAGCTGGAGTTGCTGGATTTTGAAAGTGCCACAGTTAGCTATACCTCCTCAGATTGTAGATTAACACCTTCTAAAAACAAAAGAAGAATAAGGGGGGGGCAATTCACCAGTCATCTGAAAAGCTGGCCACATTATATCCATTAATTATCCCGCCCTTATTAGAAATGAGAGAGGCTGCTACCAG
Source organism: Lissotriton helveticus (assembly GCF_964261635.1). Taxonomy (NCBI): domain Eukaryota; kingdom Metazoa; phylum Chordata; class Amphibia; order Caudata; family Salamandridae; genus Lissotriton; species Lissotriton helveticus. Next base: position 216,941,458 of record NC_136067.1, on the reverse strand, counting down.
AGAGGGAATTTTTCTAACCGCTGATAGAGTTACGGTATTGCATGCAGAATTGACAACTAATCTGGCCGATATATTTTATCCCAAGGTATCCTCCAAGGTGAGAAAAGGGGCCAAACAATCTTGGTTCAATGACACCTGCCAAAAGTCTAAGTGTGCTCTGTTAGATGCCATCAAAGCAACGGACAGGTCCCTAATTAAACAAATGAGGGAGGTATATAGAGATAACATCCAACAAGCAAAAAAGAGCTGGGATCTAAATAGATGGGATGCCCTTGAAACTGCCCTATCCAATAAGGACATGACGGTGTTTGGTCTATAGTCAGTAGAGACAGTAGTGAAGGGAAGTCAGCCATTGAACCAAACATAGCAGCGGATGTATGGAAGACACACTTCTAGGCTCTGTACTCTAAAAAGGAAGCATCTGGCCCAACTGGTAAAACATCTATAATATCCCTAGGGACTATTTATGAAGAGGCCCCAGGATTACCTTGGCTGAAGTTTTAAATGCAATAAGTAAGCTTCCCTTCGGCAAAGCACCCGGATTGGACAAGGTACCGGGGGATCTCTTTCGGGCAGAACCAAAAATATTGGGACCCTACCTATGGACGTTATTTAATGCTATTATGAAAGGTATGGTGATCCCTGAAACCTGGGTCGTGGCAGAATTTGTAATAGTTTTTAAAAAGGGTTCACCCCTTTTGCCTACAAATTACAGGCAAATCAGTTTGATTGATGTCACCCAGGAATTGTACGCACAGGTACTCTTTGATCGCCTTCACGTGTGGATGGAGGAGCATAAAATCTTGAGCCCATATCAAGACGGATTCTGAAAAAACATTTCCCCCATCGACCAAATATTTAGACTCCAACTTTTATATTGGAAAACGGTGACAATAGAGGGTGGCAGTCTCTATTTAATATTTGTAGATCTGAAGACGGCTTTTGATTTGATATGGTCCCCATAGTTAAATTGTGGGATGTACTTAGAAACCTAGGGGATCCCCCTCTACCTCCTGAGTCTGCTTATGAGATTGCATGAGGGCAACTTTGCACAAGTGAGGTATGGGAAATGTGGGGAACTAACCTCCCGACTCCCAGTTAATAGAGGAGTAAGGCAGGGGTTCGTACTCGCACCTACCCTGTTCTGCCTATTTATTAACCCCTTCCATGCCCATGACGAGCTCAGCTCATCATGCAGTACAGTGCTCCTGTGCTCATGACGAGCTGAGCTCGTCATGACCACACCCGTTTTTATTGCTGTCCAGCACAGCAGCGGAATCGCTCTAGCAGCGATGCGGTTAATGTACTGGTTACCCAACTTATTGAGGTAAAGGATAATGATGCGCTAAAGTTAGCATTTGGAATGGTGCCAGCAATGATGTTTGCGGATGACACCCTGTTATTATCAAAGTCGCCCATGGGTATCGAGAGGGTTCTTGATAGCTTTGGTACCTTTTGGAAAAACAGGGGGCTGAAGTTTAACATGTAGAAGGCCAAATTTATGGTCTTCAACCCAGCAAATACATCCCGTTCGGACCACTGTCTAAATGGCACCATGCTTGAGAGGTAGTCAGTTTTTCATTACCTAGGTGTCACTTTGACAGAAAATCTGGAGTGGGGCCCGCAAATGGCCAAAACCAGCCTTGAGCTAGCCCAGACGGTGGGGGGAATTTCAAAATTGTACAGAAATTCCTCCTACAAACCAGATGGGCCAATAGCAGAGATTTATAAAGTGCAAGCAAGGGGTGCGACAATGTGTGGGGCTGGATTATGGGGTCATTGTTCCTCTGGTAGCTTGAGAAAAGTAGAGAACAACTTTATGAGGCAGATGCAAGGCCTCCCCTTAAGTACTCCCCTCACCCCCCTACGTCTGGATCTAGGAATCAGACCAATCGGGGATGAGATTGGACTTAGGACCCTAACCTCTGGCCAGACTGTGGGTGACTTTAAAGGACATATGTTGTAGGCTGGGTAAACCAAGCTTACGGAGTAACCCTGAGGAAATGTGTCCAGTAATCTCACACCCAGGAATGGCAAGAACCTATAGGTCACATAAACAAGTAGATATATGGGGGAGTTTGGCCTTAGGACCCTTTACAACGCAACTTTTACAACGCAATACCATTACAACGAAACTTTTACAACCCAACATCCATTACATAGCATGCCATTACAACGCAATCATTACAACGCATGACACTACATTGCATACCATTACAGCGCATGTCATTACAATGCAGTCATTACAACGCATACCATTACAACGCATACCATTACCATCCAACACTTACCCTACTGTTGCACCCCCTGGAGTTAGAATAGTAATTTTTACCCCTACACTATCCAACACTTACCCTACTGTTGCACCCCCTGGAGTTAGAATAGTAAATTTTATCCCTACACTATCCAACACTTACCCTACTGTTGCACCCCCTGGAGTTAGTATGTATGCACATTTATGGTCCACATTGACTGAAATAAAGTTTGTTGGATTGGGAATGGGAACAAAGAACGCTTTTGAAACCATGAGCTACCTTTTCGCTAAATTCGGTTTAATTCCGTGCAGCAGTTTGGGTTGTAGCCTTGTCTAATGTTTCCTATGTAAATTAACATAGTGAAAATGCATTTTGGGACCCCCCCTTTTTTCTCACCCCCCCTCTTGACAAATCACCCTGAAACTTTCAACACAGCAGCTGAAGTGAGTGGGCCATTAGTTTTGAAAATTTCGCGAAGACTCGTCAAACAACGCCAAAGAAATTGGCAAATCAAAAAACGATTTATAACTCTGGAGCTTTCCTCCATGAATGTGTGAAAACCTAACTTCCAGTGTGTGGCCTTTTTGAGGGGACAGCTCTCTTTGTTGGAATTAGAAACGGCCAGTCCTGCCGTGAAAGAGGCCCCGCTGCGCTGCAGCAGACCAGTGCTGATGCCAGCTGGTGTACAGCAGTTTTGTGGACAGGAGGGGCGTGGAGAAAGTTCTACTGTGCAGTTGGGAGTGAACAGGACTTTGCACTGACCCACTTGGGATCAACATTCATTTCACAAGGCAATGCACCAACAACTCACTGAAGTAATACTGCCAAGCATTACAGAGACCAGCAGGCAGTGCAACTGCCTACACCCACTGGGGCGGATCCTAACGAGTATCAGGTGCTTGAACTGTGGTGCGTTTGCCAGATGACACAGCCCATGAAGAAGTGTGTGATAGCACGAAACCTGCCAGGCCTTTGAACTAAAGGTGAAATGCCCTGTCATCTCAGCTGTAGCTTTCCTCCATAAAGGCTTGGAAACTTACCTTCCTGTGTGTGACCTTTTTTAAGGGAACAACTCTCTTTGGTGGATTAAGAAACAGCCAGTCCTGCTGTGAAAGAGGCCCGCCGCGCTGCAGCAGACCAGTGTTGACGCCAGCTGGCGTACAGCAGTTTTGTGGACAGGAGGGTTGCGGATAAAGTTCTACGGTGCAGTTGGGAGTGAACAGGACATTGCACTAACCCACTTGGGATCTACATTCATTTCACAAGGCAGTGCACCAACAACTCACTGAAGTAATACTGCCAAGCACTACAGAGACCAGCAGGCAGTGCAACTGCCTACGCCCACTGGGGCGGTTCCTAACGTGTATCAGGTGCATTTGCCAGATGACACAGCCCATGAAGAAGTGTGTGAGAGCATGAAACACATCGGGCTTTTGAATTAAATGTGAAGTGTTCTGTCATCTCAGCTGTAGCTTTCCTCCATAAATGTGTGAAAATGTACCTTCCTGTGTGTGACCTTTTTTAAGGGGACAAGTCTCTTTGTTAGATATATATATCTGTGGAGAAGCGTGGCTCAGTGGTTAGAGGCGGCAGACCCGGAAGCTGAGATCGACCGTGGACCAGGGTTCGATTCCCCGCCTCGGCGGGTCTCGGGCTCAAAAATTCCACGGACTCGACAATTCTTGCTCTGGTGCCTACTCAACTCACGGGGTCACACTCTGCGACTCTGGGCAATAGCTTGCTTAATCTCCACTACGGCCCCTCGCGGCGGGATGCCTGGCTTTCACCTTGTGGACACCCTGCCGCGGTTTCTCACAGGGGAATACCAGGACAGGTTCCCTAAGCAAGCGCCGGGACGCTCACGGGCAGCCGTGCGCTTTACAAATCCAGCACATTTACATTTACATATATATTACCTACTGGCGGTCGCCAGTAGGTATATATAGTTAGGATTTTTTCTCTATGGGTTTTTTGAAAATTCTATGTCTAATAACTTTGGCGTTTGTGGACGGAATTGGCTGAAATTTTCAGGAAAATGGCACATTTTGTTTCTGAGCAGCCCCTGAAAATTGGGGGGGGGGTTCGTCCAGGGGGGGTCGAGAAAAAAGGGGGGTCCCAAAACGTGTTTTTAACATCGAGTTTTCCATAGGGCGGTTGGCCTCACTTTTAGCCCGAACGGCTGAATGGATTTGCACGAAACTTGGCAAAATTGTAGGGACTGGTAGCCCGATGTGCCTTTTGTAGGTCTCAATATATGTGCTACAGTGGATTTTGAGAAATTAACGTTTAAAAAAAGATATATATCTGTAACAGCGGACCGGGCAGCGCTCCAGGACGCGTACTTTTCGCGCAACGGAGCTTTGTGAAGCGAAGCTGATTGGTTCTCCGGCGTCTGTCAACATTCCAAACAGTCCGTAGCGGCCGCCATATTGTCTCTCGGTAGGATCGAGAGACAAGAGGAGGCCAAAGCGAAGGGGCAAATGACCATAAGGGGGCATAGTAGATCCTCGCTGACCCCCTAGGTTTGATGTGGAGGTTTTAAAAGGGCCCCGCGGGGCAAAAAAAAAAAATAATAATAATAATCGAACGGCTGAATGGATTTGCACGAAACTTGGTAAAATATTAGGGACTGGTAGCCCGATGTGCCTTTGCTAGGTCTCAATATATGTGCTTCAGTGCATTTTGAGAAATTAACGTTCAAAAACAAGATATATATCTGTAACAGCGCTCCGCTTCGCGGAGATAAAATTATATCTGTATTACCTAGCTGTTGCTAACACCAGTTAGCGACGGCTAGTAGGAGATAGCGACCATCTTGGGCCCCACTTTGCATGTGAGTGATATTTATCACTAATGACATGCAAAGTGGGCATGCCAAGATGTTAGCGACTGGAAACAGTCGCTAACATCGCTATCTCCTATTATCAACTTTTGGAAATATTCGAGATAAGCGTGAATATCTCCAAAAAGTAACAGCTGCCCTGAGCTGTTCTTAGCCATGTTATCCAATGGGAGGTGGATAACATGGCTAAGAGCATTAGCTCGGTAATGCATGAATATCGCTGAGTTTTCAGCGATATTAATGCATTGCGGTCGTTTTTTATCGTATTTGCGATAAACCTTGATAATAGCAAGGTTTATCTGCGATAATTTCTGACGGTAAAAAAATCTTTGCAATGCATCGTTAGGGATAAATATCGCTTAACTTTGGTAATATGCCCCAACGTCTGTTAACGTTCGATTAGAAGGAAATCAGGAAGTGTTGAAAAACATTGTCTGCGCCATCTTGTCTTTTTTCAAATGCCACACTTTTGTCGTGCACGGCAGCCATTTTAGATGCCTTGACCAGACCCACTCTGTGCACGCTGTCGATCCTTAGCATGGCTCCCCACCCTCGCAAGCATCTCACCCAGGCAGTGGTCACCCCCGCTCTCTGTCTTATGCATGGGTAATAAACCTCCCCCCATCTGCGCTGCTCTTCCCTGAGAATCACACCCTGTGCCCGCCCGACACCTCCCTTTCGCCCTATTCACTACCGCACCCTCTGACACTCCTTTTCCTCTGTGTCCGATTGTCCAGGCCGGTCCTAGGCTATCAGCTAGCCCTGCAGATGTAGTTTATGGCCACAGCTGTAAAGAATCACCCCTCTTCAAAGGAGTTATAGTAGATCAAGGCCCACACTCGATGAGATCCGTCACAGCAGAAGCGTTGCTATTATCTGAAAACCATCCTGTATTGTGATTGGGGAGGGGACCGAGCGTGAAGCGGAAGATTCTAGGGATGACTCTTTGTACATCAAAGTTTTTACAATTATGTGTCACATTAAAAATATATAGCACTCCGACAAAGTAGTAAGATTATAAAACTTTAATAATTTATAAATATATACAAGAAAACAAAAATAGTAATAACATATAAACATTTTTAGGGAAAAACAACGAAGTAGCGGTCGGCTGTGCGAATAGTCCCAACGCAGCACAACGTCCAGATTTCCGGCGTGGGGCGTCGCGGGGGGTGGGTCATCAGTAGCAAACTGTTGTGCGAATAGTTCCAAGGCAGCAGAACGCGCCGAAATCTAGATGACACGAAAGTGATGTCTAGTAAGTTGCCACCCAGCAAATAACGGCGTGGGGCGTCGCGGGGGTGGGTCATCAGTAGCAAACTGTTGTGCGAATAGTTCCAAGGCAGCAGAACGATGGCACCAAGGTGATGTCCAGTAAGTTGCCGCACTGGTTTTGGTATCCTACAATGCTGCTCCGAATAACGGCGTGGGGCGCCCCGGGGGAGGCGGCGTGAACGGGCCTCTCCAGGTGGAGTGTCATCTGTTGTAGTGGGGCGCCCCTTTACCGTTTCAGTTGCCATTCCGTCCGTTTTTGGTCCACTGTGTCAAAAGCCGCAATTCAGCTGAGTTGCGCCCACTCTTGCGGTGCAGCGATAGGCGGCTGTCACAGGACTCTCAAAATGGCGGCAGGCTCTTTCCTTTTTGGGCCTGGTCCACTGAAATGGCCCTGGGACACCTTGGAAATCGGACGCTTGTCTGCTAGGTCTTGGACCCCATTCTCGAAAGCGTCCCCTCCGCCTTGAGAATTCATCAAAAGTTTTGGGGGCCCCGACTCCTGCAGGCTTCTGGTGGGGAGCGGCTGCCATGATTGCTCGCGGAATGACCACGACGGAGCTACGAGATGGTGGTGCTCTCATGCTGACGCCAGTTTAGTCTGAAACATCCAGAAACAAGGTGGGGCTTTCATCGTTTGGGAAAAAAAAAAAGTTTTCATCCAATGAAAAGTGTTGTTTTTAGGTCATATGATCAAGCCTTCCATCATTAGGAAACCAAAAGTAAAATGTACCATAGAAAAGTTTTATAAACAAGTCACATGACCTGTTATGCGGCATAGGGTATAAAATGCGGAGAAAATACGTTGGCACGTGAGGCGGCGTCAGTAGCGGACCGATGTGCGAATAGGCCGAAGGCAATACAACGCGCCAAGATCCGGATGGCACCGAGGTGGTGTCCAGCAAGTTGCAGCACTGGTGTGGCCATCCTACAATGCTGAAAGTCGGCGTGGGGCGCCCCGTTGGCCTGTGAGTTTGCGTCAGTAGCGGACCGATGTGCGAATAGGCCGAAGGCAGCACAACGTGCCAAGATCCGGATGGCACCGAGGTGGTGTCTAGTAAGTTGCCGCACTGGTGTGGCCATCCAACAATGCTGAAAGTCGGCGTGGGGCGCCCCGTTGGCCTGTGAGATGGCGTCAGTAGCGGACCGATGTGCGAATGGGGCCAAAGGCAGCGCAACAATATTTTCTGACTGACACCACAAGGCGCTGAGATGCCAAGATCCGGATGGCACCGAGGTGATGTCTAAGTTGCGGACTGATGTGCGAATGGGGCCAAAGGCAGCGTAACAATATTTTTTGTATGGAAGATACCACTAGGCGTTGAGATGCCAAGATTCGGATGGCACCGAGGTGATGTCTAGCAAGTTGCTGTACTGGTGTGGTCATCCTACAATGCTGAAACTCGGCGTGGGTCGCCCCATTAGCCTGTGAGATGGCGTCAGTAGCGGACCGATGTGCGAATAGGCCGAAGGCAGCACAACGCGCCAAGATCCGGATGTCACCGTGGTGGTTTCATAGTTGAGAGGCACTTCATCTGCAGTGGGGCGCCGAGATCCGGATGGCACCGAGGTGATGTCTAGCAAGTTGCTGTACTGGTGTGGTCATTCTACAATGCTGAAAGTTGGCGTGGGGCGCCCCATTAGCCTGTGAGATGGCGTCAGTAGCGGACTGATGTGCGAATGGGGCCAAAGGCAGCGCAACAATATTTTCTGAAGAGAAGACACCAAAAGGTGCTGACATTCCAAGATCCGGATGGCACCGGGGTGGTGTCTAGCAAGCTATGCAGTTGAGTTGTGTGCGCACTTGCGGCGAATAGGTCGAAGGCAGCATAACAATGTTTTTTGAATAGAAGACACCACAAGGCGTTGAGATTCGGTTACCACCGAGGTGATGTCTAGCAAGTTGCCGCACTGGTGTGGCCATCCTACAATACTGCTCCGAATAACGGCGTGGGGTGCCCGAAGGGGGGGGGAGCCGGCGTGAATGGGCCTTCCTAGGTGGAGGCTCGTCTGCTGTAGTGGGGCGCCCCTTTACCGTTTCAGTTGCCATTCAGCTGAGTTTCGGCTGCTCTTGATGCTACAGCGACAGGCGGCTGCAAGAGGACTCTCAAAATGGCGGCCTGTTCTTTGGATTTGGGCCTGGTCCACTAAAATGGCCCTGGGACACCTTAGAACTCGGACGCTCGATTTTTTTTTCCTTTCCTGTACATGCAAAAAAAGGTAAATGCCCGGTACGTTACACGCTTCATCTGCCACGATGAACTCTCCAGAGGAACCGAAAAAAAATATAGTTGTGGTAACTATACCATGCATCGTCATATGGAGAGGTGGCACCAATTAATTATAGTGCTGCATAAAAGAGAGATTTGGAGGAGAACCCCTGACCTGCTAGTACATTCATCAAAGAAGTGGCACTGAGAGCTTCAGAGGCAAGGGAAACGGTCCCAAATATTTAGAAGAACTTTGGAAAGATTAAAATGACATGTTTAGATTGTGGCAAATTAATTTCATGTGGACAGATGAGTGTTACTCTAATAAATACAGCATATGAACATCATCATAGTCGATGGTTGGTAGAGACATTTTGACTATATCCTGGACCTGCCCGTCCTCGCCCAAAATGGCGCCGGAATAAATGGGACTCGTAACTCCTTGTTGTGTACTGGTTGCAGAACCTTGAAATCACGAGATACGTATGCAGTTTTGAAGCACATGGCGGGCGGGGACGAGAATTGATTGACTATTTCGACATCCCTATTGATATTAAATTCTGATGTGTTATTGATTACTGTACTGTTGAAAGTTCGAATTAACGTCACCCATGGTACTTGCCCGCAAATGTATATCTAGATAATTTTATTGTAACTGGCCCTGTCGTATTTTAATTATAAAATGTACGTCCACCGATTCCGTAACTGTTAGACACCTTAGTTCTTGCAACCTAATGGCCCGCCCGTTACGTTCCTCTACAGTGTAAATGTCTATTCATCATATACGATTACAGTTTGCTCTGTGGCAGGCCCACGTGGTTATAGGCTCGTATTTGTATAATGAAATTTTCACAATAAAGGTTTTTAAAAGAAAACATGGTAGTAGTATATACATTGGTAAAGTTTTTAATAATAGTGACAGTTTTAGAATCATTAAAAGGCAAGTGAAATAAAGCAGACCAATTACATGAAGGGTAAAAGGTATAATACGAAGGAACGCAGTAAAGATAAATGGTCAAGGGCTGTTGTGTTTTCTATTCCTGCAACATAAAGTGATCGATAAGAATCTCATATTCAGGCGTATCGGCGACTAAGACAGCAGGTCGACCCTCTTTTGCTCAACGGCTCCGTCATGGGACGAAGAAACGCTCTTTTTCTCGAAAAAAGAATATATTTTACTTGCAGGACAGTTGTAAAATTTCCGGGAAAGTACATTAGCCTGGAACATTATAACATATATTTAAGAAAAAATAATGTTCGGAAGTAATGAAAAGCGTAATTTTTAGGTCATATGACCAAGCCTTTCATCATTACAATAAGAAAAGTAAAATGAACCAATGAAAAGTTTTATTAACAAGTCACATGACTTGTTATGCTTACGTTACGCGCTGCGCGCCCCGGATGACTTCCGGATGCGCTAACGCGGCGCGTCATATGACGCATTACGCGACAACGCAGGTACAGAATATAGTCAAAATGTCTCCACCAACCAGCGGTCGGAACACAACCCCTTTCAGCAGGCTAAATAGTTCTGTTAAATGACAACAGAAGGGACAGGCAACAAGAACCATCAGTCAAAGAGGGGAGGGCTAGTTCTTCTCTACCGGGTTACATTGGGGCGCTACCGGAACTGATCGAATTGGTAGTCTACAGTGTTTCTGGATGTTTCAGACTGAAGCTGGGGTTAGCATGAGAGCAGCACCATTTCGTAGCTCCGTCGTGGTCATTCCGCAACCAATCATGGCAGCCGTTCTTTATCGTTATTTTGGGCGGGGTGGGTGGCGGAGCCGAGCTGTTTTGCAGCCATCATTGTGTGGAGTTCAGTTCATCTCACTAGTTTTGTATTTGTCATGAGGGGTTGTTCCTAATGTTTCTATTTTAGCGAGGTCAAAAAGAGATCCCATTAGTGGCCTACTGATTTTGCTCGATTCCTTTTCTTTTTTTTTACACGATTTTTCGTTATCTGCAAAGACTAAACAGAGTATTGCGACTCTGTGTTTGTTTGTAAATAGAGAATGAACCAAAGAGAACTAATTCTAAAACAGTAAATACTTGGATAACAATCAATGAAATGGAGAGAGAAGCAGGCACGACGGATTACAACGGGGGCAAAGGCCTGCGTTAACTACCTTTCACTATCTGCAAAGAGAGAGTACTCCTAATAGAAATGAGGGGGGGGGGGGCACCATTCAAAGCAGATCAGTGTGCATAAACACGAAAAAATTTTCACTTACCACGTACTTGACATTCGACAGCTTATGATATTTGCTATTAAAAAACCATTGAAATTCACTGAAAAAACCATAGGTTATAGACCATATATAGTTAGGAATTAGCATTTACAAAACCTTGAAAATTCACTGAAAAAAACATAGGTTATAGACCATATATAGTTAGGAATTAGCATTTAAAAAACCTTATTTTACTCACACAAAACCATTGAAATTCCATATATAGTTAGTTGCACTAACTATATATCGCGCACCCGCAATCCACTGCTGATCATGTCACATATTACATCATTCATGACATGGTCAGTGACATCACTGATGACATCACTGATGACATCTCAAATGACATCACTGATGACATCTCATTTGACATCATTCTTGTGCTAATATGATAAACCTCTTCAGACTCGAATATAACCTTAGATACACTCAGTGTATACAGACACTCACACACTGCCACTCATCCATGGAGTTACTCACACACCCAGTCAGTCATGCAAAGAAACAATCTCACCTCCATTTCTTCAACTATACAGTTAAACACACCTTACTTATTGAAACATATACTAACACATATTTACTCTCTTATACAATCCCTGATACAAGTTCACAATGATCGATACAACCACTCACTCATTCAGTGGCTCTCATGCACAGTTATTTATATATGCCAACTCTCACATGTACTGTGTTTTACATATGTACTTACTATGACATGTAGCATTGAGATATCCATTCACTCATCAATACACTCATGCACACAGTCAACTGCCCATGTAGCTGTTTCCACATGCACTCTTGAACTCATACACCTAGTGAATAAACTGCTCACACATCTATGCATAGAGTCACACACCTTCCAGCCACCCCCACACAAACTCAATCTCCCATAGAAATACTTGGGCAACCAATTAACAACATATATAGCCTCTCGTATAGCTAATGATCAACACATGCAGCAGTTTACAGAACAACAGACATAATGATGCACAAATTAAGACAGTTTAGTCACTAACCCATGCATTCAGTGAGACACATTTAATCACTCACTCATACAGTCAGTCACGCACCTACTAAATCCTTCATCCAGACACTTATACATCCACTCATTCTTCAATATGTAAGACATATTTTAACTTTACAGAAACATACAGTCACTGGATGTTGTCATCAGTGATGTCATCAGTGATGTCATTTGAGATGTCATCAGTGATGTCATCAGTGATGTCACTGACCATGTCATGAATGATGTAATATGTGACATGATCAGCAGTGGATTGCGGGTGCGCGATATATAGTTAGTGCAACTAACTATATATGGAATTTCAATGGTTTTGTGTGAGTAAAATAAGGTTTTTTAAATGCTAATTCCTAACTATATATGGTCTATAACCTATGGTTTTTTCAGTGAATATATATATATACTAGCAGCCAGTCCCGACGTTGTCCGGGTATGAAATATAGCAGCGTTTGAAAGTGGGTAATGCTGACGTTTAAATGGCTGAAGTGGCACAATAGTTATGCATCCATACAGGATTTTTATGCGTTGTTTAACATTGATCTTGTACGTCGTCTTTTACCTGTCTTGTGAAGTTGGTAATTTTTGTGCAATTTGTTTGTCCGCTTGTGCATGCACTGTTAGGAAGAGCGTTCGTGATATGTGCCTCCTCAGCTGTAACGTTTTTGATGATCCTTCGTGATATGTGCGTCCTCAGCGGTAACGTTTGCAGCTTGTGGGTGCTGTGGAGAGGGTTGGTTATATAATCCCCAAGAGCGTTCTGTCCGACGTTAATCCGTGTACGCTGACAGTGCAGTGCGTGGCAGCATGCTTGCGAGGGCTCCGCGTGTGTGATCCCCACTGGTAGGCTGACTGTCTTGAGGCCCCGCCTGAGCACCGGACTAAATAGAAATCGTTAAGTGTGTGAAATGCCGCCGGAATGCAAAGCTCCGTGAATGAGGCACACATTGTTCTAAATGCGAAGCTCCGTGAATGCGGCGCACATTGGTGTTTGGCAACGCCCCTGTCAGAACGGTTCGGCCCAAAAGCGAGTACTGTGAAGGTTAGAAGTAATGCTGCGTGAATGGCACGCGTGAATGGTGCGCCCCGTGAATGCCGCGCCCCGTGAATGCCGCGCCCCGTGAATGCCGTGCCCATTTGTTGCTTTTTTTGGCCAGGCCCCTCTGGCAATGCCGACGCCCACAAGGGACTACTTTACCCCTAAGGTTCTTTTACCTTCGTAATGTATATGGTGGGCAGATGTATAGCCTATGTCCATCTGCTGAAACTTCCCTTTCCAATGCTGTATTGGGTGTTGTGATTGGTGCTGTACTTCTTAAGCTTACCCGCCTCAAAGGTTTCGGCTCTCTCTTTATAATAGTAGTATAGATATATATATAAAAATATAAGTATATATATATATATATATATATATATATATATATATATATATATATATATATATATATATATATATATATATATATATTACCTACTGGCGATAGCCAGTAGGTATATATAGTTAGGATTGTTTTCCATAGGGAAATTGCAACATTCTATTGGGAATAACTTTGGCGCCGGTTGAGGAACCTTCCTGGAATTTTCCTTAACTTTGCCTCGCGGCGCTCCGGTCCTTCCCTGAAAGTTTGGGGGGGATTTGTCAAGCGGGGGCCGAGATAAAAGGGGGGTCCCAAAACGTGCTTTCCCCATGTTAATTTCCATAGGGCGGTTGGACTCACTTTTAGCCCGAACGGCTGAATGGTTTTCCACCAAACTTGGCAAAATTGTAGGGACTGGTAGCCCGATGTGCCTTTGCTATGTCTCAAGATATGTGCTCCAGTGGTTTTTACGAAAATTAACTTTGAAAAAATATATATTGGGCTACATTGGGCTATATATATGTTAGAGCCCAAATGTAGCCCAATGTAGCCCAATGTAGCCCAATGTATCCCAATGTAGCCTAAAGATGGCCACCAGAGACAAAAAAAACAAATGTAGCCCAAATATCAGCCAGATGTAGCCCAACTATAGCCCAATGACAGAATGTCCCAGAGTGTTCTAAAGAACAACTAGAGCGCTAACAGTCTTACTTATGACAAAAGTATGGCACACCTGAAGTCATCTTGATTGGAAAAAAGTGTTAACACTTAAAACATTTAATTTGCAAATGAACAAAATGAGGGGGTTCATTTTGCCATAGAAATTATGATTAGTGCTGAAGAAAGAAAAATTAGGGCACATTTTGAGTGACTTCTCAAATCCTCTTATATTTCATAAAAAAAATTCTGATATGCAGTCTCCCAAGATGGCCACTAGAGACAAAAGAGCATGTCCTTAAAAACTCTGTTAGCAAAGCAGGCATTTGAGATTTAAAAAACGTTTTAATATATAAAAAACGTTATCCGCTAATAGAATTAGCATTTAAAACACCTTGCGAATTCAATGAAAAAACCATAGGTTTCAGGCCTTATATAGTTAGGAATTAGCATTCAAAAAACCTTTGAAATTCACTGAAAAAACCATAGGTTTCAGGCCTTATATAGTTAGGAATTAGCATTTAAAAAACCTTGCAAATTCACTGAAAAAACCATAGGTTTCAGGCCTTATATAGTTAGGTATTAGCATTTAAAAAACCTTTGAAATTCACTCAAAAAACCATAGGTTTCAGGAGTTATATAGTTAGGAATTAGCTTTTAAAAAACCTTTGAAATTCACTCAAAAAACTATAAGTTTTAGTGGTGTTATAGTTAGCTGGACATTTTACTCATACAAAACCATTGAAATTGCTCCTATATAGTTAGTTGTACTAACTATATTTCGCGCACCCGCAATCCACTGCTGATGATGTCACATATTAGATCATTCATGACATGGTCAGTGACATCACTGATGACATCTCAAATGACATGATTTGAAATAACTTGTTATTAAAATGTTTTTCTTTACTGGTTAACCATACATACAAATTATTTACAAGTGGATGTACATTTCTTCACTTTGGTTCAAACCAAATAGGGTTAAAGATCGTAAACTTAAAATGTATCGGGATTCCATTTGTCTCAATGTCCTTTCTCTGTCTCCGCCTCGTGCTTGTTTTTTAGCCATGTCAATCCCATAAAAACTCAAGATTTTCCAATTTCTCTCATGGTGGCTCTCCATGTGCTTGGTGACAGCGTTGCTCCCATCATTGTGTATGGTAGCTCTGACGTGTTCAAGGATACGCTTTTTTAATTCACATTTGGTGCTGCCAATGTATTTCAGCTGGCACGGGCATTCAATGACATAAACAACAAATTGGCTTTTACAAGTGATCAGTGTTTTTGGCGATTTGACAGACCTTGCAGTTGTAGCATTTTTAAACCCTTTGCTCTGTAGCAATGTTTTTTTATCTTCTTTTTGAAAATGGCTATGGGTTAATCGATCCGCTATATTTGGTGCTCGTCGGTATGTTACTTGCGGGGCATTACCTACAAGTGGTCCAACAGGTGAATCTATTTGTAAGATTTTCCAGTTCTTCCTCAGTATTTGTCTGATTTGATTTGATTCTTTGGAGTAGGTAGTAATGAATCTTATTGGTTCAATTTCTGTTTTTTTGCTGGGGTTCACACAAGTTGATTGCAATAGATAATTTCTATTTTTTTGATTTGCTCGTTTCCATCCATTCATTATATGTGTCTTGGAATAGACTCTCCTTTAAAATCTTTTTGAAGTAGATTCACTCTGTTTCAGCCATTGGTCTTCCTCAGAGCAAATTCTGCGCTGTCTTAAAAATTCACCATATGGTATATTTTGAAAAAGACATTGCTGGTGAAAACTACTGGCATGTAGCGTTGCGTTTGTTGCTGTTGTTTTTCTATGTAACGTCGTCTGTAGTTGCTTTGCCTCAATGTAGATTAGAGTATCTAGAAAAGTTACTTGATTTTCACTTAATTCATTCTGGTGCACTATTTGTTGGGGGATGAAGCCCCTTTGGACGCTGAAGGTCCTTGGGGGCCAACAAGCCCTCCTGGTACCTCCTGTAAGTTCTACACAGCAGGATTCCTGAGAGCTGGTTGGAGGCCTGCCCCCTTTCTCCACCACACTGCAAATGTGGCTACCAATTAAAAAAAACATAGAAATTCACTGAAAAAAACAAAGGTTACAGGTATGTTATAGTTAACAATTATTATTTACAAAACCTTAAAAAAATGGAGCAGCCTTTTGGGAGCAGCACATCTCTAACAAATAAGAAATTGCATAAGGATATCATTGCTCTTCTAAAGAGTCTGCTGTCTCCAGCCCTCCTACACAATCTTTCATTCAGATGGAGGTACCACCTTAAAAGTAACTAAAAGCACGAAAAGGCATAATACCATCCCTGCATGCAAGAAAGTGGAATGATATGTGGGTGGATGAATACCCACTTCAAAGAATAATCACAACTCTTGTCAGGGTAAACCCTCAAAGTCACAAAAATACCCTGACCTTAATTGTCTGATAGCTATGGCATAAAGCAGATAGGGTAACGATGTAAAGTTTTTAATAGTATCAAAACATTACTAAAGTCAAAGTGGGAAACAAAAACAAATCCCTAACTAAATTAGAAAAATAGAGTAAAATTACATAAACTCCATGACACCAAAATGACGAAGATCCAATGAAGGGGAATCCGGATATTAATTTTTAGAGTTGTATGTAGAAATAACACCAAAAATCAACATGTGCTATTGACAGTCAATGGTCACTTTAGTTCACAACCTAGGCGCAGTTTCAGCCTGGTCACAATGGAGCTTGGGTCGAATACACCAACCAAGCTCGTCCTGATCAAAGATTTTACCTTCTGACTTTTAAGTCTGTCGTGTATTTCTATAGGTTCTGAATCAGTCCCCCTATTCCTGACCCTATTCTGGTTAAACTAACTATCAAGTTAACTAACAGTCAGCCCATGAGGCAAGAAAACCCCCATGATGCAGATACCGTTATCTGACGCAGTTACACTACGGCACAGGAACGTGTTATCTGATTAGGTCATAACGCTTGAGATCTAATTAGACAAGCGACATTCCTCCAGCCCCTGATAAGGCATACGACGTTCTCATAACAAATCAAACCTTTGACAACCTGGATAATCCGTGCGGCCATTGTTTTGATTTCACAGAGAACTTTAGTAAAGAATGTGCTAACGAGCAAGTCGTATGACATCTTTATTGACGTACCTATGTCCATCCTTACGTCAATCTCGGCACCTTTAAGGTATAAATATTGCCGACCTTGCCCTATGCAGACACACGCGTGGTGACAAGACGGAGCAGCCACACTTGCCGAAGCCGAGAGCAGAAGCAGACCCCGCTGGCAGCAGCCCCGCCTTCCTGACGCGCTGAGAGACGCGCTGCTATCTCAAGCCGAGAGACCCAGCACCGGCGCTTCTGGGCAGCCCTCGCAGGCAGCCTGGAATATCGAGAGCAGAGAAAGAGATACCATTCCTCATCCATCCTAAACTTCCAGGTACAGAACTGTATAACCCCTCACAGAGAATTCTTTAGTTATTCACTTGGCAAAAACAAACTTAACTTAAACTGTAACTTTCTATTCCCGCCCACGCATTAGACTTAGGTCAGGTACACGGGGTAGGCGTATTTAGAAACACCAGTTGAGTACGTTTAGTCAAATGTATATGTGTATGTAAATATATTTTAATCATTTTTAAACATCATATGGCTCAGAAACCATATCAATGTTTTTACAGTATTATTTTATACTATTGCTTTTAATGTATGCACTTTACTTAACTATAAGTATTGCAATAATATCGATCCATTTCTCTTGTACGAGAAAAGAGACTGATCAATAAATAACATCTTTTATTGAACACGCCCGTCTCTTCCTTTTCTCTACATTCTGATGAGACTAAGAATGCACGTACTGACTGAGTAAAATAATTGCCTTGTGCTCACACGACTCTTGAGATTGACTCTTGATTAGGGGAGAGCAAAGTTGTCATGTTCTATGGTTGTCAGAAACGAAATCCCTTCTTGTCTAATCAGGGGAGTTAATTCCTTCCTTGAACATTCGAGAAAGTTTCTAGCGAACTCTGAGCTTAGCTGGCAAACCCAAAAATTAAGTCTAGTATCGACAGTAGTAGACCTAGTTAACGTCTGGCCTAGGCCTTTACTGCTGTAGGTATTATTCCAATGCGCAGAGCCTATTGGGAAAATAGGAACTACACTACATGGCGCCCAACGCGTTTGGAAAGGGCGATAAAACTAACGTAAGACATTTAGAGTAACTCAGTCGTGCTTTCTCACTCAGACCCCTTTTCCCAAATACTCCAAAGACGTCTGGAGTGGGTGAAAGGTTATATCCTCCAAAACCTCGCAGGAGGGAACTCCTATGTATGGTTCTTGGTATAGTCAACGTTGAAGGATAAAAACATTCCCAAAATATTGTGCATCTAATCTCTGTTTCCATAAAGAAACCTGATCTGCAAACAATACCATCCTGTCTGTAAAATGGCAGAGAGTGATGATGAAAGAGAGGCAGTTAGATTAGCAACTGAACTCGCAGATGCTGATGCTACCATGCAAGCAGCAGACGCGGAAATAATACTCATTCCGGTCATCAAAAGGAGATCTATAACTCTAAAACTTATAGAAAATGGACTGACACCTAGAGGTGGCACAGTCATATTCGTAATCGAGGCACACGAATATCGGCAGACAGAGGTATACTATTCATGGATACATTTTCCAGCAGCAAATGCTGTAACAAAGTACTTCCACTATTACAAAGTAGAGGAACCTCCTGAAACGTACACTCCTTTCGAGCAGGTGGAAGTACCACTCAAATTCCAAGAGCATTTGCTCTTATTTGATGGCGCCCTAAAACATAATAATCACATTACAAGGCTCGGTCCTTTAGGTAGACCAGGAGCAACGTGGCCGGTCTTAGCCGGATACACACCACATCCAGACATCGAAAGAATGCCTGCAGCAGAGCTGTTAATACAGCTAAAACAACTACTAAAAATTCATAGACAATTAGTTCAGTATGTAATGCGGACTTCAACAATTCAGCCAGCGATTAAACTTCCACAGCTGACCCCTCACCAGGGGAACACAAATAAAATCACACCACAGAACATCCAATCCTGCCTAGGTAAAGTTCCAGCTAAACGGGAACAAATACCATTCTGGTTGGCACAGAAAATCACCCAAATAGAGGCGGTGTTTCCTGACACCACCCCATTAGAAAAACACAGGATTCTGACTATATGTCTCCCAATGGGAATCGCACCACACATAGAGGACTGCGACACTTGGGGTACAGTCTTTGCTTCCATCTACACAAAAACGCACGGTGTTCCATCCATATCGGTGATACCAGATGTGCTAAAACAAATTCAAGATGAATACGGTCCAGAACCTGCTTTAACTCTTGGTATGAAATTACTGAAAGACTTCAAGCAGGTCTCGGCTATATTATTAGCCAATATAAAAGGTGAAGCAGCAAACGTGGCGATCCGCCAAAGGTTAAAAGAGACAGATATAGCAGACCAACCAGCTGAAATTGCCAGAATCATAGAAAAATCCTATGAAGAACTAGGTAGAGATAGTTTAGGTGGAATACCAGTAAAACCGCAACTGACTGAAAGTCCAGAAAAAATATTTTTTAATAATAATTCACCAAAAAAGAACTGGGATGGAAACAAACAATCCAATCCTAAAGAAAAGAAATTCCAGTCCCGAGGGAGGTCTCCCAGGCGAAGAGAGAAATCTCCAAACCAAAGACAGAGGTCACCGCAGAGTGACCCCTCTGGGAATAGATATAACCTTAGAAATAGGGATAATATTAAAAAACCTGATAGATATCAAGACATTGATACACGTCCCTCTCAATCTTTTCAGACTTCCTCGCAGAAATCGGAAAGAAGAGGACGATCAGAAGAGCACGCCAAGTCCAAAGACAAGGAACCTGCTCAGCTAAAAAAGAAATTACAATTTCCAAAAAAGAAGGTAGCCAGTATCAAGGTAGTTAAAAATGCCGAGAATACTGAGTACACAACTGAAAAACGGAGAATGGGCTCAGACAATGCTAGACAGCGCAGCAGAGATGAGCATAGCTCGCAAAGTCCTTATGAATCATCTGGAGACAGTGGACACGAATGAATACCTTCAAGTGGAAACTGCAGACACCAGAGTTAGCAAGCCCCACAAGATATACGAAATAACATTACGTATAGAGGGAGATAAGACTAGGAAAATTAGGGGACTATTTTGGGATAACCTCTCCAAAGGCTATGACATCCTTCTAGCTGAAAAAGACTGGCCACCAGAGTTTGTCAGGGAGTGTCCTCATGGCGAAGAAGTAATTATGCCTGCCTTCTCGAATCAAATCCCGATTCATAAAAAATATACACTTGCTAGAAAGTGGGCAGTGGCCTTAGCACCTGCTTTATATAAAAATCATGTAGGATGGGATGAGGATTCTCCTCCTCACAAAATCCAGTTAAAATCACAACCTACTGCACAAAGGCAGTACCCAATTAAGCAAGAAGCTAAAAAACAAGTAAATGAAATACTAGATCAGCTAGAATACCAGGGGGTGATTGAAACTTGCACCTCACAAATGAACAATCCTTTGTTTCCGGTCTCCAAACCAGACAATTCATATCGTCTAGTTTTGGATTACCGACACCTTAACACATGTTGCAAAACCTTTGCAGTGCAAAACTCACACAGTGCTGCACTAATGAATAACATAGTGCGCAAAAAATACAAAACAACCTTGGACATCTCCAATGGATTCTTTTGTCAAAACATAGCACCAGAGAGCAGATATTTAACTGCATTCTCAGTAAATGGCACTCAAAAGCAATTCTGTCGGTTAGCCCAGGGGTACAAGAACAGCCCGGGGATATTCTCAGCGAGAGTAACAGAATTACTACAACTATATGATGATGAAGCATTATCTTATGTAGATGACATTTACTTAACAGATGATGACTTGGAGACTCACTTGAAAAGAGTGAACACCATAATACTTGGGTTCGCTGCAGAGGGTTACAAATTCAACTTCAAAAAGTCCAGAATTGCCCATCTGACAGTCCTATTCTTAGGATATGAGTTATCAAGTGAAGGCAAAAGCCTGGCAGACAATTTCCTAGAGAAATGTGCCGTAATCCAAGCCCCTAAAACACTAAAAAAACCTACAGTCAATTCTAGGCTTCCTAAATTTCGGAAGAACATACATTGCAAATTACGCAGAAAGGGTCAAACCCCTTTATGATCTAATTAAACCAGACTTTAAAAGATCCAATTGGACTCAAACACACACAGAAATTTTGAGATCCTTACAAACAGGCATGCTAATTAAAACAAAATTAGAAACACGTGATAACACACGCAACCTTGTGATCCGAGTCATCCCAGGGAGATGCGGATTCACGTACCTGACCTCTAATGAGGGAGAAAAGGTACCAATTGCATTTAAATCACACATGTACACAGAAGCTGAACAGAAATTCAGTAATACAGAAAAAATCATTAGTGCAGTTCAAACCGCAATAGCTAGAGAAAAAGACATAGCTGACGGTAGACATATCACAGTCAGAACAGCAGAATCAGCCTTTGAGGCACTAACAACACCGTGTAATTTACCAACAACAACATTGAATCCGGAATGGATACAATGGGTGAATTCAATCACAACGGACAAAGTATACTACTACTTTGATCCAGAACTAGAAGAATTAAAAAATCTAAAATATGAAAAGACGTATCCTCTGCCAATCGACATTCTTCCTCTATGACATTACGCCTGTGTAATCTATACAGACGGACATGCTCAACCCTCCGTTTGGGGAGAACATGCATACAATCCCACATGTGAGATTACAAAAGAAGTGTGGCGCGGAGGTATATTAAAACCTCTATTAACAAAATCACACTCAGTAGAAACTAATTCAGAACAACAAACTGAAATAATCGCATTGAAAATGGCGCTAGATAATGCGGATCGCGAATTCCCGACACTTATAGTGTCAGATTCATATTACTGCGTCAAAGCATATAACAAGGATTTGCAGACATGGATTCGGAACGGTTACAAGGATGACACAGATGCACCAATAAAGCAGAGACTGCTCTGGGAACAAATAGCTCTTTTACAAAAAGAACTACCAAAGACTCACGTGACTCACTCACTGAGTCATCAACGTGATGGCGTTCACGTTGTAGGGAATTCATTGGCTGAAACAGCCGCAGCGGCAGCCACTAAATCGGCTCCCGTAGATCGAAAAAAGCGTACATTAAAATACATTGACGGTGAAACATTGCTGGCGGTGAAAACGTCATCAAAAGGCGACTGCTCAGCGTTACCGATCAACTATCCACTCAATTATACATACATAATCGATGCAAACTCCGTCCCTTTTGCTCGAAACCCTGGAGTGGGGGATAGAGTGATTCCAAACATGGACAGGAGAAGCTTGTTAATCGCAGACGCACACATGGGCGAGGGTCTCAGACACCTTAAATTAAAAGATTCTCTGGAAGAATTACAATCACGGTACTGGTGGCCAGGCATGAGCCTGCACTACACCATGTTTGTAAAAAACTGCCCAAACTGCAACAGAGATCGCAGTGGGGAGAGAAGCAGTTTAATACCTCGTCGTATCAAGGCAAATAATATTACCAGCAAAAAGAAAGGCTTGCGATTAACATATACAGGCTAGTTTCCACTTATAATGTAGATCACCAGCACTCGGCTGACGTCCGGACTATTATACAAGATTTGCGAGTCTAAATGGCATATACGCTAAGAGCATGCTACGTTCGACCATTGTTTTCACTCAGGCAATCCAGCCTGGGGGGGAAACATGGCCAAATGAGCACAGCCCAGCGGGAATCTTCTCACTTCCTTCCTGAGGGTACGGGATGGTATAAAGAAAAAACCAAGGCAGAAAGCAATCTATAATAGAAAGGATATTAGGTTCGGGAGCTGGGTGGGTCAAACATCTAATAAGTGTCCAACGTAGTCTAAATAACTTGCCAAGAAA
This sequence comes from Lissotriton helveticus, assembly GCF_964261635.1. NCBI lineage: Eukaryota > Metazoa > Chordata > Amphibia > Caudata > Salamandridae > Lissotriton > Lissotriton helveticus. The sequence goes on along the minus strand of NC_136067.1, from coordinate 216,918,616 downwards.
TTCTCTGAAGGGATTCAGTCCATACGAATTATTATTCGGAACTAGGATGTTAATCTCTGACCTTGATAGTCAGACTTCAGTGGTAATAGAAAAAACCTTTGATGTCAAAGACCGTTTGGCTATTTTACAGGACTTAAACAAAACAAGAAAAGACCTGAGCAACATACAGTTGAAACAACAGTCAACAACCACTGAAGAATCACCACCTGTCCCAGCAAGACCTGTCTGGATTCCAAAAGTCGGGGATCTAGTCAGGGAGAAGATCGCGGTAAAGAAGGAATTTGGGCCTTCTTACAGAAAAGCAGTTCCTGTCTTGTCTGTCAACGGGACAAGATCAGTTGTACTACCGCCACTTGCTGGAAAAAAGGAGAACAGAGTTGTATCCATCGACCTGGTAAAACCACAACATGTGGCCGATAACAAACAGTAGGCCAAGTGGACTCCCAATAAGTAGCAGAACACCAAGGTTTGCTACCAGTACAGAGGTCCTAACAAAGAGGCTCATCACATTCGAAACGCCTACAGAAGAACAACAAGGACTATGCAACAATGCAATAGAACTAAGACCTCTGAAAACCCAAATAAAAACATTTAGCAGAGACACACCAATCTACAATGAAGTACCAAGTGACAATGCAAGAAACAAAAATCCTGAACCAATTGGAACAATTGACAGAACTGCATCCGGTTACTTCATCAACTTCGATGATTCCTCTGACGGCTTCAGTGAATCAAAGACACAGCCATCATCAAAATCCTTTAAAGACAAAGCTAAGGAACTTTTGAAACAACTGAAAGAAACATATCTGGTTTCTCCATGGATTGAATTTTGGGTGGGTTTTGGTGCATTTATCCTCATACTTTGGCTCATCATGGTATTTACTTTGGGACGCTTCATTGAGGGAAAATATGCTAAAATGGACACAGCAAGTCAGAACATCAACTTGGTCCTCAGACCACACACATCTTCACACGTCGAGAAAAGAGAACTCTCTCCAGAACTTTCTTCAGCCAACTTCACAGCCAATCCTATACCTGGTGGGGTAGCCTGGGACAACACTGACTATGAAATTTATGGTCCGGTCGAGATCCTGAAATATCCACACCAAATCAAGATCTCCTTGAGTGATTTTGCAAAACCAAACTCATTTGCTGATGATTGGGACTTCGAAAGCATCAACAATATGATGTCGGACTTAGTAATGTCTGCTAAATTTACAAAACATGATTATTTGCAAGGTTCTACAAATTATGATAGTATGTATTGCTATAACCATTATGGTAACCATTTTTTACATAAATCTGCACAACCTAGAAATGTTTTAAGTTATAATCAATGGGAACATTGTGCTACACCTCCAAAAGGAAGCTCTAGAACCGTGTATGACAAATATTCATATTTTTCAGGTTTTAACATAAGTAATGCTGAAACATTTTATTTTAAATTGTCAAACAAGACAGGGATGAAAACCATGATAACCAACACAAAATTGATATATTCAGATTCTTTCTTCGAAAAAATGAATACATTTGGATTTGATTATTGGGACAAAAATGTTGATTTGAAAAGTGTTTGGGGTACAAAAGAATGGCAAGTACAGGGTATAGAAGCTTTGTTTACAGCCTGCATGATCCCAGAACAAATGATATTTTTAAATGACACTGTTCAACAAACCACCTGTCTTGGCTTAGCCAAAATCAAAGATTTAATTAAACCGTCTATTCCAAAGCCAACAATGTTCAGCAATAGCTCTGATACAGATGAAGAGATAGACGTAAACCATATATTAAACCAAAACAGAACACATCCTGATTGGAAACAATGGTTGATCTGGCCCACAGATACAAATTACTGTCAAGATAGATTCCTGAATAAAACACAGGGTTTCAAAATGACCAGGCCAGACCCTAGATATCCCCAAAGACATCACCCAGGGATAATAACAACCTACAGTGTGGGCAAATTATGCCTTCAATGGCTACAGACTTCCACACTGCCTGAAATTAAGCAACACCTAACTTTACTTACTGATGGTGCTGACTTGCGTGATTTCATAATGGGACCACGCAAACAGCGTCAAAAGCGTTTCATAGCAGCCTCTGTATATGCAGCATACAATGAGGCCTGGAAGGTTACTCAAATTGAGACAGCAGAAAGAATACGGGAAATTGACCGTATTAATTTGGAAAAATCACTTTCTGTAGTGGACAATGGGTTAATGACTCTGTCCTCCAGAATTTTTTCATTGGACAGCATTGTGTCTTCAGCAATCGATATATTATCGCAAGACTTACTGTTATTACAACATGGTCAGTCACAATTGCGTTCCATTGTACAGCTTGGCTGGACGTTACAAAATCTGCGTTCAGGCTACGTGCCTTGGCGTTTAATCAACACAACGTCACTATTCCAAATCTTTAACCTTACTGATAGACAAATCGGTATGGCGCAAAAGGGTGCTGATTATACAATCTTGAGCATTGAAAAACTAGAAAGATTACCAATGACAATGTCAGAACGACCTGTCAGTGAATGGATAATCCACGGAATCATAAATATTCCAATCTCAACCTTCAGGTTTCAATACTGCCAAAAATATATACAGGCTGGCATGTACGAGAAATTGGGAAAGGGGTACCTTAAAACAACTTGGAACCTGCCCTATTCACATGCATGTGTCAGTAATAAAGGACAGAAAGTGTTTCTTAGTGGCAACAATTGTGCTATGTCACTAAGCGGCACGCTTCTGTGTAACGGTATTAGTTTGCACGGAGCCTGTGAAGGGAATTCATACAACCTTTCATGTCACCAGCAAGGCGCACCTGCAACTGAAATAGAACCATTCTTTCAAAGACTCTATAATGGGAGTTACATTCTTATTGTAGACCGCAGATGTTGTAGTCTTATGCCCGGGACTCCTTATCTAGTCACTACAACGGCGAAGGTCAAGTGCTGTGGACGTTCTTTATTCCCCAGCTCCTTTCCAGACAGGGAGGCAAGGGCATGGCCCAGTTTGAAAATTACTTCTATTCGAATAGATACTTTAAGCAGAATGAAAACAGTGCTTCTTCAGACGCCTACAAGGCTCACGTCATCAAAAGAAACGTATGATCTACAAGTCGCAAGGACGACTGCAGAGATACATATATTATTATCAACGAATTCCCCCGTACATTTCGCGGAAATCCTAAGCGAAATCTTAAATATTTCTGATACCACTGGGGTCTCAAAAGTATTTAAGACAGTATTTTCGATGGCATTAACACCATTCAAAGCCATACTGGGTATTTTTCCAGATTTCGTCCATTCGATTTTTGGCGGACTTCCCCTGATCCTGGGACTAATTGCAGGAATCCTATTCCTAGTCCTTATTTTTCGTTATGGCAACCCATGTCACAGATCAAACTCTCGCGACAATGGAAGACACGATCCTAGCCATTGGATACCGGGACCGGATATCAAAAATCCTGGGACTCTCCCGGCTTAGAGACCTAAACATGACTTGGTTTCTATCATTTCGACCAATGTGGCAAAGGTGTGTTTTACCTGTACTAAGGTGTCTGCTATGCGGAGAAGAATGCGTGTTAGACACCTGTCTGACGCTACAATCGGATGCGCCAGTGGATGCAGATACACTGTTGGTTCCTACCAAGGTTCACGCTTTGTGCTGCCCTCAAAGGCTGCCAATCCTGATGACGGCATTCCTGGAATCTTCACCACTACGATTGAAGAAATTGAAATTGAAATTGAAATTGTGGGTTTTATATAGCGCTAGAATCAACTCCCGGAGGAGTATCTCCGCGCTTCGACCGCTGGGGAACCCGTCCTGGCTCACCCTGAGAGATGGTCCCTAATGGGTATCTCTAAGGTGCGACCAAGCATCCCCGGCGGTCTGGGGGGCCGTTGTGAAGATGAGGCAAGCTAATGCCCAGAGTTGCCGAGTGTGGTCCCTGACTGGAGTAGGCACCGAGGCGAGAATTATCGAGCCCGCTGACCCTGGTCCACGACCCTGCCGCGTCGGGAATTGAACCCTGGTCCCGGGCCGTCCTCTGCTTACGGGTCTGCCGCCTCTAACCAGTGAGCCACACCACTCCACAGAGTGGTGAAGAGTAGTGAAGTTCAAGATGAAAGCAACATCGAACAGGTACGACCTTCTGTCAGCAATACAAATCAGAATGTCAATGGAGACAATCATGCGCACGAATGCATGGTTACCCCTATTTCCGACTTAGTGGAACTTTCCCATGAAGCTGTTGACAGTTTTTTCGAAAGCCTGAATGATATGATGTTCTCTCCGGAACAGAAATAGAGACTTTTGAGTAAACTCGCACACGGCGTTCCCTGAATTCGGCCTTCAACTTTAAAAATAAAGTCACATGAACAATTTCACTCCAGTTCACGGACAGCAATTTTTTTTCAGCAAGCCCCTTAAAATATTTTTCTACATATTTTTTCCCGGGACACTGATCTTCTGCTTAAAGTAAGAAACTATTCCTAGAGAACTAAAATTTCTATTTTTAGATACTTTATAGACTTTAGCTGCCCGCTGGGATGTTCACAAATATTTTATTATGTGATGAAATGGTCTCGAACTTCCTTTCTGTATAGCCATATTAAGAGCCATTTCATGTGTATTTCTCATATACCAATAAGCAATAATGCATAAAAATGCGTGTTTACTTTTGCATTTAATTCATAGCTTATGTGCATACAATATATATGACTGCAATTTTTCAGTATATTTGAAAATTTCGAAATGCATTTATGTATTTTGGGGTGGTAAGGTATACACTATACTCTATAGTATGTTGTACTATGTTATACTATGCATAGATTAGTAGATATGACCATAGTTAGCGTGGAGTGGGTGTCGTGTATTTCTATAGGTTCTGAATCAGTCCCCCTATTCCTGACCCTATTCTGGTTAAACTAACTATCAAGTTAACTAACAGTCAGCCCATGAGGCAAGAAAACCCCCATGATGCAGATACCGTTATCTGACGCAGTCACACTACGGCACAGGAACGTGTTATCTGATTAGGTCATAACGCTTGAGATCTAATTAGACAAGCGACATTCCTCCAGCCCCTGATAAGGCATACGACGTTCTCATAACAAATCAAACCTTTAACAACCTGGATAATCCGTGCGGCCATTGTTTTGATTTCACAGAGAACTTTAGTAAAGAATGTGCTAACGAGCAAGTCGTATGACATCTTTATTGACGTACCTATGTCCATCCTTACGTCTATCTCGGCACCTTTAAGGTATAAATATTGCCGACCTTGCCCTATGCAGACACACGCGTGGTGACAAGACGGAGCAGCCACACTTGCCGAAGCCGAGAGCAGAAGCAGACCCCGCTGGCAGCAGCCCCGCCTTCCTGACGCGCTGAGAGACGCGCTGCTATCTCAAGCCGAGAGACCCAGCACCGGCGCTTCTGGGCAGCCCTCGCAGGCAGCCTGGAATATCGAGAGCAGAGAAAGAGATACCATTCCTCATCCATCCTAAACTTCCAGGTACAGAACTGAATAACCCCTCACAGAGAATTCTTTAGTTATTCACTTGGCAAAAACAAACTTAACTTAAACTGTAACTTTCTATTCCCGCCCACGCATTAGACTTAGGTCAGGTACACGGGGTAGGCGTATTTAGAAACACCAGTTGAGTACGTTTAGTCAAATGTATATGTGTATGTAAATATATTTTAATCATTTTTAAACATCATATGGCTCAGAAACCATATCAATGTTTTTACAGTATTATTTTATACTATTGCTTTTAATGTATGCACTTTACTTAACTATAAGTATTGCAATAATATCGATCCATTTCTCTTGTACGAGAAAAGAGACTGATCAATAAATAACATCTTTTATTGAACACGCCCGTCTCTTCCTTTTCTCTACATTCTGATGAGACTAAGAATGCACGTACTGACTGAGTAAAATAATTGCCTTGTGCTCACACGACTCTTGAGATTGACTCTTGATTAGGGGAGAGCAAAGTTGTCATGTTCTATGGTTGTCAGAAACTAAATCCCTTCTTGTCTAATCAGGGGAGTTAATTCCTTCCTTGAACATTCGAGAAAGTTTCTAGCGAACTCTGAGCTTAGCTGGCAAACCCAAAAATTAAGTCTAGTATCGACAGTAGTAGACCTAGTTAACGTCTGGCCTAGGCCTTTACTGCTGTAGGTACTATTCCAATGCGCAGAGCCTATTGGGAAAATAGGAACTACACTACAAGTCGTAATCTACCAAATGAATACACTTCTAAAGCCCCAAGGCGTAGAGAAATTTAAGGATGCACAGGGTGTCGGACAGAGGCTAACAGAAAGAGCCAGTCCGGGTCCAGTTGACAGTGTTCCCACCTGTATTTGGGTCTGTTGGCAGGCCTGCTCCTTCCCCCTCCCTTACCAATGGAGTACAAGTTCTCAGGCATTGCCCTGCTCACTTTTGCAGTAGCTCTTGTTTGCCTTACTGCACAAATAAGCCCAAAATGCAATGTGGCAAGGCAAATTCAAGACGGCGAAAGTCTTCCCCCACACAAAACGTGGGCTCTAAGGGCTGTGGGTTGGGGAGAATGTCCGATGGTAATCCTAGAGTCCTCCCACATCTAGCACTAAAGGAGCAGGAACTGTACCCACAGCAACCCAGAGACAGAAGTCTGGTAGCACAAAAGCAGGGTCCTTCAGCAACCAGACAGTGGGTACTCAATATCTGACTTTGCTTCCTGGCTTTTTGCGGCTCTGTATTGCATCAAATGACCCTTCCCTACATGTGGTAAGTATGCATTGCCATTTAAGGCTGTACCTGGGTATTTGTGGAAATATCTGGGCACTTGAGGCTGGGCACCGAAGTTGTGCCTTTTCATGTGGAACATCAATGACGAGTGAAATGAAAGATAAAAGTGAGTGGAGAGGCCTTCTAGATTTTGACAAATGTTATTGTAGTATACATACAAATGTATTGTTTATGTGTTGGTTATCGCGCCTGTTTACCTCGTACTGTGTCACGAGATGCACAGACCATGTTATATTTATGGAATGTTCTTATGCCAGCATTTGACTGCGTTCCAATTTCCTGCCCGTTTGGTTCATCGTTAGAATGTGATAATTTCTTCTGACAAATTGGGCGGTGTAGGAGGTCAGTCGTGGGTCTCTTAACTTGGGACACAATAAAGTCTCCACTTCTATACTTCTCAATGTCCTGCTTCAACTTATTTTAAGAAACTACCATTCAGCATATTGGATACGAGGAATTGGATTTATTTTTATGCTGTTTGTTTTGGGAGCCTACTGTCATTATTGCTTCGTCTTGCCCGTGTCAGTGTGCCACTCACAGCTGCTTCACGTGTTGGATTTTCAACGACTGCTTTCTGGAATCTGAGGCATTTTGGGGTGTTTTTGTGCTGCTGTTCCTACCTGTTAGGCACCCATCCTTGGCATGCGCCGCCATCTCAACAGGTGCACGTGTAGTGATGCATGCTGGGTATCACAAGAATGTCATTGCGCTCCCTCCAGCACGCTGTGGGGTGTTATCATCTCAGTAAGCAGGTGCGCTTGAGCCCACTGCTTCAGTGCCTGACATCATCACACTTAATCACATTGAACTGCCAGATTGGGGGAACTTTTGACGTCCTTACTTCTCCTCAGTTTACCGCAGTCTCCTGATCCTTTACTCTGCTTCATTGATTTGGTTTGTGAGGACTTTCAGTGAGAGGCACAGCCTTTGCCGGCCTGTCATTGCTTCACACTGCAGCATATACTGGGTGGTGAGGATCTTTGGTGACAGGCACACTGTCTGTTTTGCCAAAAAAATTCTTGGTGACAGGCACACCATTTGCCAGCTTGCACCTTTGTTTTGGAGTGCTATCTTTAATGACAGGCACAACTTTTCCGAGGTAGTGTGTATGGTTGATGAAACCTTTTACCCAGCAACTTTACTCTTGTGATTTTTGTCACTACTGTTGTTTCTGATACCCATCTGCTGCCATTTTAGTGCAACTTTATTTAGACATATTGACTACATTCTGTTCTAATTTGTTATTTTGTCTGCATAATTATTGTCACTGTTATGGCTGCAGCCAATGTTTCTCAGTTTGAACAAATTGCACCATTTTTACAAAACCCAGGCAAACCACCAATATTGTGGAAACAATGGTTTCAAAGTTTTGAAATTATGTTGTGGCTATTGATGCGACAAAAGACTGTAAAAGAAAAATTGCACTGTTAGTTAGTCATCTTGGGCATGAATGCGAGCAGGTTTTCGATAACTTGCCTGAGGTGGATGCCCTACGAATTTTGAAACCTCATGGAATGAACACACAGAGGCTGAGGCTAGATTATCTAACAAGTTTTCAGAAAAGTCCAGTGTGTTACATGAAAGTTTCAATTTTTTCAAACATAAACAGAATAAGTGAGGAGTCTGTGGAGGAGTATATTTCAGCATTGAGAAAGTTATCTCTTTGTGCAATTTTGGGAGCATGTTGGACATGTACTTTAAAGATCAGTTTGTGTACAGCTGTGAATCAAATAGAATACAGGAGAGGCTACTGAGTTGTAGGGTCCCCACTTTGTCTGAAGTGATTGAACCTGCTAAAGGTAAAGAAAGGTCCATCATTTCTAGTAGGCTCATGGCTTCTGATAATGTTTCGCAAGGTGTATATTCTGTAGATGTGCCTTTGGAGTCTAACTCAGTTGCAGCAGTTTCTATGTGAAAGCGATCTGTAAAAATTAACCAAAGGAAAAGTTGTACAGCTGTCAACAAAAGATGCAATAAGTGCAACAAAGTTGGGCACTTTCAAAGTGTTTGTAGGAATGTGAAAACTCAGCTTAGTGTGAGTAGCATTGAGGTGGATCCTGATCAGTGTGAAGAAGATTTCTCTAAAGTGGTTTTGACAGTTAGATCTGAGTCCAACATGGCAGGCAAAGCTAAAGGACCTTGGTGCCTGGCTAACATCTGGGAGGTGTCTCTGAGGATGATGGTGAATTCAGGTGTCCCAATCACGATTATCTCAGACACCTTGTACAATGACAAGTGGAGGGAAACCCCATTAACTGCAACAGATATCAACCCAAAAGCCTCTGGAGAGCACGATATAGTCATGCTGAGGTATTTAATTGAGGTGCTCACGTGTTTAGGCAGAAGAGTGGTCACCAAAATGTATATGGCATTAAAGGGCTGCAAGATCATAGGCTAGCAAGATCAGGACAGCGTGGGCATGGGTCCCAGGGTCTGATAATCCTGTTGTGTTGGCAGACACCCACATCTCTTTCATTGAATCTGAAGATGAGACAATTATAGACAGAGCTGTGTGCAAATTTCCAGGTATTTTCACTGAAAACATTGGGAATATCCTGAAATGTTAGCATCCGATTAAACTCATGGAGCCATCATTCCCAATGGTACATAAAGTCAGGACAATCCCTAAGAGTGTCAGAGCTGAGCTAAAAACCTTACTTGATAAATTGTGTGCAGAGGGTGTTATTCAGTCCACTGAATACTCGGAATGGATCAGTCCAGTTGTGATTGTAAGGAAAAAGACTGGTGAGATCCGTTTGTGTGTGGACCTTCGCACCTTAAACAAGGACATCGTTGTCGACTGCCGCTAGTTTCCCAAAGTGCAGGACCTTTTGGCCAATTTGGGAGTTCCAAGGTGTTTTCATTAGATCTCAGATCGGCGTATCAACAAATACTGCTTGCTGCAGGGTACCAAGACCTCACCACTTTCATTACCCAGTTTGGTACATAGAAATTCCTCCAGATGCCCTTTCATTTAGTCTCTGCTGCAAGTGTTTACCAGAAGTTCATGGACACTATATTTATGGGAATCCCTGGGGTGCAGGTGTTCCAGGACGATGGTCTAATCTTTGTTGGGACCATTAGAGAGCACAGTTTATTAGTTGAGAGAGTGTTGAGCAAGTTTCAAGATGTTGGCATTACATTAACAAAGGAGAAGTGTAAGTTCCAGGTGAGTCAGTTGGACTGTTTGCAGCATTGCATAACTGATCAAGGTATCAAACCTAAGATGTTGCTATTCAAAGCTATTCAAGACACCAATCCACCCGATAATAAAGACACACTCTGTTCATTCCTTGGCCTCTTTGAGTACTATTCACGCATCATAGGTATGCTTTAGTAGTACAATTTTTAAGGTTTCTTCTTAAGAAAGTGCGGCAGTTTGATTGGTCTGGTTAGGCTGATGTGGATTTCTTGAAAACGAAATCCCTTATTACTACAGCTCCCATTCTTTCAATGTTTACTGCTGGTGAGCCTTGTTTTTTAATTGGTAGATGCCAGCCAGCTCGGGTTGGGGGCTGTGTTGTTCTAGTGGGTGAACAGTAAAGAACATAATATTGCCTTTGCTTCTCGTTCCCTCACATCTACTGAGTCCAATTACAGCTCTATTGAACGGTAAGCATTGGCTTGTTCATGGGCCATTGAAAAATGTAGGACTTTTCTGTGGGGCACTAAGTTTGATGTGTTGATGGATCACAAACCGTTGATTTACATACTCAACAGTAATGGGGCTAGAAAGGCATCTGCAAGGTTGGTGAGAATTCTGTCCAGGCTACAAGAGTACAACTTTGGGATTAAGTATCTGCCAGGAGGCAAGAATGTTAGGGCTGACTGCCTCTCGTAGATGCCTTTTGAAGCTTATGTGTCTGGCGGATTTTTGGATCATGTGGAGTGTATTGTGGCGCTTGTGGGTGATGAAAGAATCAATCATGATTGTGCTATTTCTAAAGAATTTTGGTTAGGAGCCTTGCAAAAAGACACCATTTTGCTGACGATATTTAAGTTTGTTAAAGAAGGCTGGCCAAAAGGGAAGAATTTGAATTTCAGTTTGAAGACCTTTGTTCAAATGGGCAGTGAATTCTCCATTTTGGGAGATTTTCTGGTGAGACATGATCTTCTGGTTCCACCTGTAATGTTGAGGAAGTCTTTATTTAACATCTTGCATGAAGATCATCTAGGAGTAACGGCTACAGTACGCAACCTTTAACAGTATTATTGGTGGCCGGAAATGGGTGCCCAAGTTAACAAAAGGGCGTCTGATTGTGAAATGTTCTTAGTTTATGACAAGCATTGGAAAACGTCAGAAACCAAGTTACATATTGTTCCCTTGCCTGATGGTCCATGGATAAAGGCTTCCCTTGATTTTGCGGGGCCCTTCGATATTCAGCCAAGCTCAAAAAGGTACATTATTGTTCTGGTTGATTACTTTTCTAAGTGGTATTACTTTGATTTTGTTTCCTCACCAGACACAAATTCAGTGATTTCTTTCTTAGGGATAATTTTTGAAGTCAAAGGCCTGCCCAGGCAATTGATCACTGATAATGGTATGCATTTTAAGTCTCATCAGGTGAGACAAATTGTGGACAACCACACATTGAACACATGTAAGTTGCTTTATGCTCACCCACCTCCAATGGCCTTGTTGAGCGGGTTAATAGATTTCTTAAAGAAGGGGTGCAAACGGCATTGTCATCTGGGGTGCAGGTTAAGATTTTTCTAAGAAAGAAAACATGGAACTATTTGCTGACTCCTTACAGTGTGACAGATGTTTCGCCATTTAAATTGCTCCGCAATAGGTCACCAAGATGTACTTTGGGTCCTGACTGGGTTCAAGATCTAACTGGATATGACATTCATTTTAACATTAAGGATATGGTCAGAAACAAACAACTTGCGGTGGAGAAATATTCTAATAACAAACATACCACTAAGGTTGTTGACTTCAATGTAGGGAGATTGGGTGATCATTAAAAAACCCAATAAGGTCAGAAAAGGTGAGTCTAAATTTTCTCGGCCTTTCAGAATGTCTAAAGTTTCAAAAGGGGCCATAATGGTGGAAAGTAAAGAAAGGTGGTGTAGGAGAAGCTTAGTGAAAACTTCACGTGACCAAGCCAGGAAGATTCAAGAGGTTAAAGGCAATGGCAACATGAGACATAATGATCTTGGGGCTGATGCATGTTTGTTTTCTGGAGACATTGATGTTCCCTGTCTAATTGTGGAGGAGACATTTCTTGTCATTCTAGAGGTGAGTTTCTGCAGCAGTGATGATATTTCTGTTGATTCCAATTCTAGGATTGGTTCCCCTTCTGTTTCTGAATCATCAAGTGCAGGTGTGAATACCAGCTCTGAAAGTTGTCCTTCACATGGTGTCAGAAGTAGAATTTCTTGCAATGTTTAACTTCCAACACAATTCAAATAATATTATTTGCAGTAGCTGCTGTACTAGTGCATTACTACAGTGTTGTTTGTAGTCACTTATTTATTCTGTGTTTATTTTGTTTTCTTTTGTATAAGCAAAAGGGTGATGTAGTATGCCTACAAATGTATTGTTCATGTGTTGGTTATCGTGCCTGTACATCTCGTGCTGTGTCACGAGATGCACACACCATGTTGTATTTATGGAACGTGTTTATGGTTGTATTTTACTGCGTTCCGAGTTCCTGCCCATTAGGTTAGTCGCTAGAATGTGCTCCATTCTGCTGGCAAAGCAGGCGGTGCAGGAGGTCAGTCATGAGCTCTCTTAACCTGGGACACAATCAAGTCTCCACTTCTATACTTCTCCCTGTCCTGCTTCAACTGTTTATAGGATATCACTACACAACAGTTATATTAAAAAGATCATTTGAACTGCCAGTGTAGATGCTCTAAAACGTATTATCCAAATTCAGTGGCGGCCTGTAAGTTTTGGAGGGAGGGGGCGGACGGGACACACACACACATACACATAACACTCACAACCAGGCGCACACCAGGCGCACACATACACACACAACCACATTCATTCACAACACTCTTTCCCAAACATTCATACATGCGTGCACCAAACAATGACCTTCAGTCAGCTCTGCTCTGCCTCGGAGGTGCCAGGAGGCTTGGGACTGCTGTCTTCCCTCATTGGCTGACCTAGGGTCAGCCAATGAGAGAAGGCAGCAGTCCTATCATCATCACAGAGTGTGATGGGGTCAGGGAGACTACTGACCCCACGCCACTCTGTGATGAAGTGTCACTGATTGACACTCGACCCTGGGTGCTACAGGGCCTAAAACTGAAGCGCCCTGGTGCGAGGCAATCAGTGACGATATCCCTCGTCACTGAAGGTAGGGCCTCACTAACCTTTGCTGAGCTGAGAAAGTCACGCCCAACGGAGCTGTGACTTTCTCAGCCCAGCAAAGTTCAGTTCAAGCAGCCAGGAGCCAGCGCTAAATGGTCATGTGTGTCTCCTGGCTGCTTAAACTGAAAGTGAATAGTGTCTGTCGGACTGACTTTTGTTTAGCCTGACAGACACTGTTCCTACAGGGGAAAAAGGGGCGGGCGGGGCAGGCGGGGCAGGCGGGGCAGGCGGGGCGGGCCCTTCTGCCCAAATGGCCAGCTGCGCCTGTCCAAATTAAACTCTTAAACTCACAATTAGGCTTAGATTTTTTATATTGTTTCTTAGGGTGAAAACCCTGAACTACTCTAGGGTGGGCTGGCAGACTCAATCACTGAGAGCAGTTTAGGCCCTGAATTCCTTTACACCGCTGTAAACTTTCATGTTACCACTGCGCTTAACATTGGTAAGTACTAGCTGGATTTCCCTACTACATCAGTTTTTTATGGTGGCTTTGTGCCATGCTATTAATCACCATTTGTAAATACTGTGGGGCATATTTACAATCCATCAGCGCCACAGGAGTGCCACTTTTTTTGATGCCATGGTGGCACAGTGTAATTTTCCATAATTACAAGGTGGCGCTAAGACACTTTGTGTGGCTTAATGCCGCTTTGTAAATATGCCCTTTTCCGCAGCAGTCCTCTGCAGCAAAGGGATGTGCTATGGGTGTTCCTCCGCAACACCCATTGCTTTTTGATGCTCCCCAGATTTACAAGGCTGAGGCACCAAAAACAAACTCGATGGAATACTATGCGTTAGAATGGCGCACCGAGATGAAATTATTAATTTCTCCTAGTTTTTTGCTCTTTCCATGTGTGTTGCGTCCATAGGAGGTGCAAATCGGAATTATTGATTGTTTATGTGCAGGAAGGTTTCTTTTTCTGCACATAAACAATCGTCCCTGCAGCACAGGCACCCTTACAACATGGCTGCAGGGTGCCAGTGCTGGCCCGCGCTAGGGGAAAACACAGGGGTGCGCAGTATTCTTGTGAAGACGGTGCATCCCTGCATTTGAAAATGGTGGAGCGCGGCACTGCCAAATTTGACGCAGCTACGTGCTCCGACATTTTCTTGTGAATATGCCTCTGGGTATCCTAACGATAACATATTTTTAAATGAGTACTCATGCTTGAATCTCACTGCAGCAGGACAAATAATTATTTTGATCCTTGCATTGATAGGTCCGCGGCATCTATCTGAAATCAGTATAAATAAATTCTCTTCAAAAATAAAGATACAGTTTTGTTGGCATGTACAGATAAATATACATGCTTGTTCTGTTATGACATGTAATGTCGTGTTGTACCATGTAACAGAGTCCTTTAATTCACCGAAAGTCTGCGAGGTGACGTCAGAGCGCAACCCATCAACGTGATTCTTGGAATATTTGGAAACAGAAGATGCTTTCTGCATGGTTGTAATTTCTTGATCAAACCTTTGACAGCATAGATTGGTCTGAATAACATTTAGAAGTCAGCATGATCGTGTGTGCCTTTTATACACTGTTGCAGTTTGTTTACACTCACTTTCAGTTCTTTTAAGAATCCCAGCTCTCTTCCTGGGGATGTTAAATGCATGAGGTTGGGAATCTTATTCAGGTCTGATGATATGTGAGCACATTTTTAGGAAAATGGCGCTCATCAATCAGTCAATCTAATGTCATTCACCACTTCAATGGAGGAAACATGGTACACGGCCTGTAAGCAGTTACTTAGTAAGTCTCCGAGGCAGTGAATAATGGTTTAAAGGGGTTGTGTTCTGCTGAGCTGAGCTGACTTGGTTTACCACAATCCTTCTTGGTCTAGACCTCAAAAAGCGACCACAAATAGCTCAGAGCGGTGGTCTTATGACCACAGTCAAACCTCAGCAGTATGTCTTCCTTGGGCGCACGTGCAGAAGTGACAGCTAAAACGTGCCTGTTTGAAAGATCAAAAAGAAAAATTGCTTGTACATGGGTTGTTGTGGAAAGCAGATTGTTACATGTATGTGAAGTGGTATAAGGGTAGGTGGTGCGATAGCTCGGGTGTGTACAGGTTAAAAGGCTGCGGGGGACAACTCAAGGTGAGAAATAGTGGAAGATGTTAATTTTAGGGATAAATAATGGGAAAGGCTGTGGTACAAAATGCTAAATTGAAGCAAGTTAGAACACTGACATTCTTTTTATATAGTGCATCATACAAAATCATTGCACATTAAAGTTGTTACTATTATCCAGTATTATAGTAGTCAATTTGTGAAATCACTGTCGAGTGAAAGGCCGATCTGGTTTTTCCAGTATTCTGACATGTAACCTGCAGATGCTGGCCTGGCAGTGAGGGCTGAAGAGGCTGAATCTACTGAACCATTGACTTACCTCCTTGGCAGAGTTTTCCCCTAACGTTTTGCCTTCCAGCCTCCTGTTTTTGCTGACTGTGCTTTTGCTGGCTTTAGGACTCTGCACACTTTACCACTGCTAACCAGTGCTCGCATCTCCCATTGCAGCTCCCCAGAACTGCTGCTGCATGACACACTACCACGCAAGGACCTCTCAGCTCCCCAGGACAGCCGTTGCATGACACACCTCCACGCAAGGACCTCTCATTTCCCCCGGACAGCCATTGCTTGATGCATCTCCACACAAAGAACTCACATTGCTCTGCTGCTTCACACATCCACGACACAGGAATCTGCATCGCTTCACAACCAGGATTTAAGGTACTTTGTTCAATATCTTAACTTGGTCCCCGTAGCTGGTCTATGCTCCATTGTAGTCAGCTTGAACTTGTGACTTTGTACAGGTCTAGTATGGCCAGATAACCACAATTGGCACGTTGTGCTCTTTGGTGCTGTTTTCACTTAAATCTTTTAAAATTGCATATCTCCGGTTCTACTGATTGGATTTTTGTAGTTTTTGTGTCAAAAAAGTATTTTATTTTCCTCTATTTCTCTAAATTGTTCCGGGATTTTTCTTGCGTTGTGTGTCCACTGTATAACTGTTTGAAGTGCTGCAGAAATACTTTACACACTGCCTCTAAGTTAAGCTTGACTGCTTTCTGCCAAGCTACCATTGGGTTAAGCAAAGATTAATTTGGGGTTTACTTGTGTTTCACCCTGACAGACATTGTGGTTGCTGCTTAAGTAGTGTTTCACCCCCCCCCCCCGACCAAGAACCCAATTTCAAATAACCATCTTGCCAACTAGTGATGGCAGAGGTTACAACAAGGTAGTGGGTAGTGAGATATGGTTTCAGAAAGCCGGCATCAAGCACAGATAAGATTAACTGAGCCTATCCCGTGAACCTGTGACACTACATTCTCCTAACCAACAGACCCTCTTCCGGGCCCTATTTCATGGGGACCACTAACAATAGTGCACCTGGTCTTACCTTTAGAAGGCAGTATTATCACATTATTACCGGGCCATTACAAGTTTGGGGCCAGAATTGTGAATAATATGCAGGATATTGAAGCACAACACTTGTCTCCAAATGTTTTCCTTAATTCTTGGCACTTTTCCAAGCATTTATGTGATATAGTCACAACTGTTGGCTGAGTTTCTTGCCCAAGGAGGATTACCTGTCCACTTGTGATGGGGCTACTTTTGAGGTTGCTGGTAATAAGGCATCCACCGAAATTGATTGAAGTCCAGTCTGCTACCATTTGAAGGAAGGGGAATTACTCGAACCGAATTACCGGCAGAAATAGGGTTGGAAGGCTTGTCCTAAACCAGGTGATGTCATCCCTTTTTGGGAAATCATGGTTTCTATGCACAGCATATGCACAGCTGTCCTGGACAAGAAATAATTGTGCTCTAAACTCTGGATACACTTCTCTGGCTGTCCGTGAGGTAAATGTTTTGGTTTTCTAATAACAAACCGCCATTTTGGGTCTTTATCTTCGAAAATAAAAAAAATAAACATGCCATGCTGCCCATGCATGGAGGAGTGCTTTCTCCAAAAGCACCTATGCTGCTCCAGCTGCTTTTTGGCCGGCCCACCAAATTCATCGTGCATGGTGGCATAATTGTATTTTCTAAACACAAAACATCAGATTTTTGGAAAATGTAAACTCAATGTGCCTGACAATCTGTGAGAAATTTTCCAATGCATGGGAGACAATAACCATTATTTGCTATGAGTATTTTGCATGGCGGTCCCAGCAGGAAAAAAACCACATAGGACATGACGTCGAAACCGTACTCTAAACAAAGTAGGAGAAGCGGTAGGTCGGTGAACGGGGCTTCTGTGCCCTGTTACTATCAACCTCTGAATGCAGACGAGCCTCCATATGTTCCATACCCCTCTGTGCTGTTTTCAAGACTCTTTGTACTTCTGTGTTCGTTTCCACCAAATTTCTCCAGGATATTCTATGTTGCATCGGCCTCTCGTTCATTGAAACAATATTTTATAGAATGTCTCTGGTCCCTTGGATTGATTTCTCCTTAAAGAAATTGCATATCAATGAACTGTTTGTATCCCCCTTTGTGAATTTTAATGTATTGTATCCCCCACCTTTTTTAGCATATTAAATTTAAATCCATAGATCCCTTGGCATGCCACTTTTTTCTGGTAGCTGGGAATATAGCATCCAGATCCAAACTAAACACTCCAAATTAGGACTAACCAGTCATTTGTTTTTTCTTTCTATTAAAGTCCAATTGCATGAGACAAAATAGAGCGTAAGAGCACAGCAATACTACTACATATGGGACAGCCTCCATATGGAACTCACCAGAGCACTGGTCATGCAGCACCATGACCATGATACATCATCTTCTCAGGCCTCCTCGAGAACCTTGTTGACATTCTGCAAAGGGTGCAGAATCCAGAACCTACAATATCCCTAAACTTCCGCCAGCATGGCCAAATGCAGCCACCAATTAAAGTGCTTTTTGATCTGGTACAAGCAAGAAGTTAGAGTATCTACACTGCTGACACAGCATACTATGGGAATGACTTAAAATACCTCCAATCAGTTTTCCCCCACTGCTACTCTCCAACAATCTTTCAATCATCGCAAAGACCAAGGCAGAGCTTAGGTTGTTGGGCCTTAGCCTATGAATTGCCTTGAACCCAAAGACGAATGTCGAACTGAGCAAGACTGCAGAACGCTGGAAATATCAGCCATTCCACTCAGACCTAATGACCCTACAAAGTATGATTGTTTTCTCATCATTTGAGCTCTGAAGTAACGAAAGGATGCATGCAAAGCTATGTAATACTCCTAAATAAATATTGTATTTGTCAATGTCACTAAGGATCTATGCTGTCAATGAAACCGCTGAAACATATCACCAGTTTGCCTCTCTCAGAGCATATTTACAAGGGAATGGTGAAACGTGGGGTTAAGCACAAAATGCTAACGTCGCACCCCGGCATTCCGAAAACACAGGGATGCACTGTATTTACAAAAATATGGCGCACCCCAGCGTTTTTCCTACCACAGTTGCTAAATTAAGCTGCCTAGCACGATAGTGCAAGGGTGCCTGCGTTGAGGGATTGATTGTTTATGTGCAGGAAGGTGTTCCTTCAGGCACATAAACAATCACAATTGGTGATGTGTACCTTCTATGTGTGCTGCATTGTGCAGCACTCATAGAAATTGCAAAGCATCATTTTTTTAATGATTGTTAATGTGCAGAAAGGGACACATTCCGTCACATAAACAATCATTCATGGCATTTTGCTCTTTCTATGTGTGCTGCACAATGGGACAAGGGGGACAGGGGGCTCAGAGGACACCCCCCACCAGAACAAGAGGGGGTAGGGAATAGGCAGACAGTGTCACACATGGGGGCTGAGCCAATGGCTGTACCCAGCCACTGTAAGTGTGAGCCCAGGACCCCTTGGGGAGGTGGCCCAGCTAGGTCTGCATGTGGCTTGTGGGTGGCCCTAGTGAGCTCCCGCTCAATTTTCGATCTTTCCCCTTATGGGGACTCTGAGAGACCCCCAATCACCAGAAATCAATTTGACCAGATGACCAGGCCAGACCCTGGTGAACAAGAATTACATCTGTCCATCTGGAACATTTTACCACATCCCTCTACACTTCAAGGTATCCTGTCCTGTTCTAATGCACTTAACCCCACCCGCCCTATTGCATCCCCACTTTGGATACCAGTGGGCCGCAACAGAGGAGACAGAAGGAAGCTATAGCAACAGAAGCTATAGAGGTGAGGTGAGGTGATGGGGGTGAGGGGCAATAAGAAGAAGCATGAAGAGGGATGAAGTAGAAGCCCCACTGCATCAGGTGGACTAGCAACGAGCAATTAACACTGAGGAAAAAGGGCCTATCGGTGCCTTGACACCTTGTGACACTCAGCCTTGGAAACTAAATAGCCCTGTCAAGTGACTAATCGCCAGGGGTAAGCAAAGGCTTTATACACCTCAAAGCAAGCAAGCCAAAATGCCCAAAAGGAAAATCCTGTCTAAAAAAAGGCTCAAACAGATGCACCCATTCAATTCCAACCCCATCACTGCCCTCAGAGGTCTATAAACCACCCACTAATGAGGCCGATCTGAGGGTGAAAGGGAAGCATCAAAGTTGAATACCCATGGATATAATATCGCCTTTAAATGGTTCAAAAGGGTCAATAAGATAATTTTTTCACAAAATTCAGACCATGTAATTCAAGGGCCTGCCATCATAGCCATACGGTCTCCAGTCAACCTTTCTATGAACCTTCATACTGTCAGCCAAGAAGCCCCACTATCCATAGGCCAAAAGGTCTCCAGGTCATAATTATGTCCAGGGCTGAGCAGGGAGGAACAGAGCATCAGACAGGTGCCCCAACTGCCCCCCCTGCCCAGGGCTGATCTGGGACCCACAATAAGCTTGCTGGAGAGGCTACTTGGGCCACTGGGGGAGAAAAGGCCATGCCCCTGCTCATCCATAATAGATAAACTAGGCACCTTACTCAAGATGTTAGGCTCCTTAGTGGAAAGTGGAAAGAACAAGGCATGGAGGGATGGAATAGACACACGGGACATATCTCCAACTACGAAAGGCATAGCCAACACATCGGACTGCAGTATTACATCAGCCAAGAGAACATTGGCTCCACCTGGATTAGCAAGGGAGACCAACACTTCTCTTACACCCTCCCTCTTCGTCTCAAAAGATAAAGCCACTTCGATGTTGATCAATGGCAATGAAACAGGGAGTGGAACTGCACATATGTCCCATGTTAATTTGGCTGTCCAGTCACCTCTAGTAAATACCACACTCTTGAGGAAAGGGAAAAAGAAATTGTAAAAGCAGTTAAAGAAACAATGCACTTTAAAAAGGAAATCTCTGATCTTTGGAGAAGCCAACATCCGTGTGGTGCACCCAGGGATTGGCTCCTTGAAGTTTTGTTCCATTTTTGTTCCACAAACTAAGCCAAACACTATGGCCACACAAGGTATGAGCTCAAAGGAGGGGTCCAAAGAAGTAAAACAAAGCAACAGCTCCACTGAGACAACCACGGCCGGTCTGACTATAGCCACTGGGACTGTGGGTACATAGCCAGTTCCTTACCCTGTAGCAGTCAGAACGTACAAGGGAACATGGGTCCACAGCTGAGCACAATCAATCCTGTGCCCTCGTTGGATGGCCCAACAGCTTTAGCTGTCCCCAGAAAATGGACAGCAGACATGGCCACACAGTCAGACCTCCTATTTAGTGACTCAACAAATAAGCTCCAACACTGCCAGGAGCCCAGGGGGAAAATTTGGAATCCAGCCACTATGGCGTTCTCTTTCATCAACAGTAGAAATCAAAATGGACAACCAACCAATGGCCTCCTGCAGAACCTGTTTATTACTGAACCTCCGTTCGTTAACAAAAGACAGGTCCTAGTCAACATCAGGCCCTTACCACTCAAATATCCAAGTGACCCAGAGCCCTCCTATGCTATTTAATCTAAATATTAACCAAGATAGGCCAGTTCCCATTCCATTCCGATTCTCTCAAACATACCATCAATGGTCTAAAATAGAACCTGACCTGTTTGACTTGCTTCCATCTGATTCACAGCCTGAACAGGCTGATGATCTTGAAAACCTCACCTCTAATTTCTCTAACTAGTTTTGCCCCTCGGCCCACTCACTAGTTAACCATCATGCCCTATCATGGCAAAGCATCAGTGCCTTAGTTTTCTGAAAGATTAAAACAGACATTGGAGGAGAGAATACTGTTATGAGGAAAAAGTGAAACACAAAAGCAGACCGCAGTATATAAAGCATTAATAATGGAGGATAAATCTCTTTATTTCATTCAGGAAATAGAGGCAGCAAAAGATTCAGTTAAAGAATTATTCCTGACACTGAAGAAGCTTTCTAATGCTCCCTCAAATAATATCTCAGAAACCAGTTCCTCTTCTTGCATTATCCTGGCTTCTCACTTTCAAAACACAGTGGAACACATTTTTACCAAGTTCTCCTCATCCTCTACGCTTTCCGTTAAAAAAATTAACTAGAGGCATTATAAAAACGCAAACCTTTTTGGAATTTACCCCACTGACCAAAGAGCGAGTAATTAACCTGATTAAAGTCTCAAAGTCAAGCTCAACTTTCAACTCTTGCCCTGTTTCCATTGTGCACCTGGCACCTGAGGTTATTGCCAACCATCTCATGGCAATCTTCAATAAAATAATATCAACTTGCAGCTTCCAACTCTGTGGAAAAAGGCATCCATACTTCCCTTGCTAAAGAAACCCAACTTAGACCCCCATGACAACAATCAGCTCATATCCAGATTACTTTTTCCTGAACAAAATAATTGAAAAAGCTTGAAATCGGGAATTGGACCCTTTTATACAGACGCACAGGCTCTTGGACCACACACAGATTGGCTTCAGGAGCTGCCACAACACAGAATCCACGCTATTAAAGGCCACTGAGGAAATAACACATATCCTGGACAATGCAGCTTTCAACACGGTCAACCACCGTCTGCTGGTTGACCATCTCAAGAGCACTGGGATCAAAGGACAGGCCTTTTCCCTCCTGAGTTCCTTCGTAAGTGAAAGGGAACAGAAATTATCCCTGAAATAATTTGAGTCAGATCCTTTTGTCCTGCCATGTGGAGTCCCCCAGGGATATTCATTAAGACCCACACTGTGTAATATATATGTTATGCCACTAACAGCACTGATGAAATCATTCAGATTTTCCTTAACATCTTATGCCGATGATACCCAAATTGCTGTATCCTTCTCCAATCCTCTCAACAACATCTGCCAGAACCTCCATAACTGTATGATAGCCATCAGTGACAGGATGGATTTTTTTTTGCAGATTTTATATAGCGCAAACTCGACCCAAAGGTATTGGAGTGCTTTACCTGAACACCGGTTACGTTACAAATTCAGGCACAAGGAGATTAAGTGATTTGGCCAGAATCACAGGATGTGGATGCGACCTCGAGGCTCGAACCCTGGTTTCCAGCACCAAAGTCGGCAGTCTAGCCGACGGACCACATCCTCTCCCCAATTGTAACTCTCTTAAATTAACTTCCAGTAAGATAGAGGTTCTTCTCTTTGGGAAGGATACCTTCTTCTGGATGCCATCTTGTTAGCCTTCAGAGTTAGGAACCCTGCCATGATCAAGCAGCAATGTTAGGAATCTAGGTATCCCGATGGATAACAAACTTGCATTTGGGGACCAAGTGAATGCGACCATATCAGCATCTTTCAACACTCTTAAGATAATCAAGTTGATACTGTCTTATATTTCCCTTACTCTACAAACAACCTTAGTAACCACCCTAGTCCTAGCCACACTTTACTACAGCAATGGTCTATATCTCAATTTGCATCTGCAGTATGCTTATAATCTCCAAGCTCTCCAAAATGCACCAGCCGGGCTGCTATTGGAATCCCTAAATCCCAGTCAACCAAATCTGCGTTATGGAAGCTTCACAGGCTCCCTGTAAAACACAGAGTGAACTTCAAGGCCCTATGTATCACCTTTGGGGCTTTTCCTGATTTAGGTCCTCAATTCCTCAAAGACAGGTTCAGAGGGTACCAGCCAGAGACATCACTACGTTCCAGTACTGATATGAATGTTGTTGTCCCTAAGTTTAGGCTATCTGCTTGGGGTGGAAGAAGTTTCTCAGTATCGGCCTCAAAACTTTGAAACTCCATTCCCCTACACATTAAGTCCCTCCCAGACCTATTGACCTTTAGAAAGGAACTCAAAACTTGTTTTTTTAACGTTTAATGGATAACCTCTCCAGGTAATTGTTGCGCTATATAAAAATACCTAACATAACAATGGGCAGAGCCGTCCACGAAGGCGTCCAAGAGTGTTTTGATCTGGTGTTTATTCCTCATTATTTTCCTGAGGGCTCCAATGGAATTTTCAATAATGGAAATCGCCTACAGCAATTCCACCATGTTCCCTCATTGAAAGACCTTATCTCGGATGACTGATGAAGTTCACACATACCCCTATAAACAGAAACTCGGAAGCCATTGTAACAACCCGGAAGAGGGAGGCCCACAGAGGTGCTGTTCTGGGCGAAAAGAGGACGTTTGACAACTAGGGACTTTATATCCTAAAGCGCAACAACCTAAAACTCCCCACATACTAATACCCCACATACAACCCAGAACAAACAAGAGCATATTGAGGAGCGCATCCGGTGGCACTTCCGACCGATCCCCGAGAACGCCCAAGAAAGTAACCCCCTTAATAGTATTATGCTCGCAATACCAAAAGAAGGTGAGCTGCGCTAGAACAATCATTGAGCACAATGATTGGGGGTGGTCGTCTTCCACCCACATTATAACAGCCTCCCAGCATCAATGTCCGAAGACAACCTCCATGTCCTACCTCAGAATAACATCTTGGACAAGCAAGTGCTAGCCGAATGAAAGTGACATTCTCTGCCTGCGGAGACTTGGGCTCTTAATACATAATTGATGCAAGGTTTCTATGAAATCTTCAAGCCCGCCTCCTGCCCAAGACTCTCTGATCACCCATCGGGGGCCTGTCTATCTTCATCAAACATACGTGCAAGTTAGAGGCTATTCCAATCAACCTTGACTTCCCCGTCCTACATACAGTTTTAATCACAGGAACAAAAATACAGCACAAAAAAATACCCTTGCGGCTTCTAAATTAATACCCCAACGCTTCAAAATATCTCAAGGCATCTACAGTTGAAGATCTCTGTGACTGGTTGGGAGAGCTTCTGTTGGTGTGTGACTTAAACATCCGGGGGTTAGGGAAATTAAGTAAACCTCTGCCACTCTCCAAAGAACTAGAAAGGATGAAGGAATTTTTGACAATTCACACATTGACCTAGGAACAACAACAATCTGAGGCACACGCATCCCATAGTCAGCTTCCTTCCACTTTCAAGGGAGTTTCCATAATTGATGATGTTTTTCTGCAGGGCCCTTACTGAATCAGCTTGTAATTCTGAGATTTTCGGCCGACCAGAAAGTGATCATAGCCCTCTGAGTCTTATTCTAGAATTAACAGTACTGAATGTGGACAGATGTAATATTGTGGGCTCCTCAACAGGGCCAGAAGCGACCAAACGTGTAAGGGGAATAAAGTGGAGGACGGAAGACACTCCCAAGGTTAAGGAAGCAGATCATCTAGGAATCCAATAACTATCAATTAAATACATTCCTAGCATGGAGCTTTCTTAAAGGAGGATTGATGGGCACTCTGAGACCTCTGCAACACACAGGCCCGACCAAGCAATGACTGTAAGGGGAGGTCCCCAATCACAACACAATAAAACAATTGTTTCCACACAAAGATCATTAAGGAGGACACTGCACACTTACAAACACAACTCCACAGCAAAGATTGCTGCTGCTAGTACAAAATTGTGCAGGCTGCACAAAAAATCCACCTGTGAGCAAAAGAATGCCATGGAGCAAAAGGAATGGGTAGAGATTTTCCAAATGCTGCAGGAAAATATACCAAGTTTGTTTCTGGGACTACATTAATAAATTAAAATCCACCAAATACTCCAGGGAAAATGGAGTCTCGGAGGGAGCTTAGACCAGATATGTAGCCATATGTATGTCAGCCCCCGCTCTTGGGACAAGCAGTAATTCTGGGGGACAGAGATAGAAGCCAAGGTCCTTCTCAGAAATGAACCTCTGTCAACCTAATCAGAATGATCATGCTAGTGAAATAAGATGGAGCACCTGGCCCTAATGGCCTCCCAGCCAGCATATTCTAATGCGCCCGGAAGAATGGTCTTCTAGGCTGTTAACCCACTTTTCAATCATGCCTTCCCAACAGGCCAAGTTCCAGACAGCTAGAAGGGATCTATCTTGTGCTCCATATTCAAGAATGGGGATCGGACAAGACCATCAAACAATTGCCTCATTGTGCTTATAGATAAAGAGGCAAACCCCTATGCCCCAGTACTACTAGAAAATCTAGAAGCTCAGGCTGCTGATCATGAAGTTCTGCCTTTTTTCCAGACAGGATTCTGGGCTGCTGAGTCAACAACCAATAATATCATAGCGCTTGCATCTTTGAGTCATCCAACAGCACAGAAAAAAAACCTACCTCTTTTTGCTTTATAGACTACAGTGCCCCATTTGATAGGGTTGGCCGCCTACATTATGGAGGAAACTGGAAGCGTGGAGCATTCTCTCAAAACTATTAGGGACAATAAGCTTGTTATACACAGCGACATGGGTCTGAGTGAAAACAGGACCTAACACCATCACCCCTAAAATCTTTACCAACTATGGCCTAAAGCAAGGCTGTTTTCTTGCCCCTTGTCTATCTATATACAGCCGATTTGGGAAAAGCTATGGAAGGTGGCAGTCTGGTTCCTTCAAAACTGGGCCAGGCACTACACATCATCCAATATGCTGATGACATTGTGGTAATGGATCATACTAAAGCAGGCATCCAACAGGCTCTGAGCACTCTAAACATCTAAAACAAAAATAACATCTTAGGGTAAATCAGGATAAGACCAAGGTTCTCATTTTTGGGAGATGTAGAAAAAAGAAACATCTTACTTGACACGTAGATAGTAAGATCGTCAACACAGCCAGCAATTACAACTACCTGAGAGTCTGGTTCTCAGAGAATTCCAAGACTAACGCTCATTTAAACTCCATGAAGAAGAAAGGCACAATAATAATCTACTGTATAAACCAACTGTATACAACACAAAAGTTTGGTAATCGGGAGCCCACTGACCCGCCCGCGCAGGAGGACTTTAGCCACCGCGCTCGCCATTTGATGTTAAGATGAGAATTGGACTGATTTGAATATGTGCCTGTGAGCGCCTTACCCACGGATACTGGACCTGAGTGTCCGTGTATTTTAAACCTGTAAAGTGCTGGAGCTTGAGAAACCCACCCGTCTATCATACCTACATTATCGTATTGATTCAGTGTGTTGAGCTGGTCTCAACTAACCTTCCCTAGTACAGCCTATTTACCTAGATGCCCCGCATTAAGGTGGGTCTTTCCTTGTGTCCCACTTTTGATCTAGTCGCCCTGATGAAGGTGTGACCCACATTGGGTTAGACACTGAAATGCGCATTGGCGCTGGAGAACCTCGTACCTTCAGATATTTATACAACCTACTACTGAGAGGACGCACAATAGTTTTTTTGTTAATACTGATCCCTTGTATAGGACCCGTAATTGCTTTGGATCTTTGACCACAGTTCCTATGATAAATTGCTCTTGAGTGGTTAGAGTGTATGAGTGTGTGTGAATTTGCGGATGTGAGTTTGTTCTGAGTGTATGAATGTGGGACTCTATTTATATGTTCTGTTTGCACTAATTAAATTATGTCATGTGTTATTGTTTTGCAAACTCTGACAAAGTATTGTTAATACCAAGAATAAATATATATATATATTTTGTCTTATATAAAAAAAATCTTCTATATTTTTTGGGGGGAATTTGTTCTTGTTAGCTTAGCGATGTTCTAACCTTTCAGTAACTTTTTCAAGCACTTCCTATATTATCTATAGACAGGTTGGGTTCTTTTGACTGTTATTGGTTCTTGTTCCCCTGTCCGACCTGCCTATTATTCGCTTAAAGGGCCCCCCTTTGTTTTAGTGGTTACAACACCAAACAGCGCCTCAGCCATCCCTATACTCAGGGTCATGAACACAACCCCTCTTTCCGTCCTATATTCCACGCTATAGGTAAAGTACTATAATATATGCACAATAAACAGTAGAGTCAAAATGACAAATATATACAAGATTCAGGTGGATTAACAAATAAGAACCCCCCTTTTTTTTGGAACCTCACAAATTAACTTCGATGCAAACCACACCCATAATATCGCACACAGCAACTAGCTGTTGATGTAGCCTACTCCTGCTATCTGAGCAGTACCTTGAGCAATGTGTACTCTAGCAAGCTTTAATCGTAAAAACCCAGCAATGCTCACAGATGGGCCTATTGGAAAACAAGACGTTTTCATATTCAAGAAGGTTAATCATATAGGCTTTGAGAGGGCTTCTGTCTTTGTTACCACATTTAAAAGTAGAAAAAGTTAGCCTGTTGCCTTTAACGTGAAAATGAATAAACATGACTACATGGTATCTAGCTCTAGAGTCCTATCAAACATTTTAGGAAGACTCAAGATATACATTGACTTGTGGTAGGTGAGAGGCAAGATGATGGTCGACTAAGACCGTAGCACCGCACTACGACAGGGATTTATTAGGGCAATTAAAGCAATGTATCGGGATCCAAGAGCCCGGATACTAGTGATGGGGAGGGAATCGGTGATGTTTTAATATCTAGGGGAACCCGGCAGGGGTGCCCCTGTTCACCTATATTATTTGCTTTGTACATTATCCCATTAGTGGAGAAATTACGACAGTCCTGTAAAATCAAACCTATATGCACCAGGGGTATCAGACGAAGGTCCTGGCCTATGCAGATGACGTGGCAATTCTAACTCCAGATCCAGAAGAGGCCCTTGAGGAAATTAACCACATAACAGAAAGGATTTGGCCTGCTTTTAGGATATGCTCTAAATAGAGAGAAAATTATTGTTATTTGTACAGATAATGTAGATTTTAATGATTCTAGGCAAGCAGAGTCGGCAGTTTATCTTGGGGTGTGAATTTCAGCAAAAGTGGATGACATTAATTAAATGTAATTTTGATCCACTGGTTAAAGCTATAGCTATTGAATTAAAGAGAATGAATGGGCTACAGCTGTCAATAATTGGGAGGGGGAACATTTTAAAAATGACTATCCTGAACAAGATTCTGTACCTGTTTAGGTCAATTCTGCTTGCCTTGGAGGATCATATATTGAAGAACATCAACTCTATTTTTTCTAATTTTATGTGCCAATATGGGAAGGTGAGGAGGGCTGTGAAGTACTTGACATTAGCACAGGATCGAGAAGGGCTTACAGTTCCAAACATTACACTATATTATTGGGCTGCCCTATTGCATCAGATAACTTTTTTGCTGGAAATAGATAGTAGTAGTGAGGACAGGATAGAGAGAATTCCCACAATATTTGAACTTGCCATAGGGAATGAGGCCTCTGGGTTGCTATTAAAACAACTAGAGCAAAGTTACTATAAAAAAGTTCGTTTTAAAACTATACAGAGTGCATGGAGGCTATGGAAGCAAATACCAAAATTTGTGGAAATTTCTAAAGTTACACAATATACCCCCCTGGGGCATGTATCACTTTTTCGGACTGTAGTTTATGATGCTATGGGGAAGGATTAGGAAAACAGAGGGGTGACCACAATTGGAGAGTTTTTTGGGGGGAAACCAACATGCCCAAGGATTGGTAAAACAGAGAGGTGACCACAATTGGAGAGATTTTTGGGGGAAACTAACCTGCCCAATTCTCTAAGCTCCAACATGATTTTGGAAAAGCTCCCAATCATTTTCTAAAATCTGTACAGATGAAGAGCATCCTTATGGCTTATAGACCAACGGGGAAAATTGAGAAGATACCTCTGATGGGCCTTATTAGTAATAAGTCATGTAGAATTAGAAGTATATATAGTATTTTGTTAACAGCATTGCCAGGCGATTTGGAAAAGAGCGAGACGTCTTGGGCTGTGAAATTAGATAACCCTGATGTGGATATCTATAGGAGCTTAGATCTACCTGCTGAAATATTTTTATCTTCAAATCTAAAAGCACAATTATCTAAAACTATATTTAATCTTTATTTTACACCGGCTAAGCTATTTACGTGGGGGGAAAGGGCGGATGATAAATGTCCCAGGTGTGGGGTGGGTCCGGCGTCACTGATACATATGTTTTATGAATGTGGGAAACTGATCCCCCTAAAATTAGGGATCCTCTGTTTTTGAAAGAGCTTATTTGGTATTAATTTCGAGTTGACTCCCACATTAGTGACCTTGGGATATGATAGCTCTTTGAGCTTTAATAAAGAACAAGAATATTGCCTTTTTTTGGGCACAGCTATTTTTAGAATAATGTTTGAAGCCCGCTGAATGACATAGAACCCCTGACCTTTTAGATGTGGCAAGCCAGACTTATTGGAGTTTGGAAACAAGAGGCAGCCCCATATGCATGCAGGGGGAGGCAAGCCAAAATTCAGGGGCTAATTATATGGGCATATATATCAGAATGGAGCAGAGAAGTTGGGGATTGGAATAGGCTGCAATTTACAAAATGCTACTAAATGTTTCAACTGCTATTTGTTTCTATACACTACATTTAACATGTTTATTACATTTTAAGAGGGATGTGTATGGAATTTCAGATATATTGGTTTTATGTATTGTTAGCAACTATTTCGATGAACTGATGTATTATTGTAAAATTGACTACTGTGGGTTACCAACCAGTTTTATGAACTGATTTGTCATTATTTATTATTGTAAAATTATCTACTCTGGGTATGAATAAATAAATATTAAAAAAAAGATATACATTGACTTGTAGTCAAAGAAACACACAAACCCAATACCACCATATTAAGTAATAGAAAATCTAAGTTCTTTGAATTTTCCAGAAGTGCTCATCATTGCAAAAATAATACACCCTTGTAAAGTGGCACTCTTTTACCTGACTACTGTTTCCCACTGCACTATTTGTTTCTGTGTACATTGACTTAAACCTTGAATCTCCCTTTGGACATAGCAACCATGTTCCAGTGTTCAGACCAAGAAAAGAGACATATGTAGTAATTCTTATTGCATTTGTCAGACAGTTCGCCATGCAAAATGACTTTTGTTTTACATTTACAGAGTTCATAATGTAACACTCATTCCAACTGTATTCATTAGAGAGTTTATAATGTAAAACTACTTCCTAGGGAGTTAGTCATAGAGTTCACAATGTAAAATACCTTCCTATTGAATTGTCAGAAAACTCACATTGAACAGCCCATTCTTATTTTATTTTAAACGGTTGGCAACCTGATCCTTATAGCATTTGGCACAGTGTGCAATGTTAAACCTCTTCCTATTGTATTTGTCATGTCACAGAGTTCACAATATACGCCTCCTTCCTAGGGTGTTTGGCAAGGAGTTCACAATGTATATTCAGTTCATACTTTATTTATCAGAATGCTAGCAATGCAAACGCATTCCTATCGTTTTCAAGAAATCTGGTTCGGTGTGTCAAAGGGCAGTAATTCATGTGCCCCAAGTGAGTCAATGAAGGTCTTGCTCTTTAGTCTCTTGGAACCTGTACCTCAGCTCTCAAACGAGGGACTAAGCATCCCTTTTAACACTTAAATGCCAGGGTAACGATGCAAGGCTGACTCAGGGAGGTAATGCGGCTAGAAAATGAAAACTCAGCAAAATACAAAAATAATACATTAATTTCCAGTCAAAGTATATGAGAGGTCTATTGTTATTGTTACCACATTTAAAAAACATTAAAGTAAACTGACTGTCTTTAACATGAACATCAACATGTGATCTCCGCCTAGACAGACCCCTCAAATATGTTGATAAGAGCATGAAGTCTTTCTCGAGAGACACCAAGCATTCGTATTGGCCAGACCAAAAAAGAAACATCTGTACTATACCCCTTCCTAATAAACTTGGCAGAGAGTTCATAATGTAAAACCTCTTCCAAATAATAAGCTAATGAGGCCTATAGCCTATACTTTCGGCTTGCCACCATAAAAAAACGGAGGTCCTAACTTTTAATAACAAACAGGTCCGCCTATTGCCTTGACAAATGGCTTGTCACCATACCCACATTAGTCCTGTTGCATTGATCATTCGTTTTCTTAATAGGCAAAAAGTGCAACACATGCACTCTTTTTCAGCTGAAGCACACACCATCTTCACAATCATAATCTGTACCCAAGGGAATTTCAATATTTAGGCACAGCAAAAGTTATTTTCTCGTTTGTCATATAATTACAAAAATGGGCAAAAGACAGAACATTATACAATCCTTCATAAAATGACATCACAGATATTCTTAAAGCAAAGTGCAAATCTTCAACCCCAGTCGCTTGCCACTGTGGCAACCAACATCAAAACCCTTGTCTACTAAGTTGAGCTGTGAGAGTCCCTATAGCAAAATACCTGACAATCCACCCATCAAGGCATACCACTACTGCCCCTATCAAAACCTGTAACCAATTAAACCAATATTTGGGTGGAGCGAAAGCCCCTCTCTCAGTGGTACTTTTTAAAGCTCTTTTTCTGTTGATCACATAAAGTCTGGTGACGGTGCATTGTAAGCAACACCTGAAAATTCAGAATAGTTCTAAATGGGCATCTTAGAAAATAAAGGCATTTCACAAAACTGTTAAATCGACTAGCTTTTTTCAAATCATTTACTGTGTAAAAGGAGAGGCCTTCTGTCTTTGTCACCAGAGTTAAAAAGCAATAATCAAGCCTGTTGGTTTTAACTTGAAGATAAACTATGTCATCTCTCAAAGAAGTACCCATAAAACTATTTAGGCAGACTTAATTCATAATGAAAAAAACCCCTTCCTATTGTCTTTGTTTAAGGGTTTAGAATGGAAAGCCCTTTACTGTTGCATTTGTCAAAAGGTTTACAGTTTGAAATCCCGTGCTATTGCCTTTGTCAGAGAGTTTGCAATGTAAAACTCATTCCAATTGTATTCGTTAAATAGCTCAAAATGTAAAGCATCTTCAGGTGGTGTTTGTCGTAGAGTACAGAAGGTAAAATCAATTCCTATTGCATTTGTCCGTGTTTGCAATGTACTACTGCTCCCTGATGTATTTGGAAGATGGTTCACAAAGTGGTGCCTGGCTATGGTGTTTGACAAAGAATCATAATGTAAAAACCCTTCCGATAGTTTTTGTCTGGGAGTTCAAAATGTAAAGCCACTTCATACTGTTTTTCACCAGTATTTTATTGAAAACTTCTTCTGATATCTGTCAGGGAGCTAAAAATATGAAACCCTTTCCTTCACCATTGGTCACAGGGTTACACCTGCAAAGCCCCTATATTTGACATGGTGTCTGTGTTAGAAAATATTTGTCTTCAGGCTTAACATGGTGCAATAACAATATACCCATAAAGGCCTATTGGTTTTAGAATATGCTTTTCACAAGAAATAATTCAGGTGTACTGACTGTGTTTGAACTTTTCATAAAAGACAGATTAGCCCTACAGCATCTGACAATTCTTTACAACGAACTAGCTCAGGCCCACCATGCTGAGAATAATCTGTGCAGTACAAGTGCTTCTTTCTAGCAAAAGCACTCAACATCTGCTCAACCAAATTTAGGAAAGAGGAAGATCAACACATGGGTGAAGACAAAGCCCTTCTGTGACAAATTAGGACCTGTTTGCTATGTCCCGTCACTTTTTGCCCCCATTTTGACTGCTAGATGCTGGCTTTCTGACTCTGACTGCATCCTGGGCTCTGCTAACCAGCTCCAGGCCCTGTACTCCGATTAAGAGTCCATGGTAATTAGATATAATTATAATTGGTACTGATGATCTACCTAAAAGTGCCTAGTAAATGGCAGGGCATGTAGTCCTAGAGGCCCAGTAGATTTAATGCACTTCAGTGAGCACTACTGTGGTGCCTGTTGCCATTTTAAAAGCCAGCTCTGTCTGCAGGCACCTTTTAATCCTAAATTATATGCAAATTCCACTTTGGGATTAAAGGTGCTTCCATAGTCTCAAACTACCTAATTTTTACATATGTCACCCCTAAGGTCTCCCCTAGTTGCCTCAGGTGTGCTTTGTAACTATAACCAGGCACATTATAAACAATGTTTTATGTGCCCTGGTGAGGGAAAAACTGCCAATTTCATTTTTCCCCATTGTAGCACATTGGCTCTATAGGCTAACATGGGAATACTTTATTAAAGTATAACTATTGATATGAGTGGGCCCAACATATGATTTGAAGACTTAAAGAATAGTTGTGATAAACCCAATAACTTGCCACTATTAGACTTGTTATAACTAGTAGAGAAAAGAAGGTATAGAAATGCATTTTCTGTGAGCCAAAATCCAGCTTTCTGGCAGCCCTCTCCTGATTGGCGAGCCTCTACTAGGCTGAGCCAAGCTGTCCTAAAGAGGCATGAAGTGGCCTGACTAGAGACAAAGGATTTCCTGTGGGAGAAGAACTGAAAGCTGCACAGCAAAAGGCAGGATGGTGGCGGAGTAGCCAAACAGGTCTTCAAAGAGGGAATGATAATTTAGGGCAGCACAGGCTCATCCCCACCTCCTGCACCCCCAGCCAAAACAGGAGCCCCAGTAATTAGATCCACAGAGGGGATGGAAGGGGAGTGTTAGGGAAGCCTAGCCACGCCCATGGCTAACCTTCAAGTAGAAAGTTTCTCCATTTTGGATTTTGGAAGACTAGTGCTTTCTGGGTCAAGAATATGCCATACTTTGGAGGAAGGACATACACCTGGGTGTCACCTGGGTGTCACCTTGCATCCCATTGGTCCGGAGTTCCTCCCTACTAGAGGCCAAGGAACTCTGAATAAATATGGGGGAGCTGCCTGTAATAATAAAGAGGACTGCCCTGCTGGAACCCCTGGTCTGCACCCTAAGAGCACTACACTCGAAAAGACTGTACATGCTGCAAACCTTGGAACTTAAGTCCTAAATTTACCTTTATTTAAAATGGATTAAGGAGGGACTCCCTGAAAGCAACATGTACAAAAGAGCTGCAAGAGTTCCCTGTCTGACAATATAGGAGAAGAAGGGCTACCCTGCTGGAACCCTAGCCTGCACCCAACGGATTGTATTCTGGATGACTGCACCTGCTGCACACAAGGAACTATAGGGCTAAGGACTTTGCCTTGCTTCAAAAGTGGAAGCAGTAGACTCCCTGAAAGCAACATTGCTTCTAACCACTAGTTATACTTTTAATCTTTAAAAACTAATATCTCTAGTTCCCTACATTAGATGTTTGGTGTCATTTTAATCATAAAAATATCTCCTAATTTTATAAATTGGTGTTGGATTTGTATTGTGTGTTGTGTCTTACTTATTTAATGTATTGGTGTTTTTAAATGCTTTACACACCTGTCTCCTAAATTAAGCCTGGCTGCTATCAGCCAACCCACCAACGGTTGAGCAAGAATAATTTTTTGAGAAATTAACTGGACCATATTTTTGATTGTGGTGTTATTACTAGCTGTAGGTATCTACCTGCACCTACAACTTCAAACACATTCTCTCTAATTTGCTTCTTAAAACTCCTTTTCTGTTGACGTAAGGTCTAGCGACAGCTGGCTGTGTAGCCAAACTTAAAACTTTGGTACATTCCCTTGCCACAACTGGAGTCATCGTAATGCTAGGATACTAAAGAATTCTGGCTAAAAATCCAAATTAAATTGACAATTTACATGTGAGGATACCAAATGGATTAACATCTTGAAGTGCCGTTGTAGGAAATACTATGTATGAAAAACGGATGTGGAACAAGATAAAACAAGGTTAAATGGACACAAAACCAACATCAGGTGCATGAACAAAAAAGTATCTGTGGCAAGACACTTCAAAGAATATAGATACAGTATACCTCACTACAAATATCAGGTAAATGAACAAGTAGAAAGAAAAACTGGCAATAACACAGTTTTGCTTCATAGGGAAATGTTTAGCATTAAAAAGTATGCAGTCAGAACCAAAAATGTTTGAAGAACAAAATGAAAGTGCCCTGTTGTTCACTGTGGGAACTGGATTTCAAATCAAACACATGCACCTAACAATACCCATTTATTCTTGCCCTGCTGTTGGCATGCCACATGTAGGATAGCGTTATTACTTGGAAATACAAAAAACACATCTAGTTAAATATCAGAAGCTAGCATGCTGTATTAAGAAAAATTACATGAGAAAATATGAACAGGTTATTGGGTTCAAAGCCCCATATTTGGGGGTCGATTCCGATCGGGTAAAAAACGCTCCGATTGTTCGTACGGAGCATTTATCCCCACACGAATCGTACTCGTAAACGTCCCCGTACGAATCTGCAAGTACGATCCCAACCCAACGCGTCACTCCGTAAGACTCGTAACAAACTCCGTACAAATCGAAAGTACATACGATTTGCATCCGGGTGACGCTTTACACAATGTCCGAACATAAATAGACCGCGTTATCCGTACCAGAAAGTACGATCCGTGTTGAAGACACTCCGTACGGCTCTTTTGCTATGAGAGCTGAAAACTGCCGTAAAATCAGAGTCCGGCCCGAACCTCACCCCGGTACGCGACAAACAAGACATGAACCCCATTGTCTGTGTCATCCCAGTCCTGTATGCCCACCACCTCGTACATAGAAACGGACGACGGCGCAGCCGGTGAGTACAACGAACCCCAAAAACTGAAGTATACCTGTACGTGGTGCCACACGCGCACATCACCATTGCACACCTGTACGCCACCGCATCTCACCAGTGTAATAGTGAGACATTCCGCACCTACGTCATCAACCTCGGGGTACGGTGCGCCACACGCTACCGCATATCACCAGTGTAATAGTGAGACGTGCCGCACCGACGCCCTCAACGTCGGGATACGGTACGCCACCGCATCTCACCAGTGTAAAAGTGAGATGTGCCGCACCTACGTCATCAACCTCGGGGTACGGTGTGCCACACGCTACCGCATATCACCAGTGTAATAGTGAGACGTGCCGCACCGGCGCCATCAACGTCGGGGTACGGTACGCCACTACATCTCACCAGTGTAATAGTGAGACGTGCCGCACCTACGTCATCAACCTCGGGGTACGGTGCGCCACACGCTACCGCATATCACCAGTGTAATAGTGAGACGTGTGGGACCTACGTCAGAAATGTATGTGTATGTTGCGTCACATCTAAGTGATGTGTGGAAAACACACCCAGCAGTGTCCAGCAGTGCCCAGCAGTAGAGGGTGTGTGTGACTAAGACCCCCAGCAGTGCCCAGCAGTGCCCAGCAGTAGAGGCTGTGTGTGACTAAGACCCCCAGCAGTGCCCAGCAGTGCCCAGCAGTAGAGGGTGTGTGTGACTAAGACCCCCAGCAGTGCCCAGCAGTGCCCAGCAGTGCCCAGCAGTAGAGGGTGTGTGTGACTAAGACTCCCAGCAGTGCCCAGCAGTCCCCAGCAGTAGAGGGCGAGTGTGACTAAGACCCCAGCAGTGCCTAGCAGTAGATGGTGTGTGTGACTAAGACCCTCAGCAGTGCCCAGCAAGAGAGGGTGTATGTGACTAAGACCCTCAGCAGTGCCCAGCAGTGCCCAGCAGTAGAGGGTGTGTGTGACTAAGACCCCCAGCAGTGCCCA